>NC_067462.1:23489713-24089713 GCF_025434085.1 Hippocampus zosterae | reverse complement strand
AGTAGAATTTGAATGGGGCTTCACTGATTTATTTCATACAATTCATATCTAAAACACAGTTGAAAAATATTTGATTGTTAAAATATTTAAATACAAGAACTATATCAAGAAATTAACAAAACATAGTTTTTTTAGTTAGGAGAAAAGTCTAAAAACATATCACAAATGACAAACGTTGTGCCTCTCCTCCTCCTGTTCTTCAATGAAGCTGATCACCCTCCAGCTCCCGTTAGAAACATTGTGCTGCTGAAGGTGTGCCGGCAGAATGGTTGTGATACAGGAGGTGCTGTGGACTCTCCCAGAAACGAGGACCTAGTTTAGTTGTAGATCCAGTAAAACATAGTGCAAATGTGACATTATTTATAATGCACAGTTACAGTCTTGTGAATATTAAAAAATGTACTTCATGTAATGCAGGAAGCGAATATTTCAAACGAACTAAGGCAGCAAACAGTAAGAGCAAAATCGTGTTCCAAACATTAACTCTTTTTTTAAATGTCAATTAGCTTGTGAGTAATAAGACAAAATGTGACTGTCAGACAGAGAACTGTCAGAGCAAACGGCAGATTTTAGAAAGTCCTGCCGAAATAAATCTGCACCCGACTGCGACTGTCAGCGTTGAACTGCCGCCATTGCTGTCAAAGTCAGACACATCTCCAAAATTGTTGGAGCAAATTTTTAAGCAGGCTTCATCTTGATAAATTGACCACGTATTTGACATTTACACCATAACGTTACCGCCTAAAATAATCGTAAAACAAAATTTTGTGTAACAACAAGAGTAATATGTACCCCAAAAGCTTTCAAAGCGTCTGAAAGTTTTCTCCTCCGTTTTTGTTGGGGCTTGGCTCGAAATGCATCATGATTGGCCGCCCGAAGTCCACGTGTCTGTCGGACGTGCTCTCATTGGTCTACAATACCATCACGGATGAATAAATACTCAAAGGGCTTGCCTGGCAAGCCCTTTGAGTATTTATTCCATATTGCCCACTAGTTCACTAGTAAGGTCATTTTGACGCTTACTAGTGAACATGTAAGGCCATAAATGTGCCCACTAGTTCACTAGTAAGATCATTTTGAGGCTTACTAGTTGACATGTAAGCCACAAAACGCCCGCTAGTTCACTAGTAAGATAATTTTGAGGCTTCTAGTGAACATGTAAGCCACAGAACGCCCACTAGTTCACTAGTAAGATCATTTTGACGCTTACTAGTGAACATGTAAGCCACAAAACGCTCACTAGTTCACTAGTAAGGTCATTTTGACGCTTACTAGTGAACATGTAAGCCACAAAACGCTCACTGGTTCACTAGTAAGGTAATTTTGACGCTTACTAGTGAACATGTAAGCCACAAAACGCCCACTAGTTCCCTAGTAAGATCATTTTGACGCTTATTTATGAACATGTCAGCCACAAAACGCTCACTCGTTCACTAGTAAGGTCATTTTGACGCTTACTAGTGAACATGTAAGCCACAAAACGCCCACTAGTTCACTAGTAAGATCATTTTGACGCTTACTAGTGAACATGTAAGGCCATAAATGTGCCCACTAGTTCACTAGTAAGTTCATTTTGAGGCTTACTAGTTGACATGTAAGCCACACATCGCCTACTAGTTCACTAGTAAGATCATTTTGAGGCTTACTAGTGAACATGTAAGCCACAAAACGCCCAATAGTTCACTAGTAAGATCATTTTGACGCTTACTAGTGAACATGTAAGCCACAAAACGCTCACTAGTTCACTATCCATCCATCCATCCATAATAAGATAATTTTGACGCTTACTACTGAACATTTAAGGCCATAAATGTGCCCACTAGTTCACTGGTAAGATGATTTTGACGCTTACTAGTGAACATGCAAGGCCATAAATGTGCCCACTTGTAGTGCTAGTGACATTACACTGTACTTGCATTAAATGCAAATAAGGATGATTACGAAAACATGTAACGGTATCCTATTGGCTGTACGTTTCAAAATAGTGTCATCCCACCAGTCAGGGCTCATGATTTTGGAAATTCTGTGCCCACTTAGTTTTTTAAAACAACAATGGCGGACAGTGTCCTGAGACGTATTCGGCGAAGGTGCAGGGCAATAGAGAGTGCCTGTCATCAAGGGTCTGCCGGTGAAAGTGAAGCACGCGCGATAAACATTTCAATTGCTAATTTAAGAAGAGTTAGTGACCAGTTTAGCGCTGATACTATTCAAAGTTTGATTCAAAGTCCAATAGATCTCCGATCTGTCATCATTGCGGGACCCACTCCTAATGGTGGACGTGTTTGTTCCCATGTGGCACATCGTTTGCACACAGGTAAAATGGCTACCATTTTTTGTCATTGGTTTTTCGTATGTATTTTTATTCGAACTACACACGGGTTTTACTGACGACTTGCTGTGACTTACCTTCTATCACCCTGTCAAACGTCGTTTTATACCAGTGGTTTTCCTGCAAATCAGTAGACTATTAAGTAACGCGATGGCTGTACACTTTTAAGCAATAACTAGTGATCTTTTAGTTATTCAATTATAAGTTTGAATTATTTTTTTCTTGAGTAAAATGGTTAGAGAAAATAGCTGCTCGTGGTTTTGAAGCTGCATATACTTTTCTGTACATCTGTGTCTATATGCCTGTACTGTATACAGTATATAAAAAACACGTAGTGATTCGTTTGCTTGAATTCCTTAATCCTTTTATTTCCATACTTTAGGTAGACGAGGAAGACCAGCACTTGACATTACAAGTGATCAAATTCAACTGCTCCCCACTCAGGGCTTTACAGTGAGAGCCATCACTGAGATGTTGTGTTGTTCCTCTTCATACCTGCATAAAAAAATGAAGTTTTTTCAGATTTCAGCCAGAAATAGATTTACTCCCATTCATGATGTTGACCTGGAAGAGCATGTCAGAAGATTGCACAGCCAATTTCCCAGATCAGGCTCGGAAGCAAGTGTTCTGCTACATACTCTTGTCCCTTCATGTATATATCATTATATTCATTGTGAAAGTGTACTTTCTTTATTGTGTTGTTTTATGAACCTGTTGCAGATGATGAGGGCATACCTGCGTGCTGATGGTATTGTAGTACAAAGAAAAAGAGTTCGAGAAATCCTCAACCGTATTGAGCCAGCTGCTGCAGCCCAGAGATGGAGCCAGACTGTGGCTAGAAGAACATACTATGTGCCATTCCCCAATAGTTTATGGCACATAGATGGGCATATGCGTCTCATTCGGTAATAAGGGATCATCTTATATTTGTACTCGTGGGAGCATTAGAAAGCCATATTGTATGGACAGCACAGATTAAATTGAATTTTATCATTTGTATATTCAAGTTACACAAACTCCAAATTGCCTCCATGTAGTCTTAAGTGCACAGCAATACCTTCTCTACCGAGATGATATTTCAAACAAGATATGAAACTTGATTGTTTTCTTGTATTTAATCATTATTCTTTTCATGTTTGTTTTACAGGTGGGTGTTTGTGACACATGCCGGCATTGATGGGAATTCCAGGCTAATAACGTACCTTCAACTGGAGCACAGACAACACAGCTTTGACAGTGTTGAAATATTTTGTCCAAGCCACCTGCCTGTATGGGTTACCCTCCAGAGTAAGATCCGACCATGGTGGTGAAAACACTGGTTGCTCTTTTAATGAACCTACTGCAGGGACAAGACACCAAAATTATTTCTAGCTCCAGCCAACACCCCCTCACAATTTACTCACACCTCCCATGGCCTGATTATCCACCAACAGGGGCCCTTTTTGGATTATCATTTTGGCATAGGAACTTTCCTTTCCTATCCTAACCGAGTGAGATGAGCCGGTAGCACCTGGAGCAAAGATCGTCTAAATTTTAATAATGCTTAGGAAAGGTTCTGACCATCCTTTACGAAAGGAAAGGAGATATATTATGCAGCAGGAATATTTAAAGGGGAAGTCTTTTTTTATGTTGTTGTTGTTGTTGTTGTCGACCCCACCCGTGCCCCGACATTGGGGGACCGGGCCCTCACTCCGTCTCCCGGATCCCCAGACCCCCCTCCTCCGCCCAGCGGGCGAGCAGGGCCGCCACTCCGCTTGGGTTTCGCCAGAGGTCCTCCGGAGTCAGTGTGGTGGGTATGTTTGTGCAGGTGAACAGGTGTTGTGTGTCGTGCACTTGCGTGCCGCATAGCGCACAGAGTGGTGTTGGGTGTGTGTCCGGTGTAATGTTGTGTAGGTAGGAGTGGAGGGCTGGTGATTTGTTGGTTCGGAGTTGTGCTAGGAGTTGTCTGGTTCTGTGTGGTAGGTCTTGCTCTGATGGGTCTATTTCTGGTGCTGGTGCATGTATTACTTTGTTGTGTTGTCTGGTGTCCAAGTGTGTTTGTACAAAGTGGGTGTGTATGTCTTTCATGTTCTGTTTTATGGTGTCGTTGTTGGTGTCCTGTGGTGCTGTGTCTTTGTTGTGTGTGTAGTTGTTGTTGTGGAAGATTGTTTGTTTCTTTTGTCTGGGTGGTGGTGGTTGTTGAGTGAGTGGGTGTAGTGGGTGGGTTCGGTGTTGGGCTTTTTGTCTGATTTGCGATGCGTGTAGTTTTAGATGGATGTTCAGTGGGAGAGTTTTTGTTTCCTCATGCAAGTGTTGTATGTTTGTGTCTTGTGTGCATCCTGTTGCTATTCTGAGTGCTGTGTTCTGTGTGGTCTGGAGTTTTGTCTTGTTTGTGTCCGATAGTGTTGGTGACCATATAGTGTTTGCGTATTCGAGGCGTGTGAGTGTGGTTGCTTTGTATGTGGTGAGTATAGTTTCTTTGGATTTTCCCCAGTGAGTGGTTGTTAAGGCTTTAAGTATTTTGTTTGATTGCTTGGCGCGGGTTAGAGTGTGTTGTGTGTGTTTTGAGAAGGTGAGTTTGGGGTCCCATGTTAATCCCAGTATTTTGGGTTCGCGGACTGTGGGTAGGGTGGTGTTATCTATTTGTAAAGTGAGCCTGTTGCTGTATTCTGCCGGATCCGGTGTGAACAGAGTGGTGGTGGTTTTGTCTGCGTTGAGTGTGAGTTGGTTCTGTTTTGTCCAGTTGTATATGTCGTGGAGATATTTTTGTACTTGTTGTTGTGCCTGTTGTGGTTTGACATGTGTGGATAGAATGGTGATGTCGTCTGCATATGTAACTGTGTGTACATTTGGAGGTGGTTGTGGTAAGTCTGCCATGTATATGTTGAATAGTGTTGGTGAAAGTACTCCCCCCTGTGGTACCCCCGTTTTCGTGTTTCTATGTTCTGATGTTTCCCCCCGGTATTGAGTGTATTGTCTGCGTCCCCTTATGTAGTTGAAGATGTATTTGATGATGATGTTTGGGGTGTTAGTGTTGTTGAGTTTGTTTGTGAGTGTGTGTAGGTTTACCGTGTCAAAGGCTTTGGACATGTCTAGGGCTATGGCAACTGTTCGTTGTGGTGGTTTTTGTTGATTGAAACCTTTGGCTATGATGTTGTGTATGTGGTGTAGTGCTGTGGTTGTGGAGTGTTGTTTTCGGAAGCCGTGTTGGTGAGAGGGTAGTTGAGTGTTGTTGGTAATGAAGGGTAGTATTACCTTTTCCATTGTTTTGGCTATTGGGCTGAGTAGTGCTATTGGTCTGTAAGATGGGCCGAGTGCGTGGTTTTTGTTGGGTTTTGGTATTGGGATTATTTTTGCAGTCTTCCATATTGCGGGGATGGTGTTGGTGTTGAGTGATGTGTTGTAAGTGTGTGTGAGTAGTGTTATTGCTTTGGGGCCTAGGTGTTTCAGATGTCTGATGTTTATGTTGTCTGGGCCTGTGGAGTTGTTGCTTTTGGAGCGTTGTAGTGCTTGTTTGACTTGTTGTTCTGTGATGGTTATGGGCGTGGTGTTGAGTTTTCGTATTTTGCGTTGTAGTTGTCTGTATGTTCTGTTGGTTTTGTGTTGTATTATGTTGGTGAATTGTTTGTTGAATGCTTGTGCTTTCTGTTTGTTGGATATTGCCGTGTGTTGTCCGAACTGTATTGTGGTGTTTTCTGGTGCTTTTTGTTCTTTGTTTGATAGTCTTGTTACTGTGTTCCAGAGTATGTGTTGTTTGTGTCTGTGGTTCCATGCATCCGTTAAGTGTTCTTTCCATAGCTCTTGTTTGTGTTTTTGGATTTGTGTGTCTATTTCTTTGTTTAGGTCTGTGATGCGTGGGTCTTGGTGGTTTTGTTGTCTGATGTCGTTTCTTTGGCTGATGAGTGTTCTGATGTGTTGTGGTAGGAGAAGTGATTTGCTTTTTATTTTTCCGTGGGGTATGTGGTGTTTGTCTGCTGTAAGTATGAGGTTTGTGAGCATGGTGTTGGCTGTGTGGATGGTGTCAGGTATGGTTATGTTCTCCAGTGCTGATTCTATTTCAGAGGTGTATCCTTCCCAGTCTGCTTTCCTGTAATTTGTGTAAGTTTGAAGGTGTTGTTGTAGGCGGAAAGGAGCACGCGTGTTGTGTGTGATTTTGATAGGAAGGTGGTCTGAACTGAGTGCGTGTATTGTGGTCCATGTTGTTCTGTTTGTGATGCTGTTGCTGGCTGTTGTGATGTCCGGTGATGTTGGTTGTTGGTTGATGTTTGTAGGTTTTCTGGTAGGTGTGTTTGCGTTTAGAGTGATTTGTTGGGAGTTCTGTAGTATGTCTGCAATGAGGGTGCCTCTGTGGTCGTCGTAGGGAGAGTGCCATTGTGTTGAGTGAGCGTTGATGTCTGCGGTTAGAATGGTGTTGTTCAGCGAGTTTATGTATTGGAAGGTGTTGGTGATGTCTGTGTCTTCTGTGGCGTGGTCTGGTCGGGTGGTATCTCTGGGGGGTATATACATGTTGCATATGTGTAGTCTTTTGTGGTTGGTTATGTGAATCTTTACGGTTTGAATTTCTGTAGTGTTGGTGTTAATGTTGTTGGGGATGTTCATGGGAGTGAATGTGACTGATTTGTGAATGTATGTGAGCAGTCCTCCTCCTCCCTTGTGTTCTCTGTCTTTCCTAATGCTGGTGTAGTTGGTGAGACGAGGTGTGTTGTGTTGTTTTTCTAGTTTGGTTTCTTGTATGGTGATGATGTCTGCGTGCTGTTGTGAGGCGAGTTCTTCTAGTTCTGTTTTCTTGTTTTGGATGCCGTTGATGTTTATTTGTAGTATGGTCAGTGTGTGTTTGTTGTTTTTGTTGGTGGGTGTTGTTCTTTGTGGGTTGTTCGGGGGTTGTGGTGTTGGGGTGTTTGTTGTTTGCGTGTGTGTTCTGCATGTCCACGTGTTTGTGTATTGGCGGGTGGTGATGCCGGAGCAATGTCTGTGTATCCAGTGTGGGTGTGTTGAGTTGCATCTGAGTGAGGTTTGTCTGCGTGTGATGATTCTATTGCAGCTATTGCAGGTCCAGGTTTGGGGGGGGGTGTCTAGTGTTTATGTTTGTGCAATGTTTGTGTACCCAGTGTGGTGTGTGGTGGTTGCATCTGAAGGATGTCTGTCTTCTTGTAATCTGTTGTGTGCAAATGTCGCATGTCCAGGTAGTTTGTTGTGTGTGTGTTTGTTGCGTGCGTGAGAGTGTCTGTGTGGGCCCCGGATTTGTCTCTATGTCCCAGGCCTGGAGCAAAAGGTCCGCCCGCCACCCTGCCAGGTTCAGGGGGCGGTTAGCCGAAAAAAAAAAAACGGCCGTAAGGGCACCCCGTTCGGGGTGCAGGGATTGGTTCCTTGATTTGTCCCCCCGTTCGGGGGGAACCCTCCAACTGCGAGTAAGCCAAGGAGTTTGGAGGTACAGCAGGTTGACAGCAGTGTGATCGAGCAGATTAGATAGAGTAGAATTTGAATGGGGCTTCACTGATTTATTTCATACAATTCATATCTAAAACACAGTTGAAAAATATTTGATTGTTAAAATATTTAAATACAAGAACTATATCAAGAAATTAACAAAACATAGTTTTTTTAGTTAGGAGAAAAGTCTAAAAACATATCACAAATGACAAACGTTGTGCCTCTCCTCCTCCTGTTCTTCAATGAAGCTGATCACCCTCCAGCTCCCGTTAGAAACATTGTGCTGCTGAAGGTGTGCCGGCAGAATGGTTGTGATACAGGAGGTGCTGTGGACTCTCCCAGAAACGAGGACCTAGTTTAGTTGTAGATCCAGTAAAACAGTGCAAATGTGACATTATTTATAATGCACAGTTACAGTCTTGTGAATATTAAAAAATGTAGTTCATGTAATGCAGGAAGCGAATATTTCAAACGAACTAAGGCAGCAAACAGTAAGAGCAAAATCGTGTTCCAAACATTAACTCTTTTTTTAAATGTCAATTAGCTTGTGAGTAATAAGACAAAATGTGACTGTCAGACAGAGAACTGTCAGAGCAAACGGCAGATTTTAGAAAGTCCTGCCGAAATAAATCTGCACCCGACTGAGACTGTCAGCGTTGAACTGCCGCCATTGCTGTCAAAGTCAGACACATCTCCAAAATTGTTGGAGCAAATTTTTAAGCAGGCTTCATCTTGATAAATTGACCACGTATTTGACATTTACACCATAACGTTACCGCCTAAAATAATCGTAAAACAAAATTTTGTGTAACAACAAGAGTAATATGTACCCCAAAAGCTTTCAAAGCGTCTGAAAGTTTTCTCCTCCGTTTTTGTTGGGGCTTGGCTCGAAATGCATCATGATTGGCCGCCCGAAGTCCACGTGTCTGTCGGACGTGCTCTCATTGGTCTACAATACCATCACGGATGAATAAATACTCAAAGGGCTTGCCAGGCAAGCCCTTTGAACCCTTTAAATACTCAATGGGCTTGCCTGGCAAGCCCTTTGAGTATTTATTCCATATTGCCCACTAGTTCACTAGTAAGGTCATTTTGACGCTTACTAGTGAACATGTAAGGCCATAAATGTGCCCACTAGTTCACTAGTAAGATCATTTTGAGGCTTACTAGTTGACATGTAAGCCACAAAACGCCCGCTAGTTCACTAGTAAGATAATTTTGAGGCTTCTAGTGAACATGTAAGCCACAGAACGCCCACTAGTTCACTAGTAAGATCATTTTGACGCTTACTAGTGAACATGTAAGCCACAAAACGCTCACTAGTTCACTAGTAAGGTCATTTTGACGCTTACTAGTGAACATGTAAGCCACAAAACGCTCACTGGTTCACTAGTAAGGTAATTTTGACGCTTACTAACATGCAAGGCCATAAATGTGCCCACTTGTAGTGCTAGTGACATTAGTGTTACGCGTTTCTAATGACATCCTCCTGGCAAATGACTCTGGAGACCACGTGTGTCTGGTTTTATTGGACTTAACTGCAGCATTTGATACAGTAGATCACAGTATTCTGCTGACTCGTTTGCAGCACTTGGTGGGCATTGGCGGGAGTGTTCTTGATTGGTTTAGGTCCTATCTAGCTGACAGGACCTTTTGTGTCAGCCTTGGCTGCTCTGAATCACGCACTGCTCCCCTGTCATGTGGTGTTCCACAGGGCTCAATTCTGGGGCCTCTGCTGTTCTCGCTGTATCTGCTCCCATTGGGTTCCATCTTAAGGAAACATGGTATTCCTTTCCACTGCTATGCAGATGACTGCCAGATCTATGTCCCATTGAGCAAGAAAGACACCTTCTCATTAAGGCCACTCCTATCCTGTCTGGAAGAAATCAAAACCTGGATGGCACAAAATTTCTTGAAGTTCAACGAAAAGAAGACAGAGGTGATATTGTTTGGCCCCAGTGGACCTTGTACATTCCATCCTGTAGACTTGGGCCCCCTATCTCCTTATCTGAAATCAACGGTCTCAAACTTGGGACTTAAACTGGACAGTGATTTCAAACTCGATCGGCAAATTGGTGCCGTTGTTAAATCCAGCTTCTTTCACCTTAGACAGCTGGCCAAAATAAAACCTTTCCTCTCACATGAACACTTTGAGACAGTAATTCATGCCTTTGTCACATCCCGGCTCGATTACTGCAACGCCCTGTACTTTGGAGTCAGCCAGTCCTCCATCAAGCGCCTTCAGCTGGTACAGAATGCCGCTGCTCGCCTCTTGACTGGTACTCGTAAGAGGGAGCATATAACTCCTACTTTGGCATCCCTTCACTGGCTCCCCATTCATTTTAGAATTATTTTTAAGATCCTCCTCTTTGTTTTCAAATCTCTGAATAATCTCGCGCCACCTTACCTCTCTGAGCTCATACGCCCCTACACCCCTGCCCGGCGCCTCAGGTCTGTGGACCAGTCTTTGCTAGACGTACCAAGAACTAAACTGAGGCTCAGAGGGGATCGAGCCTTTTCTGTTGCTGGTCCATCTCTCTGGAATGACCTCCCACTGAACATTCGGCAAGCCTCCTCGCTGCCCATCTTTAAATCCCTCCTCAAAACTCACTTGTATTCTTTGGCGTTTGACTCAGCATGACTTAGATTTGCTATTGTTTTTACTGCTTGGTGCTTTCTACCGCCTTATTACTTATTACTTATTACTGATTCGTCTTACTGTTTATTGTATATGTTAAATCGCTCCATGTACAGCACTTTGTATGCAGCGATGGCTGTTTGAAAGTGCTCTATAAATACTGTTGACTTGACTTGACTTGACTTAAAACGAGATCATCTGTGACGCGTAACCTTAAAAGTTTTGTCGTACTTTGGTTACCATATTTAAGCCACATGAACCAACCGTAAGTAAATATTAAAGGCCGGCTTGCCGTTCTTTCAATTAATTAATGAATTGGCTTTGACTCACAAAGAAAACCTCTCGGGACCAATGTTTTACTGTTTGGTGCTTTCTACCGTCTTTATTACCGATTTGTTTTACTGTTTGTTGTGCATGTTAAATTGTTCCATGTACAGCACTTTGTATGCAGCGATGGCTGTTTGAAAGTGCTCTAGAAATACACTTGACTTGACTTGACTTGACTTGACTTGACATTACACTGTACTTGCATTAAATGCAAATAAGGATGATTACGAAAACATGTAACGGTATCCTATTGGCTGTACGTTTCAAAATAGTGTCATCCCACCAGTCAGGGCTCATGATTTTGGAAATTCTGTGCCCACTTAGTTTTTTAAAACAACAATGGCGGACAGTGTCCTGAGACGTATTCGGCGAAGGTGCAGGGCAATAGAGAGTGCCTGTCATCAAGGGTCTGCCGGTGAAAGTGAAGCACGCGCGATAAACATTTCAATTGCTAATTTAAGAAGAGTTAGTGACCAGTTTAGCGCTGATACTATTCAAAGTTTGATTCAAAGTCCAATAGATCTCCGATCTGTCATCATTGCGGGACCCACTCCTAATGGTGGACGTGTTTGTTCCCATGTGGCACATCGTTTGCACACAGGTAAAATGGCTACCATTTTTTGTCATTGGTTTTTCGTATGTATTTTTATTCGAACTACACACGGGTTTTACTGACGACTTGCTGTGACTTACCTTCTATCACCCTGTCAAACGTCGTTTTATACCAGTGGTTTTCCTGCAAATCAGTAGACTATTAAGTAACGCGATGGCTGTACACTTTTAAGCAATAACTAGTGATCTTTTAGTTATTCAATTATAAGTTTGAATTATTTTTTTCTTGAGTAAAATGGTTAGAGAAAATAGCTGCTCGTGGTTTTGAAGCTGCATATACTTTTATGTACATCTGTGTCTATATGCCTGTACTGTATACAGTATATAAAAAACACGTAGTGATTCGTTTGCTTGAATTCCTTAATCCTTTTATTTCCATACTTTAGGTAGACGAGGAAGACCAGCACTTGACATTACAAGGGATCAAATTGAACTGCTCCCCACTCAGGGCTTTACAGTGAGAGCCATCACTGAGATGTTGTGTTGTTCCTCTTCATACCTGCATAAAAAAATGAAGTTTTTTCAGATTTCAGCCAGAAATAGATTTACTCCCATTCATGATATTGACCTGGAAGAGCATGTCAGAAGATTGCACAGCCAATTTCCCAGATCAGGCTCGGAAGCAAGTGTTCTGCTACATACTCTTGTCCCTTCATGTATATATCATTATATTCATTGTGAAAGTGTACTTTCTTTATTGTGTTGTTTTATGAACCTGTTGCAGATGATGAGGGCATACCTGCGTGCTGATGGTATTGTAGTACAAAGAAAAAGAGTTCGAGAAATCCTCAACCGTATTGAGCCAGCTGCTGCAGCCCAGAGATGGAGCCAGACTGTGGCTAGAAGAACATACTATGTGCCATTCCCCAATAGTTTATGGCACATAGATGGGCATATGCGTCTCATTCGGTAATAAGGGATCATCTTATATTTGTACTCGTGGGAGCATTAGAAAGCCATATTGTATGGACAGCACAGATTAAATTGAATTTTATCATTTGTATATCCAAGTTACACAAACTCCAAATTGCCTCCATGTAGTCTTAAGTGCACAGCAATACCTTCTCTACCGAGATGATATTTCAAACAAGATATGAAACTTGATTGTTTTCTTGTATTTAATCATTATTCTTTTCATGTTTGTTTTACAGGTGGGTGTTTGTGACACATGCCGGCATTGATGGGAATTCCAGGCTAATAACGTACCTTCAACTGGAGCACAGACAACACAGCTTTGACAGTGTTGAAATATTTTGTCCAAGCCACCTGCCTGTATGGGTTACCCTCCAGAGTAAGATCCGACCATGGTGGTGAAAACACTGGTTGCTCTTTTAATGAACCTACTGCAGGGACAAGACACCAAAATTATTTCTAGCTCCAGCCAACACCCCCTCACAATTTACTCACACCTCCCATGGCCTGATTATCCACCAACAGGGGCCCTTTTTGGATTATCATTTTGGCATAGGAACTTTCCTTTCCTATCCTAACTGAGTGAGATGAGCCGGTAGCACCTGGAGCAAAGATCGTCTAAATTTTAATAATGCTTAGGAAAGGTTCTGACCATACTTTACGAAAGGAAAGGAGATATATTATGCAGCAGGAATATTTAAAGGGGAAGTCTTTTTTTATGTTGTTGTTGTTGTTGTTGTCGACCCCACCCGTGCCCCGACATTGGGGGACCGGGCCCTCACTCCGTCTCCCGGATCCCCAGACCCCCCTCCGCCGCCCAGCGGGCGAGCAGGGCCGCCACTCCGGTTGGGTTTCGCCAGAGGTCCTCCGGAGTCAGTGTGGTGGGTATGTTTGTGCAGGTGAACAGGTGTTGTGTGTCGTGCACTTGCGTGCCGCATAGCGCACAGAGTGGTGTTGGGTGTGTGTCCGGTGTAATGTTGTGTAGGTAGGAGTGGAGGGCTGGTGATTTGTTGGTTCGGAGTTGTGCTAGGAGTTGTCTGGTTCTGTGTGGTAGGTCTTGCTCTGATGGGTCTATTTCTGGTGCTGGTGCATGTATTACTTTGTTGTGTTGTCTGGTGTCCAAGTGTGTTTGTACAAAGTGGGTGTGTATGTCTTTCATGTTCTGTTTTATGGTGTCGTTGTTGGTGTCCTGTGGTGCTGTGTCTTTGTTGTGTGTGTAGTTGTTGTTGTGGAAGATTGTTTGTTTCTTTTGTCTGGATGGTGGTGGTTGTTGAGTGAGTGGGTGTAGTGGGTGGGTTGGGTGTTGGGCTTTTTGTCTGATTTGCGATGCGTGTAGTTTTAGATGGGTGTTCAGTGGGAGAGTTTTTGTTTCCTCATGCAAGTGTTGTATGTTTGTGTCTTGTGTGCATCCTGTTGCTATTCTGAGTGCGGTGTTCTGTGTGGTCTGGAGTTTTGTCTTGTTTGTGTCCGATAGTGTTGGTGACCATATAGTGTTTGCGTATTCGAGGCGTGTGAGTGTGGTTGCTTTGTATGTGGTGAGTATAGTTTCTTTGGATTTTCCCCAGTGAGTGGTTGTTAAGGCTTTAAGTATTTTGTTTGATTGCTTGGCGCGGGTTAGAGTGTGTTGTGTGTGTTTTGAGAAGGTGAGTTTGGGGTCCCAGGTTAATCCCAGTATTTTGGGTTCGCGGACTGTGGGTAGGGTGGTGTTATCTATTTGTAAGGTGAGTCTGTTGCTGTATTCTGCCGGATCCGGTGTGAACAGAGTGGTGGTGGTTTTGTCTGCGTTGAGTGTGAGTTGGTTCTGTTTTGTCCAGTTGTATATGTCGTGGAGATATTTTTGTACTTGTTGTTGTGCCTGTTGTGGTTTGACATGTGTGGATAGAATGGTGATGTCGTCTGCATATGTAACTGTGTGTACATTTGGAGGTGGTTGTGGTAAGTCTGCCATGTATATGTTGAATAGTGTTGGTGAAAGTACTCCCCCCTGTGGTACCCCCGTTTTCGTGTTTCTATGTTCTGATGTTTCCCCCCGGTATTGAGTGTATTGTCTGCGTCCCCTTATGTAGTTGAAGATGTATTTGATGATGATGTTTGGGGTGTTAGTGTTGTTGAGTTTGTTTGTGAGTGTGTGTAGGTTTACCGTGTCAAAGGCTTTGGACATGTCTAGGGCTATGGCAACTGTTCGTTGTGGTGGTTTTTGTTGATTGAAACCTTTGGCTATGATGTTGTGTATGTGGTGTAGTGCTGTGGTTGTGGAGTGTTGTTTTCGGAAGCCGTGTTGGTGAGAGGGTAGTTGAGTGTTGTTGGTAATGAAGGGTAGTATTACCTTTTCCATTGTTTTGGCTATTGGGCTGAGTAGTGCTATTGGTCTGTAAGATGGGCCGAGTGCGTGGTTTTTGTTGGGTTTTGGTATTGGGATTATTTTTGCAGTCTTCCATATTGCGGGGATGGTGTTGGTGTTGAGTGATGTGTTGTAAGTGTGTGTGAGTAGTGTTATTGCTTTGGGGCCTAGGTGTTTCAGATGTCTGATGTTTATGTTGTCTGGGCCTGTGGAGTTGTTGCTTTTGGAGCGTTGTAGTGCTTGTTTGACTTGTTGTTCTGTGAGGGTTATGGGCGTGGTGTTGAGTTTTCGTATTTTGCGTTGTAGTTGTCTGTATGTTCTGTTGGTTTTGTGTTGTATTATGTTGGTGAATTGTTTGTTGAATGCTCGTGCTTTCTGTTTGTTGGATATTGCCGTGTGTTGTCCGAACTGTATTGTGGTGTTTTCTGGTGCTTTTTGTTCTTTGTTTGATAGTCTTGTTACTGTGTTCCAGAGTATGTGTTGTTTGTGTCTGTGGTTCCATGCATCCGTTAAGTGTTCTTTCCATAGCTCTTGTTTTTGGATTTGTGTGTCTATTTCTTTGTTTAGGTCTGTGATGCGTGGGTCTTGGTGGTTTTGTTGTCTGATGTCGTTTCTTTGGCTGATGAGTGTTCTGATGTGTTGTGGTAGGAGAAGTGATTTGCTTTTTATTTTTCCGTGGGGTATGTGGTGTTTGTCTGCTGTAAGTATGAGGTTTGTGAGCATGGTATTGGCTGTGTGGATGTTGTCAGGTATGGTTATGTTCTCCAGTGCTGATTCTATTTCACAGGTGTATCCTTCCCAGTCTGCTTTCCTGTAATTTGTGTAAGTTTGAAGGTGTTGTTGTAGGCGGAAAGGAGCACGCGTGTTGTGTGTGATTTTGATAGGAAGGTGGTCTGAACTGAGTGCGTGTATTGTGGTCCATGTTGTTCTGTTTGTGATGCTGTTGCTGGCTGTTGTGATGTCCGGTGATGTTGGTTGTTGGTTGATGTTTGTAGGTTTTCTGGTGGGTGTGTTTGTGTTTAGAGTGATTTGTTGGGAGTTTTGTAGTATGTCTGCAATGTGGGTGCCTCTGTGGTCGTCGTAGGGCGAGTGCCATTGTGTTGAGTGAGCGTTGATGTCTGCGGTTAGAATGGTGTTGTTCAGCGAGTTTATGTATTGGAAGGTGTTGGTGATGTCTGTGTCTTCTGTGGCGTGGTCTGGTCGGGTGGTATCTCTGGGGGGTATATACATGTTGCATATGTGTAGTCTTTTGTGGTTGGTTATGTGAATCTTTACGGTTTGAATTTCTGTAGTGTTGGTGTTAATGTTGTTGGGGATGTTCATGGGAGTGAATGTGACTGATTTGTGAATGTATGTGAGCAGTCCTCCTCCTCCCTTGTGTTCTCTGTCTTTCCTAATGCTGGTGTAGTTGGTGAGACGAGGTGTGTTGTGTTGTTTTTCTAGTTTGGTTTCTTGTATGGTGATGATGTCTGCGTGCTGTTGTGAGGCGAGTTCTTCTAGTTCTGTTTTCTTGTTTTGGATGCCGTTGATGTTTATTTGTAGTATGGTCAGTGTGTGTTTGTTGTTTTTGTTGGTGGGTGTTGTTCTTTGTGGGTTGTTCGGGGGTTGTGGTGTTGGGGTGTTTGTTGTTTGCGTGTGTGTTCTGCATGTCCACGTGTTTGTGTATTGGCGGGTGGTGATGCCGGAGCAATGTCTGTGTATCCAGTGTGGGTGTGTTGAGTTGCATCTGAGTGAGGTTTGTCTGCGTGTGATGATTCTATTGCAGCTATTGCAGGTCCAGGTTTGGGGGGGTGGTCTTATGTTTGTTGTATCTCTGTTGGTTTTGTCTGTCCGTGTTGCGTTTGAGGGTAGTGTTGGTGAGGCGAGTGTGTTGTTTTGGTCTGTTTGTGCTCTGCTGCCTGTTGGTGTCCTACGAGGTGTAGTTGTTCGTGGTGGTGTTTTGGGATGTAGTCTGCATTTCCATGTTATGTTGTATTGTCTAGTGTTTATGTTTGTGCAATGTTTGTGTACCCAGTGTGGTGTGTGGTGGTTGCATCTGAAGGATGTCTGTCTTCTTGTAATCTGTTGTGTGCAAATGTCGCATGTCCAGGTAGTTTGTTGTGTGTGTGTTTGTTGCGTGCGTGAGAGTGTCTGTGTGGGCCCCGGATTTGTCTCTATGTCCCCCGCCTGGAGCAAAAGGTCCGCCCGCCACCCTGCCAGGTTCAGGGGGCGGTTAGCCGAAAAAAAAAAAAAACGGCCGTAAGGGCACCCCGTTCGGGGTGCAGGGATTGGTTCCTTGATTTGTCCCCCCGTTCGGGGGGAACCCTCCAACTGCGAGTAAGCCAAGGAGTTTGGAGGTACAGCAGGTTGACAGCAGTGTGATCGAGCAGATTAGATAGAGTAGAATTTGAATGGGGCTTCACTGATTTATTTCATACAATTCATATCTAAAACACAGTTGAAAAATATTTGATTGTTAAAATATTTAAATACAAGAACTATATCAAGAAATTAACAAAACATAGTTTTTTTAGTTAGGAGAAAAGTCTAAAAACATATCACAAATGACAAACGTTGTGCCTCTCCTCCTCCTGTTCTTCAATGAAGCTGATCACCCTCCAGCTCCCGTTAGAAACATCGTGCTGCTGAAGGTGTGCTGGCAGAATGGTTGTGATACAGGAGGTGCTGTGGACTCTCCCAGAAACGAGGACCTAGTTTAGTTGTAGATCCAGTAAAACATAGTGCAAATGTGACATTATTTATAATGCACAGTTACAGTCTTGTGAATATTAAAAAATGTAGTTCATGTAATGCAGGAAGCTAATATTTCAAACGAACTAAGGCAGCAAACAGTAAGAGCAAAATCGTGTTCCAAACATTAACTCTTTTTTTAAATGTCAATTAGCTTGTGAGTAATAAGACAAAATGTGACTGTCAGACAGAGAACTGTCAGAGCAAACGGCAGATTTTAGAAAGTCCTGCCGAAATAAATCTGCACCCGACTGCGACTGTCAGCGTTGAACTGCCGCCATTGCTGTCAAAGTCAGACACATCTCCAAAATTGTTGGAGCAAATTTTTAAGCAGGCTTCATCTTGATAAATTGACCACGTATTTGACATTTACACCATAACGTTACCGCCTAAAATAATCGTAAAACAAAATTTTGTGTAACAACAAGAGTAATATGTACCCCAAAAGCTTTCAAAGCGTCTGAAAGTTTTCTCCTCCGTTTTTGTTGGGGCTTGGCTCGAAATGCATCATGATTGGCCGCCCGAAGTCCACGTGTCTGTCGGACGTGCTCTCATTGGTCTACAATACCATCACGGATGAATAAATACTCAAAGGGCTTGCCAGGCAAGCCCTTTGAACCCTTTAAATACTCAATGGGCTTGCCTGGCAAGCCCTTTGAGTATTTATTCCATATTGCCCACTAGTTCACTAGTAAGGTCATTTTGACGCTTACTAGTGAACATGTAAGGCCATAAATGTGCCCACTAGTTCACTAGTAAGATCATTTTGAGGCTTACTAGTTGACATGTAAGCCACAAAACGCCCGCTAGTTCACTAGTAAGATAATTTTGAGGCCTCTAGTGAACATGTAAGCCACAGAACGCCCACTAGTTCACTAGTAAGATCATTTTGACGCTTACTAGTGAACATGTAAGCCACAAAACGCTCACTAGTTCACTAGTAAGGTCATTTTGACGCTTACTAGTGAACATGTAAGCCACAAAACGCCCACTGGTTCACTAGTAAGGTAATTTTGACGCTTACTAGTGAACATGTAAGCCACAAAACGCCCACTAGTTCCCTAGTAAGATCATTTTGACGCTTATTTATGAACATGTCAGCCACAAAACGCTCACTCGTTCACTAGTAAGATCATTTTGACGCTTACTAGTGAACATGTAAGCCACAAAACGCCCACTAGTTCACTAGTAAGGTCATTTTGACGCTTACTAGTGAACATGTAAGCCACAAAACGCCCACTAGTTCACTAGTAAGATCATTTTGACGCTTACTAGTGAACATGTAAGGCCATAAATGTGCCCACTAGTTCACTAGTAAGTTCATTTTGAGGCTTACTAGTTGACATGTAAGCCACACATCGCCTACTAGTTCACTAGTAAGATCATTTTGAGGCTTACTAGTGAACATGTAAGCCACAAAACGCCCAATAGTTCACTAGTAAGATCATTTTGACGCTTACTAGTGAACATGTAAGCCACAAAACGCTCACTAGTTTACTAGTAAGGTCATTTTGACGCTTACTAGTGAACATGTAAGCCACAAAACGCTCACTAGTTCACTATCCATCCATCCATCCATTATAAGATAATTTTGACGCTTACTACTGAACATTTAAGGCCATAAATGTGCCCACTAGTTCACTGGTAAGATGATTTTGACGCTTACTAGTGAACATGCAAGGCCATAAATGTGCCCACTTGTAGTGCTAGTGACATTACACTGTACTTGCATTAAATGCAAATAAGGATGATTACGAAAACATGTAACGGTATCCTATTGGCTGTACGTTTCAAAATAGTGTCATCCCACCAGTCAGGGCTCATGATTTTGGAAATTCTGTGCCCACTTAGTTTTTTAAAACAACAATGGCGGACAGTGTCCTGAGACGTATTCGGCGAAGGTGCAGGGCAATAGAGAGTGCCTGTCATCAAGGGTCTGCCGGTGAAAGTGAAGCACGCGCGATAAACATTTCAATTGCTAATTTAAGAAGAGTTAGTGACCAGTTTAGCGCTGATACTATTCAAAGTTTGATTCAAAGTCCAATAGATCTCCGATCTGTCATCATTGCGGGACCCACTCCTAATGGTGGACGTGTTTGTTCCCATGTGGCACATCGTTTGCACACAGGTAAAATGGCTACCATTTTTTGTCATTGGTTTTTCGTATGTATTTTTATTCGAACTACACACGGGTTTTACTGACGACTTGCTGTGACTTACCTTCTATCACCCTGTCAAACGTCGTTTTATACCAGTGGTTTTCCTGCAAATCAGTAGACTATTAAGTAACGCGATGGCTGTACACTTTTAAGCAATAACTAGTGATCTTTTAGTTATTCAATTATAAGTTTGAATTATTTTTTTCTTGAGTAAAATGGTTAGAGAAAATAGCTGCTCGTGGTTTTGAAGCTGCATATACTTTTATGTACATCTGTGTCTATATGCCTGTACTGTATACAGTATATAAAAAACACGTAGTGATTCGTTTGCTTGAATTCCTTAATCCTTTTATTTCCATACTTTAGGTAGACGAGGAAGACCAGCACTTGACATTACAAGGGATCAAATTGAACTGCTCCCCACTCAGGGCTTTACAGTGAGAGCCATCACTGAGATGTTGTGTTGTTCCTCTTCATACCTGCATAAAAAAATGAAGTTTTTTCAGATTTCAGCCAGAAATAGATTTACTCCCATTCATGATGTTGACCTGGAGGAGCATGTCAGAAGATTGCACAGCCAATTTCCCAGATCAGGCTCGAAAGCAAGTGTTCTGCTACATACTCTTGTCCCTTCATGTATATATCATTAATATTCATTGTGAAAGTGTACTTTCTTTATTGTGTTGTTTTCTGAACCTGTTGCAGATGATGAGGGCATACCTGCGTGCTGATGGTATTGTAGTACAAAGAAAAAGAGTTCGAGAAATCCTCAACCGTAGTGACCCAGCTGCTGCAGCCCAGAGATGGAGCCAGACTGTGGCTAGAAGAACATACTATGTGCCATTCCCCAATAGTTTATGGCACATAGATGGGCATATGCGTCTCATTCGGTAATAAGGGATCATCTTATATTTGTACTCGTGGGAGCATTAGAAAGCCATATTGTATGGACAGCACAGATTAAATTGAATTTTATCATTTGTATATCCAAGTTACACAAACTCCAAATTGCCTCCATGTAGTCTTAAGTGCACAGCAATACCTTCTCTACCGAGATGATATTTCAAACAAGATATGAAACTTGATTGTTTTCTTGTATTTAATCATTATTCTTTTCATGTTTGTTTTACAGGTGGGTGTTTGTGACACATGCCGGCATTGATGGGAATTCCAGGCTAATAACGTACCTTCAACTGGAGCACAGACAACACAGCTTTGACAGTGTTGAAATATTTTGTCCAAGCCACCTGCCTGTATGGGTTACCCTCCAGAGTAAGATCCGACCATGGTGGTGAAAACACTGGTTGCTCTTTTAATGAACCTACTGCAGGGACAAGGCACCAAAATTATTTCTAGCTCCAGCCAACACCCCCTCACAATTTACTCACACCTCCCATGGCCTGATTATCCACCAACAGGGGCCCTTTTTGGATTATCATTTTGGCATAGGAACTTTCCTTTCCTATCCTAACCGAGTGAGATGAGCCGGTAGCACCTGGAGCAAAGATCGTCTAAATTTTAATAATGCTTAGGAAAGGTTCTGACCATCCTTTACGAAAGGAAAGGAGATATATTATGCAGCAGGAATATTTAAAGGGGAAGTCTTTTTTTATGTTGTTGTTGTTGTTGTTGTCGACCCCACCCGTGCCCCGACATTGGGGGACCGGGCCCTCACTCCGTCTCCCGGATCCCCAGACCCCCCTCCTCCGCCCAGCGGGCGAGCAGGGCCGCCACTCCGCTTGGGTTTCGCCAGAGGTCCTCCGGAGTCAGTGTGGTGGGTATGTTTGTGCAGGTGAACAGGTGTTGTGTGTCGTGCACTTGCGTGCCGCATAGCGCACAGAGTGGTGTTGGGTGTGTGTCCGGTGTAATGTTGTGTAGGTAGGAGTGGAGGGCTGGTGATTTGTTGGTTCGGAGTTGTGCTAGGAGTTGTCTGGTTCTGTGTGGTAGGTCTTGCTCTGATGGGTCTATTTCTGGTGCTGGTGCATGTATTACTTTGTTGTGTTGTCTGGTGTCCAAGTGTGTTTGTACAAAGTGGGTGTGTATGTCTTTCATGTTCTGTTTTATGGTGTCGTTGTTGGTGTCCTGTGGTGCTGTGTCTTTGTTGTGTGTGTAGTTGTTGTTGTGGAAGATTGTTTGTTTCTTTTGTCTGGATGGTGGTGGTTGTTGAGTGAGTGGGTGTAGTGGGTGGGTTGGGTGTTGGGCTTTTTGTCTGATTTGCGATGCGTGTAGTTTTAGATGGGTGTTCAGTGGGAGAGTTTTTGTTTCCTCATGCAAGTGTTGTATGTTTGTGTCTTGTGTGCATCCTGTTGCTATTCTGAGTGCGGTGTTCTGTGTGGTCTGGAGTTTTGTCTTGTTTGTGTCCGATAGTGTTGGTGACCATATAGTGTTTGCGTATTCGAGGCGTGTGAGTGTGGTTGCTTTGTATGTGGTGAGTATAGTTTCTTTGGATTTTCCCCAGTGAGTGGTTGTTAAGGCTTTAAGTATTTTGTTTGATTGCTTGGCGCGGGTTAGAGTGTGTTGTGTGTGTTTTGAGAAGGTGAGTTTGGGGTCCCATGTTAATCCCAGTATTTTGGGTTCGCGGACTGTGGGTAGGGTGGTGTTATCTATTTGTAAAGTGAGTCTGTTGCTGTATTCTGCCGGATCCGGTGTGAACAGAGTGGTGGTGGTTTTGTCTGCGTTGAGTGTGAGTTGGTTCTGTTTTGTCCAGTTGTATATGTCGTGGAGATATTTTTGTACTTGTTGTTGTGCCTGTTGTGGTTTGACATGTGTGGATAGAATGGTGATGTCGTCTGCATATGTAACTGTGTGTACATTTGGAAGTGGTTGTGGTAAGTCTGCCATGTATATGTTGAATAGTGTTGGTGAAAGTACTCCCCCCTGTGGTACCCCCGTTTTCGTGTTTCTATGTTCTGATGTTTCCCCCCGGTATTGAGTGTATTGTCTGCGTCCCCTTATGTAGTTGAAGATGTATTTGATGATGATGTTTGGGGTGTTAGTGTTGTTGAGTTTGTTTGTGAGTGTGTGTAGGTTTACCGTGTCAAAGGCTTTGGACATGTCTAGGGCTATGGCAACTGTTCGTTGTGGTGGTTTTTGTTGATTGAAACCTTTGGCTATGATGTTGTGTATGTGGTGTAGTGCTGTGGTTGTGGAGTGTTGTTTTCGGAAGCCGTGTTGGTGAGAGGGTAGTTGAGTGTTGTTGGTAATGAAGGGTAGTATTACCTTTTCCATTGTTTTGGCTATTGGGCTGAGTAGTGCTATTGGTCTGTAAGATGGGCCGAGTGCGTGGTTTTTGTTGGGTTTTGGTATTGGGATTATTTTTGCAGTCTTCCATATTGCGGGGATGGTGTTGGTGTTGAGTGATGTGTTGTAAGTGTGTGTGAGTAGTGTTATTGCTTTGGGGCCTAGGTGTTTCAGATGTCTGATGTTTATGTTGTCTGGGCCTGTGGAGTTGTTGCTTTTGGAGCATTGTAGTGCTTGTTTGACTTGTTGTTCTGTGAGGGTTATGGGCGTGGTGTTGAGTTTTCGTATTTTGCGTTGTAGTTGTCTGTATGTTCTGTTGGTTTTGTGTTGTATTATGTTGGTGAATTGTTTGTTGAATGCTCGTGCTTTCTGTTTGTTGGATATTGCCGTGTGTTGTCCGAACTGTATTGTGGTGTTTTCTGGTGCTTTTTGTTCTTTGTTTGATAGTCTTGTTACTGTGTTCCAGAGTATGTGTTGTTTGTGTCTGTGGTTCCATGCATCCGTTAAGTGTTCTTTCCATAGCTCTTGTTTGTGTTTTTGGATTTGTGTGTCTATTTCTTTGTTTAGGTCTGTGATGCGTGGGTCTTGGTGGTTTTGTTGTCTGATGTCGTTTCTTTGGCTGATGAGTGTTCTGATGTGTTGTGGTAGGAGAAGTGATTTGCTTTTTATTTTTCCGTGGGGTATGTGGTGTTTGTCTGCTGTAAGTATGAGGTTTGTGAGCATGGTGTTGGCTGTGTGGATGTTGTCAGGTATGGTTATGTTCTCCAGTGCTGATTCTATTTCAGAGGTGTATCCTTCCCAGTCTGCTTTCCTGTAATTTGTGTAAGTTTGAAGGTGTTGTTGTAGGCGGAAAGGAGCATGCGTGTTGTGTGTGATTTTGATAGGAAGGTGGTCTGAACTGAGTGCGTGTATTGTGGTCCATGTTGTTCTGTTTGTGATGCTGTTGCTGGCTGTTGTGATGTCCGGTGATGTTGGTTGTTGGTTGATGTTTGTAGGTTTTCTGGTGGGTGTGTTTGTGTTTAGAGTGATTTGTTGGGAGTTTTGTAGTATGTCTGCAATGTGGGTGCCTCTGTGGTCGTCGTAGGGAGAGTGCCATTGTGTTGAGTGAGCGTTGATGTCTGCGGTTAGAATGGTGTTGTTCAGCGAGTTTATGTATTGGAAGGTGTTGGTGATGTCTGTGTCTTCTGTGGCGTGGTCTGGTCGGGTGGTATCTCTGGGGGGTATATACATGTTGCATATGTGTAGTCTTTTGTGGTTGGTTATGTGAATCTTTACGGTTTGAATTTCTGTAGTGTTGGTGTTAATGTTGTTGGGGATGTTCATGGGAGTGAATGTGACTGATTTGTGAATGTATGTGAGCAGTCCTCCTCCTCCCTTGTGTTCTCTGTCTTTCCTAATGCTGGTGTAGTTGGTGAGACGAGGTGTGTTGTGTTGTTTTTCTAGTTTGGTTTCTTGTATGGTGATGATGTCTGCGTGCTGTTGTGAGGCGAGTTCTTCTAGTTCTGTTTTCTTGTTTTGGATGCCGTTGATGTTTATTTGTAGTATGGTCAGTGTGTGATTGTTGTTTTTGTTGGTGGGTGTTGTTCTTTATGGGTTGTTCGGGGGTTGTGGTGTTGGGGTGTTTGTTGTTTGCGTGTGTGTTCTGCATGTCCACGTGTTTGTGTATTGGCGGGTGGTGATGCCGGAGCAATGTCTGTGTATCCAGTGTGGGTGTGTTGAGTTGCATCTGAGTGAGGTTTGTCTGCGTGTGATGATTCTATTGCAGCTATTGCAGGTCCAGGTTTGGGGGGGTGGTCTTGTGTTTGTTGTATCTCTGTTGGAGTTGTCTGTCCGTGTTGCGTTTGAGGGTAGTGTTGGTGAGGCGAGTGTGTTGTTTTGGTCTGTTTGTGCTCTGCTGCCTGTTGGTGTCCTACGAGGTGTTGTTGTTCGTGGTGGTGTTTTGGGATGTAGTCTGCATTTCCATGTTATGTTGTATTGTCTAATGTTTATGTTTGTGCAATGTTTGTGTACCCAGTGTGGTGTGTGGTGGTTGCATCTGAAGGATGTCTGTCTTCTTGTAATCTGTTGTGTGCAAATGTCGCATGTCCAGGTAGTTTGTTGTGTGTGTGTTTGTTGCGTGCGTGAGAGTGTCTGTGTGGGCCCCGGATTTGTCTCTATGTCCCCCGCCTGGAGCAAAAGGTCCGCCCGCCACCCTGCCAGGTTCAGGGGGCGGTTAGCCGAAAAAAAAAAAAAAAACGTCCGTAAGGGCACCCCGTTCGGGGTGCAGGGATTGGTTCCTTGATTTGTCCACCCGTTCGGGGGGAACCCTCCAACTGCGAGTAAGCCAAGGAGTTTGGAGGTACAGCAGGTTGACAGCAGTGTGATCGAGCAGATTAGATAGAGTAGAATTTGAATGGGGCTTCACTGATTTATTTCATACAATTCATATCTAAAACACAGTTGAAAAATATTTGATTGTTAAAATATTTAAATACAAGAACTATATCAAGAAATTAACAAAACATAGTTTTTTTAGTTAGGAGAAAAGTCTAAAAACATATCACAAATGACAAACGTTGTGCCTCTCCTCCTCCTGTTCTTCAATGAAGCTGATCACCCTCCAGCTCCCGTTAGAAACATCGTGCTGCTGAAGGTGTGCTGGCAGAATGGTTGTGATACAGGAGGTGCTGTGGACTCTCCCAGAAACGAGGACCTAGTTTAGTTGTAGATCCAGTAAAACATAGTGCAAATGTGACATTATTTATAATGCACAGTTACAGTCTTGTGAATATTAAAAAATGTACTTCATGTAATGCAGGAAGCGAATATTTCAAACGAACTAAGGCAGCAAACAGTAAGAGCAAAATCGTGTTCCAAACATTAACTCTTTTTTTAAATGTCAATTAGCTTGTGAGTAATAAGACAAAATGTGACTGTCAGACAGAGAACTGTCAGAGCAAACGGCAGATTTTAGAAAGTCCTGCCGAAATAAATCTGCACCCGACTGCGACTGTCAGCGTTGAACTGCCGCCATTGCTGTCAAAGTCAGACACATCTCCAAAATTGTTGGAGCAAATTTTTAAGCAGGCTTCATCTTGATAAATTGACCACGTATTTGACATTTACACCATAACGTTACCGCCTAAAATAATCGTAAAACAAAATTTTGTGTAACAACAAGAGTAATATGTACCCCAAAAGCTTTCAAAGCGTCTGAAAGTTTTCTCCTCCGTTTTTGTTGGGGCTTGGCTCGAAATGCATCATGACTGGCCGCCCGAAGTCCACGTGTCTGTCGGACGTGCTCTCATTGGTCTACAATACCATCACGGATGAATAAATACTCAAAGGGCTTGCCAGGCAAGCCCTTTGAACCCTTTAAATACTCAATGGGCTTGCCTGGCAAGCCCTTTGAGTATTTATTCCATATTGCCCACTAGTTCACTAGTAAGGTCATTTTGACGCTTACTAGTGAACATGTAAGGCCATAAATGTGCCCACTAGTTCACTAGTAAGATCATTTTGAGGCTTACTAGTTGACATGTAAGCCACAAAACGCCCGCTAGTTCACTAGTAAGATAATTTTGAGGCCTCTAGTGAACATGTAAGCCACAGAACGCCCACTAGTTCACTAGTAAGATCATTTTGACGCTTACTAGTGAACATGTAAGCCACAAAACGCTCCAAGTTCACTAGTAAGGTCATTTTGACGCTTACTAGTGAACATGTAAGCCACAAAACGCTCACTGGTTCACTAGTAAGGTCATTTTGACGCTTACTAGTGAACATGTAAGCCACAAAACGCCCACTAGTTCCCTAGTAAGATCATTTTGACGCTTATTTATGAACATGTCAGCCACAAAACGCACACTCGTTCACTAGTAAGATCATTTTGACGCTTACTAGTGAACATGTAAGCCACAAAACGCCCACTAGTTCACTAGTAAGGTCATTTTGACGCTTACTAGTGAACATGTAAGCCACAAAACGCCCACTAGTTCACTAGTAAGATCATTTTGACGCTTACTAGTGAACATGTAAGGCCATAAATGTGCCCACTAGTTCACTAGTAAGTTCATTTTGAGGCTTACTAGTTGACATGTAAGCCACACATCGCCTACTAGTTCACTAGTAAGATCATTTTGAGGCTTACTAGTGAACATGTAAGCCACAAAACGCCCAATAGTTCACTAGTAAGATCATTTTGACGCCTACTAGTGAACATGTAAGCCACAAAACGCTCACTAGTTTACTAGTAAGGTCATTTTGACGCTTACTAGTGAACATGTAAGCCACAAAACGCTCACTAGTTCACTAGTAATGTCATTTTGACGCTTACTAGTGAACATGTAAGCCGCAAAACGCCCACTAGTTCACTAATAAGATTATTTTGACGCTTACTACTGAACATTTAAGGCCATAAATGTGCCCACTAGTTCACTGGTAAGATGATTTTGACGCTTACTAGTGAACATGTAAGGCCATAAATGTGCCCACTTGTAGTGCTAGTAACATTACACTGTACTTGCATTAAATGCAAATAAGGATGATTACGAAAACATGTAACGGTATCCTATTGGCTGTACGTTTCAAAATAGTGTCATCCCACCAGTCAGGGCTCATGATTTTGGAAATTCTGTGCCCATTTAGTTTTTTAAAACAACAATGGCGGACAGTGTCCTGAGACGTATTCGGCGAAGGTGCAGGGCAATAGAGAGTGCCTGTCATCAAGGGTCTGCCGGTGAAAGTGAAGCACGCGCGATAAACATTTCAATTGCTAATTTAAGAAGAGTTAGTGACCAGTTTAGCGCTGATACTATTCAAAGTTTGATTCAAAGTCCAATAGATCTCCGATCTGTCATCATTGCGGGACCCACTCCTAATGGTGGACGTGTTTGTTCCCATGTGGCACATCGTTTGCACACAGGTAAAATGGCTACCATTTTTTGTCATTGGTTTTTCGTATGTATTTTTATTCGAACTACACACGGGTTTTACTGACGACTTGCTGTGACTTACCTTCTATCAAAGGACACCCCCATTTCCCACACACACCCACCTCTACCAGAAACCACTCTACCTAGCCCCCCACCCTCTTTTTCTCCACTACAGATCCACGAACAGGACGTGAGACGGCTCTTCAAGCAGCAAAAGATCAAGAAAGCTCCGGGGCCCGACAAAGTGTCCCCCTCCTGCCTGAAAGTCTGCGCTGACCAGCTGGCTCCGGTCTTCACACAAATCTTCAACAGATCCCTGGAGCTGTGTGAGGTCCCATCCTGCTTCAAACAGTCTACCATCATCCCAGTTCCCAAGAAATCGGCAACATCGGAACTGAACGACTACAGGCCTGTCGCCCTGACGTCTGTGGTCATGAAGTCCTTTGAACGCCTTGTGCTGAATCACCTAAAGAACGTCACTGGACCCCTGCTGGACCCTCTCCAGTTTGCCTACCGGGCAAACAGGCCTGTGGAAGACGCAGTCAACATAGGCCTGCACTACATCCTCGAGCACCTCGACAGCACAGGGACCTACGCAAGGATTCTGTTTGTGGATTTCAGCTCTGCGTTCAACACCATCATCCCGGAACTCCTCACCCCCAAACTACTCCACCTCGGAGTGTCCCCTACGATCTGCCAGTGGATCCTCAGCTTCCTGATGGGACGGACACAACAGGTGAGACTGGGAGCAACAACATCATCAATACGCACTACCAGCACTGGTGCCCCACAGGGATGTGTCCTCTCGCCACTGCTCTTCTCTCTCTACACAAACGATTGCACCTCAACAGATCCAGCTGTCAAACTCATAAAGTTCGCAGACGACACCACGGTCATCGGTCTCATCAAAGACGGCGACGAGTCTGCGTACCGCCAACAAGTGGAGCAGCTGGAGCTTTGGTGCGGCCGACACAACCTCGGGCTGAACACGCTCAAAACTGTAGAGATGATCGTGGACTTCAGGAAACATTCTTCTCCTCAGTTGCCCCTCACACTATCCAACTGCCCTGTGTCAACCGTCGAGACCTTCAAGTTTCTGGGAATCACAGTCTCCCAGGACATGAAGTGGGAAGTCAACACCATCTCCATCCTGAAAAGGGCCCGGCAGCGGATGTACTTCCTGAGGCTGCTGAGGAAGCATGGCCTGCCACAGGAGGTGCTACGACAGTTCTACACTGCAGTCATCGAATCAATCCTGTGTTCTTCCATCACGGTTTGGTTTGGGGCCGCCACAAAAAAGGACAAAATCCGACTTCAACGGACAGTTAGGACGGCAGAAAAAATCGTTGGCACCGCCCTACCCACTCTTGAGGACTTGCACACTGCAAGAATCAAGACAAGGGCACGGAAAATCCTCCTGGATCCCCCGCACCCTGCCCACCACCTTTTTCAGCCACTCCCCTCAGGCAGACGCTACAGATCCATGCGCACCAAATCCAGTAGACACTTAAACAGCTTCTTCCCTCTAGCCATTAACTCCTTAAACAGTCACTGACAGTCACTCTTCTTGCACCACAAAATGGTACTTCAAAACTAGTGGTTACTCTAAAATGGTTCAATGATTTTGTTGTTTACGATGATACTAGTGCAGCGTGTTATACCGGAGACAAATTCCTTGTGTGTTCTACATACTTGGCCAATAAAGATGATTCTGATTCTGATTCTGTCAAACGTCGTTTTATACCAGTGGTTTTCCTGCAAATCAGTAGACTATTAAGTAACGCGATGGCTGTACACTTTTAAGCAATAACTAGTGATCTTTTAGTTATTCAATTATAAGTTTGAATTATTTTTTTCTTGAGTAAAATGGTTAGAGAAAATAGCTGCTCGTGGTTTTGAAGCTGCATATACTTTTATGTACATCTGTGTCTATATGCCTGTACTGTATACAGTATATAAAAAACACGTAGTGATTCGTTTGCTTGAATTCCTTAATCCTTTTATTTCCATACTTTAGGTAGACGAGGAAGACCAGCACTTGACATTACAAGTGATCAAATTGAACTGCTCCCCACTCAGGGCTTTACAGTGAGAGCCATCACTGAGATGTTGTGTTGTTCCTCTTCATACCTGCATAAAAAAATGAAGTTTTTTCAGATTTCAACCAGAAATAGATTTACTCCCATTCATGATGTTGACCTGGAAGAGCATGTCAGAAGATTGCACAGCCAATTTCCCAGATCAGGCTCGGAAGCAAGTGTTCTGCTACATACTCTTGTCCCTTCATGTATATATCATTATATTCATTGTGAAAGTGTACTTTCTTTATTGTGTTGTTTTATGAACCTGTTGCAGATGATGAGGGCATACCTGCGTGCTGATGGTATTGTAGTACAAAGAAAAAGAGTTCGAGAAATCCTCAACCGTATTGAGCCAGCTGCTGCAGCCCAGAGATGGAGCCAGACTGTGGCTAGAAGAACATACTGTGCCATTCCCCAATAGTTTATGGCACATAGATGGGCATATGCGTCTCATTCGGTAATAAGGGATCATCTTATATTTGTACTCGTGGGAGCATTAGAAAGCCATATTGTATGGACAGCACAGATTAAATTGAATTTTATCATTTGTATATCCAAGTTACACAAACTCCAAATTGCCTCCATGTAGTCTTAAGTGCACAGCAATACCTTCTCTACCGAGATGATATTTCAAACAAGATATGAAACTTGATTGTTTTCTTGTATTTAATCATTATTCTTTTCATGTTTGTTTTACAGGTGGGTGTTTGTGACACATGCCGGCATTGATGGGAATTCCAGGCTAATAACGTACCTTCAACTGGAGCACAGACAACACAGCTTTGACAGTGTTGAAATATTTTGTCCAAGCCACCTGCCTGTATGGGTTACCCTCCAGAGTAAGATCCGACCATGGTGGTGAAAACACTGGTTGCTCTTTCAATGAACCTACTGCAGGGACAAGACACCAAAATTATTTCTAGCTCCAGCCAACACCCCCTCACAATTTACTCACACCTCCCATGGCCTGATTATCCACCAACAGGGGCCCTTTTTGGATTATCATTTTGGCATAGGAACTTTCCTTTCCTATCCTAACCGAGTGAGATGAGCCGGTAGCACCTGGAGCAAAGATCGTCTAAATTTTAATAATGCTTAGGAAAGGTTCTGACCATCCTTTACGAAAGGAAAGGAGATATATTATGCAGCAGGAATATTTAAAGGGGAAGTCTTTTTTTATGTTGTTGTTGTTGTTGTTGTCGACCCCACCCGTGCCCCGACATTGGGGGACCGGGCCCTCACTCCGTCTCCCGGATCCCCAGACCCCCCTCCGCCGCCCAGCGGGCGAGCAGGGCCGCCACTCCGCTTGGGTTTCGCCAGAGGTCCTCCGGAGTCAGTGTGGTGGGTATGTTTGTGCAGGTGAACAGGTGTTGTGTGTCGTGCACTTGCGTGCCGCATAGCGCACAGGGTGGTGTTGGGTGTGTGTCCGGTGTAATGTTGTGTAGGTAGGAGTGGAGGGCTGGTGATTTGTTGGTTCGGAGTTGTGCTAGGAGTTGTCTGGTTCTGTGTGGTAGGTCTTGCTCTGATGGGTCTATTTCTGGTGCTGGTGCATGTATTACTTTGTTGTGTTGTCTGGTGTCCAAGTGTGTTTGTACAAAGTGGGTGTGTATGTCTTTCATGTTCTGTTTTATGGTGTCGTTGTTGGTGTCCTGTGGTGCTGTGTCTTTGTTGTGTGTGTAGTTGTTGTTGTGGAAGATTGTTTGTTTCTTTTGTCTGGGTGGTGGTGGTTGTTGAGTGAGTGGGTGTAGTGGGTGGGTTGGGTGTTGGGCTTTTTGTCTGATTTGCGATGCGTGTAGTTTTAGATGGGTGTTCAGTGGGAGAGTTTTTGTTTCCTCATGCAAGTGTTGTATGTTTGTGTCTTGTGTGCATCCTGTTGCTATTCTGAGTGCGGTGTTCTGTGTGGTCTGGAGTTTTGTCTTGTTTGTGTCCGATAGTGTTGGTGACCATATAGTGTTTGCGTATTCGAGGCGTGTGAGTGTGGTTGCTTTGTATGTGGTGAGTATAGTTTCTTTGGATTTTCCCCAGTGAGTGGTTGTTAAGGCTTTAAGTATTTTGTTTGATTGCTTGGCGCGGGTTAGAGTGTGTTGTGTGTGTTTTGAGAAGGTGAGTTTGGGGTCCCATGTTAATCCCAGTATTTTGGGTTCGCGGACTGTGGGTAGGGTGGTGTTATCTATTTGTAAAGTGAGCCTGTTGCTGTATTCTGCCGGATCCGGTGTGAACAGAGTGGTGGTGGTTTTGTCTGCGTTGAGTGTGAGTTGGTTCTGTTTTGTCCAGTTGTATATGTCGTGGAGATATTTTTGTACTTGTTGTTGTGCCTGTTGTGGTTTGACATGTGTGGATAGAATGGTGATGTCGTCTGCATATGTAACTGTGTGTACATTTGGAGGTGGTTGTGGTAAGTCTGCCATGTATATGTTGAATAGTGTTGGTGAAAGTACTCCCCCCTGTGTTACCCCCGTTTTCGTGTTTCTATGTTCTGATGTTTCCCCCCGGTATTGAGTGTATTGTCTGCGTCCCCTTATGTAGTTGAAGATGTATTTGATGATGATGTTTGGGGTGTTAGTGTTGTTGAGTTTGTTTGTGAGTGTGTGTAGGTTTACCGTGTCAAAGGCTTTGGACATGTCTAGGGCTATGGCAACTGTTCGTTGTGGTGGTTTTTGTTGATTGAAACCTGTGGCTATGATGTTGTGTATGTGGTGTAGTGCTGTGGTTGTGGATTGTTGTTTTCGGAAGCCGTGTTGGTGAGAGGGTAGTTGAGTGTTGTTGGTAATGAAGGGTAGTATTACCTTTTCCATTGTTTTGGCTATTGGGCTGAGTAGTGCTATTGGTCTGTAAGATGGGCCGAGTGCGTGGTTTTTGTTGGGTTTTGGTATTGGGATTATTTTTGCAGTCTTCCATATTGCGGGGATGGTGTTGGTGTTGAGTGATGTGTTGTAAGTGTGTGTGAGTAGTGTTATTGCTTTGGGGCCTAGGTGTTTCAGATGTCTGATGTTTATGTTGTCTGGGCCTGTGGAGTTGTTGCTTTTGGAGCGTTGTAGTGCTTGTTTGACTTGTTGTTCTGTGATGGTTATGGGCGTGGTGTTGAGTTTTCGTATTTTGCGTTGTAGTTGTCTGTATGTTCTGTTGGTTTTGTGTTGTAGTTCACTAGTAAGATCATTTTGAGGCTTTCTAGTGAACATGTAAGCCACAAAACGCCCACTAGTTCACTAGTAAGATCATTTTGAGGCTTACTAGTTGAGATGTAAGCCACAAAACGCTCACTAATTCACTAGTAAGGTCATTTTGACGCTTACTAGTGAACATGTAAGCCACAAAACGCCCACTAGTTCATTAGTAAGATCATTTTGAGGCTTACTTGTTGACATGTAAGCCGCAAAACGCCCACTAGTTCACTCGTAAGATCATTTTGACGCTTACTAGTGAACATGTAAGCCACAGAACGCTCACTAGTTCACAAGTAAGGTCATTGTGACGCTTACTAGTGAACATGTAAGCCACAAAAGAACCCACTAGTTCACTAGTAAGATCATTTTGACGCTTACTAGTGAACATGTAAGGCGCAAAACGCCCACTAGTTCACTCGTAAGATCATTTTGAGGCTTACTAGTTGACATGTAAGCCACAAAACGCCCACTAGTTCACTAGTAAGATCATTTTGAGGCTTACTAGTGAACACGTAAGGCCATAAATGTGCCCACTAGTTCCCTATAAGGTCATTTTGAGGCTTACGAGTGAAGATGTAAGCCGTAAAACGCCCACTAGTTTCCTAGTAAGATCATTTTGACGCTTACTAGTGAACACGTAAGGCCATAAATGTGCCCACTAGTTCACTAGTAAGATCATTTTGAGGCTTACTATTTGACATGTAAGCCACAAAACGCCCACTAGTTCACTAGTAAGATCATTTTGAGGCTTACTAATGAACATGTAAGCCACAAAACGCCCACTAGTTCACTAGTAAGATCATTTTGACGCTTACTAGTGAACATGTAAGCCACAAAACGCTCACTAGTTCACAAGTAAGGTCATTGTGACGCTTACTAGTGAACATGTAAGCCACAAAAGAACCCACTAGTTCACTAGTAAGATCATTTTGAGGCTTACTAGTTGACATGTAAGCCGCAAAACGCCCACTAGCTCACTCGTAAGATCATTTTGAGGCTTACAAGTTGACATGTAAGGCGCAAAACGCCCACTAGTTCACTAGTAAGATCATTTTCACGCTTACTAGTGAACATGTAAGGCCATAAACGTGCCCACTAGTTCACTAGTAAGATCATTTTGACGCTTACTAGTGAACACGTAAGGCCATAAATGTGCCCATTAGTTCACTAGTAAGATCATTTTGAGGCTTATTTGTTGACATGTAAGCCACAAAACGCCCACTAGTTCACTAGTAAGGTCATTTTGACACTTACTAGTTAACATGGAAGCCGCAAAACGCCCACTAGTTCACTCGTAAGATCATTTTGACGCTTACTAGTGAACATGTAAGCTACAAAACGCTCACTAGTTCACAAGTAAGGTCATTGTGACGCTTACTAGTGAACATGTAAGCCACAAAAGAACCCACTAGTTCACTAGTAAGATCATTTTGAGGCTTACTAGTTGACATGTAAGCCGCAAAACGCCCACTAGCTCACTCGTAAGATCATTTTGAGGTTTACTAGTTGACATGTAAGCCGTAAAACGCCCACTAGTTCACTAGTAAGATCATTTTCACGCTTACTAGTGAACATGTAAGGCCATAAACGTGCTCACTAGTTCACTAGTAAGATCATTTTGACGCTTCCTAGTGAACATGTAAGGCCATAAATGGGCCCACTAGTTCACTAGTAAGGTCATTTTGAGGCTTACTAGTGAACATGTAAGACACAAAACGCCCACTAGTTAACTAGTAAGATCATTTTGAGGCTTACTAGTTGACATGTAAGCCACAAAACGCTCACTAAATCACTATTATGGTCATTTTGACGCTTACTAGTGAACATGTAAGCCACAAAACGCCCACTAGTTCACTAGTAAGGTCATTTTGATGCTTACTAGTTAACATGTAAACCACAAAACGCCCACTAGTTCACTATTAAGATCATTTTGAGGCTTATTTTTTGACATGTAAGCCGCAAAACGCTCACTAGTTCACAAGTAAGGTCATTGTGACGCTTACTACTGAACATGTAAGCCACAAAAGAACCCACTAGTTCACTAGTAAGATCATTTTGAGGCTTACTAGTTGACATGTAAGCCGCAAAACGCCCACTAGCTCACTTGTAAGATCATTTTGAGGCTTACTAGTTGACATGGAAGGTGCAAAACGCCCACTAGTTCACTAGTAAGATCATTTTCACGCTTACTAGTGAACATGTAAGGCCATAAACGTGCCCACTAGTTTACTAGTAAGGTCATTTTGAGGCTTACTAGTGAACATGTAAGCCACAAAACGCCCACTAGTTAACTAGTAAGATCATTTTGAGGCTTACTAGTTGACATGTAAGCCGCAAAACGCCCACTAGTTCACTAGTAAGATCATTTTGAGGCTCACTAGTTGACATGTAAGCCGCAAAACGCCCACTAGTTCACTAGTAAGATCATTTTGAGGCTTACTAGTGAACATGCAAGCCACAAAACGCTCACTAGTTCACTAGTAAGATCATTTTGAGGCTTACTAGTTGACATGTAAGCCGCAAAACACCCACTAGTTCACTAGTAAGATAATTTTGACGCTTACTAGTGAACCTGTATGGCCATAAATGTGCCCACTAGTTCACTAGTAAGATAATTTTGAGGCTTACTAGTTTACATGTAAGCCACAAAACGCCCACTAGTTCACTAGTAAGATCATTTTGACGCTTACTAGTGAACATGTAAGGCCATAAATGTGCCCACTAGTTCACTAGTAAGATCATTTTGACGCTTACTAGTGAACATACAAGGCCATAAATGTGCCCATTAGTTCACTAGTTAGATCATTTTGAGGCTTACTAGTTGACATGTAAGCCACAAAACGCCCACTAGTTGACTAGTAAGATCATTTTGAGGCTTACTAGTTGACATGTAAGCCGCCAAACACCGACTAGTTCACTAGTAAGATCATTTTGAGGCTTACTAGTTGACATGTATGCCGCAAAACGCCTACTAGTTCACTAGTAAGATCATTTTGAGGCTTACTAGTTGACATGTAAGCCGCAAAACGCCCACTAGTTCACTAGTAAGGTAATTTTGACGCTTACTAGTGAACATGTAAGCCACAAAACGCCCACTAGTTTACCAGTAAGATCATTTTGAGGCTTACTAGTTGACATGTAAGTTGAAAAACGCCCACTAGTTCACTAGTAAGAGCATTTTGAGGCTTACTAGTTGACATGTAAGCTGCAAAACGCTCACTAGTTCACTAGTAAGATCATTTTGAGGCTTACTAGTTGACTTGTAAGCCGCAAAACGCCCACTAGTTCACTAGTAAGATCATTTTGAGGCTTACTAATTCACATGTAAGCCGCAAAATGCCCACTAGTGTACTAGTAAGATCATTTTGAAGCTTACTAGTTGACATGTAAGCCGCAAAACGCCTACTAGTTCACTAGCAAGATCATTTTGAGGCTTACTAGTTGCCGAGTGCGGCCGCCGAGTGCGCCCGGGGAGCAGGCCCCTTGGACCGGTTGAGATATAAAAAAATAATAATCCCCGTTCCGTCTCAATGGCGGGAAGCAGGCCGCACTCGGGCGCCGAGTGCGGCGGGCAGCAGGCCTCTTGGACAGGTTTAGAGACAAAAAAATAATAATCCCCGTTCAGTTTCAATGGCGGGGAGCAGGCCTCTTGGACAGGTTGAGAGATAAAAAAATAATAATCCCAGTTCAGTCTCAACGGCGGGGTGAGGGCCGGCCCGGCGGCTAAGTGCGGCCGCGGAGTGCGGCCGGGGAGCAGGCCCCTTGGACAGGTTGAGAGATAAAAAAATAATAATCCCGTTCAGTCTCAATGGCGGGGTGCGGGCCGGCCCGGCGGCGGAGTGCGGCCGAGGAGCAGGCCCCTTGGACAGGTTGAGAGATAAAAAAATAATAATCCCCGCTCAGTCTCAATGGCGGGGAGCAGGCCGCACTCGGCCGCCGAGTGCGGCGGGCAGCAGGTCCTCTTGGACAGGTTGAGAGATAAAAAAATAATAATCCCCGTGCAGTCTCAATGGCGGGGTGCGGGCCGGCCCGGCGGCGGAGTGCGGCCGGCCGCCGAGTGCGGTCGGCGAGTGCGGCCGGGGAGCAGGCCCCTTGGACAGGTTGAGAGATAAAAAAATAATAATCCCCGTTCAGTCTCAATGGCGGGGTGAGGGCCGACCCGGCGGCGGAGTGCGGCCGGGGAGCAGGCCTCTTGGACAGGTTGAGAGATAAAAAAATAAAATCCCCGTCCAGTCTCAATGGCGGGGAGCAGGCCGCACTCGGCCTCCGAGTGCAGCGGGCAGCAGGCCTCTTGGACAGGTTGAGAGATAAAAAAATAATAATCCCCGTTCAGTCTCAATGGCGGGGAGCAGGCTGCACTCGGCCACCGAGTGCGGCGGGCAGCAGGCCTCTTGGACAGGTTGAGAGATAAAAAAATAATAATCCCCGTGCAGTCTCAATGGCGGGGTGCGGGCCGGCCCGGCGGCCGAGTGTGGCCGGGGAAGAGGCCTCTTGGCCGGGGTGAATAGTGTTGGAACGCGGCCCGCGGAAATAGTAGCGGTTGGAGGTACCGGGGGCGAAGCCCGCCCCGGCCCGGCGGCCGAGTTAAAAAAAATAATAATCCCCGTTCAGTCTCAATGGCGGGCAGCAGGCTCCACTCGGCCGCCGAGTGCGGCGGGCAGCAGGCCTCTTTGACAGGTTGAGAGATAAAAAAATAATAATCCCCGTGCAGTCTCAATGGCGGGGTGCGGGCCGGCCCGGCGGCCGAGTGTGGCCGGGGAAGAGGCCTCTTGGCCGCGGTGAATAGTGTTGTAACGCGGCCCGCAGAAATAGTAGCGGCTGGAGGTCCCGGGGGCGAAGCCCGCCCGGCCCGGAGGCCGAGTTAAAAAAAAAAATAATCCCCGTTCAGTCTCAATGGCGGTGTGCGGGCCGGCCCGGCGGCAGAGTGTGGCCGGCGAAGAGGCCTCTTGGCCGGGGTGACTAGTGTTGGAACGCGGCCCGCGGAAATAGTAGCGGCTGGAGGTACCGGAGGCGAAGCCCGCCCCGGCCCGGCGGCCGAATTAAAAAAAATAATAATCCCCGTTCAGTCTCAATGGTGGGGTGCGGGCCAGCCCGGCGGCCAAGTGTGGCCGGGGAAGAGGCCTCTTGGCCGGGGTTAATAGTGTTGGAACGCGGCCCGCGGAAATAGTAGCGGCTGGAGGTACCGGGGACTAAGCCCGACCCGGCCCGGCGGCCAAGTTAAAAAAAATAATAATCCCCGTTCAGTCTCAATGGTTGGGTGCGGGCAGGCCCGGCGGCCGAGTGTGGCCGGGGAAGAGGCCTCTTGGCCGGGGTTAATAGTGTTGGAACGCAGCCCGCGGAAATAGTAGCGGCTGGAGGTACCGGGGGCGAAGCCCGCCCCGGCCCGGCGGCCGAGTTAAAAAAAATAATAATCCCCGTTCAGTCTCAATGGCAGGGAGCAGGCTGCACTCGACCGCCGAGTGCGGCGGGCAGCAGGCCTCTTGGACAGGTTGAGAGATAAAAAAATAATAATCCCCGTTCAGTCTCAATGGCGGGGTGCGGGCCGGCCCGGCGGCCGAGTGTGGCCGGGGAAGAGGCCTCTTGGCCGGGGTGAATAGTGTTGGAACGCGGCACGCGGAAATAGTAGCGGCTGGAGGTACCGGGGGCGAAGCCCGCCCCGGCCCGGCGGCTGAATAAAAAAAAATAATAATCCCCGTTCAGTCTCAATGGCGGGGTGCGGGCCGGCCAGGCGGCAGAGTGTGGCCGGGGAAGAGGCCTCTTGGCCGGGGTGAATAGTGTTGGAACGCGGCCCGCGGAAATAGTAGCGGCTGGAGGTACCGGGGGCCGAGTTAAAAAAAATAATAATCCCCATGCAGTCTCAATGGCGGGGTGCGGGCCGGCCCGGCGGCCGAGTGTGTCCGGGGAAGAGGCCTCTTGGCCGGGGTGAATAGTGTTGGAACGCGGCCCGCGGAAATAGTAGCGGCTGGAGGTACCGGGGGCGATGCCCGCCCCGGCCCGGCGGCCAAGTTAAAAAAATAAATAATCCCGTTCAGTCTCAATGGTGGGGTGCGGGCCGGCCCGGCGGCCGATTGTGGCCGGGGAAGAGGACTCTTGGCCGGGGTGAATAGTGTTGGAACGCGGCCCGCGGAAATAGTAGCGGCTGGAGTTACCGGGGGCGAAGCCCGCCCCGGCCCGGCGGCCGAGTTAAAAAAAAAAAAAATCCCCGTTCAGTCTCAATGGCGGGGTGCGGGCCGGCCCGGCGGCCGAGTGTGGCCGGGGAATAGGCCTCTTGGCCGGGGTGAATAGTGTTGGAACGCGGCCCGCGGAAATAGTAGCGGCTGGAGGTACCGGGGGCGATGCCCGCCCCGGCCCGGCGGCCAAGTTAAAAAAATAAATAATCCCCGTTCAGTCTCAATGGCAGGGTGCGGGCCGGCCCGGCGGCGATTGCGGCGGGCAGCATGCCTCTTGGACAGGTTGAGAGATAAAAAAATAATAATTCCCATGCAGTCTCAATGGCGGGGCGCGGGCCGGCCCGGCGGCGAGTCCGGCGGGCAGCAGGCCTCTTGGACAGGTTGAGAGATAAAAAAATAATAATTCCCGTGCAGTCTCAATGGCGGGGTGCGGGCCGGCCCGGCGGACAAGTGTGGCCAGTGAAGAGGCCTCTTGGCCGGGGTGAATAGTGTTGAAACGCGGCCCGCGGAAATAGTAGCGGCTGGAGGTACCGGGGGCGATGCCCGCCCCGGCCCGGCGGCCAAGTTAAAAAAATAAATAATCCCCGTTCAGTCTCAATGGCAGGGTGCGGGCCGGCCCGGTGGCCGAGTGTGGCCGGGGAAGAGGCCTCTTGGCCGGGTATAATAGTGTTGGAACGCGGCCCGCGGAAATAGTAGCGGCTGGAGGTACCGGGGGCGAAGCCCGCCCCGGCCCGGCGGCCGAGTTAAAAAAAATAATAATCCCCGTTCAGTCTCAATGGCGGGGTGCGGGCCGGCCCGGCGGCGATTGCGGCGGGCAGCATGCCTCTTGGACAGGTTGAGAGATAAAAAAATAATAATTCCCATGCAGTCTCAATGGCGGGGCGCGGGCCGGCCCGGCGGCGAGTCCGGCGGGCAGCAGGCCTCTTGGACAGGTTGAGAGATAAAAAAATAATAATTCCCGTGCAGTCTCAATGGCGGGGTGCGGGCCGGCCCGGCGGCCGAGTGTGGCCGGGGAATAGGCCTCTTGGCCGGGGTGAATAGTGTTGGAACGCCGCCCGCGGAAATAGTAGCGGCTGGAGCTACCGGGGGCGATGCCCGCCCCGGCCCGGAGGCCGAGCTAAAAAAAAAAATAATCCCCGTTCAGTCTCAATGGCGGGGTGCGGACCGGCGCGGCGGACGAGTGTGGCCGGGGAATAGGCCTCTTGGCCGGGGTGAATAGTGTTGGAACGCGGCCCGCGGAAATAGTAGCGGCTGGAGGTACCGGGGGCGATGCCCGCCCCGGCCCGGCGGCCGAGTTAAAAAGAATAATAATCCCCGTTCAGTCTCAATGGCGGGGTGCGGGCCGGCCCGGCGGACGAGTGTGGCCGGGGAAGAGGCCTCTTGGCCGGGGTGAATAGTGTTGGAACGCGGCCCGCGGAAATAGTAGCGGCTGGAGGTACCGGGGGCGAAGCCCGCCCCGGCCCGGCGGCCGAGTTAAAAAAAATAATAATCCCCGTTCAGTCTCAATGGCGGGGTGCGGGCAGAACCGGCGGACGAGTGTGGCCGGGGAAGAGGCCTCTTGGCCGGGGTGAATAGTGTTGGAACGCGGCCCGCGGAAATAGTAGCGGCTGGAGGTACCGGGGGCGAAGCCCGCCCCGGCCCGGCGGCCGAGTTAAAAAAAATAATAATCCCCGTTCAGTCTCAATGGCGGGGTGCGGGCAGAACCGGCGGACGAGTGTGGCCGGGGAAGAGGCCTCTTGGCCGGGGTGAATAGTGTTGGAACGCGGCCCGCGGAAATAGTAGCGGCTGGAGGTACCGGGGGCGAAGCCCGCCCCGGCCCGGCGGCCAAGTTAAAAAAATAAATAATCCCGTTCAGTCTCAATGGCAGGGTGCGGGCCGGCCCGGTGGCCGAGTGTGGCCGGGGAAGAGGCCTCTTGGCCGGGGTTAATAGTGTTGGAACGCGGCCCGCGGAAATAGTAGCGGCTGGAGGTACCGGGGGCGAAGCCCGCCCCGGCCCGGCGGCCGAGTTAAAAAAAAAAAAAATCCCCGTGCAGTCTCAATGGCGGGGTGCGGGCCGGGGAATAGGCCTCTTGGCCGGGGTGAATAGTGTTGGAACGCGGCCCGCGGAAATAGTAGCGGCTGGAGGGACCGGGGGCGATGCCCGCCCCGGCCCGGCGGCCAAGTTAAAAAAATAAATAATCCCCGTTCAGTCTCAATGGCAGGGTGCGGGCCGGCCCGGCGGCGATTGCGGCGGGCAGCAGGCCTCTTGGACAGGTTGAGAGATAAAAAAATAATAATTCCCGTGCAGTCTCAATGGCGGGGTGCGGGCCGGCCCGGCGGACGAGTGTGGCCAGTGAAGAGGCCTCTTGGCCGGGGTGAATAGTGTTGGAACGCGGCCCGCGGAAATAGTAGCGGCTGGAGGTACCGGGGGTGATGCCCGCCCCGGCCCGGCGGCCAAGTTAAAAAAATAAATAATCCCCGTTCAGTCTCAATGGCAGGGTGCGGGCCGGCCCGGCGGCGATTGCGGCGGGCAGCAGGCCTCTTGGACAGATTGAGAGATAAAAAAATAATAATTCCCATGCAGTCTCAATGGCGGGGTGCGTGCCGGCCCGGCGGCGAGTGCGGCGGGCAGCAGGCCTCTTGGACAGGTTGAGAGATAAAAAAAATAATAATCCCCGTTCAGTCTCAATGGCGGGGTGCGGGCAGAACCGGTGGACGAGTGTGGCCGGGGAAGAGGCCTCTTGGCCGGGGTGAATAGTGTTGGAACGCGGCCCGCGGAAATAGTAGCAGCTGGAGGTACCGGGGGCGAAGCCCGCCCCGGCCCGGCGGCCAAGTTAAAAAAATAAATAATCCCGTTCAGTCTCAATGGCAGGGTGCGGGCCGGCCCGGTGGCCGAGTGTGGCCGGGGAAGAGGCCTCTTGGCTGGGGTTAATAGTGTTGGAACGCGGCCCGCGGAAATAGTAGCGGCTGGAGGTACCGGGGGCGAAGCCCGCCCCGGCCCGGCGGCCGAGTTAAAAAAAATAATAATCCCCGTGCAGTCTCAATGGCAGGGTGCGGGCCGGCCCGGTGGCCGAGTGTGGCCGGGGAAGAGCCCTCTTGGCCGGGGTTAATAGTGTTGGAACGCGGCCCGCGGAAATAGTAGCGGCTGGAGGTACCGGGGGCGAAGCCCGCCCCGGCCCGGCGGCCGAGTTAAAAAAAATAATAATCCCCGTTCAGTCTCAATGGCAGGGTGCGGGCCGGCCCGGCGGCGATTGCGGCGGGCAGCAGGCCTCTTGGACAGGTTGAGAGATAAAAAAATAATAATTCCCATGCAGTCTCAATGGCGGGGTGCGGGCCGGCCCGGCGGCGAGTGCGGCGGGCAGCAGGCCTCTTGGACAGGTTGAGAGATAAAAAAATAATAATTCCCGTGCAGTCTCAATGGCGGGGTGCGGGCCGGCCCGGCGGACGAGTGTGGCCAGTGAAGAGGCCTCTTGGCCGGGGTGAATAGTGTTGGAACGCGGCCCGCGGAAATAGTAGCGGCTGGAAGTACCGGGGGCGATGCCCGCCCCGGCCCGGCGGCCAAGTTAAAAAAATAAATAATCCCCGTTCAGTCTCAATGGCAGGGTGCGGGCCGGCCCGGCGGCGATTGCGGCGGGCAGCAGGCCTCTTGGACGGATTGAGAGATAAAAAAATAATAATTCCCAAGCAGTCTCAATGGCGGGGTGCGGGCCGGCCCGGCGGCGAGTGCGGCGGGCAGCAGGCCTCTTGGACAGGTTGAGAGATAAAAAAATAATAATTCCCGTGCAGTCTCAATGGCGGGGTGCGGGCCGGCCCGGCGGACGAGTGTGGCCAGTGAAGAGGCCTCTTGGCCGGGGTGAATAGTGTTGGAACGCGGCCCGCGGAAATAGTAGCGGCTGGAGGTACCGGGGGCGATGCCCGCCCCGGCCCGGAGGCCAAGTTAAAAAAAAAAAAAATCCCCGTTCAGTCTCAATGGCAGGGTGCGGGCCGGCCCGGTGGCCGAGTCTGACCGGGGAAGAGGCCTCTTGGCCGGGGTTAATAGTGTTGGAACGCGGCCCGCGGAAATAGTAGCGGCTGGAGGTACCGGGGACGAAGCCCGCCCCGGCCCGGCGGCCGAGTTAAAAAAAATAATAATCCCCGTTCAGTCTCAATGGCGGGGTGCGTGCCGGCCCGGCGGCAATTGCGGCGGGCAGCAGGCCTCTTGGACAGGTTGAGAGATAAAAAAATAATAATTACCGTGCAGTCTCAATGGCGGGGTGCGGGCCGACCCGGCGGACGAGTGTGGCCAGTGAAGAGGCCTCTTGGCCGGGGTGAATAGTGTTGGAACGCGGCCCGCGGAAATCGTAGCGGCTGGAGGTACCGGGGGCGATGCCCGCCCCGGCCCGGAGGCCAAGTTAAAAAAATAAATAATCCCCGTTCAGTCTCAATGGCAGGGTGCAGGTCGGCCCGATGGCCGAGTGTGGCCGGGGAAGAGGACTCTTGGCCGGGGTTAATAGTGTTGGAACGCGGCCCGCGGAAATAGTAGCGGCTGGAGGTACCGGGGGCGAAGCCCGCCGCGGCCCGGCGGCCGAGTTAAAAAAAATAATAATCCCCGTTCAGTCTCAATGGCGGGGTGCGGGCCGGCCCGGCGGACGAGTGTGGCCGGGGAAGAGGCCTCTTGGCCGGGGTGAATAGTGTTGGAACGCGGCCCGCGGAAATAGTAGCTGCTGGAGGTACCGGGGGCGAAGCCCGCCCCGGCCCGGCGGCCAAGTTAAAAAAAAAATAATCCCGTTCAGTCTCAATGGCAGGGTGCGGGCCGGCCCGGTGGCCGAGTGTGGCCGGGGAAGAGGCCTCTTGGCCGGGGTGAATATGTTGGAACGCGGCGCGCGGAAATAGTAGCGGCTGGAGGTACCGGGGGCGAAGCCCGCCCCGGCCCGGCGGCCGAGTTAAAAAAAATAATAATCCCCGTTCAATCTCAATGGCGGGGTGCGGGCCGGCCCGGCGGACGAGTGTGGCCGGGGAAGAGGCCTCTTGGCCGGGGTGAATAGTGTTGGAACGCGGCCCGCGGAAATAGTAGCGGCTGGAGGTACCGGGGGCGAAGCCAGCCCCGGCCCGGCGGCCAAGTTAAAAAAATAAATAATCCCGTTCAGTCTCAATGGCAGGGTGCGGGCCGGCCCAGTGGCCGAGTGTGGCCGGGGAAGAGCCCTCTTGGCCGGGGTTAATAGTGTTGGAACGCGGCCCGCGGAAATAGTAGCGGCTGGAGGTACCAGGGGCGAAGCCCGCCCCGGCCCGGCGGCCGAGTTAAAAAAAAAAATAATCCCCGTTCAGTCTCAATGGCGGGGTGCGGGCCGGGGAATCGGCCTCTTGGCCAGGGTGAATAGTGTTGGAACGCGGCCCGCGGAAATAGTAGCGGCTGGAGGGACCGGGGGCAATGCCCGCCCCGGCCCGGCGGCCAAGTTAAAAAAATAAATAATCCCCGTTCAGTCTCAATGGCAGGGTGCGGCCTGGCCCGGCGGCGATTGCGGCGGGCAGCAGGCCTCTTGGACAGGTTGAGAGATAAAAAAATAATAATTCCCATGCAGTCTTAATGGCGGGGTGCGGGCCGGCCCGGCGGCGAGTGCGGCGGGCAGCAGGCCTCTTGGACAGGTTGAGAGATAAAAAAATAATAATTCCCGTGCAGTCTCAATGGCAGGGTGCGGGCCGGCCCGGTGGCCGAGTGTGGCCGAGGAAGAGGCCTCTTGGCCGGGGTTAATAGTGTTGGAACGCGGCCCGCGGAAATAGTAGCGGCTGGTGGTACCGGGGGCGAAGCCCGCCCCGGACCCGCGGCCGAGTTAAAAAAAATAATAATCCCCGTTCAGTCTCAATGGCGGGGTGCGTGCCGGCCCGGCGGCTAGTGCGGCGGGCAGCAGGCCTCTTGGACAGGTTGAGAGATAAAAAAATAATAATTCCCATGCAGTCTCAATGGCGGGGTGCGGGCCGGGGAATAGGCCTCTTGGCCGGGGTGAATAGTGTTGGAACACGGCCCGCGGAAATAGTAGCGGCTGGAGGTACCGGGGGCGATGCCCGCCCCGGGCCGGCGGCCAAGTTAAAAAAATAAATAATCCCCGTTCAGTCTCAATGGCAGGGTGCGGGCCGGCCCGGCGGCGATTGCGGCGGGCAGCAGGCCTCTTGGACAGATTGAGAGATAAAAAAATAATAATTCCCATGCAGTCTCAATGGCGGGGTGCGGGCCGGCCCGGCGGCGAGTGCGGCGGGCAGCAGGCCTCTTGGACAGGTTGAGAGATAAAAAAATAATAATTCCCGTGCAGTCTCAATGGCGGGGTGCGGGCCGGCCCGGCGGCGAGTGCGGCGGGCAGCAGGCCTCTTGGACAGGTTGAGAGATAAAAAAATGATAATTCCCGTGCAGTCTCAATGGCGGGGTGCGGGCCGGGGAATAGGCCTCTTGGCCGGGGTGAATAGTGTTGGAACGCGGCCCGCGGAAATAGTAGCGGCTGGAGGTACCGGGGGCGATGCCCGCCCCGGCCCGGCGGCCAAGTTAAAAAAATAAATAATCCCCGTTCAGTCTCAATGGCAGGGTGCGGGCCGGCCCGGCGGCGAGTGCGGCGGGCAGCAGGCCTCTTGGACAGGTTGAGAGATAAAAAAATAATAATTCCCGTGCAGTCTCAATGGCGGGGTGCGGGCCGGCCCGGCGGACGAGTGTGGCCGGGGAAGAGGCCTCTTGGCCGGGGTGAATATGTTGGAACGCGGCGCGCGTAAATAGAAGCGGCTGGAGGTACCGGGGGCGAAGCCCGCCCCGGCCCGGAGGCCGAGTTAAAAAAAATAATAATCCCCGTTCAGTCTCAATGGCGGGGTGCGGGCCGGCCCGGCGGCGAGTGCGGCGGGCAGCAGGCCTCTTGGACAGGTTGAGAAATAAAAAAATAATAATTCCCGTGCAGTCTCAATGGCAGGGTGCGGGCCGGCCCGGCGGCGATTGCGGCGGGCAGCAGGCCTCTTGGACAGGTTGAGAGATAAAAAAATAATAATTCCCGTGCAGTCTCAATGGCGGGGTGCGGGCCGGGGAATAGGCCTCTTGGCCGGGGTGAATATGTTGGAACGCGGCGCGCGTAAATAGAAGCGGCTGGAGGTACCGGGGGCGAAGCCCGCCCCGGCCCGGAGGCCGAGTTAAAAAAAAAAATAATCCCCGTTCAGTCTCAATGGCGCGGTGCGGGCCGGCCCGGCGGCGAGTGCGGCGGGCAGCAGGCCTCTTGGACAGGTTGAGAGATAAAAAAATAATAATTCCCGTGCATTCTCAATGGCGGGGTGCGGGCCGGGGAATAGGCCTCTTGGCCGGGGTGAATAGTGTTGGAACACGGCCCGCAAAAATAGTAGCGGCTGGAGGTACCGGGGGCGATGCCCGCCCCGGGCCGGCGGCCAAGTTAAAAAAATAAATAATCCCCGTTCAGTCTCAATGGCAGGGTGCGGGCCGGCCCGGCGGCGAGTGCGGCGGGCAGCAGGCCTCTTGGACAGGTTGAGAGATAAAAAAATAATAATTCCCATGCAGTCTCAATGGCGGGGTGCGGGCCGGGGAATAGGCCTCTTGGCCGGGGTGAATATGTTGGAACGCGGCGTGCGTAAATAGAAGCGGCTGGAGGTACCGGGGGCGAAGCCCGCCCCGGCCCGGAGGCCGAGTTAAAAAAATAATAATCCCCGTTCAGTCTTAATGGCGGGGTGCGGGCCGGCCCGGCGGCGAGTGCGGCGGGCAGCAGGCCTCTTGGACAGGTTGAGAGATAAAAAAATAATAATTCCCGTGCAGTCTCAATGGCGGGGTGCGGGCCGGGGAATAGGCCTCTTGGCCGGGGTGAATAGTGTTGGAACACGACCCGCGGAAATAGTAGCGGCTGGAGGTACCGGGGGCGATGCCCGCCCCGGGCCGGCGGCCAAGTTAAAAAAATAAATAATCCCCGTTCAGTCTCAATGGCAGGGTGCGGGCCGGCCCGGCGGCGAGTGCGGCGGGCAGCAGGCCTCTTGGACAGGTTGAGAGATAAAAAAATAATAATTCCCGTTCAGTCTCAATGGCAGGGTGCGGGCCGGCCCGGCGGCGATTGCGGCGGGCAGCAGGCCTCTTGGACAGGTTGAGAGATAAAAAAATAATAATTCCCGTGCAGTCTCAATGGCGGGGTGCGGGCCGGGGAATAGGCCTCTTGGCCGGGGTGAATATGTTGGAACGCGGCGCGCGTAAATAGAAGCGGCTGGAGGTACCGGGGGCGAAGCCCGCCCCGGCCCGGAGGCCGAGTTAAAAAAATAATAATCCCCGTTCAGTCTTAATGGCGGGGTGCGGGCCGGCCCGGCGGCGAGTGCGGCGGGCAGCAGGCCTCTTGGACAGGTTGAGAGATAAAAAAATAATAATTCCCGTGCAGTCTCAATGGCGGGGTGCGGGCCGGGGAATAGGCCTCTTGGCCGGGGTGAATAGTGTTGGAACACGGCCCGCGGAAATAGTAGCGGCTGGAGGTACCGGGGGCGATGCCCGCCCCGGCCCGGCGGCCAAGTTAAAAAAATAAATAATCCCCGTTCAGTCTCAATGGCAGGGTGCGGGCCGGCCAGGCGGCGATTGCGGCGGGCAGCAGGCCTCTTGGACAGGTTGAGAGATAAAAAAATAATAATTCCCGTGCAGTCTCAATGGCGGGGTGCGGGCCGGGGAATAGGCCTCTTGGCCGGGGTGAATATGTTGGAACGCGGCGCGCGTAAATAGAAGCGGCTGGAGGTACCGGGGGCGATGCCCGCCCCGGCCCGGCGGCCAAGTTAAAAAAATAAATAATCCCCGTTCAGTCTCAATGGCAGGGTGCGGGCCGGCCCGGCGGCGATTGCGGCGGGCAGCAGGCCTCTTGGACAGGTTGAGAGATAAAAAAATAATAATTCCCGTGCAGTCTCAATGGCGGGGTGCGGGCCGGGGAATAGGCCTCTTGGCCGGGGTGAATAGTGTTGGAACACGGCCCGCGGAAATAGTAGCGGCTGGAGGTACCGGGGGCGATGCCCGCCCCGGGCCGGCGGCCAAGTTAAAAAAATAAATAATCCCCGTTCAGTCTCAATGGCAGGGTGCGGGCCGGCCCGGCGGCGAGTGCGGCGGGCAGCAGGCCTCTTGGACAGGTTGAGAGATATAAAAATAATAATTCCCGTGCAATCTCAATGGCGGGGTGCGGGCCGGCCCGGCGGACGAGTGTGGCCGGGGAAGAGGCCTCTTGGCCGGGGTGAATATGTTGGAACGCGGCGCGCGTAAATAGAAGCGGCTGGAGGTACCGGGGGCGAAGCCCGCCCCGGCCCGGAGGCCGAGTTAAAAAAAATAATAATCCCCGTTCAGTCTCAATGGCGGGGTGCGGGGCGGCCCGGCGGCGAGTGCGGCGGGCAGCAGGCCTCTTGGACAGGTTGAGAGATAAAAAAATAATAATTCCCGTGCAGTCTCAATGGCGGGGTGCGGGCCGGCCCGGCGGACGAGTGTGGCCGGGGAAGAGGCCTCTTGGCCGGGGTGAATATGTTGGAACGCGGCGCGCGTAAATAGAAGCGGCTGGAGGTACAGGGGGCCAAGCCCGCCCCGGCCCGGTGGCCGAGTTAAAAAAAAAAATAATCCCCGTTCAGTCTCAATGGCGGGGTGCGGGCCGGCCCGGCGGCGAGTGCGGCGGGCAGCAGGCCTCTTGGACAGGTTGAGAGATAAAAAAATAATAATTCCCGTGCAGTCTCAATGGCGGGGTGCGGGCCGGCCCGGCGGACGAGTGTGGCCGGGGAAGAGGCCTCTTGGCCGGGGTGAATATGTTGGAACGCGGCGCGCGTAAATAGAAGCGGCTGGAGGTACCGGGGGCGAAGCCCGCCCCGGCCCGGAGGCCGAGTTAAAAAAAATAATAATCCCCGTTCAGTCTCAATGGCGGGGTGCGGGCCGGCCCGGCGGCGAGTGCGGCGGGCAGCAGGCCTCTTGGACAGGTTGAGAGATAAAAAAATAATAATTCCCGTGCAGTCTCAATGGCGGTGTGCGGGCCGGGGAATAGGCCTCTTGGCCGGGGTGAATAGTGTTGGAACACGGCCCGCGGAAATAGTAGCGGCTGGAGGTACCGGGGGCGATGCCCGCCCCGGCCCGGCGGCCAAGTTAAAAAAATAAATAATCCCCGTTCAGTCTCAATGGCAGGGTGCGGGCCAGCCCGGCGGCGATTGCGGCGGGCAGCAGGCCTCTTGGACAGGTTGAGAGATAAAAAAATAATAATTCCCATGCAGTCTCAATGGCGGGGTGCGGGCCGGGGAATAGGCCTCTTGGCCGGGGTGAATAGTGTTGGAACACGGCCCGCGGAAATAGTAGCGGCTGGAGGTACCGGGGGCGATGCCCGCCCCGGCCCGGCGGCCAAGTTAAAAAAATAAATAATCCCCGTTCAGTCTCAATGGCAGGGTGCGGGCCAGCCCGGCGGCGATTGCGGCGGGCAGCAGGCCTCTTGGACAGGTTGAGAGGTATAAAAATAATAATTCCAGTGCAATCTCAATGGCGGGGTGCGGGCCGGCCCGGCGGACGAGTGTGGCCGGGGAAGAGGCCTCTTGGCCGGGGTGAATATGTTGGAACGCGGCGCGCGTAAATAGAAGCGGCTGGAGGTACCGGGGGCGAAGCCCGCCCCGGCCCGGAGGCCGAGTTAAAAAAAATAATAATCCCCGTTCAGTCTCAATGGCGGGGTGCGGGGCGGCCCGGCGGCGAGTGCGGCGGGCAGCAGGCCTCTTGGACAGGTTGAGAGATAAAAAAATAATAATTCCCGTGCAGTCTCAATGGCGGGGTGCGGGCCGGCCCGGCGGACGAGTGTGGCCGGGGAAGAGGCCTCTTGGCCGGGGTGAATATGTTGGAACGCGGCGCGCGTAAATAGAAGCGGCTGGAGGTACCGGGGGCGAAGCCCGCCCCGGCCCGGAGGCCGAGTTAAAAAAAATAATAATCCCCGTTCAGTCTCAATGGCGGGGTGCGGGCCGGCCCGGCGGCGAGTGCGGCGGGCAGCAGGCCTCTTGGACAGGTTGAGAGATAAAAAAATAATAATTCCCATGCAGTCTCAATGGCGGGGTGCGGGCCGGGGAATAGGCCTCTTGGCCGGGGTGAATATGTTGGAACGCGGCGCGCGTAAATACAAGCGGCTGGAGGTACCGGGGGCGAAGCCCGCCCCGGCCCGGAGGCCGAGTTAAAAAAAATAATAATCCCCGTTCAGTCTCAATGGCGGGGTGCGGGCCGGCCCGGCGGCGAGTGCGGCGGGCAGCAGGCCTCTTGGACAGGTTGAGAGATAAAAAAATAATAATTCCCGTGCAGTCTCAATGGCGGGGTGCGGGCCGGGGAATAGGCCTCTTGGCCGGGGTGAATAGTGTTGGAACACGGCCCGCGGAAATAGAAGCGGCTGGAGGTACCGGGGGCGATGCCCGCCCCGGCCCGGCGGCCAAGTTAAAAAAATAAATAATCCCCGTTCAGTCTCAATGGCAGGGTGCGGGCCGGCCCGGCGGCGATTGCGGCGGGCAGCAGGCCTCTTGGACAGGTTGAGAGATAAAAAAATAATAATTCCCGTGCAGTCTCAATGGCGGGGTGCGGGCCGGGGAATAGGCCTCTTGGCCGGGGTGAATAGTGTTGGAACACGGCCCGCGGAAATAGTAGCGGCTGGAGGTACCGGGGGCGATGCCCGCCCCGGGCCGGCGGCCAAGTTAAAAAAATAAATAATCCCCGTTCAGTCTCAATGGCAGGGTGCGGGCCGGCCCGGCGGCGAGTGCGGCGGGCAGCAGGCCTCTTGGACAGGTTGAGAGATATAAAAATAATAATTCCCGTGCAATCTCAATGGCGGGGTGCGGGCCGGCCCGGCGGACGAGTGTGGCCGGGGAAGAGGCCTCTTGGCCGGGGTGAATATGTTGGAACGCGGCGCGCGTAAATAGAAGCGGCTGGAGGTACCGGGGGCGAAGCCCGCCCCGGCCCGGAGGCCGAGTTAAAAAAAATAATAATCCCCGTTCAGTCTCAATGGCGGGGTGCGGGGCGGCCCGGCGGCGAGTGCGGCGGGCAGCAGGCCTCTTGGACAGGTTGAGAGATAAAAAAATAATAATTCCCGTGCAGTCTCAATGGCGGGGTGCGGGCCGGGGAATAGGCCTCTTGGCCGGGGTGAATAGTGTTGGAACGCGGCGCGCGTAAATAGAAGCGGCTGGAGGTAACGGGGGCGAAGCCCGCCCCGGCCCGGAGGCCCAGTTAAAAAAAATAATAATCCCCGTTCAGTCTCAATGGCGGGGTGCGGGCCGGCCCGGCGGCGAGTGCGGCGGGCAGCAGGCCTCTTGGACAGGTTGAGAGATAAAAAAATAATAATTCCCGTGCAGTCTCAATGGCGGGGTGCGGGCCGGCCCGGCGGACGAGTGTGGCCGGGGAAGAGGCCTCTTGGCCGGGGTGAATATGTTGGAACGCGGCGCGCGTAAATAGAAGCGGCTGGAGGTACCGGGGGCGAAGCCCGCCCCGGCCCGGAGGCCGAGTTAAAAAAAATAATAATCCCCGTTCAGTCTCAATGGCGGGGTGCGGGCCGGCCCGGCGGCGAGTGCGGCGGGCAGCAGGCCTCTTGGACAGGTTGAGAGATAAAAAAATAATAATTCCCGTGCAGTCTCAATGGCGGTGTGCGGGCCGGGGAATAGGCCTCTTGGCCGGGGTGAATAGTGTTGGAACACGGCCCGCGGAAATAGTAGCGGCTGGAGGTACCGGGGGCGATGCCCGCCCCGGCCCGGCGGCCAAGTTAAAAAAATAAATAATCCCCGTTCAGTCTCAATGGCAGGGTGCGGGCCAGCCCGGCGGCGATTGCGGCGGGCAGCAGGCCTCTTGGACAGGTTGAGAGATAAAAAAATAATAATTCCCATGCAGTCTCAATGGCGGGGTGCGGGCCGGGGAATAGGCCTCTTGGCCGGGGTGAATAGTGTTGGAACACGGCCCGCGGAAATAGTAGCGGCTGGAGGTACCGGGGGCGATGCCCGCCCCGGCCCGGCGGCCAAGTTAAAAAAATAAATAATCCCCGTTCAGTCTCAATGGCAGGGTGCGGGCCAGCCCGGCGGCGATTGCGGCGGGCAGCAGGCCTCTTGGACAGGTTGAGAGATATAAAAATAATAATTCCAGTGCAATCTCAATGGCGGGGTGCGGGCCGGCCCGGCGGACGAGTGTGGCCGGGGAAGAGGCCTCTTGGCCGGGGTGAATATGTTGGAACGCGGCGCGCGTAAATAGAAGCGGCTGGAGGTACCGGGGGCGAAGCCCGCCCCGGCCCGGAGGCCGAGTTAAAAAAAATAATAATCCCCGTTCAGTCTCAATGGCGGGGTGCGGGGCGGCCCGGCGGCGAGTGCGGCGGGCAGCAGGCCTCTTGGACAGGTTGAGAGATAAAAAAATAATAATTCCCGTGCAGTCTCAATGGCGGGGTGCGGGCCGGCCCGGCGGACGAGTGTGGCCGGGGAAGAGGCCTCTTGGCCGGGGTGAATATGTTGGAACGCGGCGCGCGTAAATAGAAGCGGCTGGAGGTACCGGGGGCGAAGCCCGCCCCGGCCCGGAGGCCGAGTTAAAAAAAATAATAATCCCCGTTCAGTCTCAATGGCGGGGTGCGGGCCGGCCCGGCGGCGAGTGCGGCGGGCAGCAGGCCTCTTGGACAGGTTGAGAGATAAAAAAATAATAATTCCCATGCAGTCTCAATGGCGGGGTGCGGGCCGGGGAATAGGCCTCTTGGCCGGGGTGAATATGTTGGAACGCGGCGCGCGTAAATAGAAGCGGCTGGAGGTACCGGGGGCGAAGCCCGCCCCGGCCCGGAGGCCGAGTTAAAAAAAATAATAATCCCCGTTCAGTCTCAATGGCGGGGTGCGGGCCGGCCCGGCGGCGAGTGCGGCGGGCAGCAGGCCTCTTGGACAGGTTGAGAGATAAAAAAATAATAATTCCCGTGCAGTCTCAATGGCGGGGTGCGGGCCGGGGAATAGGCCTCTTGGCCGGGGTGAATAGTGTTGGAACACGGCCCGCGGAAATAGTAGCGGCTGGAGGTACCGGGGGCGATGCCCGCCCCGGGCCGGCGGCCAAGTTAAAAAAATAAATAATCCCCGTTCAGTCTCAATGGCAGGGTGCGGGCCGGCCCGGCGGCGAGTGCGGCGGGCAGCAGGCCTCTTGGACAGGTTGAGAGATATAAAAATAATAATTCCCGTGCAATCTCAATGGCGGGGTGCGGGCCGGCCCGGCGGACGAGTGTGGCCGGGGAAGAGGCCTCTTGGCCGGGGTGAATATGTTGGAACGCGGCGCGCGTAAATAGAAGCGGCTGGAGGTACCGGGGGCGAAGCCCGCCCCGGCCCGGAGGCCGAGTTAAAAAAAATAATAATCCCCGTTCAGTCTCAATGGCGGGGTGCGGGGCGGCCCGGCGGCGAGTGCGGCGGGCAGCAGGCCTCTTGGACAGGTTGAGAGATAAAAAAATAATAATTCCCGTGCAGTCTCAATGGCGGGGTGCGGGCCGGCCCGGCGGACGAGTGTGGCCGGGGAAGAGGCCTCTTGGCCGGGGTGAATATGTTGGAACGCGGCGCGCGTAAATAGAAGCGGCTGGAGGTACCGGGGGCGAAGCCCGCCCCGGCCCGGAGGCCGAGTTAAAGAAAATAATAATCCCCGTTCAGTCTCAATGGCGGGGTGCGGGCCGGCCCGGCGGCGAGTGCGGCGGGCAGCAGGCCTCTTGGACAGGTTGAGAGATAAAAAAATAATAATTCCCGTGCAGTCTCAATGGCGGGGTGCGGGCCGGGGTGAATATGTTGGAACGCGGCGCGCGTAAATAGAAGCGGCTGGAGGTACCGGGGACGAAGCCCGCCCCGGCCCGGAGGCCGAGTTAAAAAAAATAATAATCCCCGTTCAGTCTCAATGGCGGGGTGCGGGCCGGCCCGGCGGCGAGTGCGGCGGGCAGCAGGCCTCTTGGACAGGTTGAGAGATAAAAAAATAATAATTCCCGTGCAGTCTCAATGGCGGGGTGCGGGCCGGGGAATAGGCCTCTTGGCCGGGGTGAATAGTGTTGGAACACGGCCCGCGGAAATAGTAGCGGCTGGAGGTACCGGGGGCGATGCCCGCCCCGGCCCGGCGGCCAAATTAAAAAAATAAATAATCCCCGTTCAGTCTCAATGGCAGGGTGCGGGCCGGCCCGGCGGCGATTGCGGCAGGCCTCTTGGACAGGTTCAGAGATAAAAAAATAATAATTCCCATGCAGTCTCAATGGCGGGGTGCGGGCCGGGGAATAGACCTCTTGGCCGGGGTGAATAGTGTTGGAACACGGCCCGCGGAAATAGTAGCGGCTGGAGGTACCGGGGGCGATGCCCGCCCCGGGCCGGCGGCCAAGTTAAAAAAATAAATAATCCCCGTTCAGTCTCAAAGGCAGGGTGCGGGCCGGCCCGGCGGCGATTGCGGCGGGCAGCAGGCCTCTTGGACAGGTTGAGAGATATAAAAATAATAATTCCCGTGCAGTCTCAATGGCGGGGTGCGGGCCGGCCCGGCGGACGAGTGTGGCCGGAGAAGAGGCCTCTTGGCCGGGGTGAATATGTTGGAACGCGGCGCGCGTAAATAGAAGCGGCTGGAGGTACCGGGGGCGAAGCCCGCCCCGGCCCGGAGGCCGAGTTAAAAAAAATAATAATCCCCGTTCAGTCTCAATGGTGGGGTGCGGGCCGGCCCGGCGGCGAGTGCGGCGGGCAGCAGGCCTCTTGGACAGGTTGAGAGATAAAAAAATAATAATTCCCGTGCAGTCTCAATGGCGGGGTGCGGGCCGGCCCGGCGGACGAGTGTGGCCGGGGAAGAGGCCTCTTGGCCGGGGTGAATATGTTGGAACGCGGCGCGCGTAAATAGAAGCGGCTGGAGGTACCGGGGGCGAAGCCCGCCCCGGCCCGGAGGCCGAGTTAAAAAAAATAATAATCCCCGTTCAGTCTCAATGGCGGGGTGCGGGCCGGCCCGGCGGCGAGTGCGGCGGGCAGCAGGCCTCTTGGACAGGTTGAGAGATAAAAAAATAATAATTCCCGTGCAGTCTCAATGGCGGGGTGCGGGCCGGCCCGGCGGACGAGTGTGGCCGGGGAAGAGGCCTCTTGGCCGGGGTGAATATGTTGGAACGCGGCGCGCGTAAATAGAAGCGGCTGGAGGTACCGGGGGCGAAGCCCGCCCCGGCCCGGAGGCCGAGTTAAAAAAAATAATAATCCCCGTTCAGTCTCAATGGCGGGGTGCGGGGCGGCCCGGCGGCGAGTGCGGCGGGCAGCAGGCCTCTTGGACAGGTTGAGAGATAAAAAAATAATAATTCCCGTTCAGTCTCAATGGCAGGGTGCGGGCCGGCCCGGCGGCGATTGCGGCGGGCAGCAGGCCTCTTGGACAGGTTGAGAGATAAAAAAATAATAATTCCCATGCAGTCTCAATGGCGGGGTGCGGGCCGGGGAATAGGCCTCTTGGCCGGGGTGAATATGTTGGAACGCGGCGCGCGTAAATAGAAGCGGCTGGAGGTACCGGGGGCGAAGCCCGCCCCGGCCCGGAGGCCGAGTTAAAAAAAATAATAATCCCCGTTCAGTCTCAATGGCGGGGTGCGGGCCGGCCCGGCGGCGAGTGCGGCGGGCAGCAGGCCTCTTGGACAGGTTGAGAGATAAAAAAATAATAATTCCCGTGCAGTCTCAATGGCGGGGTGCGGGCCGGGGAATAGGCCTCTTGGCCGGGGTGAATAGTGTTGGAACACGGCCCGCGGAAATAGTAGCGGCTGGAGGTACCGGGGGCGATGCCCGCCCCGGGCCGGCGGCCAAGTTAAAAAAATAAATAATCCCCGTTCAGTCTCATTGGCAGGGTGCGGGCCGGCCCGGCGGCGAGTGCGGCGGGCAGCAGGCCTCTTGGACAGGTTGAGAGATATAAAAATAATAATTCCAGTGCAATCTCAATGGCGGGGTGCGGGCCGGCCCGGCGGACGAGTGTGGCCGGGGAAGAGGCCTCTTGGCCGGGGTGAATATGTTGGAACGCGGCGCGCGTAAATAGAAGCGGCTGGAGGTACCGGGGGCGAAGCCCGCCCCGGCCCGGAGGCCGAGTTAAAAAAAATAATAATCCCCGTTCAGTCTCAATGGCGGGGTGCGGGCCGGCCCGGCGGCGAGTGCGGCGGGCAGCAGGCCTCTTGGACAGGTTGAGAGATAAAAAAATAATAATTCCCGTGCAGTCTCAATGGCGGGGTGCGGGCCGGGGTGAATATGTTGGAACGCGGCGCACGTAAATAGAAGCGGCTGGAGGTACCGGGGACGAAGCCCGCCCCGGCCCGGAGGCCGAGTTAAAAAAAATAATAATCCCCGTTCAGTCTCAATGGCGGGGTGCGGGCCGGCCCGGCGGCGAGTGCTGCGGGCAGCAGGCCTCTTGGACAGGTTGAGAGATAAAAAAATAATAATTCCCGTTCAGTCTCAATGGCGGGGTGCGGGCAGAACCGGTGGACGAGTGTGGCCGGGGAAGAGGCCTCTTGGCCGGGGTGAATAGTGTTGGAACGCGGCCCGCGGAAATAGTAGCAGCTGGAGGTACCGGGGGCGAAGCCCGCCCCGGCCCGGCGGCCAAGTTAAAAAAATAAATAATCCCGTTCAGTCTCAATGGCAGGGTGCGGGCCGGCCCGGTGGCCGAGTGTGGCCGGGGAAGAGGCCTCTTGGCTGGGGTTAATAGTGTTGGAACGCGGCCCGCGGAAATAGTAGCGGCTGGAGGTACCGGGGGCGAAGCCCGCCCCGGCCCGGCGGCCGAGTTAAAAAAAATAATAATCCCCGTGCAGTCTCAATGGCAGGGTGCGGGCCGGCCCGGTGGCCGAGTGTGGCCGGGGAAGAGCCCTCTTGGCCGGGGTTAATAGTGTTGGAACGCGGCCCGCGGAAATAGTAGCGGCTGGAGGTACCGGGGGCGAAGCCCGCCCCGGCCCGGCGGCCGAGTTAAAAAAAATAATAATCCCCGTTCAGTCTCAATGGCAGGGTGCGGGCCGGCCCGGCGGCGATTGCGGCGGGCAGCAGGCCTCTTGGACAGGTTGAGAGATAAAAAAATAATAATTCCCATGCAGTCTCAATGGCGGGGTGCGGGCCGGCCCGGCGGCGAGTGCGGCGGGCAGCAGGCCTCTTGGACAGGTTGAGAGATAAAAAAATAATAATTCCCGTGCAGTCTCAATGGCGGGGTGCGGGCCGGCCCGGCGGACGAGTGTGGCCAGTGAAGAGGCCTCTTGGCCGGGGTGAATAGTGTTGGAACGCGGCCCGCGGAAATAGTAGCGGCTGGAAGTACCGGGGGCGATGCCCGCCCCGGCCCGGCGGCCAAGTTAAAAAAATAAATAATCCCCGTTCAGTCTCAATGGCAGGGTGCGGGCCGGCCCGGCGGCGATTGCGGCGGGCAGCAGGCCTCTTGGACGGATTGAGAGATAAAAAAATAATAATTCCCAAGCAGTCTCAATGGCGGGGTGCGGGCCGGCCCGGCGGCGAGTGCGGCGGGCAGCAGGCCTCTTGGACAGGTTGAGAGATAAAAAAATAATAATTCCCGTGCAGTCTCAATGGCGGGGTGCGGGCCGGCCCGGCGGACGAGTGTGGCCAGTGAAGAGGCCTCTTGGCCGGGGTGAATAGTGTTGGAACGCGGCCCGCGGAAATAGTAGCGGCTGGAGGTACCGGGGGCGATGCCCGCCCCGGCCCGGAGGCCAAGTTAAAAAAAAAAAAAATCCCCGTTCAGTCTCAATGGCAGGGTGCGGGCCGGCCCGGTGGCCGAGTCTGACCGGGGAAGAGGCCTCTTGGCCGGGGTTAATAGTGTTGGAACGCGGCCCGCGGAAATAGTAGCGGCTGGAGGTACCGGGGACGAAGCCCGCCCCGGCCCGGCGGCCGAGTTAAAAAAAATAATAATCCCCGTTCAGTCTCAATGGCGGGGTGCGTGCCGGCCCGGCGGCAATTGCGGCGGGCAGCAGGCCTCTTGGACAGGTTGAGAGATAAAAAAATAATAATTACCGTGCAGTCTCAATGGCGGGGTGCGGGCCGACCCGGCGGACGAGTGTGGCCAGTGAAGAGGCCTCTTGGCCGGGGTGAATAGTGTTGGAACGCGGCCCGCGGAAATCGTAGCGGCTGGAGGTACCGGGGGCGATGCCCGCCCCGGCCCGGAGGCCAAGTTAAAAAAATAAATAATCCCCGTTCAGTCTCAATGGCAGGGTGCAGGTCGGCCCGATGGCCGAGTGTGGCCGGGGAAGAGGACTCTTGGCCGGGGTTAATAGTGTTGGAACGCGGCCCGCGGAAATAGTAGCGGCTGGAGGTACCGGGGGCGAAGCCCGCCGCGGCCCGGCGGCCGAGTTAAAAAAAATAATAATCCCCGTTCAGTCTCAATGGCGGGGTGCGGGCCGGCCCGGCGGACGAGTGTGGCCGGGGAAGAGGCCTCTTGGCCGGGGTGAATAGTGTTGGAACGCGGCCCGCGGAAATAGTAGCTGCTGGAGGTACCGGGGGCGAAGCCCGCCCCGGCCCGGCGGCCAAGTTAAAAAAAAAATAATCCCGTTCAGTCTCAATGGCAGGGTGCGGGCCGGCCCGGTGGCCGAGTGTGGCCGGGGAAGAGGCCTCTTGGCCGGGGTGAATATGTTGGAACGCGGCGCGCGGAAATAGTAGCGGCTGGAGGTACCGGGGGCGAAGCCCGCCCCGGCCCGGCGGCCGAGTTAAAAAAAATAATAATCCCCGTTCAATCTCAATGGCGGGGTGCGGGCCGGCCCGGCGGACGAGTGTGGCCGGGGAAGAGGCCTCTTGGCCGGGGTGAATAGTGTTGGAACGCGGCCCGCGGAAATAGTAGCGGCTGGAGGTACCGGGGGCGAAGCCAGCCCCGGCCCGGCGGCCAAGTTAAAAAAATAAATAATCCCGTTCAGTCTCAATGGCAGGGTGCGGGCCGGCCCAGTGGCCGAGTGTGGCCGGGGAAGAGCCCTCTTGGCCGGGGTTAATAGTGTTGGAACGCGGCCCGCGGAAATAGTAGCGGCTGGAGGTACCAGGGGCGAAGCCCGCCCCGGCCCGGCGGCCGAGTTAAAAAAAAAAATAATCCCCGTTCAGTCTCAATGGCGGGGTGCGGGCCGGGGAATCGGCCTCTTGGCCAGGGTGAATAGTGTTGGAACGCGGCCCGCGGAAATAGTAGCGGCTGGAGGGACCGGGGGCAATGCCCGCCCCGGCCCGGCGGCCAAGTTAAAAAAATAAATAATCCCCGTTCAGTCTCAATGGCAGGGTGCGGCCTGGCCCGGCGGCGATTGCGGCGGGCAGCAGGCCTCTTGGACAGGTTGAGAGATAAAAAAATAATAATTCCCATGCAGTCTTAATGGCGGGGTGCGGGCCGGCCCGGCGGCGAGTGCGGCGGGCAGCAGGCCTCTTGGACAGGTTGAGAGATAAAAAAATAATAATTCCCGTGCAGTCTCAATGGCAGGGTGCGGGCCGGCCCGGTGGCCGAGTGTGGCCGAGGAAGAGGCCTCTTGGCCGGGGTTAATAGTGTTGGAACGCGGCCCGCGGAAATAGTAGCGGCTGGTGGTACCGGGGGCGAAGCCCGCCCCGGACCCGCGGCCGAGTTAAAAAAAATAATAATCCCCGTTCAGTCTCAATGGCGGGGTGCGTGCCGGCCCGGCGGCTAGTGCGGCGGGCAGCAGGCCTCTTGGACAGGTTGAGAGATAAAAAAATAATAATTCCCATGCAGTCTCAATGGCGGGGTGCGGGCCGGGGAATAGGCCTCTTGGCCGGGGTGAATAGTGTTGGAACACGGCCCGCGGAAATAGTAGCGGCTGGAGGTACCGGGGGCGATGCCCGCCCCGGGCCGGCGGCCAAGTTAAAAAAATAAATAATCCCCGTTCAGTCTCAATGGCAGGGTGCGGGCCGGCCCGGCGGCGATTGCGGCGGGCAGCAGGCCTCTTGGACAGATTGAGAGATAAAAAAATAATAATTCCCATGCAGTCTCAATGGCGGGGTGCGGGCCGGCCCGGCGGCGAGTGCGGCGGGCAGCAGGCCTCTTGGACAGGTTGAGAGATAAAAAAATAATAATTCCCGTGCAGTCTCAATGGCGGGGTGCGGGCCGGCCCGGCGGCGAGTGCGGCGGGCAGCAGGCCTCTTGGACAGGTTGAGAGATAAAAAAATGATAATTCCCGTGCAGTCTCAATGGCGGGGTGCGGGCCGGGGAATAGGCCTCTTGGCCGGGGTGAATAGTGTTGGAACGCGGCCCGCGGAAATAGTAGCGGCTGGAGGTACCGGGGGCGATGCCCGCCCCGGCCCGGCGGCCAAGTTAAAAAAATAAATAATCCCCGTTCAGTCTCAATGGCAGGGTGCGGGCCTGCCCGGCGGCGAGTGCGGCGGGCAGCAGGCCTCTTGGACAGGTTGAGAGATAAAAAAATAATAATTCCCGTGCAGTCTCAATGGCGGGGTGCGGGCCGGCCCGGCGGCGAGTGCGGCGGGCAGCAGGCCTCTTGGACAGGTTGAGAGATAAAAAAAATAATAATTCCCGTGCAGTCTCAATGGCGGGGTGCGGGCCGGGGAATAGGCCTCTTGGCCGGGGTGAATAGTGTTGGAACGCGGCCCGCGGAAATAGTAGCGGCTGGAGGTACCGGGGGCGATGCCCGCCCCGGCCCGGCGGCCAAGTTAAAAAAATAAATAATCCCCGTGCAGTCTCAATGGCGGGGTGCGGGCCGGCCCGGCGGCGAGTGCGGCGGGCAGCAGGCCTCTTGGACAGGTTGAGAGATAAAAAAAATAATAATTCCCGTGCAGTCTCAATGGCGGGGTGCGGGCCGGCCCGGCGGACGAGTGTGGCCAGTGAAGAGGCCTCTTGGACAGGTTGAGAGATAAAAAAATAATAATTCCCGTGAAGTCTCAATGGCGGGGTGCGGGCCTTCCCGGCGGCGAGTGCGGCGGGCAGCAGGCCTCTTGGACAGGTTGAGAGATAAAAAAATAATAATTCCCGTGCAGTCTCAATGGCGGGGTGCGGGCCGGGGAATAGGCCTCTTGGCCGGGGTGAATATGTTGGAACGCGGCGCGCGTAAATAGAAGCGGCTGGAGGTACCGGGGGCGAAGCCCGCCCCGGCCCGGAGGCCGAGTTAAAAAAATAATAATCCCCGTTCAGTCTTAATGGCGGGGTGCGGGCCGGCCCGGCGGCGAGTGCGGCGGGCAGCAGGCCTCTTGGACAGGTTGAGAGATAAAAAAATAATAATTCCCGTGCAGTCTCAATGGCGGGGTGCGGGCCGGGGAATAGGCCTCTTGGCCGGGGTGAATAGTGTTGGAACACGGCCCGCGGAAATAGTAGCGGCTGGAGGTACCGGGGGCGATGCCCGCCCCGGCCCGGCGGCCAAATTAAAAAAATAAATAATCCCCGTTCAGTCTCAATGGTAGGGTGCGGGCCGGCCAGGCGGCGATTGCGGCGGGCAGCAGGCCTCTTGGACAGGTTGAGAGATAAAAAAATAATAATTCCCATGCAGTCTCAATGGCGGGGTGCGGGCCGGGGAATAGGCCTCTTGGCCGGGGTGAATATGTTGGAACGCGGCGCGCGTAAATAGAAGCGGATGGAGGTACCGGGGGCGAAGCCCGCCCCGGCCCGGAGGCCGAGTTAAAAAAAATAATAATCCCCGTTCAGTCTCAATGGCGGGGTGCGGGCCGGCCCGGCGGCGAGTGCGGCGGGCAGCAGGCCTCTTGGACAGGTTGAGAGATAAAAAAATAATAATTCCCGTGCAGTCTCAATGGCGGGGTGCGGGCCGGCCCGGCGGACGAGTGTGGCCGGGGAAGAGGCCTCTTGGCCGGGGTGAATATGTTGGAACGCGGTGCGCGTAAATAGAAGCGGCTGGAGGTACCGGGGGCGAAGCCCGCCCCGGCCCGGAGGCCGAGTTAAAAAAAATAATAATCCCCGTTCAGTCTCAATGGCGGGGTGCGGGCCGGCCCGGCGGCGAGTGCGGCGGGCAGCAGGCCTCTTGGACAGGTTGAGAAATAAAAAAATAATAATTCCCGTGCAGTCTCAATGGCAGGGTGCGGGCCGGCCCGGCGGCGATTGCGGCGGGCAGCAGGCCTCTTGGACAGGTTGAGAGATAAAAAAATAATAATTCCCGTGCAGTCTCAATGGCGGGGTGCGGGCCGGGGAATAGGCCTCTTGGCCGGGGTGAATATGTTGGAACGCGGCGCGCGTAAATAGAAGCGGCTGGAGGTACCGGGGGCGAAGCCCGCCCCGGCCCGGAGGCCGAGTTAAAAAAAATAATAATCCCCGTTCAGTCTCAATGGCGCGGTGCGGGCCGGCCCGGCGGCGAGTGCGGCGGGCAGCAGGCCTCTTGGACAGGTTGAGAGATAAAAAAATAATAATTCCCGTGCATTCTCAATGGCGGGGTGCGGGCCGGGGAATAGGCCTCTTGGCCGGGGTGAATAGTGTTGGAACACGGCCCGCGGAAATAGTAGCGGCTGGAGGTACCGGGGGCGATGCCCGCCACGGGCCGGCGGCCAAGTTAAAAAAATAAATAATCCCCGTTCAGTCTCAATGGCAGGGTGCGGGCCGGCCCGGCGGCGAGTGCGGCGGGCAGCAGGCCTCTTGGACAGGTTGAGAGATAAAAAAATAATAATTCCCATGCAGTCTCAATGGCGGGGTGCGGGCCGGGGAATAGGCCTCTTGGCCGGGGTGAATAGTGTTGGAACACGGCCCGCGGAAATAGTAGCGGCTGGAGGTACCGGGGGCGATGCCCGCCCCGGCCCGGCGGCCAAGTTAAAAAAATAAATAATCCCCGTTCAGTCTCAATGGCAGGGTGCGGGCCGGCCCGGCGGCGAGTGCGGCGGGCAGCAGGCCTCTTGGACAGGTTGAGAGATAAAAAAATAATAATTCCCGTTCAGTCTCAATGGCAGGGTGCGGGCCGGCCCGGCGGCGATTGCGGCGGGCAGCAGGCCTCTTGGACAGGTTGAGAGATAAAAAAATAATAATTCCCATGCAGTCTCAATGGCGGGGTGCGGGCTGGGGAATAGGCCTCTTGGCCGGGGTGAATATGTTGGAACGCGGCGTGCGTAAATAGAAGCGGCTGGAGGTACCGGGGGCGAAGCCCGCCCCGGCCCGGAGGCCGAGTTAAAAAAATAATAATCCCCGTTCAGTCTTAATGGCGGGGTGCGGGCCGGCCCGGCGGCGAGTGCGGCGGGCAGCAGGCCTCTTGGACAGGTTGAGAGATAAAAAAATAATAATTCCCGTGCAGTCTCAATGGCGGGGTGCGGGCCGGGGAATAGGCCTCTTGGCCGGGGTGAATAGTGTTGGAACACGGCCCGCGGAAATAGTAGCGGCTGGAGGTACCGGGGGCGATGCCCGCCCCGGCCCGGAGGCCGAGTTAAAAAAATAAATAATCCCCGTTCAGTCTCAATGGCAGGGTGCGGGCCGGCCCGGCGGCGAGTGCGGCGGGCAGCAGGCCTCTTGGACTGGTTGAGAGATAAAAAAATAATAATTCCCGTTCAGTCTCAATGGCAGTTGTGCGGGCCGGCCCGGCGGCGATTGCGGCGGGCAGCAGGCCTCTTGGACAGGTTGAGAGATAAAAAAATAATAATTCCCATGCAGTCTCAATGGCGGGGTGCGGGCCGGGGAATAGGCCTCTTGGCCGGGGTGAATATGTTGGAACGCGGCGTGCGTAAATAGAAGCGGCTGGAGGTACCGGGGGCGAAGCCCGCCCCGGCCCGGAGGCCGAGTTAAAAAAATAATAATCCCGTTCAGTCTTAATGGCGGGGTGCGGGCCGGCCCGGCGGCGAGTGCGGCGGGCAGCAGGCCTCTTGGACAGGTTGAGAGATAAAAAAATAATAATTCCCGTGCAGTCTCAATGGCGGGGTGCGGGCCGGGGAATAGGCCTCTTGGCCGGGGTGAATAGTGTTGGAACACGGCCCGCGGAAATAGTAGCGGCTGGAGGTACCGGGGGCGATGCCCGCCCCGGGCCGGCGGGAAAGTTAAAAAAATAAATAATCCCCGTTCAGTCTCAATGGCAGGGTGCGGGCCGGCCCGGCGGCGAGTGCGGCGGGCAGCAGGCCTCTTGGACAGGTTGAGAGATAAAAAAATAATAATTCCCGTTCAGTCTCAATGGCAGGGTGCGGGCCGGCCCGGCGGCGATTGCGGCGGGCAGCAGGCCTCTTGGACAGGTTGAGAGATAAAAAAATAATAATTCCCGTGCAGTCTCAATGGCGGGGTGCGGGCCGGGGAATAGGCCTCTTGGCCGGGGTGAATATGTTGGAACGCGGCGCGCGTAAATAGAAGCGGCTGGAGGTACCGGGGGCGAAGCCCGCCCCGGCCCGGAGGCCGAGTTAAAAAAAATAATAATCCCCGTTCAGTCTCAATGGCGGGGTGCGGGCCGGCCCGGCGGCGAGTGCGGCGGGCAGCAGGCCTCTTGGACAGGTTGAGAGATAAAAAAAATAATAATTCCCGTGCAGTCTCAATGGCGGGGTGCGGGCCGGGGAATAGGCCTCTTGGCCGGGGTGAATATGTTGGAACGCGGCGCGTGTAAATAGAAGCGGCTGGAGGTACCGGGGGCGAAGCCCGCCCCGGCCCGGAGGCCGAGTTAAAAAAATAATAATCCCCGTTCAGTCTCAATGGCGGGGTGCGGGCCGGCCCGGCGGCGAGTGCGGCGGGCAGCAGGCCTCTTGGACAGGTTGAGAGATAAAAAAATAATAATTCCCGTGCAGTCTCAATGGCGGGGTGCGGGCCGGCCCGGCGGACGAGTGTGGCCGGGGAAGAGGCCTCTTGGCCGGGGTGAATATGTTGGAACGCGGCGCGCGTAAATAGAAGCGGCTGGAGGTACCGGGGGCGAAGCCCGCCCCGGCCCGGAGGCCGAGTTAAAAAAAATAATAATCCCCGTTCAGTCTCAATGGCGGGGTGCGGGCCGGCCCGGCGGCGAGTGCGGCGGGCAGCAGGCCTCTTGGACAGGTTGAGAAATAAAAAAATAATAATTCCCGTGCAGTCTCAATGGCAGGGTGCGGGCCGGCCCGGCGGCGATTGCGGCGGGCAGCAGGCCTCTTGGACAGGTTGAGAGATAAAAAAATAATAATTCCCGTGCAGTCTCAATGGCGGGGTGCGGGCCGGGGAATAGGCCTCTTGGCCGGGGTGAATATGTTGGAACGCGGCGCGCGTAAATAGAAGCGGCTGGAGGTACCGGGGGCGAAGCCCGCCCCGGCCCGGAGGCCGAGTTAAAAAAAAAAATAATCCCCGTTCAGTCTCAATGGCGCGGTGCGGGCCGGCCCGGCGGCGAGTGCGGCGGGCAGCAGGCCTCTTGGACAGGTTGAGAGATAAAAAAATAATAATTCCCGTGCATTCTCAATGGCGGGGTGCGGGCCGGGGACTAGGCCTCTTGGCCGGGGTGAATAGTGTTGGAACACGGCCCGCGGAAATAGTAGCGGCTGGAGGTACCGGGGGCGATGCCCGCCCCGGGCCGGCGGCCAAGTTAAAAAAATAAATAATCCCCGTTCAGTCTCAATGGCAGGGTGCGGGCCGGCCCGGCGGCGAGTGCGGCGGGCAGCAGGCCTCTTGGACAGGTTGAGAGATAAAAAAATAATAATTCCCATGCAGTCTCAATGGCGGGGTGCGGGCCGGGGAATAGGCCTCTTGGCCGGGGTGAATATGTTGGAACGCGGCGTGCGTAAATAGAAGCGGCTGGAGGTACCGGGGGCGAAGCCCGCCCCGGCCCGGAGGCCGAGTTAAAAAAATAATAATCCCCGTTCAGTCTTAATGGCGGGGTGCGGGCCGGCCCGGCGGCGAGTGCGGCGGGCAGCAGGCCTCTTGGACAGGTTGAGAGATAAAAAAATAATAATTCCCGTGCAGTCTCAATGGCGGGGTGCGGGCCGGGGAATAGGCCTCTTGGCCGGGGTGAATAGTGTTGGAACACGACCCGCGGAAATAGTAGCGGCTGGAGGTACCGGGGGCGATGCCCGCCCCGGGCCGGCGGCCAAGTTAAAAAAATAAATAATCCCCGTTCAGTCTCAATGGCAGGGTGCGGGCCGGCCCGGCGGCGAGTGCGGCGGGCAGCAGGCCTCTTGGACAGGTTGAGAGATAAAAAAATAATAATTCCCGTTCAGTCTCAATGGCAGGGTGCGGGCCGGCCCGGCGGCGATTGCGGCGGGCAGCAGGCCTCTTGGACAGGTTGAGAGATAAAAAAATAATAATTCCCGTGCAGTCTCAATGGCGGGGTGCGGGCCGGGGAATAGGCCTCTTGGCCGGGGTGAATATGTTGGAACGCGGCGCGCGTAAATAGAAGCGGCTGGAGGTACCGGGGGCGAAGCCCGCCCCGGCCCGGAGGCCGAGTTAAAAAAATAATAATCCCCGTTCAGTCTTAATGGCGGGGTGCGGGCCGGCCCGGCGGCGAGTGCGGCGGGCAGCAGGCCTCTTGGACAGGTTGAGAGATAAAAAAATAATAATTCCCGTGCAGTCTCAATGGCGGGGTGCGGGCCGGGGAATAGGCCTCTTGGCCGGGGTGAATAGTGTTGGAACACGGCCCGCGGAAATAGTAGCGGCTGGAGGTACCGGGGGCGATGCCCGCCCCGGCCCGGCGGCCAAGTTAAAAAAATAAATAATCCCCGTTCAGTCTCAATGGCAGGGTGCGGGCCGGCCAGGCGGCGATTGCGGCGGGCAGCAGGCCTCTTGGACAGGTTGAGAGATAAAAAAATAATAATTCCCGTGCAGTCTCAATGGCGGGGTGCGGGCCGGGGAATAGGCCTCTTGGCCGGGGTGAATATGTTGGAACGCGGCGCGCGTAAATAGAAGCGGCTGGAGGTACCGGGGGCGATGCCCGCCCCGGCCCGGCGGCCAAGTTAAAAAAATAAATAATCCCCGTTCAGTCTCAATGGCAGGGTGCGGGCCGGCCCGGCGGCGATTGCGGCGGGCAGCAGGCCTCTTGGACAGGTTGAGAGATAAAAAAATAATAATTCCCGTGCAGTCTCAATGGCGGGGTGCGGGCCGGGGAATAGGCCTCTTGGCCGGGGTGAATAGTGTTGGAACACGGCCCGCGGAAATAGTAGCGGCTGGAGGTACCGGGGGCGATGCCCGCCCCGGGCCGGCGGCCAAGTTAAAAAAATAAATAATCCCCGTTCAGTCTCAATGGCAGGGTGCGGGCCGGCCCGGCGGCGAGTGCGGCGGGCAGCAGGCCTCTTGGACAGGTTGAGAGATATAAAAATAATAATTCCCGTGCAATCTCAATGGCGGGGTGCGGGCCGGCCCGGCGGACGAGTGTGGCCGGGGAAGAGGCCTCTTGGCCGGGGTGAATATGTTGGAACGCGGCGCGCGTAAATAGAAGCGGCTGGAGGTACCGGGGGCGAAGCCCGCCCCGGCCCGGAGGCCGAGTTAAAAAAAATAATAATCCCCGTTCAGTCTCAATGGCGGGGTGCGGGGCGGCCCGGCGGCGAGTGCGGCGGGCAGCAGGCCTCTTGGACAGGTTGAGAGATAAAAAAATAATAATTCCCGTGCAGTCTCAATGGCGGGGTGCGGGCCGGCCCGGCGGACGAGTGTGGCCGGGGAAGAGGCCTCTTGGCCGGGGTGAATATGTTGGAACGCGGCGCGCGTAAATAGAAGCGGCTGGAGGTACAGGGGGCCAAGCCCGCCCCGGCCCGGTGGCCGAGTTAAAAAAAATAATAATCCCCGTTCAGTCTCAATGGCGGGGTGCGGGCCGGCCCGGCGGCGAGTGCGGCGGGCAGCAGGCCTCTTGGACAGGTTGAGAGATAAAAAAATAATAATTCCCGTGCAGTCTCAATGGCGGGGTGCGGGCCGGCCCGGCGGACGAGTGTGGCCGGGGAAGAGGCCTCTTGGCCGGGGTGAATATGTTGGAACGCGGCGCGCGTAAATAGAAGCGGCTGGAGGTACCGGGGGCGAAGCCCGCCCCGGCCCGGAGGCCGAGTTAAAAAAAATAATAATCCCCGTTCAGTCTCAATGGCGGGGTGCGGGCCGGCCCGGCGGCGAGTGCGGCGGGCAGCAGGCCTCTTGGACAGGTTGAGAGATAAAAAAATAATAATTCCCGTGCAGTCTCAATGGCGGTGTGCGGGCCGGGGAATAGGCCTCTTGGCCGGGGTGAATAGTGTTGGAACACGGCCCGCGGAAATAGTAGCGGCTGGAGGTACCGGGGGCGATGCCCGCCCCGGCCCGGCGGCCAAGTTAAAAAAATAAATAATCCCCGTTCAGTCTCAATGGCAGGGTGCGGGCCAGCCCGGCGGCGATTGCGGCGGGCAGCAGGCCTCTTGGACAGGTTGAGAGATAAAAAAATAATAATTCCCATGCAGTCTCAATGGCGGGGTGCGGGCCGGGGAATAGGCCTCTTGGCCGGGGTGAATAGTGTTGGAACACGGCCCGCGGAAATAGTAGCGGCTGGAGGTACCGGGGGCGATGCCCGCCCCGGCCCGGCGGCCAAGTTAAAAAAATAAATAATCCCCGTTCAGTCTCAATGGCAGGGTGCGGGCCAGCCCGGCGGCGATTGCGGCGGGCAGCAGGCCTCTTGGACAGGTTGAGAGATATAAAAATAATAATTCCAGTGCAATCTCAATGGCGGGGTGCGGGCCGGCCCGGCGGACGAGTGTGGCCGGGGAAGAGGCCTCTTGGCCGGGGTGAATATGTTGGAACGCGGCGCGCGTAAATAGAAGCGGCTGGAGGTACCGGGGGCGAAGCCCGCCCCGGCCCGGAGGCCGAGTTAAAAAAAATAATAATCCCCGTTCAGTCTCAATGGCGGGGTGCGGGGCGGCCCGGCGGCGAGTGCGGCGGGCAGCAGGCCTCTTGGACAGGTTGAGAGATAAAAAAATAATAATTCCCGTGCAGTCTCAATGGCGGGGTGCGGGCCGGCCCGGCGGACGAGTGTGGCCGGGGAAGAGGCCTCTTGGCCGGGGTGAATATGTTGGAACGCGGCGCGCGTAAATAGAAGCGGCTGGAGGTACCGGGGGCGAAGCCCGCCCCGGCCCGGAGGCCGAGTTAAAAAAAATAATAATCCCCGTTCAGTCTCAATGGCGGGGTGCGGGCCGGCCCGGCGGCGAGTGCGGCGGGCAGCAGGCCTCTTGGACAGGTTGAGAGATAAAAAAATAATAATTCCCATGCAGTCTCAATGGCGGGGTGCGGGCCGGGGAATAGGCCTCTTGGCCGGGGTGAATATGTTGGAACGCGGCGCGCGTAAATAGAAGCGGCTGGAGGTACCGGGGGCGAAGCCCGCCCCGGCCCGGAGGCCGAGTTAAAAAAAATAATAATCCCCGTTCAGTCTCAATGGCGGGGTGCGGGCCGGCCCGGCGGCGAGTGCGGCGGGCAGCAGGCCTCTTGGACAGGTTGAGAGATAAAAAAATAATAATTCCCGTGCAGTCTCAATGGCGGGGTGCGGGCCGGGGAATAGGCCTCTTGGCCGGGGTGAATAGTGTTGGAACACGGCCCGCGGAAATAGAAGCGGCTGGAGGTACCGGGGGCGATGCCCGCCCCGGCCCGGCGGCCAAGTTAAAAAAATAAATAATCCCCGTTCAGTCTCAATGGCAGGGTGCGGGCCGGCCCGGCGGCGATTGCGGCGGGCAGCAGGCCTCTTGGACAGGTTGAGAGATAAAAAAATAATAATTCCCGTGCAGTCTCAATGGCGGGGTGCGGGCCGGGGAATAGGCCTCTTGGCCGGGGTGAATAGTGTTGGAACACGGCCCGCGGAAATAGTAGCGGCTGGAGGTACCGGGGGCGATGCCCGCCCCGGGCCGGCGGCCAAGTTAAAAAAATAAATAATCCCCGTTCAGTCTCAATGGCAGGGTGCGGGCCGGCCCGGCGGCGAGTGCGGCGGGCAGCAGGCCTCTTGGACAGGTTGAGAGATATAAAAATAATAATTCCCGTGCAATCTCAATGGCGGGGTGCGGGCCGGCCCGGCGGACGAGTGTGGCCGGGGAAGAGGCCTCTTGGCCGGGGTGAATATGTTGGAACGCGGCGCGCGTAAATAGAAGCGGCTGGAGGTACCGGGGGCGAAGCCCGCCCCGGCCCGGAGGCCGAGTTAAAAAAAATAATAATCCCCGTTCAGTCTCAATGGCGGGGTGCGGGGCGGCCCGGCGGCGAGTGCGGCGGGCAGCAGGCCTCTTGGACAGGTTGAGAGATAAAAAAATAATAATTCCCGTGCAGTCTCAATGGCGGGGTGCGGGCCGGCCCGGCGGACGAGTGTGGCCGGGGAAGAGGCCTCTTGGCCGGGGTGAATATGTTGGAACGCGGCGCGCGTAAATAGAAGCGGCTGGAGGTACAGGGGGCCAAGCCCGCCCCGGCCCGGTGGCCGAGTTAAAAAAAATAATAATCCCCGTTCAGTCTCAATGGCGGGGTGCGGGCCGGCCCGGCGGCGAGTGCGGCGGGCAGCAGGCCTCTTGGACAGGTTGAGAGATAAAAAAATAATAATTCCCGTGCAGTCTCAATGGCGGGGTGCGGGCCGGCCCGGCGGACGAGTGTGGCCGGGGAAGAGGCCTCTTGGCCGGGGTGAATATGTTGGAACGCGGCGCGCGTAAATAGAAGCGGCTGGAGGTACCGGGGGCGAAGCCCGCCCCGGCCCGGAGGCCGAGTTAAAAAAAATAATAATCCCCGTTCAGTCTCAATGGCGGGGTGCGGGCCGGCCCGGCGGCGAGTGCGGCGGGCAGCAGGCCTCTTGGACAGGTTGAGAGATAAAAAAATAATAATTCCCGTGCAGTCTCAATGGCGGTGTGCGGGCCGGGGAATAGGCCTCTTGGCCGGGGTGAATAGTGTTGGAACACGGCCCGCGGAAATAGTAGCGGCTGGAGGTACCGGGGGCGATGCCCGCCCCGGCCCGGCGGCCAAGTTAAAAAAATAAATAATCCCCGTTCAGTCTCAATGGCAGGGTGCGGGCCAGCCCGGCGGCGATTGCGGCGGGCAGCAGGCCTCTTGGACAGGTTGAGAGATAAAAAAATAATAATTCCCATGCAGTCTCAATGGCGGGGTGCGGGCCGGGGAATAGGCCTCTTGGCCGGGGTGAATAGTGTTGGAACACGGCCCGCGGAAATAGTAGCGGCTGGAGGTACCGGGGGCGATGCCCGCCCCGGCCCGGCGGCCAAGTTAAAAAAATAAATAATCCCCGTTCAGTCTCAATGGCAGGGTGCGGGCCAGCCCGGCGGCGATTGCGGCGGGCAGCAGGCCTCTTGGACAGGTTGAGAGATATAAAAATAATAATTCCAGTGCAATCTCAATGGCGGGGTGCGGGCCGGCCCGGCGGACGAGTGTGGCCGGGGAAGAGGCCTCTTGGCCGGGGTGAATATGTTGGAACGCGGCGCGCGTAAATAGAAGCGGCTGGAGGTACCGGGGGCGAAGCCCGCCCCGGCCCGGAGGCCGAGTTAAAAAAAATAATAATCCCCGTTCAGTCTCAATGGCGGGGTGCGGGGCGGCCCGGCGGCGAGTGCGGCGGGCAGCAGGCCTCTTGGACAGGTTGAGAGATAAAAAAATAATAATTCCCGTGCAGTCTCAATGGCGGGGTGCGGGCCGGCCCGGCGGACGAGTGTGGCCGGGGAAGAGGCCTCTTGGCCGGGGTGAATATGTTGGAACGCGGCGCGCGTAAATAGAAGCGGCTGGAGGTACCGGGGGCGAAGCCCGCCCCGGCCCGGAGGCCGAGTTAAAAAAAATAATAATCCCCGTTCAGTCTCAATGGCGGGGTGCGGGCCGGCCCGGCGGCGAGTGCGGCGGGCAGCAGGCCTCTTGGACAGGTTGAGAGATAAAAAAATAATAATTCCCATGCAGTCTCAATGGCGGGGTGCGGGCCGGGGAATAGGCCTCTTGGCCGGGGTGAATATGTTGGAACGCGGCGCGCGTAAATAGAAGCGGCTGGAGGTACCGGGGGCGAAGCCCGCCCCGGCCCGGAGGCCGAGTTAAAAAAAATAATAATCCCCGTTCAGTCTCAATGGCGGGGTGCGGGCCGGCCCGGCGGCGAGTGCGGCGGGCAGCAGGCCTCTTGGACAGGTTGAGAGATAAAAAAATAATAATTCCCGTGCAGTCTCAATGGCGGGGTGCGGGCCGGGGAATAGGCCTCTTGGCCGGGGTGAATAGTGTTGGAACACGGCCCGCGGAAATAGTAGCGGCTGGAGGTACCGGGGGCGATGCCCGCCCCGGGCCGGCGGCCAAGTTAAAAAAATAAATAATCCCCGTTCAGTCTCAATGGCAGGGTGCGGGCCGGCCCGGCGGCGAGTGCGGCGGGCAGCAGGCCTCTTGGACAGGTTGAGAGATATAAAAATAATAATTCCCGTGCAATCTCAATGGCGGGGTGCGGGCCGGCCCGGCGGACGAGTGTGGCCGGGGAAGAGGCCTCTTGGCCGGGGTGAATATGTTGGAACGCGGCGCGCGTAAATAGAAGCGGCTGGAGGTACCGGGGGCGAAGCCCGCCCCGGCCCGGAGGCCGAGTTAAAAAAAATAATAATCCCCGTTCAGTCTCAATGGCGGGGTGCGGGGCGGCCCGGCGGCGAGTGCGGCGGGCAGCAGGCCTCTTGGACAGGTTGAGAGATAAAAAAATAATAATTCCCGTGCAGTCTCAATGGCGGGGTGCGGGCCGGCCCGGCGGACGAGTGTGGCCGGGGAAGAGGCCTCTTGGCCGGGGTGAATATGTTGGAACGCGGCGCGCGTAAATAGAAGCGGCTGGAGGTACCGGGGGCGAAGCCCGCCCCGGCCCGGAGGCCGAGTTAAAGAAAATAATAATCCCCGTTCAGTCTCAATGGCGGGGTGCGGGCCGGCCCGGCGGCGAGTGCGGCGGGCAGCAGGCCTCTTGGACAGGTTGAGAGATAAAAAAATAATAATTCCCGTGCAGTCTCAATGGCGGGGTGCGGGCCGGGGTGAATATGTTGGAACGCGGCGCGCGTAAATAGAAGCGGCTGGAGTTACCGGGGACGAAGCCCGCCCCGGCCCGGAGGCCGAGTTAAAAAAAATAATAATCCCCGTTCAGTCTCAATGGCGGGGTGCGGGCCGGCCCGGCGGCGAGTGCGGCGGGCAGCAGGCCTCTTGGACAGGTTGAGAGATAAAAAAATAATAATTCCCGTGCAGTCTCAATGGCGGGGTGCGGGCCGGGGAATAGGCCTCTTGGCCGGGGTGAATAGTGTTGGAACACGGCCCGCGGAAATAGTAGCGGCTGGAGGTACCGGGGGCGATGCCCGCCCCGGCCCGGCGGCCAAATTAAAAAAATAAATAATCCCCGTTCAGTCTCAATGGCAGGGTGCGGGCCGGCCCGGCGGCGATTGCGGCAGGCCTCTTGGACAGGTTCAGAGATAAAAAAATAATAATTCCCATGCAGTCTCAATGGCGGGGTGCGGGCCGGGGAATAGACCTCTTGGCCGGGGTGAATAGTGTTGGAACACGGCCCGCGGAAATAGTAGCGGCTGGAGGTACCGGGGGCGATGCCCGCCCCGGGCCGGCGGCCAAGTTAAAAAAATAAATAATCCCCGTTCAGTCTCAAAGGCAGGGTGCGGGCCGGCCCGGCGGCGATTGCGGCGGGCAGCAGGCCTCTTGGACAGGTTGAGAGATATAAAAATAATAATTCCCGTGCAGTCTCAATGGCGGGGTGCGGGCCGGCCCGGCGGACGAGTGTGGCCGGAGAAGAGGCCTCTTGGCCGGGGTGAATATGTTGGAACGCGGCGCGCGTAAATAGAAGCGGCTGGAGGTACCGGGGGCGAAGCCCGCCCCGGCCCGGAGGCCGAGTTAAAAAAAATAATAATCCCCGTTCAGTCTCAATGGTGGGGTGCGGGCCGGCCCGGCGGCGAGTGCGGCGGGCAGCAGGCCTCTTGGACAGGTTGAGAGATAAAAAAATAATAATTCCCGTGCAGTCTCAATGGCGGGGTGCGGGCCGGCCCGGCGGACGAGTGTGGCCGGGGAAGAGGCCTCTTGGCCGGGGTGAATATGTTGGAACGCGGCGCGCGTAAATAGAAGCGGCTGGAGGTACCGGGGGCGAAGCCCGCCCCGGCCCGGAGGCCGAGTTAAAAAAAATAATAATCCCCGTTCAGTCTCAATGGCGGGGTGCGGGCCGGCCCGGCGGCGAGTGCGGCGGGCAGCAGGCCTCTTGGACAGGTTGAGAGATAAAAAAATAATAATTCCCGTGCAGTCTCAATGGCGGGGTGCGGGCCGGCCCGGCGGACGAGTGTGGCCGGGGAAGAGGCCTCTTGGCCGGGGTGAATATGTTGGAACGCGGCGCGCGTAAATAGAAGCGGCTGGAGGTACCGGGGGCGAAGCCCGCCCCGGCCCGGAGGCCGAGTTAAAAAAAATAATAATCCCCGTTCAGTCTCAATGGCGGGGTGCGGGGCGGCCCGGCGGCGAGTGCGGCGGGCAGCAGGCCTCTTGGACAGGTTGAGAGATAAAAAAATAATAATTCCCGTTCAGTCTCAATGGCAGGGTGCGGGCCGGCCCGGCGGCGATTGCGGCGGGCAGCAGGCCTCTTGGACAGGTTGAGAGATAAAAAAATAATAATTCCCATGCAGTCTCAATGGCGGGGTGCGGGCCGGGGAATAGGCCTCTTGGCCGGGGTGAATATGTTGGAACGCGGCGCGCGTAAATAGAAGCGGCTGGAGGTACCGGGGGCGAAGCCCGCCCCGGCCCGGAGGCCGAGTTAAAAAAAATAATAATCCCCGTTCAGTCTCAATGGCGGGGTGCGGGCCGGCCCGGCGGCGAGTGCGGCGGGCAGCAGGCCTCTTGGACAGGTTGAGAGATAAAAAAATAATAATTCCCGTGCAGTCTCAATGGCGGGGTGCGGGCCGGGGAATAGGCCTCTTGGCCGGGGTGAATAGTGTTGGAACACGGCCCGCGGAAATAGTAGCGGCTGGAGGTACCGGGGGCGATGCCCGCCCCGGGCCGGCGGCCAAGTTAAAAAAATAAATAATCCCCGTTCAGTCTCAATGGCAGGGTGCGGGCCGGCCCGGCGGCGAGTGCGGCGGGCAGCAGGCCTCTTGGACAGGTTGAGAGATATAAAAATAATAATTCCAGTGCAATCTCAATGGCGGGGTGCGGGCCGGCCCGGCGGACGAGTGTGGCCGGGGAAGAGGCCTCTTGGCCGGGGTGAATATGTTGGAACGCGGCGCGCGTAAATAGAAGCGGCTGGAGGTACCGGGGGCGAAGCCCGCCCCGGCCCGGAGGCCGAGTTAAAAAAAATAATAATCCCCGTTCAGTCTCAATGGCGGGGTGCGGGCCGGCCCGGCGGCGAGTGCGGCGGGCAGCAGGCCTCTTGGACAGGTTGAGAGATAAAAAAATAATAATTCCCGTGCAGTCTCAATGGCGGGGTGCGGGCCGGGGTGAATATGTTGGAACGCGGCGCACGTAAATAGAAGCGGCTGGAGGTACCGGGGACGAAGCCCGCCCCGGCCCGGAGGCCGAGTTAAAAAAAATAATAATCCCCGTTCAGTCTCAATGGCGGGGTGCGGGCCGGCCCGGCGGCGAGTGCGGCGGGCAGCAGGCCTCTTGGACAGGTTGAGAGATAAAAAAATAATAATTCCCGTTCAGTCTCAATGGCAGGGTGCGGGCCGGCCCGGCGGCGATTGCGGCGGGCAGCAGGCCTCTTGGACAGGTTGAGAGATAAAAAAATAATAATTCCCATGCAGTCTCAATGGCGGGGTGCGGGCCGGGGAATAGGCCTCTTGGCCGGGGTGAATATGTTGGAACGCGGCGCGCGTAAATAGAAGCGGCTGGAGGTACCGGGGGCGAAGCCCGCCCCGGCCCGGAGGCCGAGTTAAAAAAAATAATAATCCCCGTTCAGTCTCAATGGCGGGGTGCGGGCCGGCCCGGCGGCGAGTGCGGCGGGCAGCAGGCCTCTTGGACAGGTTGAGAGATAAAAAAATAATAATTCCCGTGCAGTCTCAATGGCGGGGTGCGGGCCGGGGAATAGGCCTCTTGGCCGGGGTGAATAGTGTTGGAACACGGCCCGCGGAAATAGTAGCGGCTGGAGGTACCGGGGGCGATGCCCGCCCCGGGCCGGCGGCCAAGTTAAAAAAATAAATAATCCCCGTACAGTCTCAATGGCAGGGTGCGGGCCGGCCCGGCGGCGAGTGCGGCGGGCAGCAGGCCTCTTGGACAGGTTGAGAGATATAAAAATAATAATTCCAGTGCAATCTCAATGGCGGGGTGCGGGCCGGCCCGGCGGACGAGTGTGGCCGGGGAAGAGGCCTCTTGGCCGGGGTGAATATGTTGGAACGCGGCGCGCGTAAATAGAAGCGGCTGGAGGTACCGGGGGCGAAGCCCGCCCCGGCCCGGAGGCCGAGTTAAAAAAAATAATAATCCCCGTTCAGTCTCAATGGCGGGGTGCGGGCCGGCCCGGCGGCGAGTGCGGCGGGCAGCAGGCCTCTTGGACAGGTTGAGAGATAAAAAAATAATAATTCCCGTGCAGTCTCAATGGCGGGGTGCGGGCCGGGGTGAATATGTTGGAACGCGGCGCACGTAAATAGAAGCGGCTGGAGGTACCGGGGACGAAGCCCGCCCCGGCCCGGAGGCCGAGTTAAAAAAAATAATAATCCCCGTTCAGTCTCAATGGCGGGGTGCGGGCCGGCCCGGCGGCGAGTGCGGCGGGCAGCAGGCCTCTTGGACAGGTTGAGAGATAAAAAAATAATAATTCCCGTGCAGTCTCAATGGCGGGGTGCGGGCCGGGGAATAGGCCTCTTGGCCGGGGTGAATAGTGTTGGAACACGGCCCGCGGAAATAGTAGCGGCTGGAGGTACCGGGGGCGATGCCCGCCCCGGCCCGGCGGCCAAGTTAAAAAAATAAATAATCCCCGTTCAGTCTCAATGGCAGGGTGCGGGCCGGCCCGGCGGCGATTGCGGCGGGCAGCAGGCCTCTTGGACAGGTTGAGAGATAAAAAAATAATAATTCCCGTGCAGTCTCAATGGCGGGGTGCGGGCCGGGGAATAGGCCTCTTGGCCGGGGTGAATAGTGTTGGAACACGGCCCGCGGAAATAGTAGCGGCTGGAGGTACCGGGGGCGATGCCCGCCCCGGCCCGGCGGCCAAGTTAAAAAAATAAATAATCCCCGTTCAGTCTCAATGGCAGGGTGCGGGCCGGCCCGGCGGCGATTGCGGCAGGCCTCTTGGACAGGTTCAGAGATAAAAAAATAATAATTCCCATGCAGTCTCAATGGCGGGGTGCGGGCCGGGGAATAGGCCTCTTGGCCGGGGTGAATAGTGTTGGAACACGGCCCGCGGAAATAGTAGCGGCTGGAGGTACCGGGGGCGATGCCCGCCCCGGGCCGGCGGCCAAGTTAAAAAAATAAATAATCCCCGTTCAGTCTCAAAGGCAGGGTGCGGGCCGGCCCGGCGGCGATTGCGGCGGGCAGCAGGCCTCTTGGACAGGTTGAGAGATATAAAAATAATAATTCCCGTGCAGTCTCAATGGCGGGGTGCGGGCCGGCCCGGCGGACGAGTGTGGCCGGAGAAGATGCCTCTTGGCCGGGGTGAATATGTTGGAACGCGGCGCGCGTAAATAGAAGCGGCTGGAGGTACCGGGGGCGAAGCCCGCCCCGGCCCGGAGGCCGAGTTAAAAAAAATAATAATCCCCGTTCAGTCTCAATGGTGGGGTGCGGGCCGGCCCGGCGGCGAGTGCGGCGGGCAGCAGGCCTCTTGGACAGGTTGAGAGATAAAAAAATAATAATTCCCGTGCAGTCTCAATGGCGGGGTGCGGGCCGGCCCGGCGGACGAGTGTGGCCGGGGAAGAGGCCTCTTGGCCGGGGTGAATATGTTGGAACGCGGCGCGCGTAAATAGAAGCGGCTGGAGGTACCGGGGGCGAAGCCCGCCCCGGCCCGGAGGCCGAGTTAAAAAAATAATAATCCCCGTTCAGTCTCAATGGCGGGGTGCGGGCCGGCCCGGCGGCGAGTGCGGCGGGCAGCAGGCCTCTTGGACAGGTTGAGAGATAAAAAAATAATAATTCCCGTGCAGTCTCAATGGCGGGGTGCGGGCCGGCCCGGCGGACGAGTGTGGCCGGGGAAGAGGCCTCTTGGCCGGGGTGAATATGTTGGAACGCGGCGCGCGTAAATAGAAGCGGCTGGAGGTACCGGGGGCGAAGCCCGCCCCGGCCCGGAGGCCGAGTTAAAAAAAATAATAATCCCCGTTCAGTCTCAATGGCGGGGTGCGGTGCGGGCCGGCCCGGCGGCGAGTGCGGCGGGCAGCAGGCCTCTTGGACAGGTTGAGAAATAAAAAAATAATAATTCCCGTTCAGTCTCAATGGCAGGGTGCGGGCCGGCCCGGCGGCGATTGCGGCGTGCAGCAGGCCTCTTGGACAGGTTGAGAGATAAAAAAATAATAATTCCCGTGCAGTCTCAATGGCGGGGTGCGGGCCGGGGAATAGGCCTCTTGGCCGGGGTGAATATGTTGGAACGCGGCGCGCGTAAATAGAAGCGGCTGGAGGTACCGGGGGCGAAGCCCGCCCCGGCCCGGAGGCCGAGTTAAAAAAAATAATAATCCCCGTTCAGTCTCAATGGCGGGGTGCGGGCCGGCCCGGCGGCGAGTGCGGCGGGCAGCAGGCCTCTTGGACAGGTTGAGAGATAAAAAAATAATAATTCCCGTGAAGTCTCAATGGCGGGGTGCGGGCCGGGGAATAGGCCTCTTGGCCGGGGTGAATAGTGTTGGAACACGGCCCGCGGAAATAGTAGCGGCTGGAGGTACCGGGGGCGATGCCCGCCCCGGCCCGGCGGCCAAGTTAAAAAAATAAATAATCCCCGTTCAGTCTCAATGGCAGGGTGCGGGCCGGCCCGGCGGCGATTGCGGCGGGCAGCAGGCCTCTTGGACAGGTTGAGAGATAAAAAAATAATAATTCCCATGCAGTCTCAATGGCGGGGTGCGGGCCGGGGAATAGGCCTCTTGGCCGGGGTGAATAGTGTTGGAACACGGCCCGCGGAAATAGTAGCGGCTGGAGGTACCGGGGGCGATGCCCGCCCCGGCCCGGCGGCCAAGTTAAAAAAATAAATAATCCCCGTTCAGTCTCAATGGCAGGGTGCGGGCCGGCCCGGCGGCGAGTGCGGCGGGCAGCAGGCCTCTTGGACAGGTTGAGAGATAAAAAAATAATAATTCCCGTTCAGTCTCAATGGCAGGGTGCGGGCCGGCCCGGCGGCGATTGCGGCGGGCAGCAGGCCTCTTGGACAGGTTGAGAGATAAAAAAATAATAATTCCCATGCAGTCTCAATGGCGGGGTGCGGGCCGGGGAATAGGCCTCTTGGCCGTGGTGAATATGTTGGAACGCGGCGCGCGTAAATAGAAGCGGCTGGAGGTACCGGGGGCGAAGCCCGCCCCGGCCCGGAGGCCGAGTTAAAAAAAATAATAATCCCCGTTCAGTCTCAATGGCGGGGTGCGGGCCGGCCCGGCGGCGAGTGCGGCGGGCAGCAGGCCTCTTGGACAGGTTGAGAGATAAAAAAATAATAATTCCCGTGCAGTCTCAATGGCGGGGTGCGGGCCGGGGAATAGGCCTCTTGGCCGGGGTGAATAGTGTTGGAACGCGGCCCGCGGAAATAGTAGCGGCTGGAGGTACCGGGGGCGATGCCCGCCCCGGCCCGGCGGCCAAGTTAAAAAAATAAATAATCCCCGTGCAGTCTCAATGGCGGGGTGCGGGCCGGCCCGGCGGCGAGTGCGGCGGGCAGCAGGCCTCTTGGACAGGTTGAGAGATAAAAAAAATAATAATTCCCGTGCAGTCTCAATGGCGGGGTGCGGGCCGGCCCGGCGGACGAGTGTGGCCAGTGAAGAGGCCTCTTGGACAGGTTGAGAGATAAAAAAATAATAATTCCCGTGCAGTCTCAATGGCGGGGTGCGGGCCTTCCCGGCGGCGAGTGCGGCGGGCAGCAGGCCTCTTGGACAGGTTGAGAGATAAAAAAATAATAATTCCCGTGCAGTCTCAATGGCGGGGTGCGGGCCGGGGAATAGGCCTCTTGGCCGGGGTGAATATGTTGGAACGCGGCGCGCGTAAATAGAAGCGGCTGGAGGTACCGGGGGCGAAGCCCGCCCCGGCCCGGAGGCCGAGTTAAAAAAATAATAATCCCCGTTCAGTCTTAATGGCGGGGTGCGGGCCGGCCCGGCGGCGAGTGCGGCGGGCAGCAGGCCTCTTGGACAGGTTGAGAGATAAAAAAATAATAATTCCCGTGCAGTCTCAATGGCGGGGTGCGGGCCGGGGAATAGGCCTCTTGGCCGGGGTGAATAGTGTTGGAACACGGCCCGCGGAAATAGTAGCGGCTGGAGGTACCGGGGGCGATGCCCGCCCCGGCCCGGCGGCCAAATTAAAAAAATAAATAATCCCCGTTCAGTCTCAATGGCAGGGTGCGGGCCGGCCAGGCGGCGATTGCGGCGGGCAGCAGGCCTCTTGGACAGGTTGAGAGATAAAAAAATAATAATTCCCATGCAGTCTCAATGGCGGGGTGCGGGCCGGGGAATAGGCCTCTTGGCCGGGGTGAATATGTTGGAACGCGACGCGCGTAAATAGAAGCGGATGGAGGTACCGGGGGCGAAGCCCGCCCCGGCCCGGAGGCCGAGTTAAAAAAAATAATAATCCCCGTTCAGTCTCAATGGCGGGGTGCGGGCCGGCCCGGCGGCGAGTGCGGCGGGCAGCAGGCCTCTTGGACAGGTTGAGAGATAAAAAAATAATAATTCCCGTGCAGTCTCAATGGCGGGGTGCGGGCCGGCCCGGCGGACGAGTGTGGCCGGGGAAGAGGCCTCTTGGCCGGGGTGAATATGTTGGAACGCGGTGCGCGTAAATAGAAGCGGCTGGAGGTACCGGGGGCGAAGCCCGCCCCGGCCCGGAGGCCGAGTTAAAAAAAATAATAATCCCCGTTCAGTCTCAATGGCGGGGTGCGGGCCGGCCCGGCGGCGAGTGCGGCGGGCAGCAGGCCTCTTGGACAGGTTGAGAAATAAAAAAATAATAATTCCCGTGCAGTCTCAATGGCAGGGTGCGGGCCGGCCCGGCGGCGATTGCGGCGGGCAGCAGGCCTCTTGGACAGGTTGAGAGATAAAAAAATAATAATTCCCGTGCAGTCTCAATGGCGGGGTGCGGGCCGGGGAATAGGCCTCTTGGCCGGGGTGAATATGTTAGAACGCGGCGCGCGTAAATAGAAGCGGCTGGAGGTACCGGGGGCGAAGCCCGCCCCGGCCCGGAGGCCGAGTTAAAAAAAATAATAATCCCCGTTCAGTCTCAATGGCGCGGTGCGGGCCGGCCCGGCGGCGAGTGCGGCGGGCAGCAGGCCTCTTGGACAGGTTGAGAGATAAAAAAATAATAATTCCCGTGCATTCTCAATGGCGGGGTGCGGGCCGGGGAATAGGCCTCTTGGCCGGGGTGAATAGTGTTGGAACACGGCCCGCGGAAATAGTAGCGGCTGGAGGTACCGGGGGCGATGCCCGCCACGGGCCGGCGGCCAAGTTAAAAAAATAAATAATCCCCGTTCAGTCTCAATGGCAGGGTGCGGGCCGGCCCGGCGGCGAGTGCGGCGGGCAGCAGGCCTCTTGGACAGGTTGAGAGATAAAAAAATAATAATTCCCATGCAGTCTCAATGGCGGGGTGCGGGCCGGGGAATAGGCCTCTTGGCCCGGGTGAATAGTGTTGGAACACGGCCCGCGGAAATAGTAGCGGCTGGAGGTACCGGGGGCGATGCCCGCCCCGGCCCGGCGGCCAAGTTAAAAAAATAAATAATCCCCGTTCAGTCTCAATGGCAGGGTGCGGGCCGGCCCGGCGGCGAGTGCGGCGGGCAGCAGGCCTCTTGGACAGGTTGAGAGATAAAAAAATAATAATTCCCGTTCAGTCTCAATGGCAGGGTGCGGGCCGGCCCGGCGGCGATTGCGGCGGCCAGCAGGCCTCTTGGACAGGTTGAGAGATAAAAAAATAATAATTCCCATGCAGTCTCAATGGCGGGGTGCGGGCCGGGGAATAGGCCTCTTGGCCGGGGTGAATATGTTGGAACGCGGCGTGCGTAAATAGAAGCGGCTGGAGGTACCGGGGGCGATGCCCGCCCCGGGCCGGCGGCCAAGTTAAAAAAATAAATAATCCCCGTTCAGTCTCAATGGCAGGGTGCGGGCCGGCCCGGCGGCGAGTGCGGCGGGCAGCAGGCCTCTTGGACTGGTTGAGAGATAAAAAAATAATAATTCCCGTTCAGTCTCAACGGCAGGGTGCGGGCCGGCCCGGCGGCGATTGCGGCGGGCAGCAGGCCTCTTGGACAGGTTGAGAGATAAAAAAATAATAATTCCCATGCAGTCTCAATGGCGGGGTGCGGGCCGGGGAATAGGCCTCTTGGCCGGGGTGAATATGTTGGAACGCGGCGTGCGTAAATAGAAGCGGCTGGAGGTACCGGGGGCGAAGCCCGCCCCGGCCCGGAGGCCGAGTTAAAAAAATAATAATCCCGTTCAGTCTTAATGGCGGGGTGCGGGCCGGCCCGGCGGCGAGTGCGGCGGGCAGCAGGCCTCTTGGACAGGTTGAGAGATAAAAAAATAATAATTCCCGTGCAGTCTCAATGGCGGGGTGCGGGCCGGGGAATAGGCCTCTTGGCCGGGGTGAATAGTGTTGGAACACGGCCCGCGGAAATAGTAGCGGCTGGAGGTACCGGGGGCGATGCCCGCCCCGGGCCGGCGGGAAAGTTAAAAAAATAAATAATCCCCGTTCAGTCTCAATGGCAGGGTGCGGGCCGGCCCGGCGGCGAGTGCGGCGGGCAGCAGGCCTCTTGGACAGGTTGAGAGATAAAAAAATAATAATTCCCGTTCAGTCTCAATGGCAGGGTGCGGGCCGGCCCGGCGGCGATTGCGGCGGGCAGCAGGCCTCTTGGACAGGTTGAGAGATAAAAAAATAATAATTCCCGTGCAGTCTCAATGGCGGGGTGCGGGCCGGGGAATAGGCCTCTTGGCCGGGGTGAATATGTTGGAACGCGGCGCGCGTAAATAGAAGCGGCTGGAGGTACCGGGGGCGAAGCCCGCCCCGGCCCGGAGGCCGAGTTAAAAAAAATAATAATCCCCGTTCAGTCTCAATGGCGGGGTGCGGGCCGGCCCGGCGGCGAGTGCGGCGGGCAGCAGGCCTCTTGGACAGGTTGAGAGATAAAAAAAATAATAATTCCCGTGCAGTCTCAATGGCGGGGTGCGGGCCGGGGAATAGGCCTCTTGGCCGGGGTGAATATGTTGGAACGCGGCGCGTGTAAATAGAAGCGGCTGGAGGTACCGGGGGCGAAGCCCGCCCCGGCCCGGAGGCCGAGTTAAAAAAATAATAATCCCCGTTCAGTCTCAATGGCGGGGTGCGGGCCGGCCCGGCGGCGAGTGCGGCGGGCAGCAGGCCTCTTGGACAGGTTGAGAGATAAAAAAATAATAATTCCCGTGCAGTCTCAATGGCGGGGTGCGGGCCGGGGAATAGGCCTCTTGGCCGGGGTGAATATGTTGGAACGCGGCGCGCGTAAATAGAAGCGGCTGGAGGTACCGGGGGCGAAGCCCGCCCCGGCCCGGAGGCCGAGTTAAAAAAAATAATAATCCCCGTTCAGTCTCAATGGCGGGGTGCGGGGCGGCCCGGCGGCGAGTGCGGCGGGCAGCAGGCCTCTTGGACAGGTTGAGAGATAAAAAAATAATAATTCCCGTGCAGTCTCAATGGCGGGGTGCGGGCCGGCCCGGCGGACGAGTGTGGCCGGGGAAGAGGCCTCTTGGCCGGGGTGAATATGTTGGAACGCGGCGCGCGTAAATAGAAGCGGCTGGAGGTACCGGGGGCGAAGCCCGCCCCGGCCCGGAGGCCGAGTTAAAAAAAATAATAATCCCCGTTCAGTCTCAATGGCGGGGTGCGGGCCGGCCCGGCGGCGAGTGCGGCGGGCAGCAGGCCTCTTGGACAGGTTGAGAGATAAAAAAATAATAATTCCCATGCAGTCTCAATGGCGGGGTGCGGGCCGGGGAATAGGCCTCTTGGCCGGGGTGAATATGTTGGAACGCGGCGCGCGTAAATAGAAGCGGCTGGAGGTACCGGGGGCGAAGCCCGCCCCGGCCCGGAGGCCGAGTTAAAAAAAATAATAATCCCCGTTCAGTCTCAATGGCGGGGTGCGGGCCGGCCCGGCGGCGAGTGCGGCGGGCAGCAGGCCTCTTGGACAGGTTGAGAGATAAAAAAATAATAATTCCCGTGCAGTCTCAATGGCGGGGTGCGGGCCGGGGAATAGGCCTCTTGGCCGGGGTGAATAGTGTTGGAACACGGCCCGCGGAAATAGTAGCGGCTGGAGGTACCGGGGGCGATGCCCGCCCCGGGCCGGCGGCCAAGTTAAAAAAATAAATAATCCCCGTTCAGTCTCAATGGCAGGGTGCGGGCCGGCCCGGCGGCGAGTGCGGCGGGCAGCAGGCCTCTTGGACAGGTTGAGAGATATAAAAATAATAATTCCCGTGCAATCTCAATGGCGGGGTGCAGGCCGGCCCGGCGGACGAGTGTGGCCGGGGAAGAGGCCTCTTGGCCGGGGTGAATATGTTGGAACGCGGCGCGCGTAAATAGAAGCGGCTGGAGGTACCGGGGGCGAAGCCCGCCCCGGCCCGGAGGCCGAGTTAAAAAAAATAATAATCCCCGTTCAGTCTCAATGGCGGGGTGCGGGGCGGCCCGGCGGCGAGTGCGGCGGGCAGCAGGCCTCTTGGACAGGTTGAGAGATAAAAAAATAATAATTCCCGTGCAGTCTCAATGGCGGGGTGCGGGCCGGCCCGGCGGACGAGTGTGGCCGGGGAAGAGGCCTCTTGGCCGGGGTGAATATGTTGGAACGCGGCGCGCGTAAATAGAAGCGGCTGGAGGTACCGGGGGCGAAGCCCGCCCCGGCCCGGAGGCCGAGTTAAAGAAAATAATAATCCCCGTTCAGTCTCAATGGCGGGGTGCGGGCCGGCCCGGCGGCGAGTGCGGCGGGCAGCAGGCCTCTTGGACAGGTTGAGAGATAAAAAAATAATAATTCCCGTGCAGTCTCAATGGCGGGGTGCGGGCCGGGGTGAATATGTTGGAACGCGGCGCGCGTAAATAGAAGCGGCTGGAGGTACCGGGGACGAAGCCCGCCCCGGCCCGGAGGCCGAGTTAAAAAAAATAATAATCCCCGTTCAGTCTCAATGGCGGGGTGCGGGCCGGCCCGGCGGCGAGTGCGGCGGGCAGCAGGCCTCTTGGACAGGTTGAGAGATAAAAAAATAATAATTCCCGTGCAGTCTCAATAGCGGGGTGCGGGCCGGGGAATAGGCCTCTTGGCCGGGGTGAATAGTGTTGGAACACGGCCCGCGGAAATAGTAGCGGCTGGAGGTACCGGGGGCGATGCCCGCCCCGGCCCGGCGGCCAAATTAAAAAAATAAATAATCCCCGTTCAGTCTCAATGGCAGGGTGCGGGCCGGCCCGGCGGCGATTGCGGCAGGCCTCTTGGACAGGTTCAGAGATAAAAAAATAATAATTCCCATGCAGTCTCAATGGCGGGGTGCGGGCCGGGGAATAGACCTCTTGGCCGGGGTGAATAGTGTTGGAACACGGCCCGCGGAAATAGTAGCGGCTGGAGGTACCGGGGGCGATGCCCGCCCCGGGCCGGCGGCCAAGTTAAAAAAATAAATAATCCCCGTTCAGTCTCAAAGGCAGGGTGCGGGCCGGCCCGGCGGCGATTGCGGCGGGCAGCAGGCCTCTTGGACAGGTTGAGAGATATAAAAATAATAATTCCCGTGCAGTCTCAATGGCGGGGTGCGGGCCGGCCCGGCGGACGAGTGTGGCCGGAGAAGAGGCCTCTTGGCCGGGGTGAATATGTTGGAACGCGGCGCGCGTAAATAGAAGCGGCTGGAGGTACCGGGGGCGAAGCCCGCCCCGGCCCGGAGGCCGAGTTAAAAAAAATAATAATCCCCGTTCAGTCTCAATGGTGGGGTGCGGGCCGGCCCGGCGGCGAGTGCGGCGGGCAGCAGGCCTCTTGGACAGGTTGAGAGATAAAAAAATAATAATTCCCGTGCAGTCTCAATGGCGGGGTGCGGGCCGGCCCGGCGGACGAGTGTGGCCGGGGAAGAGGCCTCTTGGCCGGGGTGAATATGTTGGAACGCGGCGCGCGTAAATAGAAGCGGCTGGAGGTACCGGGGGCGAAGCCCGCCCCGGCCCGGAGGCCGAGTTAAAAAAAATAATAATCCCCGTTCAGTCTCAATGGCGGGGTGCGGGCCGGCCCGGCGGCGAGTGCGGCGGGCAGCAGGCCTCTTGGACAGGTTGAGAGATAAAAAAATAATAATTCCCGTGCAGTCTCAATGGCGGGGTGCGGGCCGGCCCGGCGGACGAGTGTGGCCGGGGAAGAGGCCTCTTGGCCGGGGTGAATATGTTGGAACGCGGCGCGCGTAAATAGAAGCGGCTGGAGGTACCGGGGGCGAAGCCCGCCCCGGCCCGGAGGCCGAGTTAAAAAAAATAATAATCCCCGTTCAGTCTCAATGGCGGGGTGCGGGGCGGCCCGGCGGCGAGTGCGGCGGGCAGCAGGCCTCTTGGACAGGTTGAGAGATAAAAAAATAATAATTCCCGTTCAGTCTCAATGGCAGGGTGCGGGCCGGCCCGGCGGCGATTGCGGCGGGCAGCAGGCCTCTTGGACAGGTTGAGAGATAAAAAAATAATAATTCCCATGCAGTCTCAATGGCGGGGTGCGGGCCGGGGAATAGGCCTCTTGGCCGGGGTGAATATGTTGGAACGCGGCGCGCGTAAATAGAAGCGGCTGGAGGTACCGGGGGCGAAGCCCGCCCGGCCCGGAGGCCGAGTTAAAAAAAATAATAATCCCCGTTCAGTCTCAATGGCGGGGTGCGGGCCGGCCCGGCGGCGAGTGCGGCGGGCAGCAGGCCTCTTGGACAGGTTGAGAGATAAAAAAATAATAATTCCCGTGCAGTCTCAATGGCGGGGTGCGGGCCGGGGAATAGGCCTCTTGGCCGGGGTGAATAGTGTTGGAACACGGCCCGCGGAAATAGTAGCGGCTGGAGGTACCGGGGGCGATGCCCGCCCCGGGCCGGCGGCCAAGTTAAAAAAATAAATAATCCCCGTTCAGTCTCAATGGCAGGGTGCGGGCCGGCCCGGCGGCGAGTGCGGCGGGCAGCAGGCCTCTTGGACAGGTTGAGAGATATAAAAATAATAATTCCAGTGCAATCTCAATGGCGGGGTGCGGGCCGGCCCGGCGGACGAGTGTGGCCGGGGAAGAGGCCTCTTGGCCGGGGTGAATATGTTGGAACGCGGCGCGCGTAAATAGAAGCGGCTGGAGGTACCGGGGGCGAAGCCCGCCCCGGCCCGGAGGCCGAGTTAAAAAAAATAATAATCCCCGTTCAGTCTCAATGGCGGGGTGCGGGCCGGCCCGGCGGCGAGTGCGGCGGGCAGCAGGCCTCTTGGACAGGTTGAGAGATAAAAAAATAATAATTCCCGTGCAGTCTCAATGGCGGGGTGCGGGCCGGGGAATAGGCCTCTTGGCCGGGGTGAATAGTGTTGGAACACGGCCCGCGGAAATAGTAGCGGCTGGAGGTACCGGGGGCGATGCCCGCCCCGGCCCGGCGGCCAAGTTAAAAAAATAAATAATCCCCGTTCAGTCTCAATGGCAGGGTGCGGGCCGGCCCGGCGGCGATTGCGGCAGGCCTCTTGGACAGGTTCAGAGATAAAAAAATAATAATTCCCATGCAGTCTCAATGGCGGGGTGCGGGCCGGCCCGGCGGACGAGTGTGGCCGGAGAAGATGCCTCTTGGCCGGGGTGAATATGTTGGAACGCGGCGCGCGTAAATAGAAGCGGCTGGAGGTACCGGGGGCGAAGCCCGCCCCGGCCCGGAGGCCGAGTTAAAAAAAATAATAATCCCCGTTCAGTCTCAATGGCGGGGTGCGGGTCGGCCCGGCGGCGAGTGCGGCGGGCAGCAGGCCTCTTGGACAGGTTGAGAGATAAAAAAATAATAATTCCCGTGCAGTCTCAATGGCGGGGTGCGGGCCGGCCCGGCGGACGAGTGTGGCCGGGGAAGAGGCCTCTTGGCCGGGGTGAATATGTTGGAACGCGGCGCGCGTAAATAGAAGCGGCTGGAGGTACCGGGGGCGAAGCCCGCCCCGGCCCGGAGGCCGAGTTAAAAAAAATAATAATCCCCGTTCAGTCTCAATGGCGGGGTGCGGGCCGGCCCGGCGGCGAGTGCGGCGGGCAGCAGGCCTCTTGGACAGGTTGAGAAATAAAAAAATAATAATTCCCGTTCAGTCTCAATGGCAGGGTGCGGGCCGGCCCGGCGGCGATTGCGGCGTGCAGCAGGCCTCTTGGACAGGTTGAGAGATAAAAAAATAATAATTCCCGTGCAGTCTCAATGGCGGGGTGCGGGCCGGGGAATAGGCCTCTTGGCCGGGGTGAATATGTTGGAACGCGGCGCGCGTAAATAGAAGCGGCTGGAGGTACCGGGGGCGAAGCCCGCCCCGGCCCGGAGGCCGAGTTAAAAAAAATAATAATCCCCGTTCAGTCTCAATGGCGGGGTGCGGGCCGGCCCGGCGGCGAGTGCGGCGGGCAGCAGGCCTCTTGGACAGGTTGAGAGATAAAAAAATAATAATTCCCGTGAAGTCTCAATGGCGGGGTGCGGGCCGGGGAATAGGCCTCTTGGCCGGGGTGAATAGTGTTGGAACACGGCCCGCGGAAATAGTAGCGGCTGGAGGTACCGGGGGCGATGCCCGCCCCGGCCCGGCGGCCAAGTTAAAAAAATAAATAATCCCCGTTCAGTCTCAATGGCAGGGTGCGGGCCGGCCCGGCGGCGATTGCGGCGGGCAGCAGGCCTCTTGGACAGGTTGAGAGATAAAAAAATAATAATTCCCATGCAGTCTCAATGGCGGGGTGCGGGCCGGGGAATAGGCCTCTTGGCCGGGGTGAATAGTGTTGGAACACGGCCCGCGGAAATAGTAGCGGCTGGAGGTACCGGGGGCGATGCCCGCCCCGGCCCGGCGGCCAAGTTAAAAAAATAAATAATCCCCGTTCAGTCTCAATGGCAGGGTGCGGGCCGGCCCGGCGGCGAGTGCGGCGGGCAGCAGGCCTCTTGGACAGGTTGAGAGATAAAAAAATAATAATTCCCGTTCAGTCTCAATGGCAGGGTGCGGGCCGGCCCGGCGGCGATTGCGGCGGGCAGCAGGCCTCTTGGACAGGTTGAGAGATAAAAAAATAATAATTCCCATGCAGTCTCAATGGCGGGGTGCGGGCCGGGGAATAGGCCTCTTGGCCGGGGTGAATATGTTGGAACGCGGCGCGCGTAAATAGAAGCGGCTGGAGGTACCGGGGGCGAAGCCCGCCCCGGCCCGGAGGCCGAGTTAAAAAAAATAATAATCCCCGTTCAGTCTCAATGGCGGGGTGCGGGCCGGCCCGGCGGCGAGTGCGGCGGGCAGCAGGCCTCTTGGACAGGTTGAGAGATAAAAAAATAATAATTCCCGTGCAGTCTCAATGGCGGGGTGCGGGCCGGGGAATAGGCCTCTTGGCCGGGGTGAATAGTGTTGGAAAACGGCCCGCGGAAATAGTAGCGGCTGGAGGTACCGGGGGCGATGCCCGCCCCGGCCCGGCGGCCAAGTTAAAAAAATAAATAATCCCCGTTCAGTCTCAAGGGCAGGGTGCGGGCCGGCCCGGCGGCGAGTGCGGCGGGCAGCAGGCCTCTTAGTCAGGTTGAGAGATAAAAAAATAATAATTCCCGTTCAGTCTCAATGGCAGGGTGCGGGCCGGCCCGGCGGCGATTGCGGCGGGCAGCAGGCCTCTTGGACAGGTTGAGAGATAAAAAAATAATAATTCCCATGCAGTCTCAATGGCGGGGTGCGGGCCGGGGAATAGGCCTCTTGGCCGGGGTGAATATGTTGGAACGCGGCGCGCGTAAATAGAAGCGGCTGGAGGTACCGGGGGCGAAGCCCGCCCCGGCCCGGAGGCCGAGTTAAAAAAAATAATAATCCCCGTTCAGTCTCAATGGCGGGGTGCGGGCCGGCCCGGCGGCGAGTGCGGCGGGCAGCAGGCCTCTTGGACAGGTTGAGAGATATAAAAATAATAATTCCCGTGCAATCTCAATGGCGGGGTGCGGGCCGGCCCGGCGGACGAGTGTGGCCGGGGAAGAGGCCTCTTGGCCGGGGTGAATATGTTGGAACGCGGCGCGCGTAAATAGAAGCGGCTGGAGGTACCGGGGGCGAAGCCCGCCCCGGCCCGGAGGCCGAGTTAAAAAAAATAATAATCCCGGTTCAGTCTCAATGGCGGGGTGCGGGGCGGCCCGGCGGCGAGTGCGGCGGGCAGCAGGCCTCTTGGACAGGTTGAGAGATAAAAAAATAATAATTCCCGTGCAGTCTCAATGGCGGGGTGCGGGCCGGCCCGGCGGACGAGTGTGGCCGGGGAAGAGGCCTCTTGGCCGGGGTGAATATGTTGGAACGCGGCGCGCGTAAATAGAAGCGGCTGGAGGTACAGGGGGCGAAGCCCGCCCCGGCCCGGTGGCCGAGTTAAAAAAAATAATAATCCCCGTTCAGTCTCAATGGCGGGGTGCGGGCCGGCCCGGCGGCGAGTGCGGCGGGCAGCAGGCCTCTTGGACAGGTTGAGAGATAAAAAAATAATAATTCCCGTGCAGTCTCAATGGCGGGGTGCGGGCCGGGGAATAGGCCTCTTGGCCGGGGTGAATAGTGTTGGAACACGGCCCGCGGAAATAGTAGCGGCTGGAGGTACCGGGGGCGATGCCCGCCCCGGCCCGGCGGCCAAGTTAAAAAAATAAATAATCCCCGTTCAGTCTCAATGGCAGGGTGCGGGCCGGCCCGGCGGCGATTGCGGCGGGCAGCAGGCCTCTTGGACAGGTTGAGAGATAAAAAAATAATAATTCCCATGCAGTCTCAATGGCGGGGTGCGGGCCGGGGAATAGGCCTGTTGGCCGGGGTGAATAGTGTTGGAACACGGCCCGCGGAAATAGTAGCGGCTGGAGGTACCGGGGGCGATGCCCGCCCCGGCCCGGCGGCCAAGTTAAAAAAATAAATAATCCCCGTTCAGTCTCAATGGCAGGGTGCGGGCCGGCCCGGCGGCGAGTGCGGCGGGCAGCAGGCCTCTTGGACAGGTTGAGAGATAAAAAAATAATAATTCCCGTTCAGTCTCAATGGCAGGGTGCGGGCCGGCCCGGCGGCGATTGCGGCGGGCAGCAGGCCTCTTGGACAGGTTGAGAGATAAAAAAATAATAATTCCCATGCAGTCTCAATGGCGGGGTGCGGGCCGGGGAATAGGCCTCTTGGCCGGGGTGAATATGTTGGAACGCGGCGCGCGTAAATAGAAGCGGCTGGAGGTACCGGGGGCGAAGCCCGCCCCGGCCCGGAGGCCGAGTTAAAAAAAATAATAATCCCCGTTCAGTCTCAATGGCGGGGTGCGGGCCGGCCCGGCGGCGAGTGCGGCGGGCAGCAGGCCTCTTGGACAGGTTGAGAGATAAAAAAATAATAATTCCCGTGCAGTCTCAATGGCGGGGTGCGGGCCGGGGAATAGGCCTCTTGGCCGGGGTGAATAGTGTTGGAACACGGCCCGCGGAAATAGTAGCGGCTGGAGGTACCGGGGGCGATGCCCGCCCCGGCCCGGAGGCCGAGTTAAAAAAAATAATAATCCCCGTTCAGTCTCAATGGCGGGGTGCGGGGCGGCCCGGCGGCGAGTGCGGCGGGCAGCAGGCCTCTTGGACAGGTTGAGAGATAAAAAAATAATAATTCCCGTGCAGTCTCAATGGCGGGGTGCGGGCCGGCCCGGCGGACGAGTGTGGCCGGGGAAGAGGCCTCTTGGCCGGGGTGAATATGTTGGAACGCGGCGCGCGTAAATAGAAGCGGCTGGAGGTACCGGGGGCGAAGCCCGCCCCGGCCCGGAGGCCGAGTTAAAAAAAATAATAATCCCCGTTCAGTCTCAATGGCGGGGTGCGGGCCGGCCCGGCGGCGAGTGCGGCGGGCAGCAGGCCTCTTGGACAGGTTGAGAGATAAAAAAATAATAATTCCCGTGCAGTCTCAATGGCGGGGTGCGGGCCGGCCCGGCGGACGAGTGTGGCCGGGGAAGAGGCCTCTTGGCCGGGGTGAATATGTTGGAACGCGGCGCGCGTAAATAGAAGCGGCTGGAGGTACCGGGGGCGAAGCCCGCCCCGGCCCGGAGGCCGAGTTAAAAAAAATAATAATCCCCGTTCAGTCTCAATGGCGGGGTGCGGGCCGGCCCGGCGGCGAGTGCGGCGGGCAGCAGGCCTCTTGGACAGGTTGAGAGATAAAAAAATAATAATTCCCGTGCAGTCTCAATGGCGGGGTGCGGGCCGGGGAATAGGCCTCTTGGCCGGGGTGAATAGTGTTGGAACACGGCCCGCGGAAATAGTAGCGGCTGGAGGTACCGGGGGCGATGCCCGCCCCGGCCCGGCGGCCAAGTTAAAAAAATAAATAATCCCCGTTCAGTCTCAATGGCAGGGTGCGGGCCGGCCCGGCGGCGATTGCGGCAGGCCTCTTGGACAGGTTCAGAGATAAAAAAATAATAATTCCCATGCAGTCTCAATGGCGGGGTGCGGGCCGGGGAATAGGCCTCTTGGCCGGGGTGAATAGTGTTGGAACACGGCCCGCGGAAATAGTAGCGGCTGGAGGTACCGGGGGCGATGCCCGCCCCGGGCCGGCGGCCAAGTTAAAAAAATAAATAATCCCCGTTCAGTCTCAATGGCAGGGTGCGGGCCGGCCCGGCGGCGATTGCGGCGGGCAGCAGGCCTCTTGGACAGGTTGAGAGATATAAAAATAATAATTCCCGTGCAGTCTCAATGGCGGGGTGCGGGCCGGCCCGGCGGACGAGTGTGGCCGGGGAAGAGGCCTCTTGGCCGGGGTGAATATGTTGGAACGCGGCGCGCGTAAATAGAAGCGGCTGGAGGTACCGGGGGCGAAGCCCGCCCCGGCCCGGAGGCCGAGTTAAAAAAAATAATAATCCCCGTTCAGTCTCAATGGTGGGGTGCGGGCCGGCCCGGCGGCGAGTGCGGCGGGCAGCAGGCCTCTTGGACAGGTTGAGAGATAAAAAAATAATAATTCCCGTGCAGTCTCAATGGCGGGGTGCGGGCCGGCCCGGCGGACGAGTGTGGCCGGGGAAGAGGCCTCTTGGCCGGGGTGAATATGTTGGAACGCGGCGCGCGTAAATAGAAGCGGCTGGAGGTACAGGGGGCGAAGCCCGCCCCGGCCCGGTGGCCGAGTTAAAAAAAATAATAATCCCCGTTCAGTCTCAATGGCGGGGTGCGGGCCGGGGAATAGGCCTCTTGGCCGGGGTGAATAGTGTTGGAACACGGCCCGCGGAAATAGTAGCGGCTGGAGGTACCGGGGGCGATGCCCGCCCCGGCCCGGAGGCCGAGTTAAAAAAAATAATAATCCCCGTTCAGTCTCAATGGCGGGGTGCGGGGCGGCCCGGCGGCGAGTGCGGCGGGCAGCAGGCCTCTTGGACAGGTTGAGAGATAAAAAAATAATAATTCCCGTGCAGTCTCAATGGCGGGGTGCGGGCCGGCCCGGCGGACGAGTGTGGCCGGGGAAGAGGCCTCTTGGCCGGGGTGAATATGTTGGAACGCGGCGCGCGTAAATAGAAGCGGCTGGAGGTACCGGGGGCGAAGCCCGCCCCGGCCCGGAGGCCGAGTTAAAAAAAATAATAATCCCCGTTCAGTCTCAATGGCGGGGTGCGGGCCGGCCCGGCGGCGAGTGCGGCGGGCAGCAGGCCTCTTGGACAGGTTGAGAGATAAAAAAATAATAATTCCCGTGCAGTCTCAATGGCGGGGTGCGGGCCGGCCCGGCGGACGAGTGTGGCCGGGGAAGAGGCCTCTTGGCCGGGGTGAATATGTTGGAACGCGGCGCGCGTAAATAGAAGCGGCTGGAGGTACCGGGGGCGAAGCCCGCCCCGGCCCGGAGGCCGAGTTAAAAAAAATAATAATCCCCGTTCAGTCTCAATGGCGGGGTGCGGGCCGGCCCGGCGGCGAGTGCGGCGGGCAGCAGGCCTCTTGGACAGGTTGAGAGATAAAAAAATAATAATTCCCGTGCAGTCTCAATGGCGGGGTGCGGGCCGGGGAATAGGCCTCTTGGCCGGGGTGAATAGTGTTGGAACACGGCCCGCGGAAATAGTAGCGGCTGGAGGTACCGGGGGCGATGCCCGCCCCGGCCCGGCGGCCAAGTTAAAAAAATAAATAATCCCCGTTCAGTCTCAATGGCAGGGTGCGGGCCGGCCCGGCGGCGATTGCGGCAGGCCTCTTGGACAGGTTCAGAGATAAAAAAATAATAATTCCCATGCAGTCTCAATGGCGGGGTGCGGGCCGGGGAATAGGCCTCTTGGCCGGGGTGAATAGTGTTGGAACACGGCCCGCGGAAATAGTAGCGGCTGGAGGTACCGGGGGCGATGCCCGCCCCGGGCCGGCGGCCAAGTTAAAAAAATAAATAATCCCCGTTCAGTCTCAATGACAGGGTGCGGGCCGGCCCGGCGGCGATTGCGGCGGGCAGCAGGCCTCTTGGACAGGTTGAGAGATATAAAAATAATAATTCCCGTGCAGTCTCAATGGCGGGGTGCGGGCCGGCCCGGCGGACGAGTGTGGCCGGGGAAGAGGCCTCTTGGCCGGGGTGAATATGTTGGAACGCGGCGCGCGTAAATAGAAGCGGCTGGAGGTACCGGGGGCGAAGCCCGCCCCGGCCCGGAGGCCGAGTTAAAAAAAATAATAATCCCCGTTCAGTCTCAATGGTGGGGTGCGGGCCGGCCCGGCGGCGAGTGCGGCGGGCAGCAGGCCTCTTGGACAGGTTGAGAGATAAAAAAATAATAATTCCCGTGCAGTCTCAATGGCGGGGTGCGGGCCGGCCCGGCGGACGAGTGTGGCCGGGGAAGAGGCCTCTTGGCCGGGGTGAATATGTTGGAACGCGGCGCGCGTAAATAGAAGCGGCTGGAGGTACAGGGGGCGAAGCCCGCCCCGGCCCGGTGGCCGAGTTAAAAAAAATAATAATCCCCGTTCAGTCTCAATGGCGGGGTGCGGGCCGGCCCGGCGGCGAGTGCGGCGGACAGCAGGCCTCTTGGACAGGTTGAGAGATAAAAAAATAATAATTCCCGTGCAGTCTCAATGGCGGGGTGCGGGCCGGCCCGGCGGACGAGTGTGGCCGGGGAAGAGGCCTCTTGGCCGGGGTGAATATGTTGGAACGCGGCGCGCGTAAATAGAAGCGGCTGGAGGTACCGGGGGCGAAGCCTGCCCCGGCCCGGAGGCCGAGTTAAAAAAAATAATAATCCCCGTTCAGTCTCAATGGCGGGGTGCGGGCCGGCCCGGCGGCGAGTGCGGCGGGCAGCAGGCCTCTTGGACAGGTTGAGAAATAAAAAAATAATAATTCCCGTGCAGTCTCAATGGCAGGGTGCGGGCCGGCCCGGCGGCGATTGCGGCGGGCAGCAGGCCTCTTGGACAGGTTGAGAGATAAAAAAATAATAATTCCCGTGCAGTCTCAATGGCGGGGTGCGGGCCGGGGAATAGGCCTCTTGGCCGGGGTGAATATGTTGGAACGCGGCGCGCGTAAATAGAAGCGGCTGGAGGTACCGGGGGCGAAGCCCGCCCCGGCCCGGAGGCCGAGTTAAAAAAAATAATAATCCCCGTTCAGTCTCAATGGCGCGGTGCGGGCCGGCCCGGCGGCGAGTGCGGCGGGCAGCAGGCCTCTTGGACAGGTTGAGAGATAAAAAAATAATAATTCCCGTGCAGTCTCAATGGCGGGGTGCGGGCCGGGGAATAGGCCTCTTGGCCGGGGTGAATATGTTGGAACGCGGCGCGTGTAAATAGAAGCGGCTGGAGGTACCGGGGGCGAAGCCCGCCCCGGCCCGGAGGCCGAGTTAAAAAAAATAATAATCCCCGTTCAGTCTCAATGGCGGGGTGCGGGCCGGCCCGGCGGCGAGTGCGGCGGGCAGCAGGCCTCTTGGACAGGTTGAGAGATAAAAAAATAATAATTCCCGTGCAGTCTCAATGGCGGGGTGCGGGCCGGGGAATAGGCCTCTTGGCCGGGGTGAATAGTGTTGGAACACGGCCCGCGGAAATAGTAGCGGCTGGAGGTACCGGGGGCGATGCCCGCCCCGGCCCAGCGGCCAAGTTAAAAAAATAAATAATCCCCGTTCAGTCTCAATGGCAGGGTGCGGGCCGGCCCGGCGGCGATTGCGGCGGGCAGCAGGCCTCTTGGACAGGTTGAGAGATAAAAAAATAATAATTCCCGTGCAGTCTCAATGGCGGGGTGCGGGCCGGGGAATAGGCCTCTTGGCCGGGGTGAATATGTTGGAACGCGGCGCGCGTAAATAGAAGCGGCTGGAGGTACCGGGGGCGAAGCCCGCCCCGGCCCGGAGGCCGAGTTAAAAAAAATAATAATCCCCGTTCAGTCTCAATGGCGCGGTGCGGGCCGGCCCGGCGGCGAGTGCGGCGGGCAGCAGGCCTCTTGGACAGGTTGAGAGATAAAAAAATAATAATTCCCGTGCAGTCTCAATGGCGGGGTGCGGGCCGGGGAATAGGCCTCTTGGCCGGGGTGAATATGTTGGAACGCGGCGCGTGTAAATAGAAGCGGCTGGAGGTACCGGGGGCGAAGCCCGCCCCGGCCCGGAGGCCGAGTTAAAAAAAATAATAATCCCCGTTCAGTCTCAATGGCGGGGTGCGGGCCGGGGAATAGGCCTCTTGGCCGGGGTGAATAGTGTTGGAACACGGCCCGCGGAAATAGTAGCGGCTGGAGGTACCGGGGGCGATGCCCGCCCCGGCCCGGCGGCCAAGTTAAAAAAATAAATAATCCCCGTTCAGTCTCAATGGCAGGGTGCGGGCCGGCCCGGCAGCGAGTGCGGCGGGCAGCAGGCCTCTTGGACAGGTTGAGAGATAAAAAAATAATAATTCCCGTTCAGTCTCAATGGCAGGGTGCGGGCCGGCCCGGCGGCGATTGCGGCGGGCAGCAGGCCTCTTGGACAGGTTGAGAGATAAAAAAATAATAATTCCCATGCAGTCTCAATGGCGGGGTGCGGGCCGGGGAATAGGCCTCTTGGCCGGGGTGAATATGTTGGAACGCGGCGCGCGTAAATAGAAGCGGCTGGAGGTACCGGGGGCGAAGCCCGCCCCGGCCCGGAGGCCGAGTTAAAAAAAATATTAATCCCCGTTCAGTCTCAATGGCGGGGTGCGGGCCGGCCCGGCAGCGAGTGCGGCGGGCAGCAGGCCTCTTGGACAGGTTGAGAAATAAAAAAATAATAATTCCCGTGCAGTCTCAATGGCAGGGTGCGGGCCGGCCCGGCGGCGATTGCGGCGGGCAGCAGGCCTCTTGGACAGGTTGAGAGATAAAAAAATAATAATTCCCGTGCAGTCTCAATGGCGGGGTGCGGGCCGGGGAATAGGCCTCTTGGCCGGGGTGAATATGTTGGAACGCGGCGCGCGTAAATAGAAGCGGTTGGAGGTACCGGGGGCGAAGCCCGCCCCGGCCCGGAGGCCGAGTTAAAAAAAATAATAATCCCCGTTCAGTCTCAATGGCGCGGTGCGGGCCGGCCCGGCGGCGAGTGCGGCGGGCAGCAGGCCTCTTGGACAGGTTGAGAGATAAAAAAATAATAATTCCCGTGCAGTCTCAATGGCGGGGTGCGGGCCGGGGAATAGGCCTCTTGGCCGGGGTGAATATGTTGGAACGCGGCGCGTGTAAATAGAAGCGGCTGGAGGTACCGGGGGCGAAGCCCGCCCCGGCCCGGAGGCCGAGTTAAAAAAAATAATAATCCCCGTTCAGTCTCAATGGCGGGGTGCGGGCCGGCCCGGCGGCGAGTGCGGCGGGCAGCAGGCCTCTTGGACAGGTTGAGAGATAAAAAAATAATAATTCCCGTGCAGTCTCAATGGCGGGGTGCGGGCCGGGGAATAGGCCTCTTGGCCGGGGTGAATAGTGTTGGAACACGGCCCGCGGAAATAGTAGCGGCTGGAGGTACCGGGGGCGATGCCCGCCCCGGCCCAGCGGCCAAATTAAAAAAATAAATAATCCCCGTTCAGTCTCAATGGCAGGGTGCGGGCCGGCCCGGCGGCGATTGCGGCGGGCAGCAGGCCTCTTGGACAGGTTGAGAGATAAAAAAATAATAATTCCCGTGCAGTCTCAATGGCGGGGTGCGGGCCGGGGAATAGGCCTCTTGGCCGGGGTGAATATGTTGGAACGCGGCGCGCGTAAATAGAAGCAGCTGGAGGTACCGGGGGCGAAGCCCGCCCCGGCCCGGCGGCCAAGTTAAAAAAATAATAATCCCCGTTCAGTCTCAATGGCAGGGTGCGGGCCGGCCCGGCGGCGAGTGCGGCGGGCAGCAGGCCTCTTGGACAGGTCGAGAGATAAAAAAATAATAATTCCCGTTCAGTCTCAATGGCAGGGTGCGGGCCGGCCCGGCGGCGATTGCGGCGGGCAGCAGGCCTCTTGGACAGGTTGAGAGATAAAAAAATAATAATTCCCGTTCAGTCTCAATGGCAGGGTGCGGGCCGGCCCGGCGGCGATTGCGGCAGGCCTCTTGGACAGGTTCAGAGATAAAAAAAATAATAATTCCCATGCAGTCTCAATGGCGGGGTGCGGGCCGGGGAATAGGCCTCTTGGCCGGGGTGAATAGTGTTGGAACACGGCCCGCGGAAATAGTAGCGGCTGGAGGTACCGGGGGCGATGCCCGCCCCGGGCCGGCGGCCAAGTTAAAAAAATAAATAATCCCCGTTCAGTCTCAATGGCAGGGTGCGGGCCGGCCCGGCGGCGATTGCGGCGGGCAGCAGGCCTCTTGGACAGGTTGAGAGATATAAAAATAATAATTCCCGTGCAGTCTCAATGGCGGGGTGCGGGCCGGCCCGGCGGACGAGTGTGGACGGGGAAGAGGCCTCTTGGCCGGGGTGAATATGTTGGAACGCGGCGCGCGTAAATAGAAGCGGCTGGAGGTACCGGGGGCGAAGCCCGCCCCGGCCCGGAGGCCGAGTTAAAAAAAATAATAATCCCCGTTCAGTCTCAATGGTGGGGTGCGGGCCGGCCCGGCAGCGAGTGCGGCGGGCAGCAGGCCTCTTGGACAGGTTGAGAGATAAAAAAATAATACTTCCCGTGCAGTCTCAATGGCGGGGTGCGGGCCGGCCCGGCGGACGAGTGTGGCCGGGGAAGAGGCCTCTTGGCCGGGGTGAATATGTTGGAACGCGGCGCGCGTAAATAGAAGCGGCTGGAGGTACAGGGGGCGAAGCCCGCCCCGGCCCGGTGGCCGAGTTAAAAAAAATAATAATCCCCGTTCAGTCTCAATGGCGGGGTGCGGGCCGGCCCGGCGGCGAGTGCGGCGGGCAGCAGGCCTCTTGGACAGGTTGAGAGATAAAAAAATAATAATTCCCGTGCAGTCTCAATGGCGGGGTGCGGGCCGGCCCGGCGGCGATTGCGGCGGGCAGCAGGCCTCTTGGACAGGTTGAGAGATAAAAAAATAATAATTCCCATGCAGTCTCAATGGCGGGGTGCGGGCCGGGGAATAGGCCTCTTGGCCGGGGTGAATATGTTGGAACGCGGCGCGCGTAAATAGAAGCGGCTGGAGGTACCGGGGGTGAAGCCCGCCCCGGCCCGGAGGCCGAGTTAAAAAAAATAATAATCCCCGTTCAGTCTCAATGGCGGGGTGCGGGCCGGCCCGGCGGCGAGTGCGGCGGGCAGCAGGCCTCTTGGACAGGTTGAGAGATAAAAAAATAATAATTCCCGTGCAGTCTCAATGGCGGGTGCGGGCCGGGGAATAGGCCTCTTGGCCGGGGTGAATAGTGTTGGAACACGGCCCGCGGAAATAGTAGCGGCTGGAGGTACCGGGGGCGATGCCCGCCCCGGCCCGGCGGCCAAGTTAAAAAAATAAATAATCCCCGTTCAGTCTCAATGGCAGGGTGCGGGCCGGCCCGGCGGCGATTGCGGCGGGCAGCAGGCCTCTTGGACAGGTTGAGAGATAAAAAAATAATAATTCCCGTGCAGTCTCAATGGCGGGGTGCGGGCCGGGGAATAGGCCTCTTGGCCGGGGTGAATAGTGTTGGAACACGGCCCGCGGAAATAGTAGCGGCTGGAGGTACCGGGGGCGATGCCCGCCCCGGGCCGGCGGCCAAGTTAAAAAAATAAATAATCCCCGTTCAGTCTCAATGGCAGGGTGCGGGCCGGCCCGGCGGCGAGTGCGGCGGGCAGCAGGCCTCTTGGACAGGTTGAGAGATATAAAAATAATAATTCCCGTGCAATCTCAATGGCGGGGTGCGGGCCGGCCCGGCGGACGAGTGTGGCCGGGGAAGAGGCCTCTTGGCCGGGGTGAATATGTTGGGGCGCGGCGCGCGTAAATAGAAGCGGCTGGAGGTACAGGGGGCGAAGCCCGCCCCGGCCCGGTGGCCGAGTTAAAAAAAATAATAATCCCCGTTCAGTCTCATTGGCGGGGTGCGGGCCGGCCCGGCGGCGAGTGCGGCGGGCAGCAGGCCTCTTGGACAGGTTGAGAGATAAAAAAATAATAATTCCGTGCAGTCTCAATGGCGGGGTGCGGGCCGGCCCGGCGGACGAGTGTGGCCGGGGAAGAGGCCTCTTGGCCGGGGTGAATATGTTGGAACGCGGCGCGCGTAAATAGAAGCGGCTGGAGGTACCGGGGGCGAAGCCCGCCCCGGCCCGGAGGCCGAGTTAAAAAAAATAATAATCCCCGTTCAGTCTCAATGGCGGGGTGCGGGCCGGCCCGGCGGCGAGTGCGGCGGGCAGCAGGCCTCTTGGACAGGTTGAGAGATAAAAAAATAATAATTCCCGTGCAGTCTCAATGGCGGGGTGCGGGCCGGGGAATAGGCCTCTTGGCCGGGGTGAATAGTGTTGGAACACGGCCCGCGGAAATAGTAGCGGCTGGAGGTACCGGGGGCGATGCCCGCCCCGGCCCGGCGGCCAAGTTAAAAAAATAAATAATCCCCGTTCAGTCTCAATGGCAGGGTGCGGGCCGGCCCGGCGGCGATTGCGGCGGGCAGCAGGCCTCTTGGACAGGTTGAGAGATAAAAAAATAATAATTCCCATGCAGTCTCAATGGCGGGGTGCGGGCCGGGGAATAGGCCTCTTGGCCGGGGTGAATAGTGTTGGAACACGGCCCGCGGAAATAGTAGCGGCTGGAGGTACCGGGGGCGATGCCCGCCCCGGCCCGGCGGCCAAGTTAAAAAAATAAATAATCCCCGTTCAGTCTCAATGGCAGGGTGCGGGCCGGCCCGGCGGCGAGTGCGGCGGGCAGCAGGCCTCTTGGACAGGTTGAGAGATAAAAAAATAATAATTCCCGTTCAGTCTCAATGGCAGGGTGCGGGCCGGCCCGGCGGCGATTGCGGCGGGCAGCAGGCCTCTTGGACAGGTTGAGAGATAAAAAAATAATAATTCCCATGCAGTCTCAATGGCGGGGTGCGGGCCGGGGAATAGGCCTCTTGGCCGGGGTGAATATGTTGGAACGCGGCGCGCGTAAATAGAAGCGGCTGGAGGTACCGGGGGCGAAGCCCGCCCCGGCCCGGAGGCCGAGTTAAAAAAAATAATAATCCCCGTTCAGTCTCAATGGCGGGGTGCGGGCCGGCCCGGCGGCGAGTGCGGCGGGCAGCAGGCCTCTTGGACAGGTTGAGAGATAAAAAAATAATAATTCCCATGCAGTCTCAATGGCGGGGTGCGGGCCGGGGAATAGGCCTCTTGGCCGGGGTGAATATGTTGGAACGCGGCGCGCGTAAATAGAAGCGGCTGGAGGTACCGGGGGCGAAGCCCGCCCCGGCCCGGAGGCCGAGTTAAAAAAAATAATAATCCCCGTTCAGTCTCAATGGCGGGGTGCGGGGCGGCCCGGCGGCGAGTGCGGCGGGCAGCAGGCCTCTTGGACAGGTTGAGAGATAAAAAAATAATAATTCCCGTGCAGTCTCAATGGCGGGGTGCGGGCCGGCCCGGCGGACGAGTGTGGCCGGGGAAGAGGCCTCTTGGCCGGGGTGAATATGTTGGAACGCGGCGCGCGTAAATAGAAGCGGCTGGAGGTACCGGGGGCGAAGCCCGCCCCGGCCCGGAGGCCGAGTTAAAAAAAATAATAATCCCCGTTCAGTCTCAATGGCGGGGTGCGGGCCGGCCCGGCGGCGAGTGCGGCGGGCAGCAGGCCTCTTGGACAGGTTGAGAGATAAAAAAATAATAATTCCCGTGCAGTCTCAATGGCGGGGTGCGGGCCGGGGTGAATATGTTGGAACGCGGCGCGCGTAAATAGAAGCGGCTGGAGGTACCGGGGACGAAGCCCGCCCCGGCCCGGAGGCCGAGTTAAAAAAAATAATAATCCCCGTTCAGTCTCAATGGCAGGGTGCGGGCCGGCCCGGCGGCGATTGCGGCGGGCAGCAGGCCTCTTGGACAGGTTGAGAGATAAAAAAATAATAATTCCCATGCAGTCTCAATGGCGGGGTGCGGGCCGGGGAATAGGCCTCTTGGCCGGGGTGAATATGTTGGAACGCGGCGCGCGTAAATAGAAGCGGCTGGAGGTACCGGGGGCGAAGCCCGCCCCGGCCCGGAGGCCGAGTTAAAAAAAATAATAATCCCCGTTCAGTCTCAATGGCGGGGTGCGGGCCGGCCCGGCGGCGAGTGCGGCGGGCAGCAGGCCTCTTGGACAGGTTGAGAGATAAAAAAATAATAATTCCCGTGCAGTCTCAATGGCGGGGTGCGGGCCGGGTAATAGGCCTCTTGGCCGGGGTGAATAGTGTTGGAACACGGCCCGCGGAAATAGTAGCGGCTGGAGGTACCGGGGGCGATGCCCGCCCCGGCCCGGCGGCCAAGTTAAAAAAATAAATAATCCCCGTTCAGTCTCAATGGCAGGGTGCGGGCCGGCCCGGCGGCGATTGCGGCGGGCAGCAGGCCTCTTGGACAGGTTGAGAGATAAAAAAATAATAATTCCCATGCAGTCTCAATGGCGGGGTGCGGGCCGGGGAATAGGCCTCTTGGCCGGGGTGAATAGTGTTGGAACACGGCCCGCGGAAATAGTAGCGGCTGGAGGTACCGGGGGCGATGCCCGCCCCGGCCCGGCGGCCAAGTTAAAAAAATAAATAATCCCCGTTCAGTCTCAATGGCAGGGTGCGGGCCGGCCCGGCGGCGAGTGCGGCGGGCAGCAGGCCTCTTGGACAGGTTGAGAGATAAAAAAATAATAATTCCCGTTCAGTCTCAATGGCAGGGTGCGGGCCGGCCCGGCGGCGATTGCGGCGGGCAGCAGACCTCTTGGACAGGTTGAGAGATAAAAAAATAATAATTCCCATGCAGTCTCAATGGCGGGGTGCGGGCCGGGGAATAGGCCTCTTGGCCGGGGTGAATATGTTGGAACGCGGCGCGCGTAAATAGAAGCGGCTGGAGGTACCGGGGGCGAAGCCCGCCCCGGCCCGGAGGCCGAGTTAAAAAAAATAATAATCCCCGTTCAGTCTCAATGGCGGGGTGCGGGCCGGCCCGGCGGCGAGTGCGGCGGGCAGCAGGCCTCTTGGACAGGTTGAGAGATAAAAAAATAATAATTCCCGTGCAGTCTCAATGGCGGGGTGCGGGCCGGGGAATAGGCCTCTTGGCCGGGGTGAATAGTGTTGGAACACGGCCCGCGGAAATAGTAGCGGCTGGAGGTACCGGGGGCGATGCCCGCCCCGGCCCGGCGGCCAAGTTAAAAAAATAAATAATCCCCGTTCAGTCTCAATGGCAGGGTGCGGGCCGGCCCGGCGGCGATTGCGGCGGGCAGCAGGCCTCTTGGACAGGTTGAGAGATAAAAAAATAATAATTCCCGTGCAGTCTCAATGGCGGGGTGCGGGCCGGGGAATAGGCCTCTTGGCCGGGGTGAATAGTGTTGGAACACGGCCCGCGGAAATAGTAGCGGCTGGAGGTACCGGGGGCGATGCCCGCCCCGGGCCGGCGGCCAAGTTAAAAAAATAAATAATCCCCGTTCAGTCTCAATGGCAGGGTGCGGGCCGGCCCGGCGGCGAGTGCGGCGGGCAGCAGGCCTCTTGGACAGGTTGAGAGATATAAAAATAATAATTCCCGTGCAATCTCAATGGCGGGGTGCGGGCCGGCCCGGCGGACGAGTGTGGCCGGGGAAGAGGCCTCTTGGCCGGGGTGAATATGTTGGAACGCGGCGCGCGTAAATAGAAGCGGCTGGAGGTACCGGGGGCGAAGCCCGCCCCGGCCCGGAGGCCGAGTTAAAAAAAATAATAATCCCCGTTCAGTCTCAATGGCGGGGTGCGGGGCGGCCCGGCGGCGAGTGCGGCGGGCAGCAGGCCTCTTGGACAGGTTGAGAGATAAAAAAATAATAATTCCCGTGCAGTCTCAATGGCGGGGTGCGGGCCGGCCCGGCGGACGAGTGTGGCCGGGGAAGAGGCCTCTTGGCCGGGGTGAATATGTTGGAACGCGGCGCGCGTAAATAGAAGCGGCTGGAGGTACAGGGGGCGAAGCCCGCCCCGGCCCGGTGGCCGAGTTAAAAAAAATAATAATCCCCGTTCAGTCTCAATGGCGGGGTGCGGGCCGGCCCGGCGGCGAGTGCGGCGGGCAGCAGGCCTCTTGGACAGGTTGAGAGATAAAAAAATAATAATTCCCGTGCAGTCTCAATGGCGGGGTGCGGGCCGGCCCGGCGGACGAGTGTGGCCGGGGAAGAGGCCTCTTGGCCGGGGTGAATATGTTGGAACGCGGCGCGCGTAAATAGAAGCGGCTGGAGGTACCGGGGGCGAAGCCCGCCCCGGCCCGGAGGCCGAGTTAAAAAAAATAATAATCCCCGTTCAGTCTCAATGGCGGGGTGCGGGCCGGCCCGGCGGCGAGTGCGGCGGGCAGCAGGCCTCTTGGACAGGTTGAGAGATAAAAAAATAATAATTCCCGTGCAGTCTCAATGGCGGGGTGCGGGCCGGGGAATAGGCCTCTTGGCCGGGGTGAATAGTGTTGGAACACGGCCCGCGGAAATAGTAGCGGCTGGAGGTACCGGGGGCGATGCCCGCCCCGGCCCGGCGGCCAAGTTAAAAAAATAAATAATCCCCGTTCAGTCTCAATGGCAGGGTGCGGGCCGGCCCGGCGGCGATTGCGGCGGGCAGCAGGCCTCTTGGACAGGTTGAGAGATAAAAAAATAATAATTCCCATGCAGTCTCAATGGCGGGGTGCGGGCCGGGGAATAGGCCTCTTGGCCGGGGTGAATAGTGTTGGAACACGGCCCGCGGAAATAGTAGCGGCTGGAGGTACCGGGGGCGATGCCCGCCCCGGCCCGGCGGCCAAGTTAAAAAAATAAATAATCCCCGTTCAGTCTCAATGGCAGGGTGCGGGCCGGCCCGGCGGCGAGTGCGGCGGGCAGCAGGCCTCTTGGACAGGTTGAGAGATAAAAAAATAATAATTCCCGTTCAGTCTCAATGGCAGGGTGCGGGCCGGCCCGGCGGCGATTGCGGCGGGCAGCAGGCCTCTTGGACAGGTTGAGAGATAAAAAAATAATAATTCCCGTTCAGTCTCAATGGCAGGGTGCGGGCCGGCCCGGCGGCGATTGCGGCAGGCCTCTTGGACAGGTTCAGAGATAAAAAAATAATAATTCCCATGCAGTCTCAATGGCGGGGTGCGGGCCGGGGAATAGGCCTCTTGGCCGGGGTGAATAGTGTTGGAACACGGCCCGCGGAAATAGTAGCGGCTGGAGGTACCGGGGGCGATGCCCGCCCCGGGCCGGCGGCCAAGTTAAAAAAATAAATAATCCCCGTTCAGTCTCAATGGCAGGGTGCGGGCCGGCCCGGCGGCGATTGCGGCGGGCAGCAGGCCTCTTGGACAGGTTGAGAGATATAAAAATAATAATTCCCGTGCAGTCTCAATGGCGGGGTGCGGGCCGGCCCGGCGGACGAGTGTGGCCGGGGAAGAGGCCTCTTGGCCGGGGTGAATATGTTGGAACGCGGCGCGCGTAAATAGAAGCGGCTGGAGGTACCGGGGGCGAAGCCCGCCCCGGCCCGGAGGCCGAGTTAAAAAAAATAATAATCCCCATTCAGTCTCAATGGTGGGGTGCGGGCCGGCCCGGCGGCGAGTGCGGCGGGCAGCAGGCCTCTTGGACAGGTTGAGAGATAAAAAAATAATAATTCCCGTGCAGTCTCAATGGCGGGGTGCGGGCCGGCCCGGCGGACGAGTGTGGCCGGGGAAGAGGCCTCTTGGCCGGGGTGAATATGTTGGAACGCGGCGCGCGTAAATAGAAGCGGCTGGAGGTACAGGGGGCGAAGCCCGCCCCGGCCCGGTGGCCGAGTTAAAAAAAATAATAATCCCCGTTCAGTCTCAATGGCGGGGTGCGGGCCGGCCCGGCGGCGAGTGCGGCGGGCAGCAGGCCTCTTGGACAGGTTGAGAGATAAAAAAATAATAATTCCCGTGCAGTCTCAATGGCGGGGTGCGGGCCGGCCCGGCGGCGATTGCGGCGGGCAGCAGGCCTCTTGGACAGGTTGAGAGATAAAAAAATAATAATTCCCATGCAGTCTCAATGGCGGGGTGCGGGCCGGGGAATAGGCCTCTTGGCCGGGGTGAATATGTTGGAACGCGGCGCGCGTAAATAGAAGCGGCTGGAGGTACCGGGGGCGAAGCCCGCCCCGGCCCGGAGGCCGAGTTAAAAAAAATAATAATCCCCGTTCAGTCTCAATGGCGGGGTGCGGGCCGGCCCGGCGGCGAGTGCGGCGGGCAGCAGGCCTCTTGGACAGGTTGAGAGATAAAAAAATAATAATTCCCGTGCAGTCTCAATGGCGGGGTGCGGGCCGGCCCGGCGGACGAGTGTGGCCGGGGAAGAGGCCTCTTGGCCGGGGTGAATATGTTGGAACGCGGCGCGCGTAAATAGAAGCGGCTGGAGGTACCGGGGGCGAAGCCCGCCCCGGCCCGGAGGCCGAGTTAAAAAAAATAATAATCCCCGTTCAGTCTCAATGGCGGGGTGCGGGCCGGCCCGGCGGCGAGTGCGGCGGGCAGCAGGCCTCTTGGACAGGTTGAGAGATAAAAAAATAATAATTCCCGTGCAGTCTCAATGGCGGGGTGCGGGCCGGGGAATAGGCCTCTTGGCCGGGGTGAATAGTGTTGGAACACGGCCCGCGGAAATAGTAGCGGCTGGAGGTACCGGGGGCGATGCCCGCCCCGGCCCGGCGGCCAAGTTAAAAAAATAAATAATCCCCGTTCAGTCTCAATGGCAGGGTGCGGGCCGGCCCGGCGGCGATTGCGGCGGGCAGCAGGCCTCTTGGACAGGTTGAGAGATAAAAAAATAATAATTCCCATGCAGTCTCAATGGCGGGGTGCGGGCCGGGGAATAGGCCTCTTGGCCGGGGTGAATATGTTGGAACGCGGCGCGCGTAAATAGAAGCGGCTGGAGGTACCGGGGGCGAAGCCCGCCCCGGCCCGGAGGCCGAGTTAAAAAAAATAATAATCCCCGTTCAGTCTCAATGGCGGGGTGCGGCCCGGCCCGGCGGCGAGTGCGGCGGGCAGCAGGCCTCTTGGACAGGTTGAGAGATAAAAAAATAATAATTCCGTGCAGTCTCAATGGCGGGGTGCGGGCCGGGGAATAGGCCTCTTGGCCGGGGTGAATAGTGTTGGAACGCGGCCCGCGGAAATAGTAGCGGCTGGAGGTACCGGGGGCGATGCCCGCCCCGGCCCGGCGGCCAAGTTAAAAAAATAAATAATCCCCGTTCAGTCTCAATGGCAGGGTGCGGGCCGGCCCGGCGGCGATTGCGGCGGGCAGCAGGCCTCTTGGACAGGTTGAGAGATAAAAAAATAATAATTCCCATGCAGTCTCAATGGCGGGGTGCGGGCCGGGGAATAGGCCTCTTGGCCGGGGTGAATAGTGTTGGAACACGGCCCGCGGAAATAGTAGCGGCTGGAGGTACCGGGGGCGATGCCCGCCCCGGGCCGGCGGCCAAGTTAAAAAAATAAATAATCCCCGTTCAGTCTCAATGGCAGGGTGCGGGCCGGCCCGGCGGCGAGTGCGGCGGGCAGCAGGCCTCTTGGACATGTTGAGAGATAAAAAAATAATAATTCCCGTTCAGTCTCAATGGCAGGGTGCGGGCCGGCCCGGCGGCGATTGCGGCGGGCAGCAGGCCTCTTGGACAGGTTGAGAGATAAAAAAATAATAATTCCCATGCAGTCTCAATGGCGGGGTGCGGGCCGGGGAATAGGCCTCTTGGCCGGGGTGAATATGTTGGAACGCGGCGCGCGTAAATAGAAGCGGCTGGAGGTACCGGGGGCGAAGCCCGCCCCGGCCCGGAGGCCGAGTTAAAAAAAATAATAATCCCCGTTCAGTCTCAATGGCGGGGTGCGGGCCGGCCCGGCGGCGAGTGCGGCGGGCAGCAGGCCTCTTGGACAGGTTGAGAGATAAAAAAATAATAATTCCCGTGCAGTCTCAATGGCGGGGTGCGGGCCGGGGAATAGGCCTCTTGGCCGGGGTGAATAGTGTTGGAACACGGCCCGCGGAAATAGTAGCGGCTGGAGGTACCGGGGGCGATGCCCGCCCCGGCCCGGCGGCCAAGTTAAAAAAATAAATAATCCCCGTTCAGTCTCAATGGCAGGGTGCGGGCCGGCCCGGCGGCGATTGCGGCGGGCAGCAGGCCTCTTGGACAGGTTGAGAGATAAAAAAATAATAATTCCCATGCAGTCTCAATGGCGGGGTGCGGGCCGGGGAATAGGCCTCTTGGCCGGGGTGAATATGTTGGAACGCGGCGCGCGTAAATAGAAGCGGCTGGAGGTACCGGGGGCGAAGCCCGCCCCGGCCCGGAGGCCGAGTTAAAAAAAATAATAATCCCCGTTCAGTCTCAATGGCGGGGTGCGGCCCGGCCCGGCGGCGAGTGCGGCGGGCAGCAGGCCTCTTGGACAGGTTGAGAGATAAAAAAATAATAATTCCGTGCAGTCTCAATGGCGGGGTGCGGGCCTGGGAATAGGCCTCTTGGCCGGGGTGAATAGTGTTGGAACACGGCCCGCGGAAATAGTAGCGGCTGGAGGTACCGGGGGCGATGCCCGCCCCGGCCCGGCGGCCAAGTTAAAAAAATAAATAATCCCCGTTCAGTCTCAATGGCAGGGTGCGGGCCGGCCCGGCGGCGATTGCGGCGGGCAGCAGGCCTCTTGGACAGGTTGAGAGATAAAAAAATAATAATTCCCATGCAGTCTCAATGGCGGGGTGCGGGCCGGGGAATAGGCCTCTTGGCCGGGGTGAATAGTGTTGGAACACGGCCCGCGGAAATAGTAGCGGCTGGAGGTACCGGGGGCGATGCCCGCCCCGGGCCGGCGGCCAAGTTAAAAAAATAAATAATCCCCGTTCAGTCTCAATGGCAGGGTGCGGGCCGGCCCGGCGGCGAGTGCGGCGGGCAGCAGGCCTCTTGGACATGTTGAGAGATAAAAAAATAATAATTCCCGTTCAGTCTCAATGGCAGGGTGCGGGCCGGCCCGGCGGCGATTGCGGCGGGCAGCAGGCCTCTTGGACAGGTTGAGAGATAAAAAAATAATAATTCCCATGCAGTCTCAATGGCGGGGTGCGGGCCGGGGAATAGGCCTCTTGGCCGGGGTGAATATGTTGGAACGCGGCGCGCGTAAATAGAAGCGGCTGGAGGTACCGGGGGCGAAGCCCGCCCCGGCCCGGAGGCCGAGTTAAAAAAATAATAATCCCGTTCAGTCTTAATGGCGGGGTGCGGGCCGGCCCGGCGGCGAGTGCGGCGGGCAGCAGGCCTCTTGGACAGGTTGAGAGATAAAAAAATAATAATTCCCGTGCAGTCTCAATGGCGGGGTGCGGGCCGGGGAATAGGCCTCTTGGCCGGGGTGAATAGTGTTGGAACACGGCCCGCGGAAATAGTAGCGGCTGGAGGTACCGGGGGCGATGCCCGCCCCGGGCCGGCGGCCAAGTTAAAAAAATAAATAATCCCCGTTCAGTCTCAATGGCAGGGTGCGGGCCGGCCCGGCGGCGAGTGCGGCGGGCAGCAGGCCTCTTGGACAGGTTGAGAGATAAAAAAATAATAATTCCCGTTCAGTCTCAATGGCAGGGTGCGGGCCGGCCCGGCGGCGATTGCGGCGGGCAGCAGGCCTCTTGGACAGGTTGAGAGATAAAAAAATAATAATTCCCATGCAGTCTCAATGGCGGGGTGCGGGCCGGGGAATAGGCCTCTTGGCCGGGGTGAATATGTTGGAACGCGGCGCGCGTAAATAGAAGCGGCTGGAGGTACCGGGGGCGAAGCCCGCCCCGGCCCGGAGGCCGAGTTAAAAAAAATAATAATCCCCGTTCAGTCTCAATGGCGGGGTGCGGGCCGGCCCGGCGGCGAGTGCGGCGGGCAGCAGGCCTCTTGGACAGGTTGAGAGATAAAAAAATAATAATTCCCGTGCAGTCTCAATGGCGGGGTGCGGGCCGGGGAATAGGCCTCTTGGCCGGGGTGAATAGTGTTGGAACACGGCCCGCGGAAATAGTAGCGGCTGGAGGTACCGGGGGCGATGCCCGCCCCGGCCCGGCGGCCAAGTTAAAAAAATAAATAATCCCCGTTCAGTCTCAATGGCAGGGTGCGGGCCGGCCCGGCGGCGATTGCGGCAGGCCTCTTGGACAGGTTCAGAGATAAAAAAATAATAATTCCCATGCAGTCTCAATGGCGGGGTGCGGGCCGGGGAATAGGCCTCTTGGCCGGGGTGAATAGTGTTGGAACACGGCCCGCGGAAATAGTAGCGGCTGGAGGTACCGGGGGCGATGCCCGCCCCGGGCCGGCGGCCAAGTTAAAAAAATAAATAATCCCCGTTCAGTCTCAATGGCAGGGTGCGGGCCGGCCCGGCGGCGATTGCGGCGGGCAGCAGGCCTCTTGGACAGGTTGAGAGATATAAAAATAATAATTCCCGTGCAGTCTCAATGGCGGGGTGCGGGCCGGCCCGGCGGACGAGTGTGGCCGGGGAAGAGGCCTCTTGGCCGGGGTGAATATGTTGGAACGCGGCGCGCGTAAATAGAAGCGGCTGGAGGTACCGGGGGCGAAGCCCGCCCCGGCCCGGAGGCCGAGTTAAAAAAAATAATAATCCCCGTTCAGTCTCAATGGTGGGGTGCGGGCCGGCCCGGCGGCGAGTGCGGCGGGCAGCAGGCCTCTTGGACAGGTTGAGAGATAAAAAAATAATAATTCCCGTGCAGTCTCAATGGCGGGGTGCGGGCCGGCCCGGCGGACGAGTGTGGCCGGGGAAGAGGCCTCTTGGCCGGGGTGAATATGTTGGAACGCGGCGCGCGTAAATAGAAGCGGCTGGAGGTACAGGGGGCGAAGCCCGCCCCGGCCCGGTGGCCGAGTTAAAAAAAATAATAATCCCCGTTCAGTCTCAATGGCGGGGTGCGGGCCGGCCCGGCGGCGAGTGCGGCGGACAGCAGGCCTCTTGGACAGGTTGAGAGATAAAAAAATAATAATTCCCGTGCAGTCTCAATGGCGGGGTGCGGGCCGGCCCGGCGGACGAGTGTGGCCGGGGAAGAGGCCTCTTGGCCGGGGTGAATATGTTGGAACGCGGCGCGCGTAAATAGAAGCGGCTGGAGGTACCGGGGGCGAAGCCCGCCCCGGCCCGGAGGCCGAGTTAAAAAAAATAATAATCCCCGTTCAGTCTCAATGGCGCGGTGCGGGCCGGCCCGGCGGCGAGTGCGGCGGGCAGCAGGCCTCTTGGACAGGTTGAGAGATAAAAAAATAATAATTCCCGTGCAGTCTCAATGGCGGGGTGCGGGCCGGGGAATAGGCCTCTTGGCCGGGGTGAATATGTTGGAACGCGGCGCGTGTAAATAGAAGCGGCTGGAGGTACCGGGGGCGAAGCCCGCCCCGGCCCGGAGGCCGAGTTAAAAAAAATAATAATCCCCGTTCAGTCTCAATGGCGGGGTGCGGGCCGGCCCGGCGGCGAGTGCGGCGGGCAGCAGGCCTCTTGGACAGGTTGAGAGATAAAAAAATAATAATTCCCGTGCAGTCTCAATGGCGGGGTGCGGGCCGGGGAATAGGCCTCTTGGCCGGGGTGAATAGTGTTGGAACACGGCCCGCGGAAATAGTAGCGGCTGGAGGTACCGGGGGCGATGCCCGCCCCGGCCCAGCGGCCAAGTTAAAAAAATAAATAATCCCCGTTCAGTCTCAATGGCAGGGTGCGGGCCGGCCCGGCGGCGATTGCGGCGGGCAGCAGGCCTCTTGGACAGGTTGAGAGATAAAAAAATAATAATTCCCGTGCAGTCTCAATGGCGGGGTGCGGGCCGGGGAATAGGCCTCTTGGCCGGGGTGAATATGTTGGAACGCGGCGCGCGTAAATAGAAGCGGCTGGAGGTACCGGGGGCGAAGCCCGCCCCGGCCCGGAGGCCGAGTTAAAAAAAATAATAATCCCCGTTCAGTCTCAATGGCGCGGTGCGGGCCGGCCCGGCGGCGAGTGCGGCGGGCAGCAGGCCTCTTGGACAGGTTGAGAGATAAAAAAATAATAATTCCCGTGCAGTCTCAATGGCGGGGTGCGGGCCGGGGAATAGGCCTCTTGGCCGGGGTGAATATGTTGGAACGCGGCGCGTGTAAATAGAAGCGGCTGGAGGTACCGGGGGCGAAGCCCGCCCCGGCCCGGAGGCCGAGTTAAAAAAAATAATAATCCCCGTTCAGTCTCAATGGCGGGGTGCGGGCCGGCCCGGCGGCGAGTGCGGCGGGCAGCAGGCCTCTTGGACAGGTTGAGAGATAAAAAAATAATAATTCCCGTGCAGTCTCAATGGCGGGGTGCGGGCCGGGGAATAGGCCTCTTGGCCGGGGTGAATAGTGTTGGAACACGGCCCGCGGAAATAGTAGCGGCTGGAGGTACCGGGGGCGATGCCCGCCCCGGCCCGGCGGCCAAGTTAAAAAAATAAATAATCCCCGTTCAGTCTCAATGGCAGGGTGCGGGCCGGCCCGGCGGCGATTGCGGCGGGCAGCAGGCCTCTTGGACAGGTTGAGAGATAAAAAAATAATAATTCCCATGCAGTCTCAATGGCGGGGTGCGGGCCGGGGAATAGGCCTCTTGGCCGGGGTGAATAGTGTTGGAACACGGCCCGCGGAAATAGTAGCGGCTGGAGGTACCGGGGGCGATGCCCGCCCCGGCCCGGCGGCCAAGTTAAAAAAATAATAATCCCCGTTCAGTCTCAATGGCAGGGTGCGGGCCGGCCCGGCGGCGAGTGCGGCGGGCAGCAGGCCTCTTGGACAGGTCGAGAGATAAAAAAATAATAATTCCCGTTCAGTCTCAATGGCAGGGTGCGGGCCGGCCCGGCGGCGATTGCGGCGGGCAGCAGGCCTCTTGGACAGGTTGAGAGATAAAAAAAATAATAATTCCCGTTCAGTCTCAATGGCAGGGTGCGGGCCGGCCCGGCGGCGATTGCGGCAGGCCTCTTGGACAGGTTCAGAGATAAAAAAATAATAATTCCCATGCAGTCTCAATGGCGGGGTGCGGGCCGGGGAATAGGCCTCTTGGCCGGGGTGAATAGTGTTGGAACACGGCCCGCGGAAATAGTAGCGGCTGGAGGTACCGGGGGCGATGCCCGCCCCGGGCCGGCGGCCAAGTTAAAAAAATAAATAATCCCCGTTCAGTCTCAATGGCAGGGTGCAGGCCGGCCCGGCGGCGATTGCGGCGGGCAGCAGGCCTCTTGGACAGGTTGAGAGATATAAAAATAATAATTCCCGTGCAGTCTCAATGGCGGGGTGCGGGCCGGCCCGGCGGACGAGTGTGGACGGGGAAGAGGCCTCTTGGCCGGGGTGAATATGTTGGAACGCGGCGCGCGTAAATAGAAGCGGCTGGAGGTACCGGGGGCGAAGCCCGCCCCGGCCCGGAGGCCGAGTTAAAAAAAATAATAATCCCCGTTCAGTCTCAATGGTGGGGTGCGGGCCGGCCCGGCAGCGAGTGCGGCGGGCAGCAGGCCTCTTGGACAGGTTGAGAGATAAAAAAATAATAATTCCCGTGCAGTCTCAATGGCGGGGTGCGGGCCGGCCCGGCGGACGAGTGTGGCCGGGGAAGAGGCCTCTTGGCCGGGGTGAATATGTTGGAACGCGGCGCGCGTAAATAGAAGCGGCTGGAGGTACAGGGGGCGAAGCCCGCCCCGGCCCGGTGGCCGAGTTAAAAAAAATAATAATCCCCGTTCAGTCTCAATGGCGGGGTGCGGGCCGGCCCGGCGGCGAGTGCGGCGGGCAGCAGGCCTCTTGGACAGGTTGAGAAATAAAAAAATAATAATTCCCGTTCAGTCTCAATGGCAGGGTGCGGGCCGGCCCGGCGGCGATTGCGGCGGGCAGCAGGCCTCTTGGACAGGTTGAGAGATAAAAAAATAATATTTCCCGTGCAGTCTCAATGGCGGGGTGCGGGCCGGGGAATAGGCCTCTTGGCCGGGGTGAATATGTTGGAACGCGGCGCGCGTAAATAGAAGCGGCTGGAGGTACCGGGGGCGAAGCCCGCCCCGGCCCGGAGGCCGAGTTAAAAAAAATAATAATCCCCGTTCAGTCTCAATGGCGGGGTGCGGGCCGGCCCGGCGGCGAGTGCGGCGGGCAGCAGGCCTCTTGGACAGGTTGAGAGATAAAAAAATAATAATTCCCGTGAAGTCTCAATGGCGGGGTGCGGGCCGGGGAATAGGCCTCTTGGCCGGGGTGAATAGTGTTGGAACACGGCCCGCGGAAATAGTAGCGGCTGGAGGTACCGGGGGCGATGCCCGCCCCGGCCCGGCGGCCAAGTTAAAAAAATAAATAATCCCCGTTCAGTCTCAATGGCAGGGTGCGGGCCGGCCCGGCGGCGATTGCGGCGGGCAGCAGGCCTCTTGGACAGGTTGAGAGATAAAAAAATAATAATTCCCATGCAGTCTCAATGGCGGGGTGCGGGCCGGGGAATAGGCCTCTTGGCCGGGGTGAATAGTGTTGGAACACGGCCCGCGGAAATAGTAGCGGCTGGAGGTACCGGGGGCGATGCCCGCCCCGGCCCGGCGGCCAAGTTAAAAAAATAATAATCCCCGTTCAGTCTCAATGGCAGGGTGCGGGCCGGCCCGGCGGCGAGTGCGGCGGGCAGCAGGCCTCTTGGACAGGTCGAGAGATAAAAAAATAATAATTCCCGTTCAGTCTCAATGGCAGGGTGCGGGCCGGCCCGGCGGCGATTGCGGCGGGCAGCAGGCCTCTTGGACAGGTTGAGAGATAAAAAAAATAATAATTCCCGTTCAGTCTCAATGGCAGGGTGCGGGCCGGCCCGGCGGCGATTGCGGCAGGCCTCTTGGACAGGTTCAGAGATAAAAAAATAATAATTCCCATGCAGTCTCAATGGCGGGGTGCGGGCCGGGGAATAGGCCTCTTGGCCGGGGTGAATAGTGTTGGAACACGGCCCGCGGAAATAGTAGCGGCTGGAGGTACCGGGGGCGATGCCCGCCCCGGGCCGGCGGCCAAGTTAAAAAAATAAATAATCCCCGTTCAGTCTCAATGGCAGGGTGCAGGCCGGCCCGGCGGCGATTGCGGCGGGCAGCAGGCCTCTTGGACAGGTTGAGAGATATAAAAATAATAATTCCCGTGCAGTCTCAATGGCGGGGTGCGGGCCGGCCCGGCGGACGAGTGTGGACGGGGAAGAGGCCTCTTGGCCGGGGTGAATATGTTGGAACGCGGCGCGCGTAAATAGAAGCGGCTGGAGGTACCGGGGGCGAAGCCCGCCCCGGCCCGGAGGCCGAGTTAAAAAAAATAATAATCCCCGTTCAGTCTCAATGGTGGGGTGCGGGCCGGCCCGGCAGCGAGTGCGGCGGGCAGCAGGCCTCTTGGACAGGTTGAGAGATAAAAAAATAATAATTCCCGTGCAGTCTCAATGGCGGGGTGCGGGCCGGCCCGGCGGACGAGTGTGGCCGGGGAAGAGGCCTCTTGGCCGGGGTGAATATGTTGGAACGCGGCGCGCGTAAATAGAAGCGGCTGGAGGTACAGGGGGCGAAGCCCGCCCCGGCCCGGTGGCCGAGTTAAAAAAAATAATAATCCCCGTTCAGTCTCAATGGCGGGGTGCGGGCCGGCCCGGCGGCGAGTGCGGCGGGCAGCAGGCCTCTTGGACAGGTTGAGAAATAAAAAAATAATAATTCCCGTTCAGTCTCAATGGCAGGGTGCGGGCCGGCCCGGCGGCGATTGCGGCGGGCAGCAGGCCTCTTGGACAGGTTGAGAGATAAAAAAATAATATTTCCCGTGCAGTCTCAATGGCGGGGTGCGGGCCGGGGAATAGGCCTCTTGGCCGGGGTGAATATGTTGGAACGCGGCGCGCGTAAATAGAAGCGGCTGGAGGTACCGGGGGCGAAGCCCGCCCCGGCCCGGAGGCCGAGTTAAAAAAAATAATAATCCCCGTTCAGTCTCAATGGCGGGGTGCGGGCCGGCCCGGCGGCGAGTGCGGCGGGCAGCAGGCCTCTTGGACAGGTTGAGAGATAAAAAAATAATAATTCCCGTGAAGTCTCAATGGCGGGGTGCGGGCCGGGGAATAGGCCTCTTGGCCGGGGTGAATAGTGTTGGAACACGGCCCGCGGAAATAGTAGCGGCTGGAGGTACCGGGGGCGATGCCCGCCCCGGCCCGGCGGCCAAGTTAAAAAAATAAATAATCCCCGTTCAGTCTCAATGGCAGGGTGCGGGCCGGCCCGGCGGCGATTGCGGCGGGCAGCAGGCCTCTTGGACAGGTTGAGAGATAAAAAAATAATAATTCCCATGCAGTCTCAATGGCGGGGTGCGGGCCGGGGAATAGGCCTCTTGGCCGGGGTGAATAGTGTTGGAACACGGCCCGCGGAAATAGTAGCGGCTGGAGGTACCGGGGGCGATGCCCGCCCCGGCCCGGCGGCCAAGTTAAAAAAATAAATAATCCCCGTTCAGTCTCAATGGCAGGGTGCGGGCCGGCCCGGCGGCGAGTGCGGCGGGCAGCAGGCCTCTTGGACAGGTTGAGAGATAAAAAAATAATAATTCCCGTTCAGTCTCAATGGCAGGGTGCGGGCCGGCCCGGCGGCGATTGCGGCGGGCAGCAGGCCTCTTGGACAGGTTGAGAGATAAAAAAATAATAATTCCCATGCAGTCTCAATGGCGGGGTGCGGGCCGGGGAATAGGCCTCTTGGCCGGGGTGAATAGTGTTGGAACACGGCCCGCGGAAATAGTAGCGGCTGGAGGTACCGGGGGCGATGCCCGCCCCGGCCCGGCGGCCAAGTTAAAAAAATAAATAATCCCCGTTCAGTCTCAATGGCAGGGTGCGGGCCGGCCCGGCGGCGAGTGCGGCGGGCAGCAGGCCTCTTGGACAGGTTGAGAGATAAAAAAATAATAATTCCCGTTCAGTCTCAATGGCAGGGTGCGGGCCGGCCCGGCGGCGATTGCGGCGGGCAGCAGGCCTCTTGGACAGGTTGAGAGAAAAAAAAATAATAATTCCCATGCAGTCTCAATGGCGGGGTGCGGGCCGGGGAATAGGCCTCTTGGCCGGGGTGAATATGTTGGAACGCGGCGCGCGTAAATAGAAGCGGCTGGAGGTACCGGGGGCGAAGCCCGCCCCGGCCCGGAGGCCGAGTTAAAAAAAATAATAATCCCCGTTCAGTCTCAATGGCGGGGTGCGGGCCGGCCCGGCGGCGAGTGCGGCGGGCAGCAGGCCTCTTGGACAGGTTGAGAGATAAAAAAATAATAATTCCCGTGCAGTCTCAATGGCGGGGTGCGGGCCGGGGAATAGGCCTCTTGGCCGGGGTGAATAGTGTTGGAACACGGCCCGCGGAAATAGTAGCGGCTGGAGGTACCGGGGGCGATGCCCGCCCCGGCCCGGCGGCCAAGTTAAAAAAATAAATAATCCCCGTTCAGTCTCAAGGGCAGGGTGCGGGCCGGCCCGGCGGCGAGTGCGGCGGGCAGCAGGCCTCTTGGTCAGGTTGAGAGATAAAAAAATAATAATTCCCGTTCAGTCTCAATGGCAGGGTGCGGGCCGGCCCGGCGGCGATTGCGGCGGGCAGCAGGCCTCTTGGACAGGTTGAGAGATAAAAAAATAATAATTCCCATGCAGTCTCAATGGCGGGGTGCGGGCCGGGGAATAGGCCTCTTGGCCGGGGTGAATATGTTGGAACGCGGCGCGCGTAAATAGAAGCGGCTGGAGGTACCGGGGGCGAAGCCCGCCCCGGCCCGGAGGCCGAGTTAAAAAAAATAATAATCCCCGTTCAGTCTCAATGGCGGGGTGCGGGCCGGCCCGGCAGCGAGTGCGGCGGGCAGCAGGCCTCTTGGACAGGTTGAGAAATAAAAAAATAATAATTCCCGTGCAGTCTCAATGGCGGGGTGCGGGCCGGGTAATAGGCCTCTTGGCCGGGGTGAATAGTGTTGGAACACGGCCCGCGGAAATAGTAGCGGCTGGAGGTACCGGGGGCGATGCCCGCCCCGGCCCGGCGGCCAAGTTAAAAAAATAAATAATCCCCGTTCAGTCTCAATGGCAGGGTGCGGGCCGGCCCGGCGGCGATTGCGGCGGGCAGCAGGCCTCTTGGACAGGTTGAGAGATAAAAAAATAATAATTCCCATGCAGTCTCAATGGCGGGGTGCGGGCCGGGGAATAGGCCTCTTGGCCGGGGTGAATAGTGTTGGAACACGGCCCGCGGAAATAGTAGCGGCTGGAGGTACCGGGGGCGATGCCCGCCCCGGCCCGGCGGCCAAGTTAAAAAAATAAATAATCCCCGTTCAGTCTCAATGGCAGGGTGCGGGCCGGCCCGGCGGCGAGTGCGGCGGGCAGCAGGCCTCTTGGACAGGTTGAGAGATAAAAAAATAATAATTCCCGTTCAGTCTCAATGGCAGGGTGCGGGCCGGCCCGGCGGCGATTGCGGCGGGCAGCAGACCTCTTGGACAGGTTGAGAGATAAAAAAATAATAATTCCCATGCAGTCTCAATGGCGGGGTGCGGGCCGGGGAATAGGCCTCTTGGCCGGGGTGAATATGTTGGAACGCGGCGCGCGTAAATAGAAGCGGCTGGAGGTACCGGGGGCGAAGCCCGCCCCGGCCCGGAGGCCGAGTTAAAAAAAATAATAATCCCCGTTCAGTCTCAATGGCGGGGTGCGGGCCGGCCCGGCGGCGAGTGCGGCGGGCAGCAGGCCTCTTGGACAGGTTGAGAGATAAAAAAATAATAATTCCCGTGCAGTCTCAATGGCGGGGTGCGGGCCGGGGAATAGGCCTCTTGGCCGGGGTGAATAGTGTTGGAACACGGCCCGCGGAAATAGTAGCGGCTGGAGGTACCGGGGGCGATGCCCGCCCCGGCCCGGCGGCCAAGTTAAAAAAATAAATAATCCCCGTTCAGTCTCAATGGCAGGGTGCGGGCCGGCCCGGCGGCGATTGCGGCGGGCAGCAGGCCTCTTGGACAGGTTGAGAGATAAAAAAATAATAATTCCCGTGCAGTCTCAATGGCGGGGTGCGGGCCGGGGAATAGGCCTCTTGGCCGGGGTGAATAGTGTTGGAACACGGCCCGCGGAAATAGTAGCGGCTGGAGGTACCGGGGGCGATGCCCGCCCCGGGCCGGCGGCCAAGTTAAAAAAATAAATAATCCCCGTTCAGTCTCAATGGCAGGGTGCGGGCCGGCCCGGCGGCGAGTGCGGCGGGCAGCAGGCCTCTTGGACAGGTTGAGAGATATAAAAATAATAATTCCCGTGCAATCTCAATGGCGGGGTGCGGGCCGGCCCGGCGGACGAGTGTGGCCGGGGAAGAGGCCTCTTGGCCGGGGTGAATATGTTGGAACGCGGCGCGCGTAAATAGAAGCGGCTGGAGGTACCGGGGGCGAAGCCCGCCCCGGCCCGGAGGCCGAGTTAAAAAAAATAATAATCCCCGTTCAGTCTCAATGGCGGGGTGCGGGGCGGCCCGGCGGCGAGTGCGGCGGGCAGCAGGCCTCTTGGACAGGTTGAGAGATAAAAAAATAATAATTCCCGTGCAGTCTCAATGGCGGGGTGCGGGCCGGCCCGGCGGACGAGTGTGGCCGGGGAAGAGGCCTCTTGGCCGGGGTGAATATGTTGGAACGCGGCGCGCGTAAATAGAAGCGGCTGGAGGTACAGGGGGCGAAGCCCGCCCCGGCCCGGTGGCCGAGTTAAAAAAAATAATAATCCCCGTTCAGTCTCAATGGCGGGGTGCGGGCCGGCCCGGCGGCGAGTGCGGCGGGCAGCAGGCCTCTTGGACAGGTTGAGAGATAAAAAAATAATAATTCCCGTGCAGTCTCAATGGCGGGGTGCGGGCCGGCCCGGCGGACGAGTGTGGCCGGGGAAGAGGCCTCTTGGCCGGGGTGAATATGTTGGAACGCGGCGCGCGTAAATAGAAGCGGCTGGAGGTACCGGGGGCGAAGCCCGCCCCGGCCCGGAGGCCGAGTTAAAAAAAATAATAATCCCCGTTCAGTCTCAATGGCGGGGTGCGGGCCGGCCCGGCGGCGAGTGCGGCGGGCAGCAGGCCTCTTGGACAGGTTGAGAGATAAAAAAATAATAATTCCCGTGCAGTCTCAATGGCGGGGTGCGGGCCGGGGAATAGGCCTCTTGGCCGGGGTGAATAGTGTTGGAACACGGCCCGCGGAAATAGTAGCGGCTGGAGGTACCGGGGGCGATGCCCGCCCCGGCCCGGCGGCCAAGTTAAAAAAATAAATAATCCCCGTTCAGTCTCAATGGCAGGGTGCGGGCCGGCCCGGCGGCGATTGCGGCGGGCAGCAGGCCTCTTGGACAGGTTGAGAGATAAAAAAATAATAATTCCCATGCAGTCTCAATGGCGGGGTGCGGGCCGGGGAATAGGCCTCTTGGCCGGGGTGAATAGTGTTGGAACACGGCCCGCGGAAATAGTAGCGGCTGGAGGTACCGGGGGCGATGCCCGCCCCGGGCCGGCGGCCAAGTTAAAAAAATAAATAATCGCCGTTCAGTCTCAATGGCAGGGTGCGGGCCGGCCCGGCGGCGAGTGCGGCGGGCAGCAGGCCTCTTGGACAGGTTGAGAGATAAAAAAATAATAATTCCCGTTCAGTCTCAATGGCAGGGTGCGGGCCGGCCCGGCGGCGATTGCGGCGGGCAGCAGGCCTCTTGGACAGGTTGAGAGATAAAAAAATAATAATTCCCGTTCAGTCTCAATGGCAGGGTGCGGGCCGGCCCGGCGGCGATTGCGGCAGGCCTCTTGGACAGGTTCAGAGATAAAAAAAATAATAATTCCCATGCAGTCTCAATGGCGGGGTGCGGGCCGGGGAATAGGCCTCTTGGCCGGGGTGAATAGTGTTGGAACACGGCCCGCGGAAATAGTAGCGGCTGGAGGTACCGGGGGCGATGCCCGCCCCGGGCCGGCGGCCAAGTTAAAAAAATAAATAATCCCCGTTCAGTCTCAATGGCAGGGTGCGGGCCGGCCCGGCGGCGATTGCGGCGGGCAGCAGGCCTCTTGGACAGGTTGAGAGATATAAAAATAATATTTCCCGTGCAGTCTCAATGGCGGGGTGCGGGCCGGCCCGGCGGACGAGTGTGGCCGGGGAAGAGGCCTCTTGGCCGGGGTGAATATGTTGGAACGCGGCGCGCGTAAATAGAAGCGGCTGGAGGTACCGGGGGCGAAGCCCGCCCCGGCCCGGAGGCCGAGTTAAAAAAAATAATAATCCCCGTTCAGTCTCAATGGTGGGGTGCGGGCCGGCCCGGCGGCGAGTGCGGCGGGCAGCAGGCCTCTTGGACAGGTTGAGAGATAAAAAAATAATAATTTCCGTGCAGTCTCAATGGCGGGGTGCGGGCCGGCCCGGCGGACGAGTGTGGCCGGGGAAGAGGCCTCTTGGCCGGGGTGAATATGTTGGAACGCGGCGCGCGTAAATAGAAGCGGCTGGAGGTACAGGGGGCGAAGCCCGCCCCGGCCCGGTGGCCGAGTTAAAAAAAATAATAATCCCCGTTCAGTCTCAATGGCGGGGTGCGGGCCGGCCCGGCGGCGAGTGCGGCGGGCAGCAGGCCTCTTGGACAGGTTGAGAGATAAAAAAATAATAATTCCCGTGCAGTCTCAATGGCGGGGTGCGGGCCGGCCCGGCGGCGATTGCGGCGGGCAGCAGGCCTCTTGGACAGGTTGAGAGATAAAAAAATAATAATTCCCATGCAGTCTCAATGGCGGGGTGCGGGCCGGGGAATAGGCCTCTTGGCCGGGGTGAATATGTTGGAACGCGACGCGCGTAAATAGAAGCGGCTGGAGGTACCGGGGGCGAAGCCCGCCCCGGCCCGGAGGCCGAGTTAAAAAAAATAATAATCCCCGTTCAGTCTCAATGGCGGGGTGCGGGCCGGCCCGGCGGCGAGTGCGGCGGGCAGCAGGCCTCTTGGACAGGTTGAGAGATAAAAAAATAATAATTCCCGTGCAGTCTCAATGGCGGGGTGCGGGCCGGGGAATAGGCCTCTTGGCCGGGGTGAATAGTGTTGGAACACGGCCCGCGGAAATAGTAGCGGCTGGAGGTACCGGGGGCGATGCCCGCCCCGGCCCGGCGGCCAAGTTAAAAAAATAAATAATCCCCGTTCAGTCTCAATGGCAGGGTGCGGGCCGGCCCGGCGGCGATTGCGGCGGGCAGCAGGCCTCTTGGACAGGTTGAGAGATAAAAAAATAATAATTCCCATGCAGTCTCAATGGCGGGGTGCGGGCCGGGGAATAGGCCTCTTGGCCGGGGTGAATAGTGTTGGAACACGGCCCGCGGAAATAGTAGCGGCTGGAGGTACCGGGGGCGATGCCCGCCCCGGCCCGGCGGCCAAGTTAAAAAAATAAATAATCCCCGTTCAGTCTCAATGGCAGGGTGCGGGCCGGCCCGGCGGCGAGTGCGGCGGGCAGCAGGCCTCTTGGACAGGTTGAGAGATAAAAAAATAATAATTCCCGTTCAGTCTCAATGGCAGGGTGCGGGCCGGCCCGGCGGCGATTGCGGCGGGCAGCAGGCCTCTTGGACAGGTTGAGAGATAAAAAAATAATAATTCCCATGCAGTCTCAATGGCGGGGTGCGGGCCGGGGAATAGGCCTCTTGGCCGGGGTGAATATGTTGGAACGCGGGCGCGCGTAAATAGAAGCGGCTGGAGGTACCGGGGGCGAAGCCCGCCCCGGCCCGGAGGCCGAGTTAAAAAAATAATAATCCCCGTTCAGTCTTAATGGCGGGGTGCGGGCCGGCCCGGCGGCGAGTGCGGCGGGCAGCAGGCCTCTTGGACAGGTTGAGAGATAAAAAAATAATAATTCCCGTGCAGTCTCAATGGCGGGGTGCGGGCCGGGGAATAGGCCTCTTGGCCGGGGTGAATAGTGTTGGAACACGGCCCGCGGAAATAGTAGCGGCTGGAGGTACCGGGGGCGATGCCCGCCCCGGGCCGGCGGCCAAGTTAAAAAAATAAATAATCCCCGTTCAGTCTCAATGGCAGGGTGCGGGCCGGCCCGGCGGCGAGTGCGGCGGGCAGCAGGCCTCTTGGACAGGTTGAGAGATATAAAAATAATAATTCCCGTGCAGTCTCAATGGCGGGGTGCGGGCCGGCCCGGCGGACGAGTGTGGCCGGGGAAGAGGCCTCTTGGCCGGGGTGAATATGTTGGAACGCGGCGCGCGTAAATAGAAGCGGCTGGAGGTACAGGGGGCGAAGCCCGCCCCGGCCCGGTGGCCGAGTTAAAAAAAAAAATAATCCCCGTTCAGTCTCAATGGCGGGGTGCGGGCCGGCCCGGCGGCGAGTGCGGCGGGCAGCAGGCCTCTTGGACAGGTTGAGAGATAAAAAAATAATAATTCCCGTGCAGTCTCAATGGCGGGGTGCGGGCCGGCCCGGCGGACGAGTGTGGCCGGGGAAGAGGCCTCTTGGCCGGGGTGAATATGTTGGAACGCGGCGCGTGTAAATAGAAGCGGCTGGAGGTACCGGGGGCGAAGCCCGCCCCGGCCCGGAGGCCGAGTTAAAAAAAATAATAATCCCCGTTCAGTCTCAATGGCGGGGTGCGGGCCGGCCCGGCGGCGAGTGCGGCGGGCAGCAGGCCTCTTGGACAGGTCGAGAGATAAAAAAATAATAATTCCCGTGCAGTCTCAATGGCGGGGTGCGGGCCGGGGAATAGGCCTCTTGGCCGGGGTGAATAGCGTTGGAACACGGCCCGCGGAAATAGTAGCGGCTGGAGGTACCGGGGGCGATGCCCGCCCCGGCCCAGCGGCCAAATTAAAAAAATAAATAATCCCCGTTCAGTCTCAATGGCAGAGTGCGGGCCGGCCCGGCGGCGATTGCGGCGGGCAGCAGGCCTCTTGGACAGGTTGAGAGATAAAAAAATAATAATTCCCGTGCAGTCTCAATGGCGGGGTGCGGGCCGGGGAATAGGCCTCTTGGCCGGGGTGAATATGTTGGAACGCGGCGCGCGTAAATAGAAGCGGCTGGAGGTACCGGGGGCGAAGCCCGCCCCGGCCCAGAGGCCGAGTTAAAAAAAATAATAATCCCCGTTCAGTCTCAATGGCGCGGTGCGGGCCGGCCCGGCGGCGAGTGCGGCGGGCAGCAGGCCTCTTGGACAGGTTGAGAGATAAAAAAATAATAATTCCCGTGCAGTCTCAATGGCGGGGTGCGGGCCGGGGAATAGGCCTCTTGGCCGGGGTGAATATGTTGGAACGCGGCGCGTGTAAATAGAAGCGGCTGGAGGTACCGGGGGCGAAGCCCGCCCCGGCCCGGAGGCCGAGTTAAAAAAAATAATAATCCCCGTTCAGTCTCAATGGCGGGGTGCGGGCCGGCCCGGCGGCGAGTGCGGCGGGCAGCAGGCCTCTTGGACAGGTTGAGAGATAAAAAAATAATAATTCCCGTGCAGTCTCAATGGCGGGGTGCGGGCCGGGGAATAGGCCTCTTGGCCGGGGTGAATAGTGTTGGAACACGGCCCGCGGAAATAGTAGCGGCTGGAGGTACCGGGGGCGATGCCCGCCCCGGCCCGGCGGCCAAGTTAAAAAAATAAATAATCCCCGTTCAGTCTCAATGGCAGGGTGCGGGCCGGCCCGGCGGCGATTGCGGCGGGCAGCAGGCCTCTTGGACAGGTTGAGAGATAAAAAAATAATAATTCCCATGCAGTCTCAATGGCGGGGTGCGGGCCGGGGAATAGGCCTCTTGGCCGGGGTGAATAGTGTTGGAACACGGCCCGCGGAAATAGTAGCGGCTGGAGGTACCGGGGGCGATGCCCGCCCCGGCCCGGCGGCCAAGTTAAAAAAATAATAATCCCCGTTCAGTCTCAATGGCAGGGTGCGGGCCGGCCCGGCGGCGAGTGCGGCGGGCAGCAGGCCTCTTGGACAGGTTGAGAGATAAAAAAATAATAATTCCCGTTCAGTCTCAATGGCAGGGTGCGGGCCGGCCCGGCGGCGATTGCGGCGGGCAGCAGGCCTCTTGGACAGGTTGAGAGAAAAAAAAATAATAATTCCCATGCAGTCTCAATGGCGGGGTGCGGGCTGGGGAATAGGCCTCTTGGCCGGGGTGAATATGTTGGAACGCGGCGCGCGTAAATAGAAGCGGCTGGAGGTACCGGGGGCGAAGCCCGCCCCGGCCCGGAGGCCGAGTTAAAAAAAATAATAATCCCCGTTCAGTCTCAATGGCGGGGTGCGGCCCGGCCCGGCGGCGAGTGCGGCGGGCAGCAGGCCTCTTGGACAGGTTGAGAGATAAAAAAATAATAATTCCGTGCAGTCTCAATGGCGGGGTGCGGGCCGGGGAATAGGCCTCTTGGCCGGGGTGAATAGTGTTGGAACACGGCCCGCGGAAATAGTAGCGGCTGGAGGTACCGGGGGCGATGCCCGCCCCGGCCCGGCGGCCAAGTTAAAAAAATAAATAATCCCCGTTCAGTCTCAATGGCAGGGTGCGGGCCGGCCCGGCGGCGATTGCGGTGGGCAGCAGGCCTCTTGGACAGGTTGAGAGATAAAAAAATAATAATTCCCATGCAGTCTCAATGGCGGGGTGCGGGCCGGGGAATAGGCCTCTTGGCCGGGGTGAATAGTGTTGGAACACGGCCCGCGGAAATAGTAGCGGCTGGAGGTACCGGGGGCGATGCCCGCCCCGGGCCGGCGGCCAAGTTAAAAAAATAAATAATCCCCGTTCAGTCTCAATGGCAGGGTGCGGGCCGGCCCGGCGGCGAGTGCGGCGGGCAGCAGGCCTCTTGGACATGTTGAGAGATAAAAAAATAATAATTCCCGTTCAGTCTCAATGGCAGGGTGCGGGCCGGCCCGGCGGCGATTGCGGCGGGCAGCAGGCCTCTTGGACAGGTTGAGAGATAAAAAAATAATAATTCCCATGCAGTCTCAATGGCGGGGTGCGGGCCGGGGAATAGGCCTCTTGGCCGGGGTGAATATGTTGGAACGCGGCGCGCGTAAATAGAAGCGGCTGGAGGTACCGGGGGCGAAGCCCGCCCCGGCCCGGAGGCCGAGTTAAAAAAATAATAATCCCCGTTCAGTCTTAATGGCGGGGTGCGGGCCGGCCCGGCGGCGAGTGCGGCGGGCAGCAGGCCTCTTGGACAGGTTGAGAGATAAAAAAATAATAATTCCCGTGCAGTCTCAATGGCGGGGTGCGGGCCGGGGAATAGGCCTCTTGGCCGGGGTGAATAGTGTTGGAACACGGCCCGCGGAAATAGTAGCGGCTGGAGGTACCGGGGGCGATGCCCGCCCCGGGCCGGCGGCCAAGTTAAAAAAATAAATAATCCCCGTTCAGTCTCAATGGCAGGGTGCGGGCCGGCCCGGCGGCGAGTGCGGTGGGCAGCAGGCCTCTTGGACAGGTTGAGAGATAAAAAAATAATAATTCCCGTTCAGTCTCAATGGCAGGGTGCGGGCCGGCCCGGCGGCGATTGCGGCGGGCAGCAGGCCTCTTGGACAGGTTGAGAGATAAAAAAATAATAATTCCCATGCAGTCTCAATGGCGGGGTGCGGGCCGGGGAATAGGCCTCTTGGCCGGGGTGAATATGTTGGAACGCGGCGCGCGTAAATAGAAGCGGCTGGAGGTACCGGGGGCGAAGCCCGCCCCGGCCCGGAGGCCGAGTTAAAAAAAATAATAATCCCCGTTCAGTCTCAATGGCGGGGTGCGGGCCGGCCCGGCGGCGAGTGCGGCGGGCAGCAGGCCTCTTGGACAGGTTGAGAGATAAAAAAATAATAATTCCCGTGCAGTCTCAATGGCGGGGTGCGGGCCGGGGAATAGGCCTCTTGGCCGGGGTGAATAGTGTTGGAACACGGCCCGCGGAAATAGTAGCGGCTGGAGGTACCGGGGGCGATGCCCGCCCCGGCCCGGCGGCCAAGTTAAAAAAATAAATAATCCCCGTTCAGTCTCAATGGCAGGGTGCGGGCCGGCCCGGCGGCGATTGCGGCAGGCCTCTTGGACAGGTTCAGAGATAAAAAAATAATAATTCCCATGCAGTCTCAATGGCGGGGTGCGGGCCGGGGAATAGGCCTCTTGGCCGGGGTGAATAGTGTTGGAACACGGCCCGCGGAAATAGTAGCGGCTGGAGGTACCGGGGGCGATGCCCGCCCCGGGCCGGCGGCCAAGTTAAAAAAATAAATAATCCCCGTTCAGTCTCAATGGCAGGGTGCGGGCCGGCCCGGCGGCGATTGCGGCGGGCAGCAGGCCTCTTGGACAGGTTGAGAGATATAAAAATAATAATTCCCGTGCAGTCTCAATGGCGGGGTGCGGGCCGGCCCGGCGGACGAGTGTGGCCGGGGAAGAGGCCTCTTGGCCGGGGTGAATATGTTGGAACGCGGCGCGCGTAAATAGAAGCGGCTGGAGGTACCGGGGGCGAAGCCCGCCCCGGCCCGGAGGCCGAGTTAAAAAAAATAATAATCCCCGTTCAGTCTCAATGGTGGGGTGCGGGCCGGCCCGGCGGCGAGTGCGGCGGGCAGCAGGCCTCTTGGACAGGTTGAGAGATAAAAAAATAATAATTCCCGTGCAGTCTCAATGGCGGGGTGCGGGCCGGCCCGGCGGACGAGTGTGGCCGGGGAAGAGGCCTCTTGGCCGGGGTGAATATGTTGGAACGCGGCGCGCGTAAATAGAAGCGGCTGGAGGTACAGGGGGCGAAGCCCGCCCCGGCCCGGTGGCCGAGTTAAAAAAAATAATAATCCCCGTTCAGTCTCAATGGCGGGGTGCGGGCCGGCCCGGCGGCGAGTGCGGCGGACAGCAGGCCTCTTGGACAGGTTGAGAGATAAAAAAATAATAATTCCCGTGCAGTCTCAATGGCGGGGTGCGGGCCGGCCCGGCGGACGAGTGTGGCCGGGGAAGAGGCCTCTTGGCCGGGGTGAATATGTTGGAACGCGGCGCGCGTAAATAGAAGCGGCTGGAGGTACCGGGGGCGAAGCCCGCCCCGGCCCGGAGGCCGAGTTAAAAAAAATAATAATCCCCGTTCAGTCTCAATGGCGCGGTGCGGGCCGGCCCGGCGGCGAGTGCGGCGGGCAGCAGGCCTCTTGGACAGGTTGAGAGATAAAAAAATAATAATTCCCGTGCAGTCTCAATGGCGGGGTGCGGGCCGGGGAATAGGCCTCTTGGCCGGGGTGAATATGTTGGAACGCGGCGCGTGTAAATAGAAGCGGCTGGAGGTACCGGGGGCGAAGCCCGCCCCGGCCCGGAGGCCGAGTTAAAAAAAATAATAATCCCCGTTCAGTCTCAATGGCGGGGTGCGGGCCGGCCCGGCGGCGAGTGCGGCGGGCAGCAGGCCTCTTGGACAGGTTGAGAGATAAAAAAATAATAATTCCCGTGCAGTCTCAATGGCGGGGTGCGGGCCGGGGAATAGGCCTCTTGGCCGGGGTGAATAGTGTTGGAACACGGCCCGCGGAAATAGTAGCGGCTGGAGGTACCGGGGGCGATGCCCGCCCCGGCCCAGCGGCCAAGTTAAAAAAATAAATAATCCCCGTTCAGTCTCAATGGCAGGGTGCGGGCCGGCCCGGCGGCGATTGCGGCGGGCAGCAGGCCTCTTGGACAGGTTGAGAGATAAAAAAATAATAATTCCCGTGCAGTCTCAATGGCGGGGTGCGGGCCGGGGAATAGGCCTCTTGGCCGGGGTGAATATGTTGGAACGCGGCGCGCGTAAATAGAAGCGGCTGGAGGTACCGGGGGCGAAGCCCGCCCCGGCCCGGAGGCCGAGTTAAAAAAAATAATAATCCCCGTTCAGTCTCAATGGCGCGGTGCGGGCCGGCCCGGCGGCGAGTGCGGCGGGCAGCAGGCCTCTTGGACAGGTTGAGAGATAAAAAAATAATAATTCCCGTGCAGTCTCAATGGCGGGGTGCGGGCCGGGGAATAGGCCTCTTGGCCGGGGTGAATATGTTGGAACGCGGCGCGTGTAAATAGAAGCGGCTGGAGGTACCGGGGGCGAAGCCCGCCCCGGCCCGGAGGCCGAGTTAAAAAAAATAATAATCCCCGTTCAGTCTCAATGGCGGGGTGCGGGCCGGCCCGGCGGCGAGTGCGGCGGGCAGCAGGCCTCTTGGACAGGTTGAGAGATAAAAAAATAATAATTCCCGTGCAGTCTCAATGGCGGGGTGCGGGCCGGGGAATAGGCCTCTTGGCCGGGGTGAATAGTGTTGGAACACGGCCCGCGGAAATAGTAGCGGCTGGAGGTACCGGGGGCGATGCCCGCCCCGGCCCGGCGGCCAAGTTAAAAAAATAAATAATCCCCGTTCAGTCTCAATGGCAGGGTGCGGGCCGGCCCGGCGGCGATTGCGGCGGGCAGCAGGCCTCTTGGACAGGTTGAGAGATAAAAAAATAATAATTCCCATGCAGTCTCAATGGCGGGGTGCGGGCCGGGGAATAGGCCTCTTGGCCGGGGTGAATAGTGTTGGAACACGGCCCGCGGAAATAGTAGCGGCTGGAGGTACCGGGGGCGATGCCCGCCCCGGCCCGGCGGCCAAGTTAAAAAAATAATAATCCCCGTTCAGTCTCAATGGCAGGGTGCGGGCCGGCCCGGCGGCGAGTGCGGCGGGCAGCAGGCCTCTTGGACAGGTCGAGAGATAAAAAAATAATAATTCCCGTTCAGTCTCAATGGCAGGGTGCGGGCCGGCCCGGCGGCGATTGCGGCGGGCAGCAGGCCTCTTGGACAGGTTGAGAGATAAAAAAAATAATAATTCCCGTTCAGTCTCAATGGCAGGGTGCGGGCCGGCCCGGCGGCGATTGCGGCAGGCCTCTTGGACAGGTTCAGAGATAAAAAAATAATAATTCCCATGCAGTCTCAATGGCGGGGTGCGGGCCGGGGAATAGGCCTCTTGGCCGGGGTGAATAGTGTTGGAACACGGCCCGCGGAAATAGTAGCGGCTGGAGGTACCGGGGGCGATGCCCGCCCCGGGCCGGCGGCCAAGTTAAAAAAATAAATAATCCCCGTTCAGTCTCAATGGCAGGGTGCAGGCCGGCCCGGCGGCGATTGCGGCGGGCAGCAGGCCTCTTGGACAGGTTGAGAGATATAAAAATAATAATTCCCGTGCAGTCTCAATGGCGGGGTGCGGGCCGGCCCGGCGGACGAGTGTGGACGGGGAAGAGGCCTCTTGGCCGGGGTGAATATGTTGGAACGCGGCGCGCGTAAATAGAAGCGGCTGGAGGTACCGGGGGCGAAGCCCGCCCCGGCCCGGAGGCCGAGTTAAAAAAAATAATAATCCCCGTTCAGTCTCAATGGTGGGGTGCGGGCCGGCCCGGCAGCGAGTGCGGCGGGCAGCAGGCCTCTTGGACAGGTTGAGAGATAAAAAAATAATAATTCCCGTGCAGTCTCAATGGCGGGGTGCGGGCCGGCCCGGCGGACGAGTGTGGCCGGGGAAGAGGCCTCTTGGCCGGGGTGAATATGTTGGAACGCGGCGCGCGTAAATAGAAGCGGCTGGAGGTACAGGGGGCGAAGCCCGCCCCGGCCCGGTGGCCGAGTTAAAAAAAATAATAATCCCCGTTCAGTCTCAATGGCGGGGTGCGGGCCGGCCCGGCGGCGAGTGCGGCGGGCAGCAGGCCTCTTGGACAGGTTGAGAAATAAAAAAATAATAATTCCCGTTCAGTCTCAATGGCAGGGTGCGGGCCGGCCCGGCGGCGATTGCGGCGGGCAGCAGGCCTCTTGGACAGGTTGAGAGATAAAAAAATAATATTTCCCGTGCAGTCTCAATGGCGGGGTGCGGGCCGGGGAATAGGCCTCTTGGCCGGGGTGAATATGTTGGAACGCGGCGCGCGTAAATAGAAGCGGCTGGAGGTACCGGGGGCGAAGCCCGCCCCGGCCCGGAGGCCGAGTTAAAAAAAATAATAATCCCCGTTCAGTCTCAATGGCGGGGTGCGGGCCGGCCCGGCGGCGAGTGCGGCGGGCAGCAGGCCTCTTGGACAGGTTGAGAGATAAAAAAATAATAATTCCCGTGAAGTCTCAATGGCGGGGTGCGGGCCGGGGAATAGGCCTCTTGGCCGGGGTGAATAGTGTTGGAACACGGCCCGCGGAAATAGTAGCGGCTGGAGGTACCGGGGGCGATGCCCGCCCCGGCCCGGCGGCCAAGTTAAAAAAATAAATAATCCCCGTTCAGTCTCAATGGCAGGGTGCGGGCCGGCCCGGCGGCGATTGCGGCGGGCAGCAGGCCTCTTGGACAGGTTGAGAGATAAAAAAATAATAATTCCCATGCAGTCTCAATGGCGGGGTGCGGGCCGGGGAATAGGCCTCTTGGCCGGGGTGAATAGTGTTGGAACACGGCCCGCGGAAATAGTAGCGGCTGGAGGTACCGGGGGCGATGCCCGCCCCGGCCCGGCGGCCAAGTTAAAAAAATAATAATCCCCGTTCAGTCTCAATGGCAGGGTGCGGGCCGGCCCGGCGGCGAGTGCGGCGGGCAGCAGGCCTCTTGGACAGGTCGAGAGATAAAAAAATAATAATTCCCGTTCAGTCTCAATGGCAGGGTGCGGGCCGGCCCGGCGGCGATTGCGGCGGGCAGCAGGCCTCTTGGACAGGTTGAGAGATAAAAAAAATAATAATTCCCGTTCAGTCTCAATGGCAGGGTGCGGGCCGGCCCGGCGGCGATTGCGGCAGGCCTCTTGGACAGGTTCAGAGATAAAAAAATAATAATTCCCATGCAGTCTCAATGGCGGGGTGCGGGCCGGGGAATAGGCCTCTTGGCCGGGGTGAATAGTGTTGGAACACGGCCCGCGGAAATAGTAGCGGCTGGAGGTACCGGGGGCGATGCCCGCCCCGGGCCGGCGGCCAAGTTAAAAAAATAAATAATCCCCGTTCAGTCTCAATGGCAGGGTGCAGGCCGGCCCGGCGGCGATTGCGGCGGGCAGCAGGCCTCTTGGACAGGTTGAGAGATATAAAAATAATAATTCCCGTGCAGTCTCAATGGCGGGGTGCGGGCCGGCCCGGCGGACGAGTGTGGACGGGGAAGAGGCCTCTTGGCCGGGGTGAATATGTTGGAACGCGGCGCGCGTAAATAGAAGCGGCTGGAGGTACCGGGGGCGAAGCCCGCCCCGGCCCGGAGGCCGAGTTAAAAAAAATAATAATCCCCGTTCAGTCTCAATGGTGGGGTGCGGGCCGGCCCGGCAGCGAGTGCGGCGGGCAGCAGGCCTCTTGGACAGGTTGAGAGATAAAAAAATAATAATTCCCGTGCAGTCTCAATGGCGGGGTGCGGGCCGGCCCGGCGGACGAGTGTGGCCGGGGAAGAGGCCTCTTGGCCGGGGTGAATATGTTGGAACGCGGCGCGCGTAAATAGAAGCGGCTGGAGGTACAGGGGGCGAAGCCCGCCCCGGCCCGGTGGCCGAGTTAAAAAAAATAATAATCCCCGTTCAGTCTCAATGGCGGGGTGCGGGCCGGCCCGGCGGCGAGTGCGGCGGGCAGCAGGCCTCTTGGACAGGTTGAGAAATAAAAAAATAATAATTCCCGTTCAGTCTCAATGGCAGGGTGCGGGCCGGCCCGGCGGCGATTGCGGCGGGCAGCAGGCCTCTTGGACAGGTTGAGAGATAAAAAAATAATATTTCCCGTGCAGTCTCAATGGCGGGGTGCGGGCCGGGGAATAGGCCTCTTGGCCGGGGTGAATATGTTGGAACGCGGCGCGCGTAAATAGAAGCGGCTGGAGGTACCGGGGGCGAAGCCCGCCCCGGCCCGGAGGCCGAGTTAAAAAAAATAATAATCCCCGTTCAGTCTCAATGGCGGGGTGCGGGCCGGCCCGGCGGCGAGTGCGGCGGGCAGCAGGCCTCTTGGACAGGTTGAGAGATAAAAAAATAATAATTCCCGTGAAGTCTCAATGGCGGGGTGCGGGCCGGGGAATAGGCCTCTTGGCCGGGGTGAATAGTGTTGGAACACGGCCCGCGGAAATAGTAGCGGCTGGAGGTACCGGGGGCGATGCCCGCCCCGGCCCGGCGGCCAAGTTAAAAAAATAAATAATCCCCGTTCAGTCTCAATGGCAGGGTGCGGGCCGGCCCGGCGGCGATTGCGGCGGGCAGCAGGCCTCTTGGACAGGTTGAGAGATAAAAAAATAATAATTCCCATGCAGTCTCAATGGCGGGGTGCGGGCCGGGGAATAGGCCTCTTGGCCGGGGTGAATAGTGTTGGAACACGGCCCGCGGAAATAGTAGCGGCTGGAGGTACCGGGGGCGATGCCCGCCCCGGCCCGGCGGCCAAGTTAAAAAAATAAATAATCCCCGTTCAGTCTCAATGGCAGGGTGCGGGCCGGCCCGGCGGCGAGTGCGGCGGGCAGCAGGCCTCTTGGACAGGTTGAGAGATAAAAAAATAATAATTCCCGTTCAGTCTCAATGGCAGGGTGCGGGCCGGCCCGGCGGCGATTGCGGCGGGCAGCAGGCCTCTTGGACAGGTTGAGAGATAAAAAAATAATAATTCCCATGCAGTCTCAATGGCGGGGTGCGGGCCGGGGAATAGGCCTCTTGGCCGGGGTGAATAGTGTTGGAACACGGCCCGCGGAAATAGTAGCGGCTGGAGGTACCGGGGGCGATGCCCGCCCCGGCCCGGCGGCCAAGTTAAAAAAATAAATAATCCCCGTTCAGTCTCAATGGCAGGGTGCGGGCCGGCCCGGCGGCGAGTGCGGCGGGCAGCAGGCCTCTTGGACAGGTTGAGAGATAAAAAAATAATAATTCCCGTTCAGTCTCAATGGCAGGGTGCGGGCCGGCCCGGCGGCGATTGCGGCGGGCAGCAGGCCTCTTGGACAGGTTGAGAGAAAAAAAAATAATAATTCCCATGCAGTCTCAATGGCGGGGTGCGGGCCGGGGAATAGGCCTCTTGGCCGGGGTGAATATGTTGGAACGCGGCGCGCGTAAATAGAAGCGGCTGGAGGTACCGGGGGCGAAGCCCGCCCCGGCCCGGAGGCCGAGTTAAAAAAAATAATAATCCCCGTTCAGTCTCAATGGCGGGGTGCGGGCCGGCCCGGCGGCGAGTGCGGCGGGCAGCAGGCCTCTTGGACAGGTTGAGAGATAAAAAAATAATAATTCCCGTGCAGTCTCAATGGCGGGGTGCGGGCCGGGGAATAGGCCTCTTGGCCGGGGTGAATAGTGTTGGAACACGGCCCGCGGAAATAGTAGCGGCTGGAGGTACCGGGGGCGATGCCCGCCCCGGCCCGGCGGCCAAGTTAAAAAAATAAATAATCCCCGTTCAGTCTCAAGGGCAGGGTGCGGGCCGGCCCGGCGGCGAGTGCGGCGGGCAGCAGGCCTCTTGGTCAGGTTGAGAGATAAAAAAATAATAATTCCCGTTCAGTCTCAATGGCAGGGTGCGGGCCGGCCCGGCGGCGATTGCGGCGGGCAGCAGGCCTCTTGGACAGGTTGAGAGATAAAAAAATAATAATTCCCATGCAGTCTCAATGGCGGGGTGCGGGCCGGGGAATAGGCCTCTTGGCCGGGGTGAATATGTTGGAACGCGGCGCGCGTAAATAGAAGCGGCTGGAGGTACCGGGGGCGAAGCCCGCCCCGGCCCGGAGGCCGAGTTAAAAAAAATAATAATCCCCGTTCAGTCTCAATGGCGGGGTGCGGGCCGGCCCGGCAGCGAGTGCGGCGGGCAGCAGGCCTCTTGGACAGGTTGAGAAATAAAAAAATAATAATTCCCGTGCAGTCTCAATGGCGGGGTGCGGGCCGGGTAATAGGCCTCTTGGCCGGGGTGAATAGTGTTGGAACACGGCCCGCGGAAATAGTAGCGGCTGGAGGTACCGGGGGCGATGCCCGCCCCGGCCCGGCGGCCAAGTTAAAAAAATAAATAATCCCCGTTCAGTCTCAATGGCAGGGTGCGGGCCGGCCCGGCGGCGATTGCGGCGGGCAGCAGGCCTCTTGGACAGGTTGAGAGATAAAAAAATAATAATTCCCATGCAGTCTCAATGGCGGGGTGCGGGCCGGGGAATAGGCCTCTTGGCCGGGGTGAATAGTGTTGGAACACGGCCCGCGGAAATAGTAGCGGCTGGAGGTACCGGGGGCGATGCCCGCCCCGGCCCGGCGGCCAAGTTAAAAAAATAAATAATCCCCGTTCAGTCTCAATGGCAGGGTGCGGGCCGGCCCGGCGGCGAGTGCGGCGGGCAGCAGGCCTCTTGGACAGGTTGAGAGATAAAAAAATAATAATTCCCGTTCAGTCTCAATGGCAGGGTGCGGGCCGGCCCGGCGGCGATTGCGGCGGGCAGCAGACCTCTTGGACAGGTTGAGAGATAAAAAAATAATAATTCCCATGCAGTCTCAATGGCGGGGTGCGGGCCGGGGAATAGGCCTCTTGGCCGGGGTGAATATGTTGGAACGCGGCGCGCGTAAATAGAAGCGGCTGGAGGTACCGGGGGCGAAGCCCGCCCCGGCCCGGAGGCCGAGTTAAAAAAAATAATAATCCCCGTTCAGTCTCAATGGCGGGGTGCGGGCCGGCCCGGCGGCGAGTGCGGCGGGCAGCAGGCCTCTTGGACAGGTTGAGAGATAAAAAAATAATAATTCCCGTGCAGTCTCAATGGCGGGGTGCGGGCCGGGGAATAGGCCTCTTGGCCGGGGTGAATAGTGTTGGAACACGGCCCGCGGAAATAGTAGCGGCTGGAGGTACCGGGGGCGATGCCCGCCCCGGCCCGGCGGCCAAGTTAAAAAAATAAATAATCCCCGTTCAGTCTCAATGGCAGGGTGCGGGCCGGCCCGGCGGCGATTGCGGCGGGCAGCAGGCCTCTTGGACAGGTTGAGAGATAAAAAAATAATAATTCCCGTGCAGTCTCAATGGCGGGGTGCGGGCCGGGGAATAGGCCTCTTGGCCGGGGTGAATAGTGTTGGAACACGGCCCGCGGAAATAGTAGCGGCTGGAGGTACCGGGGGCGATGCCCGCCCCGGGCCGGCGGCCAAGTTAAAAAAATAAATAATCCCCGTTCAGTCTCAATGGCAGGGTGCGGGCCGGCCCGGCGGCGAGTGCGGCGGGCAGCAGGCCTCTTGGACAGGTTGAGAGATATAAAAATAATAATTCCCGTGCAATCTCAATGGCGGGGTGCGGGCCGGCCCGGCGGACGAGTGTGGCCGGGGAAGAGGCCTCTTGGCCGGGGTGAATATGTTGGAACGCGGCGCGCGTAAATAGAAGCGGCTGGAGGTACCGGGGGCGAAGCCCGCCCCGGCCCGGAGGCCGAGTTAAAAAAAATAATAATCCCCGTTCAGTCTCAATGGCGGGGTGCGGGGCGGCCCGGCGGCGAGTGCGGCGGGCAGCAGGCCTCTTGGACAGGTTGAGAGATAAAAAAATAATAATTCCCGTGCAGTCTCAATGGCGGGGTGCGGGCCGGCCCGGCGGACGAGTGTGGCCGGGGAAGAGGCCTCTTGGCCGGGGTGAATATGTTGGAACGCGGCGCGCGTAAATAGAAGCGGCTGGAGGTACAGGGGGCGAAGCCCGCCCCGGCCCGGTGGCCGAGTTAAAAAAAATAATAATCCCCGTTCAGTCTCAATGGCGGGGTGCGGGCCGGCCCGGCGGCGAGTGCGGCGGGCAGCAGGCCTCTTGGACAGGTTGAGAGATAAAAAAATAATAATTCCCGTGCAGTCTCAATGGCGGGGTGCGGGCCGGCCCGGCGGACGAGTGTGGCCGGGGAAGAGGCCTCTTGGCCGGGGTGAATATGTTGGAACGCGGCGCGCGTAAATAGAAGCGGCTGGAGGTACCGGGGGCGAAGCCCGCCCCGGCCCGGAGGCCGAGTTAAAAAAAATAATAATCCCCGTTCAGTCTCAATGGCGGGGTGCGGGCCGGCCCGGCGGCGAGTGCGGCGGGCAGCAGGCCTCTTGGACAGGTTGAGAGATAAAAAAATAATAATTCCCGTGCAGTCTCAATGGCGGGGTGCGGGCCGGGGAATAGGCCTCTTGGCCGGGGTGAATAGTGTTGGAACACGGCCCGCGGAAATAGTAGCGGCTGGAGGTACCGGGGGCGATGCCCGCCCCGGCCCGGCGGCCAAGTTAAAAAAATAAATAATCCCCGTTCAGTCTCAATGGCAGGGTGCGGGCCGGCCCGGCGGCGATTGCGGCGGGCAGCAGGCCTCTTGGACAGGTTGAGAGATAAAAAAATAATAATTCCCATGCAGTCTCAATGGCGGGGTGCGGGCCGGGGAATAGGCCTCTTGGCCGGGGTGAATAGTGTTGGAACACGGCCCGCGGAAATAGTAGCGGCTGGAGGTACCGGGGGCGATGCCCGCCCCGGGCCGGCGGCCAAGTTAAAAAAATAAATAATCGCCGTTCAGTCTCAATGGCAGGGTGCGGGCCGGCCCGGCGGCGAGTGCGGCGGGCAGCAGGCCTCTTGGACAGGTTGAGAGATAAAAAAATAATAATTCCCGTTCAGTCTCAATGGCAGGGTGCGGGCCGGCCCGGCGGCGATTGCGGCGGGCAGCAGGCCTCTTGGACAGGTTGAGAGATAAAAAAATAATAATTCCCGTTCAGTCTCAATGGCAGGGTGCGGGCCGGCCCGGCGGCGATTGCGGCAGGCCTCTTGGACAGGTTCAGAGATAAAAAAAATAATAATTCCCATGCAGTCTCAATGGCGGGGTGCGGGCCGGGGAATAGGCCTCTTGGCCGGGGTGAATAGTGTTGGAACACGGCCCGCGGAAATAGTAGCGGCTGGAGGTACCGGGGGCGATGCCCGCCCCGGGCCGGCGGCCAAGTTAAAAAAATAAATAATCCCCGTTCAGTCTCAATGGCAGGGTGCGGGCCGGCCCGGCGGCGATTGCGGCGGGCAGCAGGCCTCTTGGACAGGTTGAGAGATATAAAAATAATATTTCCCGTGCAGTCTCAATGGCGGGGTGCGGGCCGGCCCGGCGGACGAGTGTGGCCGGGGAAGAGGCCTCTTGGCCGGGGTGAATATGTTGGAACGCGGCGCGCGTAAATAGAAGCGGCTGGAGGTACCGGGGGCGAAGCCCGCCCCGGCCCGGAGGCCGAGTTAAAAAAAATAATAATCCCCGTTCAGTCTCAATGGTGGGGTGCGGGCCGGCCCGGCGGCGAGTGCGGCGGGCAGCAGGCCTCTTGGACAGGTTGAGAGATAAAAAAATAATAATTTCCGTGCAGTCTCAATGGCGGGGTGCGGGCCGGCCCGGCGGACGAGTGTGGCCGGGGAAGAGGCCTCTTGGCCGGGGTGAATATGTTGGAACGCGGCGCGCGTAAATAGAAGCGGCTGGAGGTACAGGGGGCGAAGCCCGCCCCGGCCCGGTGGCCGAGTTAAAAAAAATAATAATCCCCGTTCAGTCTCAATGGCGGGGTGCGGGCCGGCCCGGCGGCGAGTGCGGCGGGCAGCAGGCCTCTTGGACAGGTTGAGAGATAAAAAAATAATAATTCCCGTGCAGTCTCAATGGCGGGGTGCGGGCCGGCCCGGCGGCGATTGCGGCGGGCAGCAGGCCTCTTGGACAGGTTGAGAGATAAAAAAATAATAATTCCCATGCAGTCTCAATGGCGGGGTGCGGGCCGGGGAATAGGCCTCTTGGCCGGGGTGAATATGTTGGAACGCGACGCGCGTAAATAGAAGCGGCTGGAGGTACCGGGGGCGAAGCCCGCCCCGGCCCGGAGGCCGAGTTAAAAAAAATAATAATCCCCGTTCAGTCTCAATGGCGGGGTGCGGGCCGGCCCGGCGGCGAGTGCGGCGGGCAGCAGGCCTCTTGGACAGGTTGAGAGATAAAAAAATAATAATTCCCGTGCAGTCTCAATGGCGGGGTGCGGGCCGGGGAATAGGCCTCTTGGCCGGGGTGAATAGTGTTGGAACACGGCCCGCGGAAATAGTAGCGGCTGGAGGTACCGGGGGCGATGCCCGCCCCGGCCCGGCGGCCAAGTTAAAAAAATAAATAATCCCCGTTCAGTCTCAATGGCAGGGTGCGGGCCGGCCCGGCGGCGATTGCGGCGGGCAGCAGGCCTCTTGGACAGGTTGAGAGATAAAAAAATAATAATTCCCATGCAGTCTCAATGGCGGGGTGCGGGCCGGGGAATAGGCCTCTTGGCCGGGGTGAATAGTGTTGGAACACGGCCCGCGGAAATAGTAGCGGCTGGAGGTACCGGGGGCGATGCCCGCCCCGGCCCGGCGGCCAAGTTAAAAAAATAAATAATCCCCGTTCAGTCTCAATGGCAGGGTGCGGGCCGGCCCGGCGGCGAGTGCGGCGGGCAGCAGGCCTCTTGGACAGGTTGAGAGATAAAAAAATAATAATTCCCGTTCAGTCTCAATGGCAGGGTGCGGGCCGGCCCGGCGGCGATTGCGGCGGGCAGCAGGCCTCTTGGACAGGTTGAGAGATAAAAAAATAATAATTCCCATGCAGTCTCAATGGCGGGGTGCGGGCCGGGGAATAGGCCTCTTGGCCGGGGTGAATATGTTGGAACGCGGGCGCGCGTAAATAGAAGCGGCTGGAGGTACCGGGGGCGAAGCCCGCCCCGGCCCGGAGGCCGAGTTAAAAAAATAATAATCCCCGTTCAGTCTTAATGGCGGGGTGCGGGCCGGCCCGGCGGCGAGTGCGGCGGGCAGCAGGCCTCTTGGACAGGTTGAGAGATAAAAAAATAATAATTCCCGTGCAGTCTCAATGGCGGGGTGCGGGCCGGGGAATAGGCCTCTTGGCCGGGGTGAATAGTGTTGGAACACGGCCCGCGGAAATAGTAGCGGCTGGAGGTACCGGGGGCGATGCCCGCCCCGGGCCGGCGGCCAAGTTAAAAAAATAAATAATCCCCGTTCAGTCTCAATGGCAGGGTGCGGGCCGGCCCGGCGGCGAGTGCGGCGGGCAGCAGGCCTCTTGGACAGGTTGAGAGATATAAAAATAATAATTCCCGTGCAGTCTCAATGGCGGGGTGCGGGCCGGCCCGGCGGACGAGTGTGGCCGGGGAAGAGGCCTCTTGGCCGGGGTGAATATGTTGGAACGCGGCGCGCGTAAATAGAAGCGGCTGGAGGTACAGGGGGCGAAGCCCGCCCCGGCCCGGTGGCCGAGTTAAAAAAAAAAATAATCCCCGTTCAGTCTCAATGGCGGGGTGCGGGCCGGCCCGGCGGCGAGTGCGGCGGGCAGCAGGCCTCTTGGACAGGTTGAGAGATAAAAAAATAATAATTCCCGTGCAGTCTCAATGGCGGGGTGCGGGCCGGCCCGGCGGACGAGTGTGGCCGGGGAAGAGGCCTCTTGGCCGGGGTGAATATGTTGGAACGCGGCGCGTGTAAATAGAAGCGGCTGGAGGTACCGGGGGCGAAGCCCGCCCCGGCCCGGAGGCCGAGTTAAAAAAAATAATAATCCCCGTTCAGTCTCAATGGCGGGGTGCGGGCCGGCCCGGCGGCGAGTGCGGCGGGCAGCAGGCCTCTTGGACAGGTCGAGAGATAAAAAAATAATAATTCCCGTGCAGTCTCAATGGCGGGGTGCGGGCCGGGGAATAGGCCTCTTGGCCGGGGTGAATAGCGTTGGAACACGGCCCGCGGAAATAGTAGCGGCTGGAGGTACCGGGGGCGATGCCCGCCCCGGCCCAGCGGCCAAATTAAAAAAATAAATAATCCCCGTTCAGTCTCAATGGCAGAGTGCGGGCCGGCCCGGCGGCGATTGCGGCGGGCAGCAGGCCTCTTGGACAGGTTGAGAGATAAAAAAATAATAATTCCCGTGCAGTCTCAATGGCGGGGTGCGGGCCGGGGAATAGGCCTCTTGGCCGGGGTGAATATGTTGGAACGCGGCGCGCGTAAATAGAAGCGGCTGGAGGTACCGGGGGCGAAGCCCGCCCCGGCCCAGAGGCCGAGTTAAAAAAAATAATAATCCCCGTTCAGTCTCAATGGCGCGGTGCGGGCCGGCCCGGCGGCGAGTGCGGCGGGCAGCAGGCCTCTTGGACAGGTTGAGAGATAAAAAAATAATAATTCCCGTGCAGTCTCAATGGCGGGGTGCGGGCCGGGGAATAGGCCTCTTGGCCGGGGTGAATATGTTGGAACGCGGCGCGTGTAAATAGAAGCGGCTGGAGGTACCGGGGGCGAAGCCCGCCCCGGCCCGGAGGCCGAGTTAAAAAAAATAATAATCCCCGTTCAGTCTCAATGGCGGGGTGCGGGCCGGCCCGGCGGCGAGTGCGGCGGGCAGCAGGCCTCTTGGACAGGTTGAGAGATAAAAAAATAATAATTCCCGTGCAGTCTCAATGGCGGGGTGCGGGCCGGGGAATAGGCCTCTTGGCCGGGGTGAATAGTGTTGGAACACGGCCCGCGGAAATAGTAGCGGCTGGAGGTACCGGGGGCGATGCCCGCCCCGGCCCGGCGGCCAAGTTAAAAAAATAAATAATCCCCGTTCAGTCTCAATGGCAGGGTGCGGGCCGGCCCGGCGGCGATTGCGGCGGGCAGCAGGCCTCTTGGACAGGTTGAGAGATAAAAAAATAATAATTCCCATGCAGTCTCAATGGCGGGGTGCGGGCCGGGGAATAGGCCTCTTGGCCGGGGTGAATAGTGTTGGAACACGGCCCGCGGAAATAGTAGCGGCTGGAGGTACCGGGGGCGATGCCCGCCCCGGCCCGGCGGCCAAGTTAAAAAAATAATAATCCCCGTTCAGTCTCAATGGCAGGGTGCGGGCCGGCCCGGCGGCGAGTGCGGCGGGCAGCAGGCCTCTTGGACAGGTTGAGAGATAAAAAAATAATAATTCCCGTTCAGTCTCAATGGCAGGGTGCGGGCCGGCCCGGCGGCGATTGCGGCGGGCAGCAGGCCTCTTGGACAGGTTGAGAGAAAAAAAAATAATAATTCCCATGCAGTCTCAATGGCGGGGTGCGGGCTGGGGAATAGGCCTCTTGGCCGGGGTGAATATGTTGGAACGCGGCGCGCGTAAATAGAAGCGGCTGGAGGTACCGGGGGCGAAGCCCGCCCCGGCCCGGAGGCCGAGTTAAAAAAAATAATAATCCCCGTTCAGTCTCAATGGCGGGGTGCGGCCCGGCCCGGCGGCGAGTGCGGCGGGCAGCAGGCCTCTTGGACAGGTTGAGAGATAAAAAAATAATAATTCCGTGCAGTCTCAATGGCGGGGTGCGGGCCGGGGAATAGGCCTCTTGGCCGGGGTGAATAGTGTTGGAACACGGCCCGCGGAAATAGTAGCGGCTGGAGGTACCGGGGGCGATGCCCGCCCCGGCCCGGCGGCCAAGTTAAAAAAATAAATAATCCCCGTTCAGTCTCAATGGCAGGGTGCGGGCCGGCCCGGCGGCGATTGCGGTGGGCAGCAGGCCTCTTGGACAGGTTGAGAGATAAAAAAATAATAATTCCCATGCAGTCTCAATGGCGGGGTGCGGGCCGGGGAATAGGCCTCTTGGCCGGGGTGAATAGTGTTGGAACACGGCCCGCGGAAATAGTAGCGGCTGGAGGTACCGGGGGCGATGCCCGCCCCGGGCCGGCGGCCAAGTTAAAAAAATAAATAATCCCCGTTCAGTCTCAATGGCAGGGTGCGGGCCGGCCCGGCGGCGAGTGCGGCGGGCAGCAGGCCTCTTGGACATGTTGAGAGATAAAAAAATAATAATTCCCGTTCAGTCTCAATGGCAGGGTGCGGGCCGGCCCGGCGGCGATTGCGGCGGGCAGCAGGCCTCTTGGACAGGTTGAGAGATAAAAAAATAATAATTCCCATGCAGTCTCAATGGCGGGGTGCGGGCCGGGGAATAGGCCTCTTGGCCGGGGTGAATATGTTGGAACGCGGCGCGCGTAAATAGAAGCGGCTGGAGGTACCGGGGGCGAAGCCCGCCCCGGCCCGGAGGCCGAGTTAAAAAAATAATAATCCCCGTTCAGTCTTAATGGCGGGGTGCGGGCCGGCCCGGCGGCGAGTGCGGCGGGCAGCAGGCCTCTTGGACAGGTTGAGAGATAAAAAAATAATAATTCCCGTGCAGTCTCAATGGCGGGGTGCGGGCCGGGGAATAGGCCTCTTGGCCGGGGTGAATAGTGTTGGAACACGGCCCGCGGAAATAGTAGCGGCTGGAGGTACCGGGGGCGATGCCCGCCCCGGGCCGGCGGCCAAGTTAAAAAAATAAATAATCCCCGTTCAGTCTCAATGGCAGGGTGCGGGCCGGCCCGGCGGCGAGTGCGGTGGGCAGCAGGCCTCTTGGACAGGTTGAGAGATAAAAAAATAATAATTCCCGTTCAGTCTCAATGGCAGGGTGCGGGCCGGCCCGGCGGCGATTGCGGCGGGCAGCAGGCCTCTTGGACAGGTTGAGAGATAAAAAAATAATAATTCCCATGCAGTCTCAATGGCGGGGTGCGGGCCGGGGAATAGGCCTCTTGGCCGGGGTGAATATGTTGGAACGCGGCGCGCGTAAATAGAAGCGGCTGGAGGTACCGGGGGCGAAGCCCGCCCCGGCCCGGAGGCCGAGTTAAAAAAAATAATAATCCCCGTTCAGTCTCAATGGCGGGGTGCGGGCCGGCCCGGCGGCGAGTGCGGCGGGCAGCAGGCCTCTTGGACAGGTTGAGAGATAAAAAAATAATAATTCCCGTGCAGTCTCAATGGCGGGGTGCGGGCCGGGGAATAGGCCTCTTGGCCGGGGTGAATAGTGTTGGAACACGGCCCGCGGAAATAGTAGCGGCTGGAGGTACCGGGGGCGATGCCCGCCCCGGCCCGGCGGCCAAGTTAAAAAAATAAATAATCCCCGTTCAGTCTCAATGGCAGGGTGCGGGCCGGCCCGGCGGCGATTGCGGCAGGCCTCTTGGACAGGTTCAGAGATAAAAAAATAATAATTCCCATGCAGTCTCAATGGCGGGGTGCGGGCCGGGGAATAGGCCTCTTGGCCGGGGTGAATAGTGTTGGAACACGGCCCGCGGAAATAGTAGCGGCTGGAGGTACCGGGGGCGATGCCCGCCCCGGGCCGGCGGCCAAGTTAAAAAAATAAATAATCCCCGTTCAGTCTCAATGGCAGGGTGCGGGCCGGCCCGGCGGCGATTGCGGCGGGCAGCAGGCCTCTTGGACAGGTTGAGAGATATAAAAATAATAATTCCCGTGCAGTCTCAATGGCGGGGTGCGGGCCGGCCCGGCGGACGAGTGTGGCCGGGGAAGAGGCCTCTTGGCCGGGGTGAATATGTTGGAACGCGGCGCGCGTAAATAGAAGCGGCTGGAGGTACCGGGGGCGAAGCCCGCCCCGGCCCGGAGGCCGAGTTAAAAAAAATAATAATCCCCGTTCAGTCTCAATGGTGGGGTGCGGGCCGGCCCGGCGGCGAGTGCGGCGGGCAGCAGGCCTCTTGGACAGGTTGAGAGATAAAAAAATAATAATTCCCGTGCAGTCTCAATGGCGGGGTGCGGGCCGGCCCGGCGGACGAGTGTGGCCGGGGAAGAGGCCTCTTGGCCGGGGTGAATATGTTGGAACGCGGCGCGCGTAAATAGAAGCGGCTGGAGGTACAGGGGGCGAAGCCCGCCCCTGCCCGGTGGCCGAGTTAAAAAAAATAATAATTCCCGTGCAGTCTCAATGGCGGGGTGCGGGCCGGGGAATAGGCCTCTTGGCCGGGGTGAATAGTGTTGGAACACGGCCCGCGGAAATAGTAGCGGCTGGAGGTACCGGGGGCGATGCCCGCCCCGGGCCGGCGGCCAAGTTAAAAAAATAAATAATCCCCGTTCAGTCTCAATGGCAGGGTGCGGGCCGGCCCGGCGGCGAGTGCGGTGGGCAGCAGGCCTCTTGGACAGGTTGAGAGATAAAAAAATAATAATTCCCGTTCAGTCTCAATGGCAGGGTGCGGGCCGGCCCGGCGGCGATTGCGGCGGGCAGCAGGCCTCTTGGACAGGTTGAGAGATAAAAAAATAATAATTCCCATGCAGTCTCAATGGCGGGGTGCGGGCCGGGGAATAGGCCTCTTGGCCGGGGTGAATATGTTGGAACGCGGCGCGCGTAAATAGAAGCGGCTGGAGGTACCGGGGGCGAAGCCCGCCCCGGCCCGGAGGCCGAGTTAAAAAAAATAATAATCCCCGTTCAGTCTCAATGGCGGGGTGCGGGCCGGCCCGGCGGCGAGTGCGGCGGGCAGCAGGCCTCTTGGACAGGTTGAGAGATAAAAAAATAATAATTCCCGTGCAGTCTCAATGGCGGGGTGCGGGCCGGGGAATAGGCCTCTTGGCCGGGGTGAATAGTGTTGGAACACGGCCCGCGGAAATAGTAGCGGCTGGAGGTACCGGGGGCGATGCCCGCCCCGGCCCGGCGGCCAAGTTAAAAAAATAAATAATCCCCGTTCAGTCTCAATGGCAGGGTGCGGGCCGGCCCGGCGGCGATTGCGGTAGGCCTCTTGGACAGGTTCAGAGATAAAAAAATAATAATTCGCATGCAGTCTCAATGGCGGGGTGCGGGCCGGGGAATAGGCCTCTTGGCCGGGGTGAATAGTGTTGGAACACGGCCCGCGGAAATAGTAGCGGCTGGAGGTACCGGGGGCGATGCCCGCCCCGGGCCGGCGGCCAAGTTAAAAAAATAAATAATCCCCGTTCAGTCTCAATGGCAGGGTGCGGGCCGGCCCGGCGGCGATTGCGGCGGGCAGCAGGCCTCTTGGACAGGTTGAGAGATATAAAAATAATAATTCCCGTGCAGTCTCAATGGCGGGGTGCGGGCCGGCCCGGCGGACGAGTGTGGCCGGGGAAGAGGCCTCTTGGCCGGGATGAATATGTTGGAACGCGGCGCGCGTAAATATAAGCGGCTGGAGGTACCGGGGGCGAAGCCCGCCCCGCCCCGGAGGCCGAGTTAAAAAAAATAATAATCCCCGTTCAGTCTCAATGGTGGGGTGCGGGCCGGCCCGGCGGCGAGTGCGGCGGGCAGCAGGCCTCTTGGACAGGTTGAGAGATAAAAAAATAATAATTCCCGTGCAGTCTCAATGGCGGGGTGCGGGCCGGCCCGGCGGACGAGTGTGGCCGGGGAAGAGGCCTCTTGGCCGGGGTGAATATGTTGGAACGCGGCGCGCGTAAATAGCAGCGGCTGGAGGTACAGGGGGCGAAGCCCGCCCCGGCCCGGTGGCCGAGTTAAAAAAAATAATAATCCCCGTTCAGTCTCAATGGCGGGGTGCGGGCCGGCCCGGCGGCGAGTGCGGCGGACAGCAGGCCTCTTGGACAGGTTGAGAGATAAAAAAATAATAATTCCCGTGCAGTCTCAATGGCGGGGTGCGGGCCGGCCCGGCGGACGAGTGTGGCCGGGGAAGAGGCCTCTTGGCCGGGGTGAATATGTTGGAACGCGGCGCGCGTAAATAGAAGCGGCTGGAGGTACCGGGGGCGAAGCCTGCCCCGGCCCGGAGGCCGAGTTAAAAAAAATAATAATCCCCGTTCAGTCTCAATGGCGGGGTGCGGGCCGGCCCGGCGGCGAGTGCGGCGGGCAGCAGGCCTCTTGGACAGGTTGAGAAATAAAAAAATAATAATTCCCGTGCAGTCTCAATGGCAGGGTGCGGGCCGGCCCGGCGGCGATTGCGGCGGGCAGCAGGCCTCTTGGACAGGTTGAGAGATAAAAAAATAATAATTCCCGTGCAGTCTCAATGGCGGGGTGCGGGCCGGGGAATAGGCCTCTTGGCCGGGGTGAATATGTTGGAACGCGGCGCGCGTAAATAGAAGCGGCTGGAGGTACCGGGGGCGAAGCCCGCCCCGGCCCGGAGGCCGAGTTAAAAAAAATAATCATCCCCGTTCAGTCTCAATGGCGCGGTGCGGGCCGGCCCGGCGGCGAGTGCGGCGGGCAGCAGGCCTCTTGGACAGGTTGAGAGATAAAAAAATAATAATTCCCGTGCAGTCTCAATGGCGGGGTGCGGGCCGGGGAATAGGCCTCTTGGCCGGGGTGAATATGTTGGAACGCGGCGCGTGTAAATAGAAGCGGCTGGAGGTACCGGGGGCGAAGCCCGCCCCGGCCCGGAGGCCGAGTTAAAAAAAATAATAATCCCCGTTCAGTCTCAATGGCGGGGTGCGGGCCGGCCCGGCAGCGAGTGCGGCGGGCAGCAGGCCTCTTGGACAGGTTGAGAAATAAAAAAATAATAATTCCCGTGCAGTCTCAATGGCAGGGTGCGGGCCGGCCCGGCGGCGATTGCGGCGGGCAGCAGGCCTCTTGGACAGGTTGAGAGATAAAAAAATAATAATTCCCGTGCAGTCTCAATGGCGGGGTGCGGGCCGGGGAATAGGCCTCTTGGCCGGGGTGAATAGTGTTGGAACACGGCCCGCGGAAATAGTAGCGGCTGGAGGTACCGGGGGCGATGCCCGCCCCGGCCCAGCGGCCAAATTAAAAAAATAAATAATCCCCGTTCAGTCTCAATGGCAAGGTGCGGGCCGGCCCGGCGGCGATTGCGGCGGGCAGCAGGCCTCTTGGACAGGTTGAGAGATAAAAAAATAATAATTCCCGTGCAGTCTCAATGGCGGGGTGCGGGCCGGGGAATAGGCCTCTTGGCCGGGGTGAATATGTTGGAACGCGGCGCGCGTAAATAGAAGCGGCTGGAGGTACCGGGGGCGAAGCCCGCCCCGGCCCGGAGGCCGAGTTAAAAAAAATAATAATCCCCGTTCAGTCTCAATGGCGCGGTGCGGGCCGGCCCGGCGGCGAGTGCGGCGGGCAGCAGGCCTCTTGGACAGGTTGAGAGATAAAAAAATAATAATTCCCGTGCAGTCTCAATGGCGGGGTGCGGGCCGGGGAATAGGCCTCTTGGCCGGGGTGAATATGTTGGAACGCGGCGCGTGTAAATAGAAGCGGCTGGAGGTACCGGGGGCGAAGCCCGCCCCGGCCCGGAGGCCGAGTTAAAAAAAATAATAATCCCCGTTCAGTCTCAATGGCGGGGTGCGGGCCGGCCCGGCGGCGAGTGCGGCGGGCAGCAGGCCTCTTGGACAGGTTGAGAGATAAAAAAATAATAATTCCCGTGCAGTCTCAATGGCGGGGTGCGGGCCGGGGAATAGGCCTCTTGGCCGGGGTGAATAGTGTTGGAACACGGCCCGCGGAAATAGTAGCGGCTGGAGGTACCGGGGGCGATGCCCGCCCCGGCCCGGCGGCCAAGTTAAAAAAATAAATAATCCCCGTTCAGTCTCAATGGCAGGGTGCGGGCCGGCCCGGCGGCGATTGCGGCGGGCAGCAGGCCTCTTGGACAGGTTGAGAGATAAAAAAATAATAATTCCCATGCAGTCTCAATGGCGGGGTGCGGGCCGGGGAATAGGCCTCTTGGCCGGGGTGAATAGTGTTGGAACACGGCCCGCGGAAATAGTAGCGGCTGGAGGTACCGGGGGCGATGCCCGCCCCGGCCCGGCGGCCAAGTTAAAAAAATAATAATCCCCGTTCAGTCTCAATGGCAGGGTGCGGGCCGGCCCGGCGGCGAGTGCGGCGGGCAGCAGGCCTCTTGGACAGGTCGAGAGATAAAAAAAATAATAATTCCCGTTCAGTCTCAATGGCAGGGTGCGGGCCGGCCCGGCGGCGATTGCGGCGGGCAGCAGGCCTCTTGGACAGGTTGAGAGATAAAAAAATAATAATTCCCGTTCAGTCTCAATGGCAGGGTGCGGGCCGGCCCGGCGGCGATTGCGGCAGGCCTCTTGGACAGGTTCAGAGATAAAAAAATAATAATTCCCATGCAGTCTCAATGGCGGGGTGCGGGCCGGGGAATAGGCCTCTTGGCCGGGGTGAATAGTGTTGGAACACGGCCCGCGGAAATAGTAGCGGCTGGAGGTACCGGGGGCGATGCCCGCCCCGGGCCGGCGGCCAAGTTAAAAAAATAAATAATCCCCGTTCAGTCTCAATGGCAGGGTGCGGGCCGGCCCGGCGGCGATTGCGGCGGGCAGCAGGCCTCTTGGACAGGTTGAGAGATATAAAAATAATAATTCCCGTGCAGTCTCAATGGCGGGGTGCGGGCCGGCCCGGCGGACGAGTGTGGACGGGGAAGAGGCCTCTTGGCCGGGGTGAATATGTTGGAACGCGGCGCGCGTAAATAGAAGCGGCTGGAGGTACCGGGGGCGAAGCCCGCCCCGGCCCGGAGGCCGAGTTAAAAAAAATAATAATCCCCGTTCAGTCTCAATGGTGGGGTGCGGGCCGGCCCGGCAGCGAGTGCGGCGGGCAGCAGGCCTCTTGGACAGGTTGAGAGATAAAAAAATAATAATTCCCGTGCAGTCTCAATGGCGGGGTGCGGGCCGGCCCGGCGGACGAGTGTGGCCGGGGAAGAGGCCTCTTGGCCGGGGTGAATATGTTGGAACGCGGCGCGCGTAAATAGAAGCGGCTGGAGGTACAGGGGGCGAAGCCCGCCCCGGCCCGGTGGCCGAGTTAAAAAAAATAATAGTCCCCGTTCAGTCTCAATGGCGGGGTGCGGGCCGGCCCGGCGGCGAGTGCGGCGGGCAGCAGGCCTCTTGGACAGGTTGAGAGATAAAAAAATAATAATTCCCGTGCAGTCTCAATGGCGGGGTGCGGGCCGGCCCGGCGGCGAGTGCGGCGGGCAGCAGGCCTCTTGGACAGGTTGAGAGATAAAAAAATAATAATTCCCGTGCAGTCTCAATGGCGGGGTGCGGGCCGGCCCGGCGGCGATTGCGGCGGGCAGCAGGCCTCTTGGACAGGTTGAGAGATAAAAAAATAATAATTCCCATGCAGTCTCAATGGCGGGGTGCGGGCCGGGGAATAGGCCTCTTGGCCGGGGTGAATATGTTGGAACGCGGCGCGCGTAAATAGAAGCGGCTGGAGGTACCGGGGGTGAAGCCCGCCCCGGCCCGGAGGCCGAGTTAAAAAAAATAATAATCCCCGTTCAGTCTCAATGGCGGGGTGCGGGCCGGCCCGGCGGCGAGTGCGGCGGGCAGCAGGCCTCTTGGACAGGTTGAGAGATAAAAAAATAATAATTCCCGTGCAGTCTCAATGGCGGGGTGCGGGCCGGGGAATAGGCCTCTTGGCCGGGGTGAATAGTGTTGGAACACGGCCCGCGGAAATAGTAGCGGCTGGAGGTACCGGGGGCGATGCCCGCCCCGGCCCGGCGGCCAAGTTAAAAAAATAAATAATCCCCGTTCAGTCTCAATGGCAGGGTGCGGGCCGGCCCGGCGGCGATTGCGGCGGGCAGCAGGCCTCTTGGACAGGTTGAGAGATAAAAAAATAATAATTCCCATGCAGTCTCAATGGCGGGGTGCGGGCCGGGGAATAGGCCTCTTGGCCGGGGTGAATAGTGTTGGAACACGGCCCGCGGAAATAGTAGCGGCTGGAGGTACCGGGGGCGATGCCCGCCCCGGCCCGGCGGCCAAGTTAAAAAAATAAATAATCCCCGTTCAGTCTCAATGGCAGGGTGCGGGCCGGCCCGGCGGCGAGTGCGGCGGGCAGCAGGCCTCTTGGACAGGTTGAGAGATAAAAAAATAATAATTCCCGTTCAGTCTCAATGGCAGGGTGCGGGCCGGCCCGGCGGCGATTGCGGCGGGCAGCAGGCCTCTTGGACAGGTTGAGAGATAAAAAAATAATAATTCCCATGCAGTCTCAATGGCGGGGTGCGGGCCGGGGAATAGGCCTCTTGGCCGGGGTGAATATGTTGGAACGCGGCGCGCGTAAATAGAAGCGGCTGGAGGTACCGGGGGCGAAGCCCGCCCCGGCCCGGAGGCCGAGTTAAAAAAAATAATAATCCCCGTTCAGTCTCAATGGCGGGGTGCGGGCCGGCCCGGCGGCGAGTGCGGCGGGCAGCAGGCCTCTTGGACAGGTTGAGAGATAAAAAAATAATAATTCCCATGCAGTCTCAATGGCGGGGTGCGGGCCGGGGAATAGGCCTCTTGGCCGGGGTGAATATGTTGGAACGCGGCGCGCGTAAATAGAAGCGGCTGGAGGTACCGGGGGCGAAGCCCGCCCCGGCCCGGAGGCCGAGTTAAAAAAAATAATAATCCCCGTTCAGTCTCAATGGCGGGGTGCGGGGCGGCCCGGCGGCGAGTGCGGCGGGCAGCAGGCCTCTTGGACAGGTTGAGAGATAAAAAAATAATAATTCCCGTGCAGTCTCAATGGCGGGGTGCGGGCCGGCCCGGCGGACGAGTGTGGCCGGGGAAGAGGCCTCTTGGCCGGGGTGAATATGTTGGAACGCGGCGCGCGTAAATAGAAGCGGCTGGAGGTACCGGGGGCGAAGCCCGCCCCGGCCCGGAGGCCGAGTTAAAAAAAATAATAATCCCCGTTCAGTCTCAATGGCGGGGTGCGGGCCGGCCCGGCGGCGAGTGCGGCGGGCAGCAGGCCTCTTGGACAGGTTGAGAGATAAAAAAATAATAATTCCCGTGCAGTCTCAATGGCGGGGTGCGGGCCGGGGTGAATATGTTGGAACGCGGCGCGCGTAAATAGAAGCGGCTGGAGGTACCGGGGACGAAGCCCGCCCCGGCCCGGAGGCCGAGTTAAAAAAAATAATAATCCCCGTTCAGTCTCAATGGCGGGGTGCGGGCCGGTCCGGCGGCGAGTGCGGCGGGCAGCAGGCCTCTTGGACAGGTTGAGAGATAAAAAAATAATAATTCCCGTGCAGTCTCAATGGCGGGGTGCGGGCCGGGGAATAGGCCTCTTGGCCGGGGTGAATAGTGTTGGAACACGGCCCGCGGAAATAGTAGCGGCTGGAGGTACCGGGGGCGATGCCCGCCCCGGCCCGGCGGCCAAGTTAAAAAAATAAATAATCCCCGTTCAGTCTCAAGGGCAGGGTGCGGGCCGGCCCGGCGGCGATTGCGGCGGGCAGCAGGCCTCTTGGACAGGTTGAGAGATATAAAAATAATAATTCCCGTGCAGTCTCAATGGCGGGGTGCGGGCCGGCCCGGCGGACGAGTGTGGCCGGAGAAGAGGCCTCTTGGCCGGCGTGAATATGTTGGAACGCGGCGCGCGTAAATAGAAGCGGCTGGAGGTACCGGGGGCGAAGCCCGCCCCGGCCCGGAGGCCGAGTTAAAAAAAATAATAATCCCCGTTCAGTCTCAATGGTGGGGTGCGGGCCGGCCCGGCGGCGAGTGCGGCGGGCAGCAGGCCTCTTGGACAGGTTGAGAGATAAAAAAATAATAATTCCCGTGCAGTCTCAATGGCGGGGTGCGGGCCGGCCCGGCGGACGAGTGTGGCCGGGGAAGAGGCCTCTTGGCCGGGGTGAATATGTTGGAACGCGGCGCGCGTAAATAGAAGCGGCTGGAGGTACCGGGGGCGAAGCCCGCCCCGGCCCGGAGGCCGAGTTAAAAAAAATAATAATCCCCGTTCAGTCTCAATGGCGGGGTGCGGGCCGGCCCGGCGGCGAGTGCGGCGGGCAGCAGGCCGCTTGGACAGGTTGAGAAATAAAAAAATAATAATTCCCGTTCAGTCTCAATGGCAGGGTGCGGGCCGGCCCGGCGGCGATTGCGGCGGGCAGCAGGCCTCTTGGACAGGTTGAGAGATAAAAAAATAATATTTCCAGTGCAGTCTCAATGGCGGGGTGCGGGCCGGGGAATAGGCCTCTTGGCCGGGGTGAATATGTTGGAACGCGGCGCGCGTAAATAGAAGCGGCTGGAGGTACCGGGGGCGAAGCCCGCCCCGGCCCGGAGGCCGAGTTAAAAAAAATAATAATCCCCGTTCAGTCTCAATGGCGGGGTGCGGGCCGGCCCGGCGGCGAGTGCGGCGGGCAGCAGGCCTCTTGGACAGGTTGAGAGATAAAAAAATAATAATTCCCGTGAAGTCTCAATGGCGGGGTGCGGGCCGGGGAATAGGCCTCTTGGCCGGGGTGAATAGTGTTGGAACACGGCCCGCGGAAATAGTAGCGGCTGGAGGTACCGGGGGCGATGCCCGCCCCGGCCCGGCGGCCAAGTTAAAAAAATAAATAATCCCCGTTCAGTCTCAATGGCAGGGTGCGGGCCGGCCCGGCGGCGATTGCGGCGGGCAGCAGGCCTCTTGGACAGGTTGAGAGATAAAAAAATAATAATTCCCATGCAGTCTCAATGGCGGGGTGCGGGCCGGGGAATAGGCCTCTTGGCCGGGGTGAATAGTGTTGGAACACGGCCCGCGGAAATAGTAGCGGCTGGAGGTACCGGGGGCGATGCCCGCCCCGGCCCGGCGGCCAAGTTAAAAAAATAAATAATCCCCGTTCAGTCTCAATGGCAGGGTGCGGGCCGGCCCGGCGGCGAGTGCGGCGGGCAGCAGGCCTCTTGGACAGGTTGAGAGATAAAAAAATAATAATTCCCGTTCAGTCTCAATGGCAGGGTGCGGGCCGGCCCGGCGGCGATTGCGGCGGGCAGCAGGCCTCTTGGACAGGTTGAGAGATAAAAAAATAATAATTCCCATGCAGTCTCAATGGCGGGGTGCGGGCCGGGGAATAGGCCTCTTGGCCGGGGTGAATAGTGTTGGAACACGGCCCGCGGAAATAGTAGCGGCTGGAGGTACCGGGGGCGATGCCCGCCCCGGCCCGGCGGCCAAGTTAAAAAAATAAATAATCCCCGTTCAGTCTCAATGGCAGGGTGCGGGCGGCCCGGCGGCGAGTGCGGCGGGCAGCAGGCCTCTTGGACAGGTTGAGAGATAAAAAAATAATAATTCCCGTTCAGTCTCAATGGCAGGGTGCGGGCCGGCCCGGCGGCGATTGCGGCGGGCAGCAGGCCTCTTGGACAGGTTGAGAGAAAAAAAAATAATAATTCCCATGCAGTCTCAATGGCGGGGTGCGGGCCGGGGAATAGGCCTCTTGGCCGGGGTGAATATGTTGGAACGCGGCGCGCGTAAATAGAAGCGGCTGGAGGTACCGGGGGCGAAGCCCGCCCCGGCCCGGAGGCCTAGTTAAAAAAAATAATAATCCCGTTCAGTCTCAATGGCGGGGTGCGGGCCGGCCCGGCGGCGAGTGCGGCGGGCAGCAGGCCTCTTGGACAGGTTGAGAGATAAAAAAATAATAATTCCCGTGCAGTCTCAATGGCGGGGTGCGGGCCGGGGAATAGGCCTCTTGGCCGGGGTGAATAGTGTTGGAACACGGCCCGCGGAAATAGTAGCGGCTGGAGGTACCGGGGGCGATGCCCGCCCCGGCCCGGCGGCCAAGTTAAAAAAATAAATAATCCCCGTTCAGTCTCAAGGGCAGGGTGCGGGCCGGCCCGGCGGCGAGTGCGGCGGGCAGCAGGCCTCTTGGTCAGGTTGAGAGATAAAAAAAATAATAATTCCCGTTCAGTCTCAATGGCAGGGTGCGGGCCGGCCCGGCGGCGATTGCGGCGGGCAGCAGGCCTCTTGGACAGGTTGAGAGATAAAAAAATAATAATTCCCATGCAGTCTCAATGGCGGGGTGCGGGCCGGGGAATAGGCCTCTTGGCCGGGGTGAATATGTTGGAACGCGGCGCGCGTAAATAGAAGCGGCTGGAGGTACCGGGGGCGAAGCCCGCCCCGGCCCGGAGGCCGAGTTAAAAAAAATAATAATCCCCGTTCAGTCTCAATGGCGGGGTGCGGGCCGGCCCGGCGGCGAGTGCGGCGGGCAGCAGGCCTCTTGGACAGGTTGAGAGATAAAAAAATAATAATTCCCGTGCAGTCTCAATGGCGGGGTGCGGGCCGGGTAATAGGCCTCTTGGCCGGGGTGAATAGTGTTGGAACACGGCCCGCGGAAATAGTAGCGGCTGGAGGTACCGGGGGCGATGCCCGCCCCGGCCCGGCGGCCAAGTTAAAAAAATAAATAATCCCCGTTCAGTCTCAATGGCAGGGTGCGGGCCGGCCCGGCGGCGATTGCGGCGGGCAGCAGGCCTCTTGGACAGGTTGAGAGATAAAAAAATAATAATTCCCATGCAGTCTCAATGGCGGGGTGCGGGCCGGGGAATAGGCCTCTTGGCCGGGGTGAATAGTGTTGGAACACGGCCCGCGGAAATAGTAGCGGCTGGAGGTACCGGGGGCGATGCCCGCCCCGGCCCGGCGGCCAAGTTAAAAAAATAAATAATCCCCGTTCAGTCTCAATGGCAGGGTGCGGGCCGGCCCGGCGGCGAGTGCGGCGGGCAGCAGGCCTCTTGGACAGGTTGAGAGATAAAAAAATAATAATTCCCGTTCAGTCTCAATGGCAGGGTGCGGGCCGGCCCGGCGGCGATTGCGGCGGGCAGCAGACCTCTTGGACAGGTTGAGAGATAAAAAAATAATAATTCCCATGCAGTCTCAATGGCGGGGTGCGGGCCGGGGAATAGGCCTCTTGGCCGGGGTGAATATGTTGGAACGCGGCGCGCGTAAATAGAAGCGGCTGGAGGTACCGGGGGCGAAGCCCGCCCCGGCCCGGAGGCCGAGTTAAAAAAAATAATAATCCCCGTTCAGTCTCAATGGCGGGGTGCGGGCCGGCCCGGCGGCGAGTGCGGCGGGCAGCAGGCCTCTTGGACAGGTTGAGAGATAAAAAAATAATAATTCCCGTGCAGTCTCAATGGCGGGGTGCGGGCCGGGGAATAGGCCTCTTGGCCGGGGTGAATAGTGTTGGAACACGGCCCGCGGAAATAGTAGCGGCTGGAGGTACCGGGGGCGATGCCCGCCCCGGCCCGGCGGCCAAGTTAAAAAAATAAATAATCCCCGTTCAGTCTCAATGGCAGGGTGCGGGCCGGCCCGGCGGCGATTGCGGCGGGCAGCAGGCCTCTTGGACAGGTTGAGAGATAAAAAAATAATAATTCCCGTGCAGTCTCAATGGCGGGGTGCGGGCCGGGGAATAGGCCTCTTGGCCGGGGTGAATAGTGTTGGAACACGGCCCGCGGAAATAGTAGCGGCTGGAGGTACCGGGGGCGATGCCCGCCCCGGGCCGGCGGCCAAGTTAAAAAAAATAAATAATCCCCGTTCAGTCTCAATGGCAGGGTGCGGGCCGGCCCGGCGGCGAGTGCGGCGGGCAGCAGGCCTCTTGGACAGGTTGAGAGATATAAAAATAATAATTCCCGTGCAGTCTCAATGGCGGGGTGCGGGCCGGCCCGGCGGACGAGTGTGGCCGGGGAAGAGGCCTCTTGGCCGGGGTGAATATGTTGGAACGCGGCGCGCGTAAATAGAAGCGGCTGGAGGTACCGGGGGCGAAGCCCGCCCCGGCCCGGAGGCCGAGTTAAAAAAAATAATAATCCCCGTTCAGTCTCAATGGCGGGGTGCGGGGCGGCCCGGCGGCGAGTGCGGCGGGCAGCAGGCCTCTTGGACAGGTTGAGAGATAAAAAAATAATAATTCCCGTGCAGTCTCAATGGCGGGGTGCGGGCCGGCCCGGCGGACGAGTGTGGCCGGGGAAGAGGCCTCTTGGCCGGGGTGAATATGTTGGAACGCGGCGCGCGTAAATAGAAGCGGCTGGAGGTACAGGGGGCGAAGCCCGCCCCGGCCCGGTGGCCGAGTTAAAAAAAATAATAATCCCCGTTCAGTCTCAATGGCGGGGTGCGGGCCGGCCCGGCGGCGAGTGCGGCGGGCAGCAGGCCTCTTGGACAGGTTGAGAGATAAAAAAATAATAATTCCCGTGCAGTCTCAATGGCGGGGTGCGGGCCGGCCCGGCGGACGAGTGTGGCCGGGGAAGAGGCCTCTTGGCCGGGGTGAATATGTTGGAACGCGGCGCGCGTAAATAGAAGCGGCTGGAGGTACCGGGGGCGAAGCCCGCCCCGGCCCGGAGGCCGAGTTAAAAAAAATAATAATCCCCGTTCAGTCTCAATGGCGGGGTGCGGGCCGGCCCGGCGGCGAGTGCGGCGGGCAGCAGGCCTCTTGGACAGGTTGAGAGATAAAAAAATAATAATTCCCGTGCAGTCTCAATGGCGGGGTGCGGGCCGGGGAATAGGCCTCTTGGCCGGGGTGAATAGTGTTGGAACACGGCCCGCGGAAATAGTAGCGGCTGGAGGTACCGGGGGCGATGCCCGCCCCGGCCCGGCGGCCAAGTTAAAAAAATAAATAATCCCCGTTCAGTCTCAATGGCAGGGTGCGGGCCGGCCCGGCGGCGATTGCGGCGGGCAGCAGGCCTCTTGGACAGGTTGAGAGATAAAAAAATAATAATTCCCATGCAGTCTCAATGGCGGGGTGCGGGCCGGGGAATAGGCCTCTTGGCCGGGGTGAATAGTGTTGGAACACGGCCCGCGGAAATAGTAGCGGCTGGAGGTACCGGGGGCGATGCCCGCCCCGGGCCGGCGGCCAAGTTAAAAAAATAAATAATCCCCGTTCAGTCTCAATGGCAGGGTGCGGGCCGGCCCGGCGGCGAGTGCGGCGGGCAGCAGGCCTCTTGGACAGGTTGAGAGATAAAAAAATAATAATTCCCGTTCAGTCTCAATGGCAGGGTGCGGGCCGGCCCGGCGGCGATTGCGGCGGGCAGCAGGCCTCTTGGACAGGTTGAGAGATAAAAAAATAATAATTCCCGTTCAGTCTCAATGGCAGGGTGCGGGCCGGCCCGGCGGCGATTGCGGCAGGCCTCTTGGACAGGTTCAGAGATAAAAAAATAATAATTCCCATGCAGTCTCAATGGCGGGGTGCGGGCCGGGGAATAGGCCTCTTGGCCGGGGTGAATAGTGTTGGAACACGGCCCGCGGAAATAGTAGCGGCTGGAGGTACCGGGGGCGATGCCCGCCCCGGGCCGGCGGCCAAGTTAAAAAAATAAATAATCCCCGTTCAGTCTCAATGGCAGGGTGCGGGCCGGCCCGGCGGCGATTGCGGCGGGCAGCAGGCCTCTTGGACAGGTTGAGAGATATAAAAATAATAATTCCCGTGCAGTCTCAATGGCGGGGTGCGGGCCGGCCCGGCGGACGAGTGTGGCCGGGGAAGAGGCCTCTTGGCCGGGGTGAATATGTTGGAACGCGGCGCGCGTAAATAGAAGCGGCTGGAGGTACCGGGCGCGAAGCCCGCCCCGGCCCGGAGGCCGAGTTAAAAAAAATAATAATCCCCGTTCAGTCTCAATGGTGGGGTGCGGGCCGGCCCGGCGGCGAGTGCGGCGGGCAGCAGGCCTCTTGGACAGGTTGAGAGATAAAAAAATAATAATTCCCGTGCAGTCTCAATGGCGGGGTGCGGGCCGGCCCGGCGGACGAGTGTGGCCGGGGAAGAGGCCTCTTGGCCGGGGTGAATATGTTGGAACGCGGCGCGCGTAAATAGAAGCGGCTGGAGGTACAGGGGGCGAAGCCCGCCCCGGCCCGGTGGCCGAGTTAAAAAAAATAATAATCCCCGTTCAGTCTCAATGGCGGGGTGCGGGCCGGCCCGGCGGCGAGTGCGGCGGGCAGCAGGCCTCTTGGACAGGTTGAGAGATAAAAAAATAATAATTCCCGTGCAGTCTCAATGGCGGGGTGCGGGCCGGCCCGGCGGCGATTGCGGCGGGCAGCAGGCCTCTTGGACAGGTTGAGAGATAAAAAAATAATAATTCCCATGCAGTCTCAATGGCGGGGTGCGGGCCGGGGAATAGGCCTCTTGGCCGGGGTGAATATGTTGGAACGCGGCGCGCGTAAATAGAAGCGGCTGGAGGTACCGGGGGCGAAGCCCGCCCCGGCCCGGAGGCCGAGTTAAAAAAAATAATAATCCCCGTTCAGTCTCAATGGCGGGGTGCGGGCCGGCCCGGCGGCGAGTGCGGCGGGCAGCAGGCCTCTTGGACAGGTTGAGAGATAAAAAAATAATAATTCCCGTGCAGTCTCAATGGCGGGGTGCGGGCCGGGGAATAGGCCTCTTGGCCGGGGTGAATAGTGTTGGAACACGGCCCGCGGAAATAGTAGCGGCTGGAGGTACCGGGGGCGATGCCCGCCCCGGCCCGGCGGCCAAGTTAAAAAAATAAATATTCCCCGTTCAGTCTCAATGGCAGGGTGCGGGCCGGCCCGGCGGCGATTGCGGCGGGCAGCAGGCCTCTTGGACAGGTTGAGAGATAAAAAAATAATAATTCCCATGCAGTCTCAATGGCGGGGTGCGGGCCGGGGAATAGGCCTCTTGGCCGGGGTGAATAGTGTTGGAACACGGCCCGCGGAAATAGTAGCGGCTGGAGGTACCGGGGGCGATGCCCGCCCCGGGCCGGCGGCCAAGTTAAAAAAATAAATAATCCCCGTTCAGTCTCAATGGCAGGGTGCGGGCCGGCCCGGCGGCGAGTGCGGCGGGCAGCAGGCCTCTTGGACAGGTTGAGAGATAAAAAAATAATAATTCCCGTTCAGTCTCAATGGCAGGGTGCGGGCCGGCCCGGCGGCGATTGCGGCGGGCAGCAGGCCTCTTGGACAGGTTGAGAGATAAAAAAATAATAATTCCCGTTTAAAGTCTCAATGGCAGGGTGCGGGCCGGCCCGGCGGCGATTGCGGCAGGCCTCTTGGACAGGTTCAGAGATAAAAAAATAATAATTCCCATGCAGTCTCAATGGCGGGGTGCGGGCCGGGGAATAGGCCTCTTGGCCGGGGTGAATAGTGTTGGAACACGGCCCGCGGAAATAGTAGCGGCTGGAGGTACCGGGGGCGATGCCCGCCCCGGGCCGGCGGCCAAGTTAAAAAAATAAATAATCCCCGTTCAGTCTCAATGGCAGGGTGCGGGCCGGCCCGGCGGCGAGTGCGGCGGGCAGCAGGCCTCTTGGACAGGTTGAGAGATAAAAAAATAATAATTCCCGTGCAGTCTCAATGGCGGGGTGCGGGCCGGGGAATAGGCCTCTTGGCCGGGGTGAATATGTTGGAACGCGGCGCGCGTAAATAGAAGCGGCTGGAGGTACCGGGGGCGAAGCCCGCCCCGGCCCGGAGGCCGAGTTAAAAAAAATAATAATCCCCGTTCAGTCTCAATGGCGGGGTGCGGGCCGGCCCGGCGGCGAGTGCGGCGGGCAGCAGGCCTCTTGGACAGGTTGAGAGATAAAAAAATAATAATTCCCATGCAGTCTCAATGGCGGGGTGCGGGCCGGGGAATAGGCCTCTTGGCCGGGGTGAATAGTGTTGGAACACGGCCCGCGGAAATAGTAGCGGCTGGAGGTACCGGGGGCGATGCCCGCCCCGGCCCGGCGGCCAAGTTAAAAAAATAAATAATCCCCGTTCAGTCTCAATGGCAGGGTGCGGGCCGGCCCGGCGGCGAGTGCGGCGGGCAGCAGGCCTCTTGGACAGGTTGAGAGATAAAAAAATAATAATTCCCGTTCAGTCTCAATGGCAGGGTGCGGGCCGGCCCGGCGGCGATTGCGGCGGGCAGCAGACCTCTTGGACAGGTTGAGAGATAAAAAAATAATAATTCCCATGCAGTCTCAATGGCGGGGTGCGGGCCGGGGAATAGGCCTCTTGGCCGGGGTGAATATGTTGGAACGCGGCGCGCGTAAATAGAAGCGGCTGGAGGTACCGGGGGCGAAGCCCGCCCCGGCCCGGAGGCCGAGTTAAAAAAAATAATAATCCTTGTTCAGTCTCAATGGCGGGGTGCGGGCCGGCCCGGCGGCGAGTGCGGCGGGCAGCAGGCCTCTTGGACAGGTTGAGAGATAAAAAAATAATAATTCCCGTGCAGTCTCAATGGCGGGGTGCGGGCCGGGTAATAGGCCTCTTGGCCGGGGTGAATAGTGTTGGAACACGGCCCGCGGAAATAGTAGCGGCTGGAGGTACCGGGGGCGATGCCCGCCCCGGCCCGGCGGCCAAGTTAAAAAAATAAATAATCCCCGTTCAGTCTCAATGGCAGGGTGCGGGCCGGCCCGGCGGCGATTGCGGCGGGCAGCAGGTCTCTTGGACAGGTTGAGAGATAAAAAAATAATAATTCCCATGCAGTCTCAATGGCGGGGTGCGGGCCGGGGAATAGGCCTCTTGGCCGGGGTGAATAGTGTTGGAACACGGCCCGCGGAAATAGTAGCGGCTGGAGGTACCGGGGGCGATGCCCGCCCCGGCCCGGCGGCCAAGTTAAAAAAATAAATAATCCCCGTTCAGTCTCAATGGCAGGGTGCGGGCCGGCCCGGCGGCGAGTGCGGCGGGCAGCAGGCCTCTTGGACAGGTTGAGAGATAAAAAAATAATAATTCCCGTTCAGTCTCAATGGCAGGGTGCGGGCCGGCCCGGCGGCGATTGCGGCGGGCAGCAGACCTCTTGGACAGGTTGAGAGATAAAAAAATAATAATTCCCATGCAGTCTCAATGGCGGGGTGCGGGCCGGGGAATAGGCCTCTTGGCCGGGGTGAATATGTTGGAACGCGGCGCGCGTAAATAGAAGCGGCTGGAGGTACCGGGGGCGAAGCCCGCCCCGGCCCGGAGGCCGAGTTAAAAAAAATAATAATCCCCGTTCAGTCTCAATGGCGGGGTGCGGGCCGGCCCGGCGGCGAGTGCGGCGGGCAGCAGGCCTCTTGGACAGGTTGAGAGATAAAAAAATAATAATTCCCGTGCAGTCTCAATGGCGGGGTGCGGGCCGGGGAATAGGCCTCTTGGCCGGGGTGAATAGTGTTGGAACACGGCCCGCGGAAATAGTAGCGGCTGGAGGTACCGGGGGCGATGCCCGCCCCGGCCCGGCGGCCAAGTTAAAAAAATAAATAATCCCCGTTCAGTCTCAATGGCAGGGTGCGGGCCGGCCCGGCGGCGATTGCAGCGGGCAGCAGGCCTCTTGGACAGGTTGAGAGATAAAAAAATAATAATTCCCGTGCAGTCTCAATGGCGGGGTGCGGGCCGGGGAATAGGCCTCTTGGCCGGGGTGAATAGTGTTGGAACACGGCCCGCGGAAATAGTAGCGGCTGGAGGTACCGGGGGCGATGCCCGCCTCGGGCCGGCGGCCAAGTTAAAAAAAATAAATAATCCCCGTTCAGTCTCAATGGCAGGGTGCGGGCCGGCCCGGCGGCGAGTGCGGCGGGCAGCAGGCCTCTTGGACAGGTTGAGAGATATAAAAATAATAATTCCCGTGCAGTCTCAATGGCGGGGTGCGGGCCGGCCCGGCGGACGAGTGTGGCCGGGGAAGAGGCCTCTTGGCCGGGGTGAATATGTTGGAACGCGGCGCGCGTAAATAGAAGCGGCTGGAGGTACCGGGGGCGAAGCCCGCCCCGGCCCGGAGGCCGAGTTAAAAAAAATAATAATCCCCGTTCAGTCTCAATGGCGGGGTGCGGGGCGGCCCGGCGGCGAGTGCGGCGGGCAGCAGGCCTCTTGGACAGGTTGAGAGATAAAAAAATAATAATTCCCGTGCAGTCTCAATGGCGGGGTGCGGGCCGGCCCGGCGGACGAGTGTGGCCGGGGAAGAGGCCTCTTGGCCGGGGTGAATATGTTGGAACGCGGCGCGCGTAAATAGAAGCGGCTGGAGGTACAGGGGGCGAAGCCCGCCCCGGCCCGGTGGCCGAGTTAAAAAAAATAATAATCCCCGTTCAGTCTCAATGGCGGGGTGCGGGCCGGCCCGGCGGCGAGTGCGGCGGGCAGCAGGCCTCTTGGACAGGTTGAGAGATAAAAAAATAATAATTCCCGTGCAGTCTCAATGGCGGGGTGCGGGCCGGCCCGGCGGACGAGTGTGGCCGGGGAAGAGGCCTCTTGGCCGGGGTGAATATGTTGGAACGCGGCGCGCGTAAATAGAAGCGGCTGGAGGTACCGGGGGCGAAGCCCGCCCCGGCCCGGAGGCCGAGTTAAAAAAAATAATAATCCCCGTTCAGTCTCAATGGCGGGGTGCGGGCCGGCCCGGCGGCGAGTGCGGCGGGCAGCAGGCCTCTTGGACAGGTTGAGAGATAAAAAAATAATAATTCCCGTGCAGTCTCAATGGCGGGGTGCGGGCCGGGGAATAGGCCTCTTGGCCGGGGTGAATAGTGTTGGAACACGGCCCGCGGAAATAGTAGCGGCGGGAGGTACCGGGGGCGATGCCCGCCCCGGCCCGGCGGCCAAGTTAAAAAAATAAATAATCCCCGTTCAGTCTCAATGGCAGGGTGCGGGCCGGCCCGGCGGCGATTGCGGCGGGCAGCAGGCCTCTTGGACAGGTTGAGAGATAAAAAAATAATAATTCCCATGCAGTCTCAATGGCGGGGTGCGGGCCGGGGAATAGGCCTCTTGGCCGGGGTGAATAGTGTTGGAACACGGCCCGCGGAAATAGTAGCGGCTGGAGGTACCGGGGGCGATGCCCGCCCCGGGCCGGCGGCCAAGTTAAAAAAATAAATAATCCCCGTTCAGTCTCAATGGCAGGGTGCGGGCCGGCCCGGCGGCGAGTGCGGCGGGCAGCAGGCCTCTTGGACAGGTTGAGAGATAAAAAAATAATAATTCCCGTTCAGTCTCAATGGCAGGGTGCGGGCCGGCCCGGCGGCGATTGCGGCGGGCAGCAGGCCTCTTGGACAGGTTGAGAGATAAAAAAATAATAATTCCCGTTCAGTCTCAATGGCAGGGTGCGGGCCGGCCCGGCGGCGATTGCGGCAGGCCTCTTGGACAGGTTCAGAGATAAAAAAATAATAATTCCCATGCAGTCTCAATGGCGGGGTGCGGGCCGGGGAATAGGCCTCTTGGCCGGGGTGAATAGTGTTGGAACACGGCCCGCGGAAATAGTAGCGGCTGGAGGTACCGGGGGCGATGCCCGCCCCGGGCCGGCGGCCAAGTTAAAAAAATAAATAATCCCCGTTCAGTCTCAATGGCAGGGTGCGGGCCGGCCCGGCGGCGATTGCGGCGGGCAGCAGGCCTCTTGGACAGGTTGAGAGATATAAAAATAATAATTCCCGTGCAGTCTCAATGGCGGGGTGCGGGCCGGCCCGGCGGACGAGTGTGGCCGGGGAAGAGGCCTCTTGGCCGGGGTGAATATGTTGGAACGCGGCGCGCGTAAATAGAAGCGGCTGGAGGTACCGGGGGCGAAGCCCGCCCCGGCCCGGAGGCCGAGTTAAAAAAAATAATAATCCCCGTTCAGTCTCAATGGTGGGGTGCGGGCCGGCCCGGCGGCGAGTGCGGCGGGCAGCAGGCCTCTTGGACAGGTTGAGAGATAAAAAAATAATAATTCCCGTGCAGTCTCAATGGCGGGGTGCGGGCCGGCCCGGCGGACGAGTGTGGCCGGGGAAGAGGCCTCTTGGCCGGGGTGAATATGTTGGAACGCGGCGCGCGTAAATAGAAGCGGCTGGAGGTACAGGGGGCGAAGCCCGCCCCGGCCCGGTGGCCGAGTTAAAAAAAATAATAATCCCCGTTCAGTCTCAATGGCGGGGTGCGGGCCGGCCCGGCGGCGAGTGCGGCGGGCAGCAGGCCTCTTGGACAGGTTGAGAGATAAAAAAATAATAATTCCCGTGCAGTCTCAATGGCGGGGTGCGGGCCGGCCCGGCGGCGATTGCGGCGGGCAGCAGGCCTCTTGGACAGGTTGAGAGATAAAAAAATAATAATTCCCATGCAGTCTCAATGGCGGGGTGCGGGCCGGGGAATAGGCCTCTTGGCCGGGGTGAATATGTTGGAACGCGGCGCGCGTAAATAGAAGCGGCTGGAGGTACCGGGGGCGAAGCCCGCCCCGGCCCGGAGGCCGAGTTAAAAAAAATAATAATCCCCGTTCAGTCTCAATGGCGGGGTGCGGGCCGGCCCGGCGGCGAGTGCGGCGGGCAGCAGGCCTCTTGGACAGGTTGAGAGATAAAAAAATAATAATTCCCGTGCAGTCTCAATGGCGGGGTGCGGGCCGGGGAATAGGCCTCTTGGCCGGGGTGAATAGTGTTGGAACACGGCCCGCGGAAATAGTAGCGGCTGGAGGTACCGGGGGCGATGCCCGCCCCGGCCCGGCGGCCAAGTTAAAAAAATAAATAATCCCCGTTCAGTCTCAATGGCAGGGTGCGGGCCGGCCCGGCGGCGATTGCGGCGGGCAGCAGGCCTCTTGGACAGGTTGAGAGATAAAAAAATAATAATTCCCATGCAGTCTCAATGGCGGGGTGCGGGCCGGGGAATAGGCCTCTTGGCCGGGGTGAATAGTGTTGGAACACGGCCCGCGGAAATAGTAGCGGCTGGAGGTACCGGGGGCGATGCCCGCCCCGGGCCGGCGGCCAAGTTAAAAAAATAAATAATCCCCGTTCAGTCTCAATGGCAGGGTGCGGGCCGGCCCGGCAGCGAGTGCGGCGGGCAGCAGGCCTCTTGGACAGGTTGAGAGATAAAAAAATAATAATTCCCGTTCAGTCTCAATGGCAGGGTGCGGGCCGGCCCGGCGGCGATTGCGGCGGGCAGCAGGCCTCTTGGACAGGTTGAGAGATAAAAAAATAATAATTCCCGTTCAGTCTCAATGGCAGGGTGCGGGCCGGCCCGGCGGCGATTGCGGCAGGCCTCTTGGACAGGTTCAGAGATAAAAAAATAATAATTCCCATGCAGTCTCAATGGCGGGGTGCGGGCCGGGGAATAGGCCTCTTGGCCGGGGTGAATAGTGTTGGAACACGGCCCGCGGAAATAGTAGCGGCTGGAGGTACCGGGGGCGATGCCCGCCCCGGGCCGGCGGCCAAGTTAAAAAAATAAATAATCCCCGTTCAGTCTCAATGGCAGGGTGCGGGCCGGCCCGGCGGCGAGTGCGGCGGGCAGCAGGCCTCTTGGACAGGTTGAGAGATAAAAAAATAATAATTCCCGTGCAGTCTCAATGGCGGGGTGCGGGCCGGGGAATAGGCCTCTTGGCCGGGGTGAATATGTTGGAACGCGGCGCGCGTAAATAGAAGCGGCTGGAGGTACCGGGGGCGAAGCCCGCCCCGGCCCGGAGGCCGAGTTAAAAAAAATAATAATCCCCGTTCAGTCTCAATGGCGGGGTGCGGGCCGGCCCGGCGGCGAGTGCGGCGGGCAGCAGGCCTCTTGGACAGGTTGAGAGATAAAAAAATAATAATTCCCATGCAGTCTCAATGGCGGGGTGCGGGCCGGGGAATAGGCCTCTTGGCCGGGGTGAATAGTGTTGGAACACGGCCCGCGGAAATAGTAGCGGCTGGAGGTACCGGGGGCGATGCCCGCCCCGGCCCGGCGGCCAAGTTAAAAAAATAAATAATCCCCGTTCAGTCTCAATGGCAGGGTGCGGGCCGGCCCGGCGGCGAGTGCGGCGGGCAGCAGGCCTCTTGGACAGGTTGAGAGATAAAAAAATAATAATTCCCGTTCAGTCTCAATGGCAGGGTGCGGGCCGGCCCGGCGGCGATTGCGGCGGGCAGCAGGCCTCTTGGACAGGTTGAGAGATAAAAAAATAATAATTCCCATGCAGTCTCAATGGCGGGGTGCGGGCCGGGGAATAGGCCTCTTGGCCGGGGTGAATATGTTGGAACGCGGGCGCGCGTAAATAGAAGCGGCTGGAGGTACCGGGGGCGAAGCCCGCCCCGGCCCGGAGGCCGAGTTAAAAAAATAATAATCCCCGTTCAGTCTTAATGGCGGGGTGCGGGCCGGCCCGGCGGCGAGTGCGGCGGGCAGCAGGCCTCTTGGACAGGTTGAGAGATAAAAAAATAATAATTCCCGTGCAGTCTCAATGGCGGGGTGCGGGCCGGGGAATAGGCCTCTTGGCCGGGGTGAATAGTGTTGGAACACGGCCCGCGGAAATAGTAGCGGCTGGAGGTACCGGGGGCGATGCCCGCCCCGGGCCGGCGGCCAAGTTAAAAAAATAAATAATCCCCGTTCAGTCTCAATGGCAGGGTGCGGGCCGGCCCGGCGGCGAGTGCGGCGGGCAGCAGGCCTCTTGGACAGGTTGAGAGATATAAAAATAATAATTCCCGTGCAGTCTCAATGGCGGGGTGCGGGCCGGCCCGGCGGACGAGTGTGGCCGGGGAAGAGGCCTCTTGGCCGGGGTGAATATGTTGGAACGCGGCGCGCGTAAATAGAAGCGGCTGGAGGTACAGGGGGCGAAGCCCGCCCCGGCCCGGTGGCCGAGTTAAAAAAAATAATAATCCCCGTTCAGTCTCAATGGCGGGGTGCGGGCCGGCCCGGCGGCGAGTGCGGCGGGCAGCAGGCCTCTTGGACAGGTTGAGAGATAAAAAAATAATAATTCCCGTGCAGTCTCAATGGCGGGGTGCGGGCCGGCCCGGCGGACGAGTGTGGCCGGGGAAGAGGCCTCTTGGCCGGGGTGAATATGTTGGAACGCGGCGCGTGTAAATAGAAGCGGCTGGAGGTACCGGGGGCGAAGCCCGCCCCGGCCCGGAGGCCGAGTTAAAAAAAATAATAATCCCCGTTCAGTCTCAATGGCGGGGTGCGGGCCGGCCCGGCGGCGAGTGCGGCGGGCAGCAGGCCTCTTGGACAGGTTGAGAGATAAAAAAATAATAATTCCCGTGCAGTCTCAATGGCGGGGTGCGGGCCGGGGAATAGGCCTCTTGGCCGGGGTGAATAGTGTTGGAACACGGCCCGCGGAAATAGTAGCGGCTGGAGGTACCGGGGGCGATGCCCGCCCCGGCCCGGCGGCCAAGTTAAAAAAATAAATAATCCCCGTTCAGTCTCAATGGCAGGGTGCGGGCCGGCCCGGCGGCGATTGCGGCGGGCAGCAGGCCTCTTGGACAGGTTGAGAGATAAAAAAATAATAATTCCCATGCAGTCTCAATGGCGGGGTGCGGGCCGGGGAATAGGCCTCTTGGCCGGGGTGAATAGTGTTGGAACACGGCCCGCGGAAATAGTAGCGGCTGGAGGTACCGGGGGCGATGCCCGCCCCGGCCCGGCGGCCAAGTTAAAAAAATAAATAATCCCCGTTCAGTCTCAATGGCAGGGTGCGGGCCGGCCCGGCGGCGAGTGCGGCGGGCAGCAGGCCTCTTGGACAGGTTGAGAGATAAAAAAATAATAATTCCCGTTCAGTCTCAATGGCAGGGTGCGGGCCGGCCCGGCGGCGATTGCGGCGGGCAGCAGGCCTCTTGGACAGGTTGAGAGATAAAAAAATAATAATTCCCGTTCAGTCTCAATGGCAGGGTGCGGGCCGGCCCGGCGGCGATTGCGGCAGGCCTCTTGGACAGGTTCAGAGATAAAAAAATAATAATTCCCATGCAGTCTCAATGGCGGGGTGCGGGCCGGGGAATAGGCCTCTTGGCCGGGGTGAATAGTGTTGGAACACGGCCCGCGGAAATAGTAGCGGCTGGAGGTACCGGGGGCGATGCCCGCCCCGGGCCGGCGGCCAAGTTAAAAAAATAAATAATCCCCGTTCAGTCTCAATGGCAGGGTGCGGGCCGGCCCGGCGGCGAGTGCGGCGGGCAGCAGGCCTCTTGGACAGGTTGAGAGATAAAAAAATAATAATTCCCGTGCAGTCTCAATGGCGGGGTGCGGGCCGGGGAATAGGCCTCTTGGCCGGGGTGAATATGTTGGAACGCGGCGCGCGTAAATAGAAGCGGCTGGAGGTACCGGGGGCGAAGCCCGCCCCGGCCCGGAGGCCGAGTTAAAAAAAATAATAATCCCCGTTCAGTCTCAATGGCGGGGTGCGGGCCGGCCCGGCGGCGAGTGCGGCGGGCAGCAGGCCTCTTGGACAGGTTGAGAGATAAAAAAATAATAATTCCCATGCAGTCTCAATGGCGGGGTGCGGGCCGGGGAATAGGCCTCTTGGCCGGGGTGAATAGTGTTGGAACACGGCCCGCGGAAATAGTAGCGGCTGGAGGTACCGGGGGCGATGCCCGCCCCGGCCCGGCGGCCAAGTTAAAAAAATAAATAATCCCCGTTCAGTCTCAATGGCAGGGTGCGGGCCGGCCCGGCGGCGAGTGCGGCGGGCAGCAGGCCTCTTGGACAGGTTGAGAGATAAAAAAATAATAATTCCCGTTCAGTCTCAATGGCAGGGTGCGGGCCGGCCCGGCGGCGATTGCGGCGGGCAGCAGGCCTCTTGGACAGGTTGAGAGATAAAAAAATAATAATTCCCATGCAGTCTCAATGGCGGGGTGCGGGCCGGGGAATAGGCCTCTTGGCCGGGGTGAATATGTTGGAACGCGGGCGCGCGTAAATAGAAGCGGCTGGAGGTACCGGGGGCGAAGCCCGCCCCGGCCCGGAGGCCGAGTTAAAAAAATAATAATCCCCGTTCAGTCTTAATGGCGGGGTGCGGGCCGGCCCGGCGGCGAGTGCGGCGGGCAGCAGGCCTCTTGGACAGGTTGAGAGATAAAAAAATAATAATTCCCGTGCAGTCTCAATGGCGGGGTGCGGGCCGGGGAATAGGCCTCTTGGCCGGGGTGAATAGTGTTGGAACACGGCCCGCGGAAATAGTAGCGGCTGGAGGTACCGGGGGCGATGCCCGCCCCGGGCCGGCGGCCAAGTTAAAAAAATAAATAATCCCCGTTCAGTCTCAATGGCAGGGTGCGGGCCGGCCCGGCGGCGAGTGCGGCGGGCAGCAGGCCTCTTGGACAGGTTGAGAGATATAAAAATAATAATTCCCGTGCAGTCTCAATGGCGGGGTGCGGGCCGGCCCGGCGGACGAGTGTGGCCGGGGAAGAGGCCTCTTGGCCGGGGTGAATATGTTGGAACGCGGCGCGCGTAAATAGAAGCGGCTGGAGGTACAGGGGGCGAAGCCCGCCCCGGCCCGGTGGCCGAGTTAAAAAAAATAATAATCCCCGTTCAGTCTCAATGGCGGGGTGCGGGCCGGCCCGGCGGCGAGTGCGGCGGGCAGCAGGCCTCTTGGACAGGTTGAGAGATAAAAAAATAATAATTCCCGTGCAGTCTCAATGGCGGGGTGCGGGCCGGCCCGGCGGACGAGTGTGGCCGGGGAAGAGGCCTCTTGGCCGGGGTGAATATGTTGGAACGCGGCGCGTGTAAATAGAAGCGGCTGGAGGTACCGGGGGCGAAGCCCGCCCCGGCCCGGAGGCCGAGTTAAAAAAAATAATAATCCCCGTTCAGTCTCAATGGCGGGGTGCGGGCCGGCCCGGCGGCGAGTGCGGCGGGCAGCAGGCCTCTTGGACAGGTTGAGAGATAAAAAAATAATAATTCCCGTGCAGTCTCAATGGCGGGGTGCGGGCCGGGGAATAGGCCTCTTGGCCGGGGTGAATAGCGTTGGAACACGGCCCGCGGAAATAGTAGCGGCTGGAGGTACCGGGGGCGATGCCCGCCCCGGCCCAGCGGCCAAATTAAAAAAATAAATAATCCCCGTTCAGTCTCAATGGCAGAGTGCGGGCCGGCCCGTCGGCGATTGCGGCGGGCAGCAGGCCTCTTGGACAGGTTGAGAGATAAAAAAATAATAATTCCCGTGCAGTCTCAATGGCGGGGTGCGGGCCGGGGAATAGGCCTCTTGGCCGGGGTGAATATGTTGGAACGCGGCGCGCGTAAATAGAAGCGGCTGGAGGTACCGGGGGCGAAGCCCGCCCCGGCCCAGAGGCCGAGTTAAAAAAAATAATAATCCCCGTTCAGTCTCAATGGCGCGGTGCGGGCCGGCCCGGCGGCGAGTGCGGCGGGCAGCAGGCCTCTTGGACAGGTTGAGAGATAAAAAAATAATAATTCCCGTGCAGTCTCAATGGCGGGGTGCGGGCCGGGGAATAGGCCTCTTGGCCGGGGTGAATATGTTGGAACGCGGCGCGTGTAAATAGAAGCGGCTGGAGGTACCGGGGGCGAAGCCCGCCCCGGCCCGGAGGCCGAGTTAAAAAAAATAATAATCCCCGTTCAGTCTCAATGGCGGGGTGCGGGCCGGCCCGGCGGCGAGTGCGGCGGGCAGCAGGCCTCTTGGACAGGTTGAGAGATAAAAAAATAATAATTCCCGTGCAGTCTCAATGGCGGGGTGCGGGCCGGGGAATAGGCCTCTTGGCCGGGGTGAATAGTGTTGGAACACGGCCCGCGGAAATAGTAGCGGCTGGAGGTACCGGGGGCGATGCCCGCCCCGGCCCGGCGGCCAAGTTAAAAAAATAAATAATCCCCGTTCAGTCTCAATGGCAGGGTGCGGGCCGGCCCGGCGGCGATTGCGGCGGGCAGCAGGCCTCTTGGACAGGTTGAGAGATAAAAAAATAATAATTCCCATGCAGTCTCAATGGCGGGGTGCGGGCCGGGGAATAGGCCTCTTGGCCGGGGTGAATAGTGTTGGAACACGGCCCGCGGAAATAGTAGCGGCTGGAGGTACCGGGGGCGATGCCCGCCCCGGCCCGGCGGCCAAGTTAAAAAAATAATAATCCCCGTTCAGTCTCAATGGCAGGGTGCGGGCCGGCCCGGCGGCGAGTGCGGCGGGCAGCAGGCCTCTTGGACAGGTTGAGAGATAAAAAAATAATAATTCCCGTTCAGTCTCAATGGCAGGGTGCGGGCCGGCCCGGCGGCGATTGCGGCGGGCAGCAGGCCTCTTGGACAGGTTGAGAGAAAAAAAAATAATAATTCCCATGCAGTCTCAATGGCGGGGTGCGGGCCGGGGAATAGGCCTCTTGGCCGGGGTGAATATGTTGGAACGCGGCGCGCGTAAATAGAAGCGGCTGGAGGTACCGGGGGCGAAGCCCGCCCCGGCCCGGAGGCCGAGTTAAAAAAAATAATAATCCCCGTTCAGTCTCAATGGCGGGGTGCGGGCCGGCCCGGCGGCGAGTGCGGCGGGCAGCAGGCCTCTTGGACAGGTTGAGAGATAAAAAAATAATAATTCCCGTGCAGTCTCAATGGCGGGGTGCGGGCCGGGGAATAGGCCTCTTGGCCGGGGTGAATATGTTGGAACGCGGCGCGCGTAAATAGAAGCGGCTGGAGGTACCGGGGGCGAAGCCCGCCCCGGCCCGGAGGCCGAGTTAAAAAAAATAATAATCCCCGTTCAGTCTCAATGGCGGGGTGCGGGCCGGCCCGGCGGCGAGTGCGGCGGGCAGCAGGCCTCTTGGACAGGTTGAGAGATAAAAAAATAATAATTCCCGTGCAGTCTCAATGGCGGGGTGCGGGCCGGGTAATAGGCCTCTTGGCCGGGGTGAATAGTGTTGGAACACGGCCCGCGGAAATAGTAGCGGCTGGAGGTACCGGGGGCGATGCCCGCCCCGGCCCGGCGGCCAAGTTAAAAAAATAAATAATCCCCGTTCAGTCTCAATGGCAGGGTGCGGGCCGGCCCGGCGGCGATTGCGGCGGGCAGCAGGCCTCTTGGACAGGTTGAGAGATAAAAAAATAATAATTCCCATGCAGTCTCAATGGCGGGGTGCGGGCCGGGGAATAGGCCTCTTGGCCGGGGTGAATAGTGTTGGAACACGGCCCGCGGAAATAGTAGCGGCTGGAGGTACCGGGGGCGATGCCCGCCCCGGCCCGGCGGCCAAGTTAAAAAAATAAATAATCCCCGTTCAGTCTCAATGGCAGGGTGCGGGCCGGCCCGGCGGCGAGTGCGGCGGGCAGCAGGCCTCTTGGACAGGTTGAGAGATAAAAAAATAATAATTCCCGTTCAGTCTCAATGGCAGGGTGCGGGCCGGCCCGGCGGCGATTGCGGCGGGCAGCAGACCTCTTGGACAGGTTGAGAGATAAAAAAATAATAATTCCCATGCAGTCTCAATGGCGGGGTGCGGGCCGGGGAATAGGCCTCTTGGCCGGGGTGAATATGTTGGAACGCGGCGCGCGTAAATAGAAGCGGCTGGAGGTACCGGGGGCGAAGCCCGCCCCGGCCCGGAGGCCGAGTTAAAAAAAATAATAATCCCCGTTCAGTCTCAATGGCGGGGTGCGGGCCGGCCCGGCGGCGAGTGCGGCGGGCAGCAGGCCTCTTGGACAGGTTGAGAGATAAAAAAATAATAATTCCCGTGCAGTCTCAATGGCGGGGTGCGGGCCGGGGAATAGGCCTCTTGGCCGGGGTGAATACTGTTGGAACACGGCCCGCGGAAATAGTAGCGGCTGGAGGTACCGGGGGCGATGCCCGCCCAGGCCCGGCGGCCAAGTTAAAAAAATAAATAATCCCCGTTCAGTCTCAATGGCAGGGTGCGGGCCGGCCCGGCGGCGATTGCGGCGGGCAGCAGGCCTCTTGGACAGGTTGAGAGATAAAAAAATAATAATTCCCGTGCAGTCTCAATGGCGGGGTGCGGGCCGGGGAATAGGCCTCTTGGCCGGGGTGAATAGTGTTGGAACACGGCCCGCGGAAATAGTAGCGGCTGGAGGTACCGGGGGCGATGCCCGCCCAGGCCCGGCGGCCAAGTTAAAAAAATAAATAATCCCCGTTCAGTCTCAATGGCAGGGTGCGGGCCGGCCCGGCGGCGAGTGCGGCGGGCAGCAGGCCTCTTGGACAGGTTGAGAGATAAAAAAATAATAATTCCCGTTCAGTCTCAATGGCAGGGTGCGGGCCGGCCAGGCGGCGATTGCGGCGGGCAGCAGGCCTCTTGGACAGGTTGAGAGATAAAAAAAATAATAATTCCCATGCAGTCTCAATGGCGGGGTGCGGGCCGGGGAATAGGCCTCTTGGCCGGGGTGAATATGTTGGAACGCGGCGCGCGTAAATAGAAGCGGCTGGAGGTACCGGGGGCGAAGCCCGCCCCGGCCCGGAGGCCCAGTTAAAAAAAATAATAATCCCCGTTCAGTCTCAATGGCGGGGTGCGGGCCGGCCCGGCGGCGAGTGCGGCGGGCAGCAGGACTCTTGGACAGGTTGAGAGATAAAAAAATAATAATTCCCGTGCAGTCTCAATGGCGGGGTGCGGGCCGGCCCGGCGGCGATTGCGGCGGGCAGCAGGCCTCTTGGACAGGTTGAGAGATAAAAAAATAATAATTCCCGTGCAGTCTCAATGGCGGGGTGCGGGCCGGGGAATAGGCCTCTTGGCCGGGGTGAATAGTGTTGGAACACGGCCCGCGGAAATAGTAGCGGCTGGAGGTACCGGGGGCGATGCCCGCCCCGGCCCGGCGGCCAAGTTAAAAAAATAAATAATCCCGTTCAGTCTCAATGGCAGGGTGCGGGCCGGCCCGGCGGCGATTGCGGCGGGCAGCAGGCCTCTTGGACAGGTTGAGAGATAAAAAAATAATAATTCCCGTGCAGTCTCAATGGCGGGGTGCGGGCCGGGGAATAGGCCTCTTGGCCGGGGTGAATATGTTGGAGCGGCGCGCGTAAATAGAAGCGGCTGGAGGTACCGGGGGCGAAGCCCGCCCCGGCCCGGAGGCCGAGTTAAAAAAAATAATAATCCCCGTTCAGTCTCAATGGCGGGGTGCGGGCCGGCCCGGCGGCGAGTGCGGTGGGCAGCAGGCCTCTTGGACAGGTTGAGAGATAAAAAAATAATAATTCCCGTGCAGTCTCAATGGCGGGGTGCGGGCCGGGGAATAGGCCTCTTGGCCGGGGTGAATAGTGTTGGAACACGGCCCGCGGAAATAGTAGCGGCTGGAGGTACCGGGGGCGATGCCCGCCCCGGCCCGGCGGCCAAGTTAAAAAAATAAATAATCCCGTTCAGTCTCAATGGCAGGGTGCGGGCCGGCCCGGCGGCGATTGCGGCGGGCAGCAGGCCTCTTGGACAGGTTGAGAGATAAAAAAAAAATAATTCCCATGCAGTCTCAATGGCGGGGTGCGGGCCGGGGAATAGGCCTCTTGGCCGGGGTGAATATGTTGGAACGCGGCGCCCGTAAATAGAAGCGGCTGGAGGTACCGGGGGCGAAGCCCGCCCCGGCCCGGAGGCCGAGTTAAAAAAAATAATAATCCCCGTTCAGTCTCAATGGCGGGGTGCGGGCCGGCCCGGCGGCGAGTGCGGCGGGCAGCAGGCCTCTTGGACAGGTTGAGAGATAAAAAAATAATAATTCCCGTGCAGTCTCAATGGCGGGGTGCGGGCCGGGGAATAGGCCTCTTGGCCGGGGTGAATATGTTGGAACGCGGCGCGCGTAAATAGAAGCGGCTGGAGGTACCGGGGGCGAAGCCCGCCCCGGCCCGGAGGCCGAGTTAAAAAAAATAATAATCCCCGTTCAGTCTCAATGGCGGGGTGCGGGCCGGCCCGGCGGCGAGTGCGGCGGGCAGCAGGCCTCTTGGACAGGTTGAGAGATAAAAAAATAATAATTCCCGTGCAGTCTCAATGGCGGGGTGCGGGCCGGGGAATAGGCCTCTTGGCCGGGGTGAATAGTGTTGGAACACGGCCCGCGGAAATAGTAGCGGCTGGAGGTACCGGGGGCGATGCCCGCCCCGGCCCGGCGGCCAAGTTAAAAAAATAAATAATCCCCGTTCAGTCTCAATGGCAGGGTGCGGGCCGGCCCGGCGGCGATTGCGGCGGGCAGCAGGCCTCTTGGACAGGTTGAGAGATAAAAAAATAATAATTCCCGTTCAGTCTCAATGGCAGGGTGCGGGCCGGCCCGGCGGCAATTGCGGCGGGCAGCAGGCCTCTTGGACAGGTTGAGAGATAAAAAAATAATAATTCCCATGCAGTCTCAATGGCGGGGTGCGGGCCGGGGAATAGGCCTCTTAGCCGGGGTGAATATGTTGGAACGCGGCGCGCGTAAATAGAAGCGGCTGGAGGTACCGGGGGCGAAGCCCGCCCCGGCCCGGAGGCCGAGTTAAAAAAAATAATAATCCCCGTTCAGTCTCAATGGCGGGGTGCGGGCCGGCCCGGCGGCGAGTGCGGCGGGCAGCAGGCCTCTTGGACAGGTTGAGAGATAAAAAAAATAATAATTCCCGTGCAGTCTCAATGGCGGGGTGCGGGCCGGGAAATAGGCCTCTTGGCCGGGGTGAATATGTTGGAACGCGGCGCGCGTAAATAGAAGCGGCTGGAGGTACCGGGGGCGAAGCCCGCCCCGGCCCGGAGGCCGAGTTAAAAAAAATAATAATCCCCGTTCAGTCTCAATGGCGGGGTGCGGGCCGGCCCGGCGGCGATTGCGGCGGGCAGCAGGCCTCTTGGACAGGTTGAGAGATAAAAAAATAATAATTCCCGTGCAGTCTCAATGGCGGGGTGCGGGCCGGGGAATAGGCCTCTTGGCCGGGGTGAATAGTGTTGGAACACGGCCCGCGGAAATAGTAGCGGCTGGAGGTACCGGGGGCGATGCCCGCCCCGGCCCGGCGGCCAAGTTAAAAAAATAAATAATCCCGTTCAGTCTCAATGGCAGGGTGCGGGCCGGCCCGGCGGCGATTGCGGCGGGCAGCAGGCCTCTTGGACAGGTTGAGAGATAAAAAAATAATAATTCCCATGCAGTCTCAATGGCGGGGTGCGGGCCGGGGAATAGGCCTCTTGGCCGGGGTGAATATGTTGGAACGCGGCGCGCGTAAATAGAAGCGGCTGGAGGTACCGGGGGCGAAGGCCGCCCCGGCCCGGAGGCCGAGTTAAAAAAAATAATAATCCCCGTTCAGTCTCAATGGCGGGGTGCGGGCCGGCCCGGCGGCGAGTGCGGCGGGCAGCAGGCCTCTTGGACAGGTTGAGAGATAAAAAAATAATAATTCCCGTGCAGTCTCAATGGCGGGGTGCGGGCCGGGGAATAGGCCTCTTGGCCGGGGTGAATATGTTGGAACGCGGCGCGCGTAAATAGAAGCGGCTGGAGGTACCGGGGGCGAAGCCCGCCCCGGCCCGGAGGCCGAGTTAAAAAAAATAATAATCCCCGTTCAGTCTCAATGGCGGGGTGCGGGCCGGCCCGGCGGCGAGTGCGGCGGGCAGCAGGCCTCTTGGACAGGTTGAGAGATAAAAAAATAATAATTCCAGTGCAGTCTCAATGGCGGGGTGCGGGCCGGGGAATAGGCCTCTTGGCCGGGGTGAATAGTGTTGGAACACGGCCCGCGGAAATAGTAGCGGCTGGAGGTACCGGGGGGGCGATGCCCGCCCGGGCCCGGCGGCCAAGTTAAAAAAATAAATAATCCCGTTCAGTCTCAATGGCAGGGTGCGGGCCGGCCCGGCGGCGATTGCGGCGGGCAGCAGGCCTCTTGGACAGGTTGAGAGATAAAAAAATAATAATTCCCGTTCAGTCTCAATGGCAGGGTGCGGGCCGGCCCGGCGGCAATTGCGGCGGGCAGCAGGCCTCTTGGACAGGTTGAGAGATAAAAAAATAATAATTCCCATGCAGTCTCAATGGCGGGGTGCGGGCCGGGGAATAGGCCTCTTGGCCGGGGTGAATATGTTGGAACGCGGCGCGCGTAAATAGAAGCGGCTGGAGGTACCGGGGGCGAAGCCCGCCCCGGCCCGGAGGCCGAGTTAAAAAAAAAAATAATCCCCGTTCAGTCTCAATGGCGGGGTGCGGGCCGGCCCGGCGGCGATTGCGGCGGGCAGCAGGCCTCTTGGACAGGTTGAGAGATAAAAAAATAATAATTCCCGTGCAGTCTCAATGGCGGGGTGCGGGCCGGGGAATAGGCCTCTTGGCCGGGGTGAATAGTGTTGGAACACGGCCCGCGGAAATAGTAGCGGCTGGAGGTACCGGGGGCGATGCCCGCCCCGGCCCGGCGGCCAAGTTAAAAAAATAAATAATCCCGTTCAGTCTCAATGGCAGGGTGCGGGCCGGCCCGGCGGCGATTGCGGCGGGCAGCAGGCCTCTTGGACAGGTTGAGAGATAAAAAAATAATAATTCCCATGCAGTCTCAATGGCGGGGTGCGGGCCGGGGAATAGGCCTCTTGGCCGGGGTGAATATGTTGGAACGCGGCGCGCGTAAATAGAAGCGGCTGGAGGTACCGGGGGCGAAGCCCGCCCCGGCCCGGAGGCCGAGTTAAAAAAAATAATAATCCCCGTTCAGTCTCAATGGCGGGGTGCGGGCCGGCCCGGCGGCGAGTGCGGCGGGCAGCAGGCCTCTTGGACAGGTTGAGAGATAAAAAAATAATAATTCCCGTGCAGTCTCAATGGCGGGGTGCGGGCCGGGGAATAGGCCTCTTGGCCGGGGTGAATATGTTGGAACACGGCGCGCGTAAATAGAAGCGGCTGGAGGTACCGGGGGCGAAGCCCGCCCCGGCCCGGAGGCCGAGTTAAAAAAAATAATAATCCCCGTTCAGTCTCAATGGCGGGGTGCGGGCCGGCCCGGTGGCGAGTGCGGCGGGCAGCAGGCCTCTTGGACAGGTTGAGAGATAAAAAAATAATAATTCCCGTGCAGTCTCAATGGCGGGGTGCAGGCCGGGGAATAGGCCTCTTGGCCGGGGTGAATAGTGTTGGAACACGGCCCGCGGAAATAGTAGCGGCTGGAGGTACCGGGGGCGATGCCCGCCCGGGCCCGGCGGCCAAGTTAAAAAAATAAATAATCCCCGTTCAGTCTCAATGGCAGGGTGCGGGCCGGCCCGGCGGCGATTGCGGCGGGCAGCAGGCCTCTTGGACAGGTTGAGAGATAAAAAAATAATAATTCCCGTTCAGTCTCAATGGCAGGGTGCGGGCCGGCCCGGCGGCAATTGCGGCGGGCAGCAGGCCTCTTGGACAGGTTGAGAGATAAAAAAATAATAATTCCCGTGCAGTCTCAATGGCGGGGTGCGGGCCGGGGAATAGGCCTCTTGGCCGGGGTGAATATGTTGGAACGCGGCGCGCGTAAATAGAAGCGGCTGGAGGTACCGGGGGCGAAGCCCGCCCCGGCCCGGAGGCCGAGTTAAAAAAAATAATAATCCCCGTTCAGTCTCAATGGCGGGGTGCGGGCCGGCCCGGCGGCGATTGCGGCGGGCAGCAGGCCTCTTGGACAGGTTGAGAGATAAAAAAATAATAATTCCCATGCAGTCTCAATGGCGGGGTGCGGGCCGGGGAATAGGCCTCTTGGCCGGGGTGAATATGTTGGAACGCGGCGCGCGTAAATAGAAGCGGCTGGAGGTACCGGGGGCGAAGCCCGCCCCGGCCCGGAGGCCCAGTTAAAAAAAATAATAATCCCCGTTCAGTCTCAATGGCGGGGTGCGGGCCGGCCCGGCGGCGAGTGCGGCGGGCAGCAGGCCTCTTGGACAGGTTGAGAGATAAAAAAATAATAATTCCCGTGCAGTCTCAATGGCGGGGTGCGGGCCGGCCCGGCGGCGATTGCGGCGGGCAGCAGGCCTCTTGGACAGGTTGAGAGATAAAAAAATAATAATTCCCGTGCAGTCTCAATGGCGGGGTGCGGGCCGGGGAATAGGCCTCTTGGCCGGGGTGAATAGTGTTGGAACACGGCCCGCGGAAATAGTAGCGGCTGGAGGTACCGGGGGCGATGCCCGCCCCGGCCCGGCGGCCAAGTTAAAAAAATAAATAATCCCGTTCAGTCTCAATGGCAGGGTGCGGGCCGGCCCGGCGGCGATTGCGGCGGGCAGCAGGCCTCTTGGACAGGTTGAGAGATAAAAAAATAATAATTCCCGTGCAGTCTCAATGGCGGGGTGCGGGCCGGGGAATAGGCCTCTTGGCCGGGGTGAATATGTTGGAACGCGGCGCGCGTAAATAGAAGCGGCTGGAGGTACCGGGGGCGAAGCCCGCCCCGGCCCGGAGGCCGAGTTAAAAAAAATAATAATCCCCGTTCAGTCTCAATGGCGGGGTGCGGGCCGGCCCGGCGGCGAGTGCGGTGGGCAGCAGGCCTCTTGGACAGGTTGAGAGATAAAAAAATAATAATTCCCGTGCAGTCTCAATGGCGGGGTGCGGGCCGGGGAATAGGCCTCTTGGCCGGGGTGAATAGTGTTGGAACACGGCCCGCGGAAATAGTAGCGGCTGGAGGTACCGGGGGCGATGCCCGCCCCGGCCCGGCGGCCAAGTTAAAAAAATAAATAATCCCGTTCAGTCTCAATGGCAGGGTGCGGGCCGGCCCGGCGGCGATTGCGGCGGGCAGCAGGCCTCTTGGACAGGTTGAGAGATAAAAAAAAAATAATTCCCATGCAGTCTCAATGGCGGGGTGCGGGCCGGGGAATAGGCCTCTTGGCCGGGGTGAATATGTTGGAACGCGGCGCGCGTAAATAGAAGCGGCTGGAGGTACCGGGGGCGAAGCCCGCCCCGGCCCGGAGGCCGAGTTAAAAAAAATAATAATCCCCGTTCAGTCTCAATGGCGGGGTGCGGGCCGGCCCGGCGGCGAGTGCGGCGGGCAGCAGGCCTCTTGGACAGGTTGAGAGATAAAAAAATAATAATTCCCGTGCAGTCTCAATGGCGGGGTGCGGGCCGGGGAATAGGCCTCTTGGCCGGGGTGAATATGTTGGAACGCGGCGCGCGTAAATAGAAGCGGCTGGAGGTACCGGGGGCGAAGCCCGCCCCGGCCCGGAGGCCGAGTTAAAAAAAATAATAATCCCCGTTCAGTCTCAATGGCGGGGTGCGGGCCGGCCCGGCGGCGAGTGCGGCGGGCAGCAGGCCTCTTGGACAGGTTGAGAGATAAAAAAATAATAATTCCCGTGCAGTCTCAATGGCGGGGTGCGGGCCGGGGAATAGGCCTCTTGGCCGGGGTGAATAGTGTTGGAACACGGCCCGCGGAAATAGTAGCGGCTGGAGGTACCGGGGGCGATGCCCGCCCCGGCCCGGCGGCCAAGTTAAAAAAATAAATAATCCCCGTTCAGTCTCAATGGCAGGGTGCGGGCCGGCCCGGCGGCGATTGCGGCGGGCAGCAGGCCTCTTGGACAGGTTGAGAGATAAAAAAATAATAATTCCCGTTCAGTCTCAATGGCAGGGTGCGGGCCGGCCCGGCGGCAATTGCGGCGGGCAGCAGGCCTCTTGGACAGGTTGAGAGATAAAAAAATAATAATTCCCATGCAGTCTCAATGGCGGGGTGCGGGCCGGGGAATAGGCCTCTTAGCCGGGGTGAATATGTTGGAACGCGGCGCGCGTAAATAGAAGCGGCTGGAGGTACCGGGGGCGAAGCCCGCCCCGGCCCGGAGGCCGAGTTAAAAAAAATAATAATCCCCGTTCAGTCTCAATGGCGGGGTGCGGGCCGGCCCGGCGGCGAGTGCGGCGGGCAGCAGGCCTCTTGGACAGGTTGAGAGATAAAAAAAATAATAATTCCCGTGCAGTCTCAATGGCGGGGTGCGGGCCGGGAAATAGGCCTCTTGGCCGGGGTGAATATGTTGGAACGCGGCGCGCGTAAATAGAAGCGGCTGGAGGTACCGGGGGCGAAGCCCGCCCCGGCCCGGAGGCCGAGTAAAAAAAAATAATAATCCCCGTTCAGTCTCAATGGCGGGGTGCGGGCCGGCCCGGCGGCGATTGCGGCGGGCAGCAGGCCTCTTGGACAGGTTGAGAGATAAAAAAATAATAATTCCCGTGCAGTCTCAATGGCGGGGTGCGGGCCGGGGAATAGGCCTCTTGGCCGGGGTGAATAGTGTTGGAACACGGCCCGCGGAAATAGTAGCGGCTGGAGGTACCGGGGGCGATGCCCGCCCCGGCCCGGCGGCCAAGTTAAAAAAATAAATAATCCCGTTCAGTCTCAATGGCAGGGTGCGGGCCGGCCCGGCGGCGATTGCGGCGGGCAGCAGGCCTCTTGGACAGGTTGAGAGATAAAAAAATAATAATTCCCATGCAGTCTCAATGGCGGGGTGCGGGCCGGGGAATAGGCCTCTTGGCCGGGGTGAATATGTTGGAACGCGGCGCGCGTAAATAGAAGCGGCTGGAGGTACCGGGGGCGAAGGCCGCCCCGGCCCGGAGGCCGAGTTAAAAAAAATAATAATCCCCGTTCAGTCTCAATGGCGGGGTGCGGGCCGGCCCGGCGGCGAGTGCGGCGGGCAGCAGGCCTCTTGGACAGGTTGAGAGATAAAAAAATAATAATTCCCGTGCAGTCTCAATGGCGGGGTGCGGGCCGGGGAATAGGCCTCTTGGCCGGGGTGAATATGTTGGAACGCGGCGCGCGTAAATAGAAGCGGCTGGAGGTACCGGGGGCGAAGCCCGCCCCGGCCCGGAGGCCGAGTTAAAAAAAATAATAATCCCCGTTCAGTCTCAATGGCGGGGTGCGGGCCGGCCCGGCGGCGAGTGCGGCGGGCAGCAGGCCTCTTGGACAGGTTGAGAGATAAAAAAATAATAATTCCCGTGCAGTCTCAATGGCGGGGTGCGGGCCGGGGAATAGGCCTCTTGGCCGGGGTGAATAGTGTTGGAACACGGCCCGCGGAAATAGTAGCGGCTGGAGGTACCGGGGGGCGATGCCCGCCCGGGCCCGGCGGCCAAGTTAAAAAAATAAATAATCCCGTTCAGTCTCAATGGCAGGGTGCGGGCCGGCCCGGCGGCGATTGCGGCGGGCAGCAGGCCTCTTGGACAGGTTGAGAGATAAAAAAATAATAATTCCCGTTCAGTCTCAATGGCAGGGTGCGGGCCGGCCCGGCGGCAATTGCGGCGGGCAGCAGGCCTCTTGGACAGGTTGAGAGATAAAAAAATAATAATTCCCATGCAGTCTCAATGGCGGGGTGCGGGCCGGGGAATAGGCCTCTTGGCCGGGGTGAATATGTTGGAACGCGGCGCGCGTAAATAGAAGCGGCTGGAGGTACCGGGGGCGAAGCCCGCCCCGGCCCGGAGGCCGAGTTAAAAAAAATAATAATCCCCGTTCAGTCTCAATGGCGGGGTGCGGGCCGGCCCGGCGGCGAGTGCGGCGGGCAGCAGGCCTCTTGGACAGGTTGAGAGATAAAAAAATAATAATTCCCGTGCAGTCTCAATGGCGGGGTGCGGGCCGGGGAATAGGCCTCTTGGCCGGGGTGAATATGTTGGAACGCGGCGCGCGTAAATAGAAGCGGCTGGAGGTACCGGGGGCGAAGCCCGCCCCGGCCCGGAGGCCGAGTTAAAAAAAATAATAATCCCCGTTCAGTCTCAATGGCGGGGTGCGGGCCGGCCCGGCGGCGAGTGCGGCGGGCAGCAGGCCTCTTGGACAGGTTGAGAGATAAAAAAATAATAATTCCCGTGCAGTCTCAATGGCGGGGTGCGGGCCGGGGAATAGGCCTCTTGGCCGGGGTGAATAGTGTTGGAACACGGCCCGCGGAAATAGTAGCGGCTGGAGGTACCGGGGGCGATGCCCGCCCGGCCCGGCGGCCAAGTTAAAAAAATAAATAATCCCCGTTCAGTCTCAATGGCAGGGTGCGGGCCGGCCCGGCGGCGATTGCGGCGGGCAGCAGGCCTCTTGGACAGGTTGAGAGATAAAAAAATAATAATTCCCGTTCAGTCTCAATGGCAGGGTGCGGGCCGGCCCGGCGGCAATTGCGGCGGGCAGCAGGCCTCTTGGACAGGTTGAGAGATAAAAAAATAATAATTCCCGTGCAGTCTCAATGGCGGGGTGCGGGCCGGGGAATAGGCCTGGCGCGCGTAAATAGAAGCGGCTGGAGGTACCGGGGGCGAAGCCCGCCCCGGCCCGGAGGCCGAGTTAAAAAAAATAATAATCCCCGTTCAGTCTCAATGGCGGGGTGCGGGCCGGCCCGGCGGCGAGTGCGGCGGGCAGCAGGCCTCTTGGACAGGTGTAGAGATAAAAAAATAATAATTCCCGTGCAGTCTCAATGGCGGGGTGCGGGCCGGGGAATAGGCCTCTTGGCCGGGGTGAATATGTTGGAACGCGGCGCGCGTAAATAGAAGCGGCTGGAGGTACCGGGGGCGAAGCCCGCCCCGGCCCGGAGGCCGAGTTAAAAAAAATAATAATCCCCGTTCAGTCTCAATGGCGGGGTGCGGGCCGGCCCGGCGGCGAGTGCGGCGGGCAGCAGGCCTCTTGGACAGGTTGAGAGATAAAAAAATAATAATTCCCGTGCAGTCTCAATGGCGGGGTGCGGGCCGGGGAATAGGCCTCTTGGCCGGGGTGTAGATGTTGGAACGCGGCGCGCGTAAATAGAAGCGGCTGGAGGTACCGGGGGCGAAGCCCGCCCCGGCCCGGAGGCCGAGTTAAAAAAAATAATAATCCCCGTTCAGTCTCAATGGCGGGGTGCGGGCCGGCCCGGCGGCGATTGCGGCGGGCAGCAGGCCTCTTGGACAGGTTGAGAGATAAAAAAATAATAATTCCCGTGCAGTCTCAATGGCGGGGTGCGGGCCGGGGAATAGGCCTCTTGGCCGGGGTGAATAGTGTTGGAACACGGCCCGCGGAAATAGTAGCGGCTGGAGGTACCGGGGGCGATGCCCGCCCCGGCCCGGCGGCCAAGTTAAAAAAATAAATAATCCCGTTCAGTCTCAATGGCAGGGTGCGGGCCGGCCCGGCGGCGATTGCGGCGGGCAGCAGGCCTCTTGGACAGGTTGAGAGATAAAAAAATAATAATTCCCATGCAGTCTCAATGGCGGGGTGCGGGCCGGGGAATAGGCCTCTTGGCCGGGGTGAATATGTTGGAACGCGGCGCGCGTAAATAGAAGCGGCTGGAGGTACCGGGGGCGATGCCCGCCCCGGCCCGGCGGCCAAGTTAAAAAAATAAATAATCCCCGTTCAGTCTCAATGGCAGGGTGCGGGCCGGCCCAGCGGCGATTGCGGCGGGCAGCAGGCCTCTTGGACAGGTTGAGAGATAAAAAAATAATAATTCCCGTTCAGTCTCAATGGCAGGGTGCGGGCCGGCCCGGCGGCAATTGCGGCGGGCAGCAGGCCTCTTGGACAGGTTGAGAGATAAAAAAATAATAATTCCCATGCAGTCTCAATGGCGGGGTGCGGGCCGGGGAATAGGCCTCTTGGCCGGGGTGAATATGTTGGAACGCGGCGCGCGTAAATAGAAGCGGCTGGAGGTACCGGGGGCGAAGCCCGCCCCGGCCCGGAGGCCGAGTTAAAAAAAATAATAATCCCCGTTCAGTCTCAATGGCGGGGTGCGGGCCGGCCCGGCGGCGAGTGCGGCGGGCAGCAGGCCTCTTGGACAGGTTGAGAGATAAAAAAATAATAATTCCCGTGCAGTCTCAATGGCGGGGTGCGGGCCGGGGAATAGGCCTCTTGGCCGGGGTGAATATGTTGGAACGCGGCGCGCGTAAATAGAAGCGGCTGTAGGTACCGGGGGCGAAGCCCGCCCCGGCCCGGAGGCCGAGTTAAAAAAAATAATAATCCCCGTTCAGTCTCAATGGCGGGGTGCGGGCCGGCCCGGCGGCGATTGCGGCGGGCAGCAGGCCTCTTGGACAGGTTGAGAGATAAAAAAATAATAATTCCCGTGCAGTCTCAATGGCGGGGTGCGGGCCGGGGAATAGGCCTCTTGGCCGGGGTGAATAGTGTTGGAACACGGCCTGCGGAAATAGTAGCGGCTGGAGGTACCGGGGGCGATGCCCGCCCCGGCCCGGCGGCCAAGTTAAAAAAATAAATAATCCTGTTCAGTCTCAATGGCAGGGTGCGGGCCGGCCCGGCGGCGATTGCGGCGGGCAGCAGGCCTCTTGGACAGGTTGAGAGATAAAAAAAAAATAATTCCCATGCAGTCTCAATGGCGGGGTGCGGGCCGGGGAATAGGCCTCTTGGCCGGGGTGAATATGTTGGAACGCGGCGCGCGTAAATAGAAGCGGCTGGAGGTACCGGGGGCGAAGCCCGCCCCGGCCCGGAGGCCGAGTTAAAAAAAATAATAATCCCCGTTAGTCTCAATGGCGGGGTGCGGGCCGGCCCGGCGGCGAGTGCGGCGGGCAGCAGGCCTCTTGGACAGGTTGAGAGATAAAAAAATAATAATTCCCGTGCAGTCTCAATGGCGGGGTGCGGGCCGGGGAATAGGCCTCTTGGCCGGGGTGAATATGTTGGAACGCGGCGCGCGTAAATAGAAGCGGCTGGAGGTACCGGGGGCGAAGCCCGCCCCGGCCCGGAGGCCGAGTTAAAAAAAATAATAATCCCCGTTCAGTCTCAATGGCGAGGTGCGGGCCGGCCCGGCGGCGAGTGCGGTGGGCAGCAGGCCTCTTGGACAGGTTGAGAGATAAAAAAATAATAATTCCCGTGCAGTCTCAATGGCGGGGTGCGGGCGGGGGAATAGGCCTCTTGGCCGGGGTGAATAGTGTTGGAACACGGCCCGCGGAAATAGTAGCGGCTGGAGGTACCGGGGGCGATGCCCGCCCCGGCCCGGCGGCCAAGTTAAAAAAATAAATAATCCCGTTCAGTCTCAATGGCAGGGTGCGGGCCGGCCCGGCGGCGATTGCGGCGGGCAGCAGGCCTCTTGGACAGGTTGAGAGATAAAAAAAAAATAATTCCCATGCAGTCTCAATGGCGGGGTGCGGGCCGGGGAATAGGCCTCTTGGCCGGGGTGAATATGTTGGAACGCGGCGCGTGTAAATAGAAGCGGCTGGAGGTACCGGGGGCGAAGCCCGCCCCGGCCCGGAGGCCGAGTTAAAAAAAATAATAATCCCCGTTCAGTCTCAATGGCGGGGTGCGGGCCGGCCCGGCGGCGAGTGCGGCGGGCAGCAGGCCTCTTGGACAGGTTGAGAGATAAAAAAATAATAATTCCCGTGCAGTCTCAATGGCGGGGTGCGGGCCGGGGAATAGGCCTCTTGGCCGGGGTGAATATGTTGGAACGCGGCGCGCGTAAATAGAAGCGGCTGGAGGTACCGGGGGCGAAGCCCGCCCCGGCCCGGAGGCCGAGTTAAAAAAAATAATAATCCCCGTTCAGTCTCAATGGCGGGGTGCGGGCCGGCCCGGCGGCGAGTGCGGTGGGCAGCAGGCCTCTTGGACAGGTTGAGAGATAAAAAAATAATAATTCCCGTGCAGTCTCAATGGCGGGGTGCGGGCCGGGGAATAGGCCTCTTGGCCGGGGTGAATAGTGTTGGAACACGGCCCGCGGAAATAGTAGCGGCTGGAGGTACCGGGGGCGATGCCCGCCCCGGCCCGGCGGCCAAGTTAAAAAAATAAATAATCCCGTTCAGTCTCAATGGCAGGGTGCGGGCCGGCCCGGCGGCGATTGCGGCGGGCAGCAGGCCTCTTGGACAGGTTGAGAGATAAAAAAAAAATAATTCCCATGCAGTCTCAATGGCGGGGTGCGGGCCGGGGAATAGGCCTCTTGGCCGGGGTGAATATGTTGGAACGCGGCGCGCGTAAATAGAAGCGGCTGGAGGTACCGGGGGCGAAGCCCGCCCCGGCCCGGAGGCCGAGTTAAAAAAAATAATAATCCCCGTTCAGTCTCAATGGCGGGGTGCGGGCCGGCCCGGCGGCGAGTGCGGCGGGCAGCAGGCCTCTTGGACAGGTTGAGAGATAAAAAAATAATAATTCCCGTGCAGTCTCAATGGCGGGGTGCGGGCCGGGGAATAGGCCTCTTGGCCGGGGTGAATATGTTGGAACGCGGCGCGCGTAAATAGAAGCGGCTGGAGGTACCGGGGGCGAAGCCCGCCCCGGCCCGGAGGCCGAGTTAAAAAAAATAATAATCCCCGTTCAGTCTCAATGGCGGGGTGCGGGCCGGCCCGGCGGCGAGTGCGGCGGGCAGCAGGCCTCTTGGACAGGTTGAGAGATAAAAAAATAATAATTCCCGTGCAGTCTCAATGGCGGGGTGCGGGCCGGGGAATAGGCCTCTTGGCCGGGGTGAATAGTGTTGGAACACGGCCCGCGGAAATAGTAGCGGCTGGAGGTACCGGGGGCGATGCCCGCCCCGGCCCGGCGGCCAAGTTAAAAAAATAAATAATCCCCGTTCAGTCTCAATGGCAGGGTGCGGGCCGGCCCGGCGGCGATTGCGGCGGGCAGCAGGCCTCTTGGACAGGTTGAGAGATAAAAAAATAATAATTCCCGTTCAGTCTCAATGGCAGGGTGCGGGCCGGCCCGGCGGCAATTGCGGCGGGCAGCAGGCCTCTTGGACAGGTTGAGAGATAAAAAAATAATAATTCCCGTGCAGTCTCAATGGCGGGGTGCGGGCCGGGGAATAGGCCTCTTGGCCGGGGTGAATAGTGTTGGAACACGGCCCGCGGATATAGTAGCGGCTGGAGGTACCGGGGAGGATGCCCGCCCCGGGCCGGCGGCCAAGTTAAAAAAATAAATAATCCCGTTCAGTCTCAATGGCAGGGTGCGGGCCGGCCCGGCGGCGAGTGCGGCGGGCAGCAGGCCTCTTGGACAGGTTGAGAGATAAAAAAATAATAATTCCCGTTCAGTCTCAATGGCAGGGTGCGGGCCGGCCCGGCGGCGATTGCGGCGGGCAGCAGGCCTCTTGGACAGGTTGAGAGATAAAAAAATAATAATTCCCATGCAGTCTCAATGGCGGGGTGCGGTCCGGGGAATAGGCCTCTTGGCCGGGGTGAATATGTTGGAACGCGGCGCGCGTAAATAGAAGCGGCTGGAGGTACCGGGGGCGAAGCCCGCCCCGGCCCGGAGGCCGAGTTAAAAAAAATAATAATCCCCGTTCAGTCTCAATGGCGGGGTGCGGGCCGGCCCGGCGGCGAGTGCGGCGGGCAGCAGGCCTCTTGGACAGGTTGAGAGATAAAAAAATAATAATTCCGGTGCAGTCTCAATGGCGGGGTGCGGGCCGGGGAATAGGCCTCTTGGCCGGGGTGAATAGTGTTGGAACACGGCCCGCGGGAATAGTAGCGGCTGGAGGTACCGGGGGGCGATGCCCGCCCCGGCCCGGCGGCCAAGTTAAAAAAATAAATAATCCCCGTTCAGTCTCAATGGCAGGGTGCGGGCCGGCCCGGCGGCGATTGCGGCGGGCAGCAGGCCTCTTGGACAGGTTGAGAGATAAAAAAATAATAATTCCCATGCAGTCTCAATGGCGGGGTGCGGGCCGGGGAATAGGCCTCTTGGCCGGGGTGAATATGTTGGAACGCGGCGCGCGTAAATAGAAGCGGCTGGAGGTACCGGGGGCGAAGCCCGCCCCGGCCCGGAGGCCGAGTTAAAAAAAATAATAATCCCCGTTCAGTCTCAATGGCGGGGTGCGGGCCGGCCCGGCGGCGAGTGCGGCGGGCAGCAGGCCTCTTGGACAGGTTGAGAGATAAAAAAATAATAATTCCCGTGCAGTCTCAATGGCGGGGTGCGGGCCGGGGAATAGGCCTCTTGGCCGGGGTGAATATGTTGGAACGCGGCGCGCGTAAATAGAAGCGGCTGGAGGTACCGGGGGCGAAGCCCGCCCCGGCCCGGAGGCCGAGTTAAAAAAAATAATAATCCCCGTTCAGTCTCAATGGCGGGGTGCGGGCCGGCCCGGCGGCGAGTGCGGCGGGCAGCAGGCCTCTTGGACAGGTTGAGAGATAAAAAAATAATAATTCCCGTGCAGTCTCAATGGCGGGGTGCGGGCCGGGGAATAGGCCTCTTGGCCGGGGTGAATAGTGTTGGAACACGGCCCGCGGAAATAGTAGCGGCTGGAGGTACCGGGGGCGATGCCCGCCCCGGCCCGGCGGCCAAGTTAAAAAAATAAATAATTCCGTTCAGTCTCAATGGCAGGGTGCGGGCCGGCCCGGCGGCGATTGCGGCGGGCAGCAGGCCTCTTGGACAGGTTGAGAGATAAAAAAATAATAATTCCCATGCAGTCTCAATGGCGGGGTGCGGGCCGGGGAATAGGCCTCTTGGCCGGGGTGAATATGTTGGAACGCGGCGCGCGTAAATAGAAGCGGCTGGAGGTACCGGGGGCGAAGCCCGCCCCGGCCCGGAGGCCGAGTTAAAAAAAATAATAATCCCCGTTCAGTCTCAATGGCGGGGTGCGGGCCGGCCCGGCGGCGAGTGCGGTGGGCAGCAGGCCTCTTGGACAGGTTGAGAGATAAAAAAATAATAATTCCCGTGCAGTCTCAATGGCGGGGTGCGGGCCGGGGAATAGGCCTCTTGGCCGGGGTGAATAGTGTTGGAACACGGCCCGCGGAAATAGTAGCGGCTGGAGGTACCGGGGGCGATGCCCGCCCCGGCCCGGCGGCCAAGTTAAAAAAATAAATAATCCCGTTCAGTCTCAATGGCAGGGTGCGGGCCGGCCCGGCGGCGATTGCGGCGGGCAGCAGGCCTCTTGGACAGGTTGAGAGATAAAAAAAAAATAATTCCCATGCAGTCTCAATGGCGGGGTGCGGGCCGGGGAATAGGCCTCTTGGCCGGGGTGAATATGTTGGAACGCGGCGCGCGTAAATAGAAGCGGCTGGAGGTACCGGGGGCGAAGCCCGCCCCGGCCCGGAGGCCGAGTTAAAAAAAATAATAATCCCCGTTCAGTCTCAATGGCGGGGTGCGGGCCGGCCCGGCGGCGAGTGCGGCGGGCAGCAGGCCTCTTGGACAGGTTGAGAGATAAAAAAATAATAATTCCCGTGCAGTCTCAATGGCGGGGTGCGGGCCGGGGAATAGGCCTCTTGGCCGGGGTGAATATGTTGGAACGCGGCGCGCGTAAATAGAAGCGGCTGGAGGTACCGGGGGCGAAGCCCGCCCCGGCCCGGAGGCCGAGTTAAAAAAAATAATTAATCCCCGTTCAGTCTCAATGGCGGGGTGCGGGCCGGCCCGGCGGCGAGTGCGGCGGGCAGCAGGCCTCTTGGACAGGTTGAGAGATAAAAAAATAATAATTCCCGTGCAGTCTCAATGGCGGGGTGCGGGCCGGGGAATAGGCCTCTTGGCCGGGGTGAATAGTGTTGGAACACGGCCCGCGGAAATAGTAGCGGCTGGAGGTACCGGGGGCGATGCCCGCCCCGGCCCGGCGGCCAAGTTAAAAAAATAAATAATCCCGTTCAGTCTCAATGGCAGGGTGCGGGCCGGCCCGGCGGCGATTGCGGCGGGCAGCAGGCCTCTTGGACAGGTTGAGAGATAAAAAAATAATAATTCCCATGCAGTCTCAATGGCGGGGTGCGGGCCGGGGAATAGGCCTCTTGGCCGGGGTGAATATGTTGGAACGCGGCGCGCGTAAATAGAAGCGGCTGGAGGTACCGGGGGCGAAGCCCGCCCCGGCCCGGAGGCCGAGTTAAAAAAAATAATAATCCCCGTTCAGTCTCAATGGCGGGGTGCGGGCCGGCCCGGCGGCGAGTGCGGCGGGCAGCAGGCCTCTTGGACAGGTTGAGAGATAAAAAAATAATAATTCCCGTGCAGTCTCAATGGCGGGGTGCGGGCCGGGGAATAGGCCTCTTGGCCGGGGTGAATATGTTGGAACGCGGCGCGCGTAAATAGAAGCGGCTGGAGGTACCGGGGGCGAAGCCCGCCCCGGCCCGGAGGCCGAGTTAAAAAAAATAATAATCCCCGTTCAGTCTCAATGGCGGGGTGCGGGCCGGCCCGGCGGCGAGTGCGGCGGGCAGCAGGCCTCTTGGACAGGTTGAGAGATAAAAAAATAATAATTCCCGTGCAGTCTCAATGGCGGGGTGCGGGCCGGGGAATAGGCCTCTTGGCCGGGGTGAATAGTGTTGGAACACGGCCCGCGGAAATAGTAGCGGCTGGAGGTACCGGGGGCGATGCCCGCCCCGGCCCGGCGGCCAAGTTAAAAAAATAAATAATCCCCGTTCAGTCTCAATGGCAGGGTGCGGGCCGGCCCGGCGGCGATTGCGGCGGGCAGCAGGCCTCTTGGACAGGTTGAGAGATAAAAAAATAATAATTCCCGTTCAGTCTCAATGGCAGGGTGCGGGCCGGCCCGGCGGCAATTGCGGCGGGCAGCAGGCCTCTTGGACAGGTTGAGAGATAAAAAAATAATAATTCCCATGCAGTCTCAATGGCGGGGTGCGGGCCGGGGAATAGGCCTCTTGGCCGGGGTGAATATGTTGGAACGCGGCGCGCGTAAATAGAAGCGGCTGGAGGTACCGGGGGCGAAGCCCGCCCCGGCCCGGAGGCCGAGTTAAAAAAAATAATAATCCCCGTTCAGTCTCAATGGCGGGGTGCGGGCCGGCCCGGCGGCGAGTGCGGCGGGCAGCAGGCCTCTTGGACAGGTTGAGAGATAAAAAAAATAATAATTCCCGTGCAGTCTCAATGGCGGGGTGCGGGCCGGGAAATAGGCCTCTTGGCCGGGGTGAATATGTTGGAACGCGGCGCGCGTAAATAGAAGCGGCTGGAGGTACCGGGGGCGAAGCCCGCCCCGGCCCGGAGGCCGAGTTAAAAAAAATAATAATCCCCGTTCAGTCTCAATGGCGGGGTACGGGCCGGCCCGGCGGCGATTGCGGCGGGCAGCAGGCCTCTTGGACAGGTTGAGAGATAAAAAAATAATAATTCCCGTGCAGTCTCAATGGCGGGGTGCGGGCCGGGGAATAGGCCTCTTGGCCGGGGTGAATATGTTGGAACGCGGCGCGCGTAAATAGAAGCGGCTGGAGGTACCGGGGGCGAAGCCCGCCCCGGCCCGGAGGCCGAGTTAAAAAAAATAATAATCCCCGTTCAGTCTCAATGGCGGGGTGCGGGCCGGCCCGGCGGCGAGTGCGGTGGGCAGCAGGCCTCTTGGACAGGTTGAGAGATAAAAAAATAATAATTCCCGTGCAGTCTCAATGGCGGGGTGCGGGCCGGGGAATAGGCCTCTTGGCCGGGGTGAATAGTGTTGGAACACGGCCCGCGGAAATAGTAGCGGCTGGAGGTACCGGGGGCGATGCCCGCCCCGGCCCGGCGGCCAAGTTAAAAAAATAAATAATCCCGTTCAGTCTCAATGGCAGGGTGCGGGCCGGCCCGGCGGCGATTGCGGCGGGCAGCAGGCCTCTTGGACAGGTTGAGAGATAAAAAAAAAATAATTCCCATGCAGTCTCAATGGCGGGGTGCGGGCCGGGGAATAGGCCTCTTGGCCGGGGTGAATATGTTGGAACGCGGCGCGCGTAAATAGAAGCGGCTGGAGGTACCGGGGGCGAAGCCCGCCCCGGCCCGGAGGCCGAGTTAAAAAAAATAATAATCCCCGTTCAGTCTCAATGGCGGGGTGCGGGCCGGCCCGGCGGCGAGTGCGGCGGGCAGCAGGCCTCTTGGACAGGTTGAGAGATAAAAAAATAATAATTCCCGTGCAGTCTCAATGGCGGGGTGCGGGCCGGGGAATAGGCCTCTTGGCCGGGGTGAATATGTTGGAACGCGGCGCGCGTAAATAGAAGCGGCTGGAGGTACCGGGGGCGAAGCCCGCCCCGGCCCGGAGGCCGAGTTAAAAAAAATAATAATCCCCGTTCAGTCTCAATGGCGGGGTGCGGGCCGGCCCGGCGGCGAGTGCGGCGGGCAGCAGGCCTCTTGGACAGGTTGAGAGATAAAAAAATAATAATTCCCGTGCAGTCTCAATGGCGGGGTGCGGGCCGGGGAATAGGCCTCTTGGCCGGGGTGAATAGTGTTGGAACACGGCCCGCGGAAATAGTAGCGGCTGGAGGTACCGGGGGCGATGCCCGCCCCGGCCCGGCGGCCAAGTTAAAAAAATAAATAATCCCCGTTCAGTCTCAATGGCAGGGTGCGGGCCGGCCCGGCGGCGATTGCGGCGGGCAGCAGGCCTCTTGGACAGGTTGAGAGATAAAAAAATAATAATTCCCGTTCAGTCTCAATGGCAGGGTGCGGGCCGGCCCGGCGGCAATTGCGGCGGGCAGCAGGCCTCTTGGACAGGTTGAGAGATAAAAAAATAATAATTCCCATGCAGTCTCAATGGCGGGGTGCGGGCCGGGGAATAGGCCTCTTGGCCGGGGTGAATATGTTGGAACGCGGCGCGCGTAAATAGAAGCGGCTGGAGGTACCGGGGGCGAAGCCCGCCCCGGCCCGGAGGCCGAGTTAAAAAAAATAATAATCCCCGTTCAGTCTCAATGGCGGGGTGCGGGCCGGCCCGGCGGCGAGTGCGGCGGGCAGCAGGCCTCTTGGACAGGTTGAGAGATAAAAAAAATAATAATTCCCGTGCAGTCTCAATGGCGGGGTGCGGGCCGGGAAATAGGCCTCTTGGCCGGGGTGAATATGTTGGAACGCGGCGCGCGTAAATAGAAGCGGCTGGAGGTACCGGGGGCGAAGCCCGCCCCGGCCCGGAGGCCGAGTTAAAAAAAATAATAATCCCCGTTCAGTCTCAATGGCGGGGTGCGGGCCGGCCCGGCGGCGATTGCGGCGGTCAGCAGGCCTCTTGGACAGGTTGAGAGATAAAAAAATAATAATTCCCGTGCAGTCTCAATGGCGGGGTGCGGGCCGGGGAATAGGCCTCTTGGCCGGGGTGAATAGTGTTGGAACACGGCCCGCGGAAATAGTAGCGGCTGGAGGTACCGGGGGTGATGCCCGCCCCGGCCCGGCGGCCAAGTTAAAAAAATAAATAATCCCGTTCAGTCTCAATGGCAGGGTGCGGGCCGGCCCGGCGGCGATTGCGGCGGGCAGCAGGCCTCTTGGACAGGTTGAGAGATAAAAAAATAATAATTCCCATGCAGTCTCAATGGCGGGGTGCGGGCCGGGGAATAGGCCTCTTGGCCGGGGTGAATATGTTGGAACGCGGCGCGCGTAAATAGAAGCGGCTGGAGGTACCGGGGGCGAAGCCCGCCCCGGCCCGGAGGCCGAGTTAAAAAAAATAATAATCCCCGTTCAGTCTCAATGGCGGGGTGCGGGCCGGCCCGGCGGCGAGTGCGGCGGGCAGCAGGCCTCTTGGACAGGTTGAGAGATAAAAAAATAATAATTCCCGTGCAGTCTCAATGGCGGGGTGCGGGCCGGGGAATAGGCCTCTTGGCCGGGGTGAATATGTTGGAACGCGGCGCGCGTAAATAGAAGCGGCTGGAGGTACCGGGGGCGAAGCCCGCCCCGGCCCGGAGGCCGAGTTAAAAAAAATAATAATCCCCGTTCAGTCTCAATGGCGGGGTGCGGGCCGGCCCGGCGGCGAGTGCGGCGGGCAGCAGGCCTCTTGGACAGGTTGAGAGATAAAAAAATAATAATTCCCGTGCAGTCTCAATGGCGGGGTGCGGGCCGGGGAATAGGCCTCTTGGCCGGGGTGAATAGTGTTGGAACACGGCCCGCGGAAATAGTAGCGGCTGGAGGTACCGGGGGCGATGCCCGCCCGGGCCCGGCGGCCAAGTTAAAAAAATAAATAATCCCGTTCAGTCTCAATGGCAGGGTGCGGGCCGGCCCGGCGGCGATTGCGGCGGGCAGCAGGCCTCTTGGACAGGTTGAGAGATAAAAAAATAATAATTCCCGTTCAGTCTCAATGGCAGGGTGCGGGCCGGCCCGGCGGCAATTGCGGCGGGCAGCAGGCCTCTTGGACAGGTTGAGAGATAAAAAAATAATAATTCCCATGCAGTCTCAATGGCGGGGTGCGGGCCGGGGAATAGGCCTCTTGGCCGGGGTGAATATGTTGGAACGCGGCGCGCGTAAATAGAAGCGGCTGGAGGTACCGGGGGCGAAGCCCGCCCCGGCCCGGAGGCCGAGTTAAAAAAAAAAATAATCCCCGTTCAGTCTCAATGGCGGGGTGCGGGCCGGCCCGGCGGCGATTGCGGCGGGCAGCAGGCCTCTTGGACAGGTTGAGAGATAAAAAAATAATAATTCCCGTGCAGTCTCAATGGCGGGGTGCGGGCCGGGGAATAGGCCTCTTGGCCGGGGTGAATAGTGTTGGAACACGGCCCGCGGAAATAGTAGCGGCTGGAGGTACCGGGGGCGATGCCCGCCCCGGCCCGGCGGCCAAGTTAAAAAAATAAATAATCCCGTTCAGTCTCAATGGCAGGGTGCGGGCCGGCCCGGCGGCGATTGCGGCGGGCAGCAGGCCTCTTGGACAGGTTGAGAGATAAAAAAATAATAATTCCCATGCAGTCTCAATGGCGGGGTGCGGGCCGGGGAATAGGCCTCTTGGCCGGGGTGAATATGTTGGAACGCGGCGCGCGTAAATAGAAGCGGCTGGAGGTACCGGGGGCGAAGCCCGCCCCGGCCCGGAGGCCGAGTTAAAAAAAATAATAATCCCCGTTCAGTCTCAATGGCGGGGTGCGGGCCGGCCCGGCGGCGAGTGCGGCGGGCAGCAGGCCTCTTGGACAGGTTGAGAGATAAAAAAATAATAATTCCCGTGCAGTCTCAATGGCGGGGTGCGGGCCGGGGAATAGGCCTCTTAGCCGGGGTGAATATGTTGGAACGCGGCGCGCGTAAATAGAAGCGGCTGGAGGTACCGGGGGCGAAGCCCGCCCCGGCCCGGAGGCCGAGTTAAAAAAAATAATAATCCCCGTTCAGTCTCAATGGCGGGGTGCGGGCCGGCCCGGCGGCGAGTGCGGCGGGCAGCAGGCCTCTTGGACAGGTTGAGAGATAAAAAAATAATAATTCCCGTGCAGTCTCAATGGCGGGGTGCGGGCCGGGGAATAGGCCTCTTGGCCGGGGTGAATAGTGTTGGAACACGGCCCGCGGAAATAGTAGCGGCTGGAGGTACCGGGGGCGATGCCCGCCCGGGCCCGGCGGCCAAGTTAAAAAAATAAATAATCCCGTTCAGTCTCAATGGCAGGGTGCGGGCCGGCCCGGCGGCGATTGCGGCGGGCAGCAGGCCTCTTGGACAGGTTGAGAGATAAAAAAATAATAATTCCCGTTCAGTCTCAATGGCAGGGTGCGGGCCGGCCCGGCGGCAATTGCGGCGGGCAGCAGGCCTCTTGGACAGGTTGAGAGATAAAAAAATAATAATTCCCATGCAGTCTCAATGGCGGGGTGCGGGCCGGGGAATAGGCCTCTTGGCCGGGGTGAATATGTTGGAACGCGGCGCGCGTAAATAGAAGCGGCTGGAGGTACCGGGGGCGAAGCCCGCCCCGGCCCGGAGGCCGAGTTAAAAAAAAAAATAATCCCCGTTCAGTCTCAATGGCGGGGTGCGGGCCGGCCCGGCGGCGATTGCGGCGGGCAGCAGGCCTCTTGGACAGGTTGAGAGATAAAAAAATAATAATTCCCGTGTAGTCTCAATGGCGGGGTGCGGGCCGGGGAATAGGCCTCTTGGCCGGGGTGAATAGTGTTGGAACACGGCCCGCGGAAATAGTAGCGGCTGGAGGTACCGGGGGCGATGCCCGCCCCGGCCCGGCGGCCAAGTTAAAAAAATAAATAATCCCGTTCAGTCTCAATGGCAGGGTGCGGGCCGGCCCGGCGGCGATTGCGGCGGGCAGCAGGCCTCTTGGACAGGTTGAGAGATAAAAAAATAATAATTCCCATGCAGTCTCAATGGCGGGGTGCGGGCCGGGGAATAGGCCTCTTGGCCGGGGTGAATATGTTGGAACGCGGCGCGCGTAAATAGAAGCGGCTGGAGGTACCGGGGGCGAAGCCCGCCCCGGCCCGGAGGCCGAGTTAAAAAAAATAATAATCCCCGTTCAGTCTCAATGGCGGGGTGCGGGCCGGGGAATAGGCCTCTTGGCCGGGGTGAATATGTTGGAACGCGGCGCGCGTAAATAGAAGCGGCTGGAGGTACCGGGGGCGAAGCCCGCCCCGGCCCGGAGGCCGAGTTAAAAAAAATAATAATCCCCGTTCAGGCTCAATGGCGGGGTGCGGGCCGGCCCGGCGGCGAGTGCGGCGGGCAGCAGGCCTCTTGGACAGGTTGAGAGATAAAAAAATAATAATTCCCGTGCAGTCTCAATGGCGGGGTGCGGGCCGGGGAATAGGCCTCTTGGCCGGGGTGAATATGTTGGAACGCGGCGCGCGTAAATAGAAGCGGCTGGAGGTACCGGGGGCGAAGCCCGCCCCGGCCCGGAGGCCGAGTTAAAAAAAATAATAATCCCCGTTCAGTCTCAATGGCGGGGTGCGGGCCGGCCCGGCGGCGAGTGCGGTGGGCAGCAGGCCTCTTGGACAGGTTGAGAGATAAAAAAATAATAATTCCCGTGCAGTCTCAATGGCGGGGTGCGGGCCGGGGAATAGGCCTCTTGGCCGGGGTGAATAGTGTTGGAACACGGCCCGCGGAAATAGTAGCGGCTGGAGGTACCGGGGGCGATGCCCGCCCCGGCCCGGCGGCCAAGTTAAAAAAATAAATAATCCCGTTCAGTCTCAATGGCAGGGTGCGGGCCGGCCCGGCGGCGATTGCGGCGGGCAGCAGGCCTCTTGGACAGGTTGAGAGATAAAAAAAAAATAATTCCCATGCAGTCTCAATGGCGGGGTGCGGGCCGGGGAATAGGCCTCTTGGCCGGGGTGAATATGTTGGAACGCGGCGCGCGTAAATAGAAGCGGCTGGAGGTACCGGGGGCGAAGCCCGCCCCGGCCCGGAGGCCGAGTTAAAAAAAATAATAATCCCCGTTCAGTCTCAATGGCGGGGTGCGGGCCGGCCCGGCGGCGAGTGCGGCGGGCAGCAGGCCTCTTGGACAGGTTGAGAGATAAAAAAATAATAATTCCCGTGCAGTCTCAATGGCGGGGTGCGGGCCGGGGAATAGGCCTCTTGGCCGGGGTGAATATGTTGGAACGCGGCGCGCGTAAATAGAAGCGGCTGGAGGTACCGGGGGCGAAGCCCGCCCCGGCCCGGAGGCCGAGTTAAAAAAAATAATAATCCCCGTTCAGTCTCAATGGCGGGGTGCGGGCCGGCCCGGCGGCGAGTGCGGCGGGCAGCAGGCCTCTTGGACAGGTTGAGAGATAAAAAAATAATAATTCCCGTGCAGTCTCAATGGCGGGGTGCGGGCCGGGGAATAGGCCTCTTGGCCGGGGTGAATAGTGTTGGAACACGGCCCGCGGAAATAGTAGCGGCTGGAGGTACCGGGGGCGATGCCCGCCCCGGCCCGGCGGCCAAGTTAAAAAAATAAATAATCCCCGTTCAGTCTCAATGGCAGGGTGCGGGCCGGCCCGGCGGCGATTGCGGCGGGCAGCAGGCCTCTTGGACAGGTTGAGAGATAAAAAAATAATAATTCCCGTTCAGTCTCAATGGCAGGGTGCGGGCCGGCCCGGCGGCAATTGCGGCGGGCAGCAGGCCTCTTGGACAGGTTGAGAGATAAAAAAATAATAATTCCCATGCAGTCTCAATGGCGGGGTGCGGGCCGGGGAATAGGCCTCTTGGCCGGGGTGAATATGTTGGAACGCGGCGCGCGTAAATAGAAGCGGCTGGAGGTACCGGGGGCGAAGCCCGCCCCGGCCCGGAGGCCGAGTTAAAAAAAATAATAATCCCCGTTCAGTCTCAATGGCGGGGTGCGGGCCGGCCCGGCGGCGAGTGCGGCGGGCAGCAGGCCTCTTGGACAGGTTGAGAGATAAAAAAAATAATAATTCCCGTGCAGTCTCAATGGCAGGGTGCGGGCCGGCCCGGGGGCAATTGCGGCGGGCAGCAGGCCTCTTGGACAGGTTGAGAGATAAAAAAATAATAATTCCCATGCAGTCTCAATGGCGGGGTGCGGGCCGGGGAATAGGCCTCTTGGCCGGGGTGAATATGTTGGAACGCGGCGCGCGTAAATAGAAGCGGCTGGAGGTACCGGGGGCGAAGCCCGCCCCGGCCCGGAGGCCGAGTTAAAAAAAAAAATAATCCCCGTTCAGTCTCAATGGCGGGGTGCGGGCCGGCCCGGCGGCGATTGCGGCGGGCAGCAGGCCTCTTGGACAGGTTGAGAGATAAAAAAATAATAATTCCCGTGCAGTCTCAATGGCGGGGTGCGGGCCGGGGAATAGGCCTCTTGGCCGGGGTGAATAGTGTTGGAACACGGCCCGCGGAAATAGTAGCGGCTGGAGGTACCGGGGGCGATGCCCGCCCCGGCCCGGCGGCCAAGTTAAAAAAATAAATAATCCCGTTCAGTCTCAATGGCAGGGTGCGGGCCGGCCCGGCGGCGATTGCGGCGGGCAGCAGGCCTCTTGGACAGGTTGAGAGATAAAAAAATAATAATTCCCATGCAGTCTCAATGGCGGGGTGCGGGCCGGGGAATAGGCCTCTTGGCCGGGGTGAATATGTTGGAACGCGGCGCGCGTAAATAGAAGCGGCTGGAGGTACCGGGGGCGAAGCCCGCCCCGGCCCGGAGGCCGAGTTAAAAAAAATAATAATCCCCGTTCAGTCTCAATGGCGGGGTGCGGGCCGGCCCGGCGGCGAGTGCGGCGGGCAGCAGGCCTCTTGGACAGGTTGAGAGATAAAAAAATAATAATTCCCGTGCAGTCTCAATGGCGGGGTGCGGGCCGGGGAATAGGCCTCTTAGCCGGGGTGAATATGTTGGAACGCGGCGCGCGTAAATAGAAGCGGCTGGAGGTACCGGGGGCGAAGCCCGCCCCGGCCCGGAGGCCGAGTTAAAAAAAATAATAATCCCCGTTCAGTCTCAATGGCGGGGTGCGGGCCGGCCCGGCGGCGAGTGCGGCGGGCAGCAGGCCTCTTGGACAGGTTGAGAGATAAAAAAATAATAATTCCCGTGCAGTCTCAATGGCGGGGTGCGGGCCGGGGAATAGGCCTCTTGGCCGGGGTGAATAGTGTTGGAACACGGCCCGCGGAAATAGTAGCGGCTGGAGGTACCGGGGGCGATGCCCGCCCGGGCCCGGCGGCCAAGTTAAAAAAATAAATAATCCCGTTCAGTCTCAATGGCAGGGTGCGGGCCGGCCCGGCGGCGATTGCGGCGGGCAGCAGGCCTCTTGGACAGGTTGAGAGATAAAAAAATAATAATTCCCGTTCAGTCTCAATGGCAGGGTGCGGGCCGGCCCGGCGGCAATTGCGGCGGGCAGCAGGCCTCTTGGACAGGTTGAGAGATAAAAAAATAATAATTCCCATGCAGTCTCAATGGCGGGGTGCGGGCCGGGGAATAGGCCTCTTGGCCGGGGTGAATAGTGTTGGAACACGGCCCGCGGAAATAGTAGCGGCTGGAGGTACCGGGGGCGATGCCCGCCCCGGCCCGGCGGCCAAGTTAAAAAAATAATAATCCCCGTTCAGTCTCAATGGCGGGGTGCGGGCCGGGGAATAGGCCTCTTGGCCGGGGTGAATATGTTGGAACGCGGCGCGCGTAAATAGAAGCGGCTGGAGGTACCGGGGGCGAAGCCCGCCCCGGCCCGGAGGCCGAGTTAAAAAAAATAATAATCCCCGTTCAGTCTCAATGGCGGGGTGCGGGCCGGCCCGGCGGCGAGTGCGGCGGGCAGCAGGCCTCTTGGACAGGTTGAGAGATAAAAAAATAATAATTCCCGTGCAGTCTCAATGGCGGGGTGCGGGCCGGGGAATAGGCCTCTTGGCCGGGGTGAATATGTTGGAACGCGGCGCGCGTAAATAGAAGCGGCTGGAGGTACCGGGGGCGAAGCCCGCCCCGGCCCGGAGGCCGAGTTAAAAAAAATAATAATCCCCGTTCAGTCTCAATGGCGGGGTGCGGGCCGGCCCGGCGGCGAGTGCGGTGGGCAGCAGGCCTCTTGGACAGGTTGAGAGATAAAAAAATAATAATTCCCGTGCAGTCTCAATGGCGGGGTGCGGGCCGGGGAATAGGCCTCTTGGCCGGGGTGAATAGTGTTGGAACACGGCCCGCGGAAATAGTAGCGGCTGGAGGTACCGGGGGCGATGCCCGCCCCGGCCCGGCGGCCAAGTTAAAAAAATAAATAATCCCGTTCAGTCTCAATGGCAGGGTGCGGGCCGGCCCGGCGGCGATTGCGGCGGGCAGCAGGCCTCTTGGACAGGTTGAGAGATAAAAAAAAAATAATTCCCATGCAGTCTCAATGGCGGGGTGCGGGCCGGGGAATAGGCCTCTTGGCCGGGGTGAATATGTTGGAACGCGGCGCGCGTAAATAGAAGCGGCTGGAGGTACCGGGGGCGAAGCCCGCCCCGGCCCGGAGGCCGAGTTAAAAAAAATAATAATCCCCGTTCAGTCTCAATGGCGGGGTGCGGGCCGGCCCGGCGGCGAGTGCGGCGGGCAGCAGGCCTCTTGGACAGGTTGAGAGATAAAAAAATAATAATTCCCGTGCAGTCTCAATGGCGGGGTGCGGGCCGGGGAATAGGCCTCTTGGCCGGGGTGAATATGTTGGAACGCGGCGCGCGTAAATAGAAGCGGCTGGAGGTACCGGGGGCGAAGCCCGCCCCGGCCCGGAGGCCGAGTTAAAAAAAATAATAATCCCCGTTCAGTCTCAATGGCGGGGTGCGGGCCGGCCCGGCGGCGAGTGCGGCGGGCAGCAGGCCTCTTGGACAGGTTGAGAGATAAAAAAATAATAATTCCCGTGCAGTCTCAATGGCGGGGTGCGGGCCGGGGAATAGGCCTCTTGGCCGGGGTGAATAGTGTTGGAACACGGCCCGCGGAAATAGTAGCGGCTGGAGGTACCGGGGGCGATGCCCGCCCCGGCCCGGCGGCCAAGTTAAAAAAATAAATAATCCCCGTTCAGTCTCAATGGCAGGGTGCGGGCCCGCCCGGCGGCGATTGCGGCGGGCAGCAGGCCTCTTGGACAGGTTGAGAGATAAAAAAATAATAATTCCCGTTCAGTCTCAATGGCAGGGTGCGGGCCGGCCCGGCGGCAATTGCGGCGGGCAGCAGGCCTCTTGGACAGGTTGAGAGATAAAAAAATAATAATTCCCATGCAGTCTCAATGGCGGGGTGCGGGCCGGGGAATAGGCCTCTTGGCCGGGGTGAATATGTTGGAACGCGGCGCGCGTAAATAGAAGCGGCTGGAGGTACCGGGGGCGAAGCCCGCCCCGGCCCGGAGGCCGAGTTAAAAAAAATAATAATCCCCGTTCAGTCTCAATGGCGGGGTGCGGGCCGGCCCGGCGGCGAGTGCGGCGGGCAGCAGGCCTCTTGGACAGGTTGAGAGATAAAAAAAATAATAATTCCCGTGCAGTCTCAATGGCGGGGTGCGGGCCGGGAAATAGGCCTCTTGGCCGGGGTGAATATGTTGGAACGCGGCGCGCGTAAATAGAAGCGGCTGGAGGTACCGGGGGCGAAGCCCGCCCCGGCCCGGAGGCCGAGTTAAAAAAAATAATAATCCCCGTTCAGTCTCAATGGCGGGGTACGGGCCGGCCCGGCGGCGATTGCGGCGGGCAGCAGGCCTCTTGGACAGGTTGAGAGATAAAAAAATAATAATTCCCGTGCAGTCTCAATGGCGGGGTGCGGGCCGGGGAATAGGCCTCTTGGCCGGGGTGAATATGTTGGAACGCGGCGCGCGTAAATAGAAGCGGCTGGAGGTACCGGGGGCGAAGCCCGCCCCGGCCCGGAGGCCGAGTTAAAAAAAATAATAATCCCCGTTCAGTCTCAATGGCGGGGTGCGGGCCGGCCCGGCGGCGAGTGCGGTGGGCAGCAGGCCTCTTGGACAGGTTGAGAGATAAAAAAATAATAATTCCCGTGCAGTCTCAATGGCGGGGTGCGGGCCGGGGAATAGGCCTCTTGGCCGGGGTGAATAGTGTTGGAACACGGCCCGCGGAAATAGTAGCGGCTGGAGGTACCGGGGGCGATGCCCGCCCCGGCCCGGCGGCCAAGTTAAAAAAATAAATAATCCCGTTCAGTCTCAATGGCAGGGTGCGGGCCGGCCCGGCGGCGATTGCGGCGGGCAGCAGGCCTCTTGGACAGGTTGAGAGATAAAAAAAAAATAATTCCCATGCAGTCTCAATGGCGGGGTGCGGGCCGGGGAATAGGCCTCTTGGCCGGGGTGAATATGTTGGAACGCGGCGCGCGTAAATAGAAGCGGCTGGAGGTACCGGGGGCGAAGCCCGCCCCGGCCCGGAGGCCGAGTTAAAAAAAATAATAATCCCCGTTCAGTCTCAATGGCGGGGTGCGGGCCGGCCCGGCGGCGAGTGCGGCGGGCAGCAGGCCTCTTGGACAGGTTGAGAGATAAAAAAATAATAATTCCCGTGCAGTCTCAATGGCGGGGTGCGGGCCGGGGAATAGGCCTCTTGGCCGGGGTGAATAGTGTTGGAACACGGCCCGCGGAAATAGTAGCGGCTGGAGGTACCGGGGGCGATGCCCGCCCCGGCCCGGCGGCCAAGTTAAAAAAATAAATAATCCCCGTTCAGTCTCAATGGCAGGGTGCGGGCCGGCCCGGCGGCGATTGCGGCGGGCAGCAGGCCTCTTGGACAGGTTGAGAGATAAAAAAATAATAATTCCCGTTCAGTCTCAATGGCAGGGTGCGGGCCGGCCCGGCGGCAATTGCGGCGGGCAGCAGGCCTCTTGGACAGGTTGAGAGATAAAAAAATAATAATTCCCATGCAGTCTCAATGGCGGGGTGCGGGCCGGGGAATAGGCCTCTTGGCCGGGGTGAATATGTTGGAACGCGGCGCGCGTAAATAGAAGCGGCTGGAGGTACCGGGGGCGAAGCCCGCCCCGGCCCGGAGGCCGAGTTAAAAAAAATAATAATCCCCGTTCAGTCTCAATGGCGGGGTGCGGGCCGGCCCGGCGGCGAGTGCGGCGGGCAGCAGGCCTCTTGGACAGGTTGAGAGATAAAAAAAATAATAATTCCCGTGCAGTCTCAATGGCGGGGTGCGGGCCGGGAAATAGGCCTCTTGGCCGGGGTGAATATGTTGGAACGCGGCGCGCGTAAATAGAAGCGGCTGGAGGTACCGGGGGCGAAGCCCGCCCCGGCCCGGAGGCCGAGTTAAAAAAAATAATAATCCCCGTTCAGTCTCAATGGCGGGGTACGGGCCGGCCCGGCGGCGATTGCGGCGGGCAGCAGGCCTCTTGGACAGGTTGAGAGATAAAAAAATAATAATTCCCGTGCAGTCTCAATGGCGGGGTGCGGGCCGGGGAATAGGCCTCTTGGCCGGGGTGAATAGTGTTGGAACACGGCCCGCGGAAATAGTAGCGGCTGGAGGTACCGGGGAGGATGCCCGCCCCGGGCCGGCGGCCAAGTTAAAAAAATAAATAATCCCGTTCAGTCTCAATGGCAGGGTGCGGGCCGGCCCGGCGGCGAGTGCGGCGGGCAGCAGGCCTCTTGGACAGGTTGAGAGATAAAAAAATAATAATTCCCGTTCAGTCTCAATGGCAGGGTGCGGGCCGGCCCGGCGGCGATTGCGGCGGGCAGCAGGCCTCTTGGACAGGTTGAGAGATAAAAAAATAATAATTCCCATGCAGTCTCAATGGCGGGGTGCGGGCCGGGGAATAGGCCTCTTGGCCGGGGTGAATAGTGTTGGAACACGGCCCGCGGAAATAGTAGCGGCTGGAGGTACCGGGGAGGATGCCCGCCCCGGGCCGGCGGCCAAGTTAAAAAAATAAATAATCCCGTTCAGTCTCAATGGCAGGGTGCGGGCCGGCCCGGCGGCGAGTGCGGCGGGCAGCAGGCCTCTTGGACAGGTTGAGAGATAAAAAAATAATAATTCCCGTTCAGTCTCAATGGCAGGGTGCGGGCCGGCCCGGCGGCGATTGCGGCGGGCAGCAGGCCTCTTGGACAGGTTGAGAGATAAAAAAATAATAATTCCCATGCAGTCTCAATGGCGGGGTGCGGGCCGGGGAATAGGCCTCTTGGCCGGGGTGAATATGTTGGAACGCGGCGCGCGTAAATAGAAGCGGCTGGAGGTACCGGGGGCGAAGCCCGCCCCGGCCCGGAGGCCGAGTTAAAAAAAATAATAATCCCCGTTCAGTCTCAATGGCGGGGTGCGGGCCGGCCCGGCGGCGAGTGCGGCGGGCAGCAGGCCTCTTGGACAGGTTGAGAGATAAAAAAATAATAATTCCGGTGCAGTCTCAATGGCGGGGTGCGGGCCGGGGAATAGGCCTCTTGGCCGGGGTGAATAGTGTTGGAACACGGCCCGCGGGAATAGTAGCGGCTGGAGGTACCGGGGGGCGATGCCCGCCCCGGCCCGGCGGCCAAGTTAAAAAAATAAATAATCCCCGTTCAGTCTCAATGGCAGGGTGCGGGCCGGCCCGGCGGCGATTGCGGCGGGCAGCAGGCCTCTTGGACAGGTTGAGAGATAAAAAAATAATAATTCCCGTGCAGTCTCAATGGCGGGGTGCGGGCCGGGGAATAGGCCTCTTGGCCGGGGTGAATAGTGTTGGAACACGGCCCGCGGAAATAGTAGCGGCTGGAGGTACCGGGGGCGATGCCCGCCCCGGCCCGGCGGCCAAGTTAAAAAAATAAATAATCCCGTTCAGTCTCAATGGCAGGGTGCGGGCCGGCCCGGCGGCGATTGCGGCGGGCAGCAGGCCTCTTGGACAGGTTGAGAGATAAAAAAATAATAATTCCCATGCAGTCTCAATGGCGGGGTGCGGGCCGGGGAATAGGCCTCTTGGCCGGGGTGAATATGTTGGAACGCGGCGCGCGTAAATAGAAGCGGCTGGAGGTACCGGGGGCGATGCCCGCCCCGGCCCGGCGGCCAAGTTAAAAAAATAAATAATCCCCGTTCAGTCTCAATGGCAGGGTGCGGGCCGGCCCAGCGGCGATTGCGGCGGGCAGCAGGCCTCTTGGACAGGTTGAGAGATAAAAAAATAATAATTCCCGTTCAGTCTCAATGGCAGGGTGCGGGCCGGCCCGGCGGCAATTGCGGCGGGCAGCAGGCCTCTTGGACAGGTTGAGAGATAAAAAAATAATAATTCCCATGCAGTCTCAATGGCGGGGTGCGGGCCGGGGAATAGGCCTCTTGGCCGGGGTGAATATGTTGGAACGCGGCGCGCGTAAATAGAAGCGGCTGGAGGTACCGGGGGCGAAGCCCGCCCCGGCCCGGAGGCCGAGTTAAAAAAAATAATAATCCCCGTTCAGTCTCAATGGCGGGGTGCGGGCCGGCCCGGCGGCGAGTGCGGCGGGCAGCAGGCCTCTTGGACAGGTTGAGAGATAAAAAAATAATAATTCCCGTGCAGTCTCAATGGCGGGGTGCGGGCCGGGGAATAGGCCTCTTGGCCGGGGTGAATATGTTGGAACGCGGCGCGCGTAAATAGAAGCGGCTGTAGGTACCGGGGGCGAAGCCCGCCCCGGCCCGGAGGCCGAGTTAAAAAAAATAATAATCCCCGTTCAGTCTCAATGGCGGGGTGCGGGCCGGCCCGGCGGCGATTGCGGCGGGCAGCAGGCCTCTTGGACAGGTTGAGAGATAAAAAAATAATAATTCCCGTGCAGTCTCAATGGCGGGGTGCGGGCCGGGGAATAGGCCTCTTGGCCGGGGTGAATAGTGTTGGAACACGGCCTGCGGAAATAGTAGCGGCTGGAGGTACCGGGGGCGATGCCCGCCCCGGCCCGGCGGCCAAGTTAAAAAAATAAATAATCCTGTTCAGTCTCAATGGCAGGGTGCGGGCCGGCCCGGCGGCGATTGCGGCGGGCAGCAGGCCTCTTGGACAGGTTGAGAGATAAAAAAAAAATAATTCCCATGCAGTCTCAATGGCGGGGTGCGGGCCGGGGAATAGGCCTCTTGGCCGGGGTGAATATGTTGGAACGCGGCGCGCGTAAATAGAAGCGGCTGGAGGTACCGGGGGCGAAGCCCGCCCCGGCCCGGAGGCCGAGTTAAAAAAAATAATAATCCCCGTTAGTCTCAATGGCGGGGTGCGGGCCGGCCCGGCGGCGAGTGCGGCGGGCAGCAGGCCTCTTGGACAGGTTGAGAGATAAAAAAATAATAATTCCCGTGCAGTCTCAATGGCGGGGTGCGGGCCGGGGAATAGGCCTCTTGGCCGGGGTGAATATGTTGGAACGCGGCGCGCGTAAATAGAAGCGGCTGGAGGTACCGGGGGCGAAGCCCGCCCCGGCCCGGAGGCCGAGTTAAAAAAAATAATAATCCCCGTTCAGTCTCAATGGCGAGGTGCGGGCCGGCCCGGCGGCGAGTGCGGTGGGCAGCAGGCCTCTTGGACAGGTTGAGAGATAAAAAAATAATAATTCCCGTGCAGTCTCAATGGCGGGGTGCGGGCGGGGGAATAGGCCTCTTGGCCGGGGTGAATAGTGTTGGAACACGGCCCGCGGAAATAGTAGCGGCTGGAGGTACCGGGGGCGATGCCCGCCCCGGCCCGGCGGCCAAGTTAAAAAAATAAATAATCCCGTTCAGTCTCAATGGCAGGGTGCGGGCCGGCCCGGCGGCGATTGCGGCGGGCAGCAGGCCTCTTGGACAGGTTGAGAGATAAAAAAAAAATAATTCCCATGCAGTCTCAATGGCGGGGTGCGGGCCGGGGAATAGGCCTCTTGGCCGGGGTGAATATGTTGGAACGCGGCGCGCGTAAATAGAAGCGGCTGGAGGTACCGGGGGCGAAGCCCGCCCCGGCCCGGAGGCCGAGTTAAAAAAAATAATAATCCCCGTTCAGTCTCAATGGCGGGGTGCGGGCCGGCCCGGCGGCGAGTGCGGCGGGCAGCAGGCCTCTTGGACAGGTTGAGAGATAAAAAAATAATAATTCCCGTGCAGTCTCAATGGCGGGGTGCGGGCCGGGGAATAGGCCTCTTGGCCGGGGTGAATATGTTGGAACGCGGCGCGCGTAAATAGAAGCGGCTGGAGGTACCGGGGGCGAAGCCCGCCCCGGCCCGGAGGCCGAGTTAAAAAAAATAATAATCCCCGTTCAGTCTCAATGGCGGGGTGCGGGCCGGCCCGGCGGCGAGTGCGGTGGGCAGCAGGCCTCTTGGACAGGTTGAGAGATAAAAAAATAATAATTCCCGTGCAGTCTCAATGGCGGGGTGCGGGCCGGGGAATAGGCCTCTTGGCCGGGGTGAATAGTGTTGGAACACGGCCCGCGGAAATAGTAGCGGCTGGAGGTACCGGGGGCGATGCCCGCCCCGGCCCGGCGGCCAAGTTAAAAAAATAAATAATCCCGTTCAGTCTCAATGGCAGGGTGCGGGCCGGCCCGGCGGCGATTGCGGCGGGCAGCAGGCCTCTTGGACAGGTTGAGAGATAAAAAAAAAATAATTCCCATGCAGTCTCAATGGCGGGGTGCGGGCCGGGGAATAGGCCTCTTGGCCGGGGTGAATATGTTGGAACGCGGCGCGCGTAAATAGAAGCGGCTGGAGGTACCGGGGGCGAAGCCCGCCCCGGCCCGGAGGCCGAGTTAAAAAAAATAATAATCCCCGTTCAGTCTCAATGGCGGGGTGCGGGCCGGCCCGGCGGCGAGTGCGGCGGGCAGCAGGCCTCTTGGACAGGTTGAGAGATAAAAAAATAATAATTCCCGTGCAGTCTCAATGGCGGGGTGCGGGCCGGGGAATAGGCCTCTTGGCCGGGGTGAATATGTTGGAACGCGGCGCGCGTAAATAGAAGCGGCTGGAGGTACCGGGGGCGAAGCCCGCCCCGGCCCGGAGGCCGAGTTAAAAAAAATAATAATCCCCGTTCAGTCTCAATGGCGGGGTGCGGGCCGGCCCGGCGGCGAGTGCGGCGGGCAGCAGGCCTCTTGGACAGGTTGAGAGATAAAAAAATAATAATTCCCGTGCAGTCTCAATGGCGGGGTGCGGGCCGGGGAATAGGCCTCTTGGCCGGGGTGAATAGTGTTGGAACACGGCCCGCGGAAATAGTAGCGGCTGGAGGTACCGGGGGCGATGCCCGCCCCGGCCCGGCGGCCAAGTTAAAAAAATAAATAATCCCCGTTCAGTCTCAATGGCAGGGTGCGGGCCGGCCCGGCGGCGATTGCGGCGGGCAGCAGGCCTCTTGGACAGGTTGAGAGATAAAAAAATAATAATTCCCGTTCAGTCTCAATGGCAGGGTGCGGGCCGGCCCGGCGGCAATTGCGGCGGGCAGCAGGCCTCTTGGACAGGTTGAGAGATAAAAAAATAATAATTCCCGTGCAGTCTCAATGGCGGGGTGCGGGCCGGGGAATAGGCCTCTTGGCCGGGGTGAATAGTGTTGGAACACGGCCCGCGGATATAGTAGCGGCTGGAGGTACCGGGGAGGATGCCCGCCCCGGGCCGGCGGCCAAGTTAAAAAAATAAATAATCCCGTTCAGTCTCAATGGCAGGGTGCGGGCCGGCCCGGCGGCGAGTGCGGCGGGCAGCAGGCCTCTTGGACAGGTTGAGAGATAAAAAAATAATAATTCCCGTTCAGTCTCAATGGCAGGGTGCGGGCCGGCCCGGCGGCGATTGCGGCGGGCAGCAGGCCTCTTGGACAGGTTGAGAGATAAAAAAATAATAATTCCCATGCAGTCTCAATGGCGGGGTGCGGTCCGGGGAATAGGCCTCTTGGCCGGGGTGAATATGTTGGAACGCGGCGCGCGTAAATAGAAGCGGCTGGAGGTACCGGGGGCGAAGCCCGCCCCGGCCCGGAGGCCGAGTTAAAAAAAATAATAATCCCCGTTCAGTCTCAATGGCGGGGTGCGGGCCGGCCCGGCGGCGAGTGCGGCGGGCAGCAGGCCTCTTGGACAGGTTGAGAGATAAAAAAATAATAATTCCGGTGCAGTCTCAATGGCGGGGTGCGGGCCGGGGAATAGGCCTCTTGGCCGGGGTGAATAGTGTTGGAACACGGCCCGCGGGAATAGTAGCGGCTGGAGGTACCGGGGGGCGATGCCCGCCCCGGCCCGGCGGCCAAGTTAAAAAAATAAATAATCCCCGTTCAGTCTCAATGGCAGGGTGCGGGCCGGCCCGGCGGCGATTGCGGCGGGCAGCAGGCCTCTTGGACAGGTTGAGAGATAAAAAAATAATAATTCCCATGCAGTCTCAATGGCGGGGTGCGGGCCGGGGAATAGGCCTCTTGGCCGGGGTGAATATGTTGGAACGCGGCGCGCGTAAATAGAAGCGGCTGGAGGTACCGGGGGCGAAGCCCGCCCCGGCCCGGAGGCCGAGTTAAAAAAAATAATAATCCCCGTTCAGTCTCAATGGCGGGGTGCGGGCCGGCCCGGCGGCGAGTGCGGCGGGCAGCAGGCCTCTTGGACAGGTTGAGAGATAAAAAAATAATAATTCCCGTGCAGTCTCAATGGCGGGGTGCGGGCCGGGGAATAGGCCTCTTGGCCGGGGTGAATATGTTGGAACGCGGCGCGCGTAAATAGAAGCGGCTGGAGGTACCGGGGGCGAAGCCCGCCCCGGCCCGGAGGCCGAGTTAAAAAAAATAATAATCCCCGTTCAGTCTCAATGGCGGGGTGCGGGCCGGCCCGGCGGCGAGTGCGGCGGGCAGCAGGCCTCTTGGACAGGTTGAGAGATAAAAAAATAATAATTCCCGTGCAGTCTCAATGGCGGGGTGCGGGCCGGGGAATAGGCCTCTTGGCCGGGGTGAATAGTGTTGGAACACGGCCCGCGGAAATAGTAGCGGCTGGAGGTACCGGGGGCGATGCCCGCCCCGGCCCGGCGGCCAAGTTAAAAAAATAAATAATTCCGTTCAGTCTCAATGGCAGGGTGCGGGCCGGCCCGGCGGCGATTGCGGCGGGCAGCAGGCCTCTTGGACAGGTTGAGAGATAAAAAAATAATAATTCCCATGCAGTCTCAATGGCGGGGTGCGGGCCGGGGAATAGGCCTCTTGGCCGGGGTGAATATGTTGGAACGCGGCGCGCGTAAATAGAAGCGGCTGGAGGTACCGGGGGCGAAGCCCGCCCCGGCCCGGAGGCCGAGTTAAAAAAAATAATAATCCCCGTTCAGTCTCAATGGCGGGGTGCGGGCCGGCCCGGCGGCGAGTGCGGTGGGCAGCAGGCCTCTTGGACAGGTTGAGAGATAAAAAAATAATAATTCCCGTGCAGTCTCAATGGCGGGGTGCGGGCCGGGGAATAGGCCTCTTGGCCGGGGTGAATAGTGTTGGAACACGGCCCGCGGAAATAGTAGCGGCTGGAGGTACCGGGGGCGATGCCCGCCCCGGCCCGGCGGCCAAGTTAAAAAAATAAATAATCCCGTTCAGTCTCAATGGCAGGGTGCGGGCCGGCCCGGCGGCGATTGCGGCGGGCAGCAGGCCTCTTGGACAGGTTGAGAGATAAAAAAAAAATAATTCCCATGCAGTCTCAATGGCGGGGTGCGGGCCGGGGAATAGGCCTCTTGGCCGGGGTGAATATGTTGGAACGCGGCGCGCGTAAATAGAAGCGGCTGGAGGTACCGGGGGCGAAGCCCGCCCCGGCCCGGAGGCCGAGTTAAAAAAAATAATAATCCCCGTTCAGTCTCAATGGCGGGGTGCGGGCCGGCCCGGCGGCGAGTGCGGCGGGCAGCAGGCCTCTTGGACAGGTTGAGAGATAAAAAAATAATAATTCCCGTGCAGTCTCAATGGCGGGGTGCGTGCCGGGGAATAGGCCTCTTGGCCGGGGTGAATATGTTGGAACGCGGCGCGCGTAAATAGAAGCGGCTGGAGGTACCGGGGGCGAAGCCCGCCCCGGCCCGGAGGCCGAGTTAAAAAAAATAATTAATCCCCGTTCAGTCTCAATGGCGGGGTGCGGGCCGGCCCGGCGGCGAGTGCGGCGGGCAGCAGGCCTCTTGGACAGGTTGAGAGATAAAAAAATAATAATTCCCGTGCAGTCTCAATGGCGGGGTGCGGGCCGGGGAATAGGCCTCTTGGCCGGGGTGAATAGTGTTGGAACACGGCCCGCGGAAATAGTAGCGGCTGGAGGTACCGGGGGCGATGCCCGCCCCGGCCCGGCGGCCAAGTTAAAAAAATAAATAATCCCGTTCAGTCTCAATGGCAGGGTGCGGGCCGGCCCGGCGGCGATTGCGGCGGGCAGCAGGCCTCTTGGACAGGTTGAGAGATAAAAAAATAATAATTCCCATGCAGTCTCAATGGCGGGGTGCGGGCCGGGGAATAGGCCTCTTGGCCGGGGTGAATATGTTGGAACGCGGCGTGCGTAAATAGAAGCGGCTGGAGGTACCGGGGGCGAAGCCCGCCCCGGCCCGGAGGCCGAGTTAAAAAAAATAATAATCCCCGTTCAGTCTCAATGGCGGGGTGCGGGCCGGCCCGGCGGCGAGTGCGGCGGGCAGCAGGCCTCTTGGACAGGTTGAGAGATAAAAAAATAATAATTCCCGTGCAGTCTCAATGGCGGGGTGCGGGCCGGGGAATAGGCCTCTTGGCCGGGGTGAATATGTTGGAACGCGGCGCGCGTAAATAGAAGCGGCTGGAGGTACCGGGGGCGAAGCCCGCCCCGGCCCGGAGGCCGAGTTAAAAAAAATAATAATCCCCGTTCAGTCTCAATGGCGGGGTGCGGGCCGGCCCGGCGGCGAGTGCGGCGGGCAGCAGGCCTCTTGGACAGGTTGAGAGATAAAAAAATAATAATTCCCGTGCAGTCTCAATGGCGGGGTGCGGGCCGGGGAATAGGCCTCTTGGCCGGGGTGAATAGTGTTGGAACACGGCCCGCGGAAATAGTAGCGGCTGGAGGTACCGGGGGCGATGCCCGCCCCGGCCCGGCGGCCAAGTTAAAAAAATAAATAATCCCCGTTCAGTCTCAATGGCAGGGTGCGGGCCGGCCCGGCGGCGATTGCGGCGGGCAGCAGGCCTCTTGGACAGGTTGAGAGATAAAAAAATAATAATTCCCGTTCAGTCTCAATGGCAGGGTGCGGGCCGGCCCGGCGGCAATTGCGGCGGGCAGCAGGCCTCTTGGACAGGTTGAGAGATAAAAAAATAATAATTCCCATGCAGTCTCAATGGCGGGGTGCGGGCCGGGGAATAGGCCTCTTGGCCGGGGTGAATATGTTGGAACGCGGCGCGCGTAAATAGAAGCGGCTGGAGGTACCGGGGGCGAAGCCCGCCCCGGCCCGGAGGCCGAGTTAAAAAAAATAATAATCCCCGTTCAGTCTCAATGGCGGGGTGCGGGCCGGCCCGGCGGCGAGTGCGGCGGGCAGCAGGCCTCTTGGACAGGTTGAGAGATAAAAAAAATAATAATTCCCGTGCAGTCTCAATGGCGGGGTGCGGGCCGGGAAATAGGCCTCTTGGCCGGGGTGAATATGTTGGAACGCGGCGCGCGTAAATAGAAGCGGCTGGAGGTACCGGGGGCGAAGCCCGCCCCGGCCCGGAGGCCGAGTTAAAAAAAATAATAATCCCCGTTCAGTCTCAATGGCGGGGTACGGGCCGGCCCGGCGGCGATTGCGGCGGGCAGCAGGCCTCTTGGACAGGTTGAGAGATAAAAAAATAATAATTCCCGTGCAGTCTCAATGGCGGGGTGCGGGCCGGGGAATAGGCCTCTTGGCCGGGGTGAATATGTTGGAACGCGGCGCGCGTAAATAGAAGCGGCTGGAGGTACCGGGGGCGAAGCCCGCCCCGGCCCGGAGGCCGAGTTAAAAAAAATAATAATCCCCGTTCAGTCTCAATGGCGGGGTGCGGGCCGGCCCGGCGGCGAGTGCGGTGGGCAGCAGGCCTCTTGGACAGGTTGAGAGATAAAAAAATAATAATTCCCGTGCAGTCTCAATGGCGGGGTGCGGGCCGGGGAATAGGCCTCTTGGCCGGGGTGAATAGTGTTGGAACACGGCCCGCGGAAATAGTAGCGGCTGGAGGTACCGGGGGCGATGCCCGCCCCGGCCCGGCGGCCAAGTTAAAAAAATAAATAATCCCGTTCAGTCTCAATGGCAGGGTGCGGGCCGGCCCGGCGGCGATTGCGGCGGGCAGCAGGCCTCTTGGACAGGTTGAGAGATAAAAAAAAAATAATTCCCATGCAGTCTCAATGGCGGGGTGCGGGCCGGGGAATAGGCCTCTTGGCCGGGGTGAATATGTTGGAACGCGGCGCGCGTAAATAGAAGCGGCTGGAGGTACCGGGGGCGAAGCCCGCCCCGGCCCGGAGGCCGAGTTAAAAAAAATAATAATCCCCGTTCAGTCTCAATGGCGGGGTGCGGGCCGGCCCGGCGGCGAGTGCGGCGGGCAGCAGGCCTCTTGGACAGGTTGAGAGATAAAAAAATAATAATTCCCGTGCAGTCTCAATGGCGGGGTGCGGGCCGGGGAATAGGCCTCTTGGCCGGGGTGAATATGTTGGAACGCGGCGCGCGTAAATAGAAGCGGCTGGAGGTACCGGGGGCGAAGCCCGCCCCGGCCCGGAGGCCGAGTTAAAAAAAATAATAATCCCCGTTCAGTCTCAATGGCGGGGTGCGGGCCGGCCCGGCGGCGAGTGCGGCGGGCAGCAGGCCTCTTGGACAGGTTGAGAGATAAAAAAATAATAATTCCCGTGCAGTCTCAATGGCGGGGTGCGGGCCGGGGAATAGGCCTCTTGGCCGGGGTGAATAGTGTTGGAACACGGCCCGCGGAAATAGTAGCGGCTGGAGGTACCGGGGGCGATGCCCGCCCCGGCCCGGCGGCCAAGTTAAAAAAATAAATAATCCCCGTTCAGTCTCAATGGCAGGGTGCGGGCCGGCCCGGCGGCGATTGCGGCGGGCAGCAGGCCTCTTGGACAGGTTGAGAGATAAAAAAATAATAATTCCCGTTCAGTCTCAATGGCAGGGTGCGGGCCGGCCCGGCGGCAATTGCGGCGGGCAGCAGGCCTCTTGGACAGGTTGAGAGATAAAAAAATAATAATTCCCATGCAGTCTCAATGGCGGGGTGCGGGCCGGGGAATAGGCCTCTTGGCCGGGGTGAATATGTTGGAACGCGGCGCGCGTAAATAGAAGCGGCTGGAGGTACCGGGGGCGAAGCCCGCCCCGGCCCGGAGGCCGAGTTAAAAAAAATAATAATCCCCGTTCAGTCTCAATGGCGGGGTGCGGGCCGGCCCGGCGGCGAGTGCGGCGGGCAGCAGGCCTCTTGGACAGGTTGAGAGATAAAAAAAATAATAATTCCCGTGCAGTCTCAATGGCGGGGTGCGGGCCGGGAAATAGGCCTCTTGGCCGGGGTGAATATGTTGGAACGCGGCGCGCGTAAATAGAAGCGGCTGGAGGTACCGGGGGCGAAGCCCGCCCCGGCCCGGAGGCCGAGTTAAAAAAAATAATAATCCCCGTTCAGTCTCAATGGCGGGGTGCGGGCCGGCCCGGCGGCGATTGCGGCGGTCAGCAGGCCTCTTGGACAGGTTGAGAGATAAAAAAATAATAATTCCCGTGCAGTCTCAATGGCGGGGTGCGGGCCGGGGAATAGGCCTCTTGGCCGGGGTGAATAGTGTTGGAACACGGCCCGCGGAAATAGTAGCGGCTGGAGGTACCGGGGGTGATGCCCGCCCCGGCCCGGCGGCCAAGTTAAAAAAATAAATAATCCCGTTCAGTCTCAATGGCAGGGTGCGGGCCGGCCCGGCGGCGATTGCGGCGGGCAGCAGGCCTCTTGGACAGGTTGAGAGATAAAAAAATAATAATTCCCATGCAGTCTCAATGGCGGGGTGCGGGCCGGGGAATAGGCCTCTTGGCCGGGGTGAATATGTTGGAACGCGGCGCGCGTAAATAGAAGCGGCTGGAGGTACCGGGGGCGAAGCCCGCCCCGGCCCGGAGGCCGAGTTAAAAAAAATAATAATCCCCGTTCAGTCTCAATGGCGGGGTGCGGGCCGGCCCGGCGGCGAGTGCGGCGGGCAGCAGGCCTCTTGGACAGGTTGAGAGATAAAAAAATAATAATTCCCGTGCAGTCTCAATGGCGGGGTGCGGGCCGGGGAATAGGCCTCTTGGCCGGGGTGAATATGTTGGAACGCGGCGCGCGTAAATAGAAGCGGCTGGAGGTACCGGGGGCGAAGCCCGCCCCGGCCCGGAGGCCGAGTTAAAAAAAATAATAATCCCCGTTCAGTCTCAATGGCGGGGTGCGGGCCGGCCCGGCGGCGAGTGCGGCGGGCAGCAGGCCTCTTGGACAGGTTGAGAGATAAAAAAATAATAATTCCCGTGCAGTCTCAATGGCGGGGTGCGGGCCGGGGAATAGGCCTCTTGGCCGGGGTGAATAGTGTTGGAACACGGCCCGCGGAAATAGTAGCGGCTGGAGGTACCGGGGGCGATGCCCGCCCGGGCCCGGCGGCCAAGTTAAAAAAATAAATAATCCCGTTCAGTCTCAATGGCAGGGTGCGGGCCGGCCCGGCGGCGATTGCGGCGGGCAGCAGGCCTCTTGGACAGGTTGAGAGATAAAAAAATAATAATTCCCGTTCAGTCTCAATGGCAGGGTGCGGGCCGGCCCGGCGGCAATTGCGGCGGGCAGCAGGCCTCTTGGACAGGTTGAGAGATAAAAAAATAATAATTCCCATGCAGTCTCAATGGCGGGGTGCGGGCCGGGGAATAGGCCTCTTGGCCGGGGTGAATATGTTGGAACGCGGCGCGCGTAAATAGAAGCGGCTGGAGGTACCGGGGGCGAAGCCCGCCCCGGCCCGGAGGCCGAGTTAAAAAAAAAAATAATCCCCGTTCAGTCTCAATGGCGGGGTGCGGGCCGGCCCGGCGGCGATTGCGGCGGGCAGCAGGCCTCTTGGACAGGTTGAGAGATAAAAAAATAATAATTCCCGTGCAGTCTCAATGGCGGGGTGCGGGCCGGGGAATAGGCCTCTTGGCCGGGGTGAATAGTGTTGGAACACGGCCCGCGGAAATAGTAGCGGCTGGAGGTACCGGGGGCGATGCCCGCCCCGGCCCGGCGGCCAAGTTAAAAAAATAAATAATCCCGTTCAGTCTCAATGGCAGGGTGCGGGCCGGCCCGGCGGCGATTGCGGCGGGCAGCAGGCCTCTTGGACAGGTTGAGAGATAAAAAAATAATAATTCCCATGCAGTCTCAATGGCGGGGTGCGGGCCGGGGAATAGGCCTCTTGGCCGGGGTGAATATGTTGGAACGCGGCGCGCGTAAATAGAAGCGGCTGGAGGTACCGGGGGCGAAGCCCGCCCCGGCCCGGAGGCCGAGTTAAAAAAAATAATAATCCCCGTTCAGTCTCAATGGCGGGGTGCGGGCCGGCCCGGCGGCGAGTGCGGCGGGCAGCAGGCCTCTTGGACAGGTTGAGAGATAAAAAAATAATAATTCCCGTGCAGTCTCAATGGCGGGGTGCGGGCCGGGGAATAGGCCTCTTAGCCGGGGTGAATATGTTGGAACGCGGCGCGCGTAAATAGAAGCGGCTGGAGGTACCGGGGGCGAAGCCCGCCCCGGCCCGGAGGCCGAGTTAAAAAAAATAATAATCCCCGTTCAGTCTCAATGGCGGGGTGCGGGCCGGCCCGGCGGCGAGTGCGGCGGGCAGCAGGCCTCTTGGACAGGTTGAGAGATAAAAAAATAATAATTCCCGTGCAGTCTCAATGGCGGGGTGCGGGCCGGGGAATAGGCCTCTTGGCCGGGGTGAATAGTGTTGGAACACGGCCCGCGGAAATAGTAGCGGCTGGAGGTACCGGGGGCGATGCCCGCCCGGGCCCGGCGGCCAAGTTAAAAAAATAAATAATCCCGTTCAGTCTCAATGGCAGGGTGCGGGCCGGCCCGGCGGCGATTGCGGCGGGCAGCAGGCCTCTTGGACAGGTTGAGAGATAAAAAAATAATAATTCCCGTTCAGTCTCAATGGCAGGGTGCGGGCCGGCCCGGCGGCAATTGCGGCGGGCAGCAGGCCTCTTGGACAGGTTGAGAGATAAAAAAATAATAATTCCCATGCAGTCTCAATGGCGGGGTGCGGGCCGGGGAATAGGCCTCTTGGCCGGGGTGAATATGTTGGAACGCGGCGCGCGTAAATAGAAGCGGCTGGAGGTACCGGGGGCGAAGCCCGCCCCGGCCCGGAGGCCGAGTTAAAAAAAAAAATAATCCCCGTTCAGTCTCAATGGCGGGGTGCGGGCCGGCCCGGCGGCGATTGCGGCGGGCAGCAGGCCTCTTGGACAGGTTGAGAGATAAAAAAATAATAATTCCCGTGTAGTCTCAATGGCGGGGTGCGGGCCGGGGAATAGGCCTCTTGGCCGGGGTGAATAGTGTTGGAACACGGCCCGCGGAAATAGTAGCGGCTGGAGGTACCGGGGGCGATGCCCGCCCCGGCCCGGCGGCCAAGTTAAAAAAATAAATAATCCCGTTCAGTCTCAATGGCAGGGTGCGGGCCGGCCCGGCGGCGATTGCGGCGGGCAGCAGGCCTCTTGGACAGGTTGAGAGATAAAAAAATAATAATTCCCATGCAGTCTCAATGGCGGGGTGCGGGCCGGGGAATAGGCCTCTTGGCCGGGGTGAATATGTTGGAACGCGGCGCGCGTAAATAGAAGCGGCTGGAGGTACCGGGGGCGAAGCCCGCCCCGGCCCGGAGGCCGAGTTAAAAAAAATAATAATCCCCGTTCAGTCTCAATGGCGGGGTGCGGGCCGGGGAATAGGCCTCTTGGCCGGGGTGAATATGTTGGAACGCGGCGCGCGTAAATAGAAGCGGCTGGAGGTACCGGGGGCGAAGCCCGCCCCGGCCCGGAGGCCGAGTTAAAAAAAATAATAATCCCCGTTCAGGCTCAATGGCGGGGTGCGGGCCGGCCCGGCGGCGAGTGCGGCGGGCAGCAGGCCTCTTGGACAGGTTGAGAGATAAAAAAATAATAATTCCCGTGCAGTCTCAATGGCGGGGTGCGGGCCGGGGAATAGGCCTCTTGGCCGGGGTGAATATGTTGGAACGCGGCGCGCGTAAATAGAAGCGGCTGGAGGTACCGGGGGCGAAGCCCGCCCCGGCCCGGAGGCCGAGTTAAAAAAAATAATAATCCCCGTTCAGTCTCAATGGCGGGGTGCGGGCCGGCCCGGCGGCGAGTGCGGTGGGCAGCAGGCCTCTTGGACAGGTTGAGAGATAAAAAAATAATAATTCCCGTGCAGTCTCAATGGCGGGGTGCGGGCCGGGGAATAGGCCTCTTGGCCGGGGTGAATAGTGTTGGAACACGGCCCGCGGAAATAGTAGCGGCTGGAGGTACCGGGGGCGATGCCCGCCCCGGCCCGGCGGCCAAGTTAAAAAAATAAATAATCCCGTTCAGTCTCAATGGCAGGGTGCGGGCCGGCCCGGCGGCGATTGCGGCGGGCAGCAGGCCTCTTGGACAGGTTGAGAGATAAAAAAAAAATAATTCCCATGCAGTCTCAATGGCGGGGTGCGGGCCGGGGAATAGGCCTCTTGGCCGGGGTGAATATGTTGGAACGCGGCGCGCGTAAATAGAAGCGGCTGGAGGTACCGGGGGCGAAGCCCGCCCCGGCCCGGAGGCCGAGTTAAAAAAAATAATAATCCCCGTTCAGTCTCAATGGCGGGGTGCGGGCCGGCCCGGCGGCGAGTGCGGCGGGCAGCAGGCCTCTTGGACAGGTTGAGAGATAAAAAAATAATAATTCCCGTGCAGTCTCAATGGCGGGGTGCGGGCCGGGGAATAGGCCTCTTGGCCGGGGTGAATATGTTGGAACGCGGCGCGCGTAAATAGAAGCGGCTGGAGGTACCGGGGGCGAAGCCCGCCCCGGCCCGGAGGCCGAGTTAAAAAAAATAATAATCCCCGTTCAGTCTCAATGGCGGGGTGCGGGCCGGCCCGGCGGCGAGTGCGGCGGGCAGCAGGCCTCTTGGACAGGTTGAGAGATAAAAAAATAATAATTCCCGTGCAGTCTCAATGGCGGGGTGCGGGCCGGGGAATAGGCCTCTTGGCCGGGGTGAATAGTGTTGGAACACGGCCCGCGGAAATAGTAGCGGCTGGAGGTACCGGGGGCGATGCCCGCCCCGGCCCGGCGGCCAAGTTAAAAAAATAAATAATCCCCGTTCAGTCTCAATGGCAGGGTGCGGGCCGGCCCGGCGGCGATTGCGGCGGGCAGCAGGCCTCTTGGACAGGTTGAGAGATAAAAAAATAATAATTCCCGTTCAGTCTCAATGGCAGGGTGCGGGCCGGCCCGGCGGCAATTGCGGCGGGCAGCAGGCCTCTTGGACAGGTTGAGAGATAAAAAAATAATAATTCCCATGCAGTCTCAATGGCGGGGTGCGGGCCGGGGAATAGGCCTCTTGGCCGGGGTGAATATGTTGGAACGCGGCGCGCGTAAATAGAAGCGGCTGGAGGTACCGGGGGCGAAGCCCGCCCCGGCCCGGAGGCCGAGTTAAAAAAAATAATAATCCCCGTTCAGTCTCAATGGCGGGGTGCGGGCCGGCCCGGCGGCGAGTGCGGCGGGCAGCAGGCCTCTTGGACAGGTTGAGAGATAAAAAAAATAATAATTCCCGTGCAGTCTCAATGGCAGGGTGCGGGCCGGCCCGGGGGCAATTGCGGCGGGCAGCAGGCCTCTTGGACAGGTTGAGAGATAAAAAAATAATAATTCCCATGCAGTCTCAATGGCGGGGTGCGGGCCGGGGAATAGGCCTCTTGGCCGGGGTGAATATGTTGGAACGCGGCGCGCGTAAATAGAAGCGGCTGGAGGTACCGGGGGCGAAGCCCGCCCCGGCCCGGAGGCCGAGTTAAAAAAAAAAATAATCCCCGTTCAGTCTCAATGGCGGGGTGCGGGCCGGCCCGGCGGCGATTGCGGCGGGCAGCAGGCCTCTTGGACAGGTTGAGAGATAAAAAAATAATAATTCCCGTGCAGTCTCAATGGCGGGGTGCGGGCCGGGGAATAGGCCTCTTGGCCGGGGTGAATAGTGTTGGAACACGGCCCGCGGAAATAGTAGCGGCTGGAGGTACCGGGGGCGATGCCCGCCCCGGCCCGGCGGCCAAGTTAAAAAAATAAATAATCCCGTTCAGTCTCAATGGCAGGGTGCGGGCCGGCCCGGCGGCGATTGCGGCGGGCAGCAGGCCTCTTGGACAGGTTGAGAGATAAAAAAATAATAATTCCCATGCAGTCTCAATGGCGGGGTGCGGGCCGGGGAATAGGCCTCTTGGCCGGGGTGAATATGTTGGAACGCGGCGCGCGTAAATAGAAGCGGCTGGAGGTACCGGGGGCGAAGCCCGCCCCGGCCCGGAGGCCGAGTTAAAAAAAATAATAATCCCCGTTCAGTCTCAATGGCGGGGTGCGGGCCGGCCCGGCGGCGAGTGCGGCGGGCAGCAGGCCTCTTGGACAGGTTGAGAGATAAAAAAATAATAATTCCCGTGCAGTCTCAATGGCGGGGTGCGGGCCGGGGAATAGGCCTCTTAGCCGGGGTGAATATGTTGGAACGCGGCGCGCGTAAATAGAAGCGGCTGGAGGTACCGGGGGCGAAGCCCGCCCCGGCCCGGAGGCCGAGTTAAAAAAAATAATAATCCCCGTTCAGTCTCAATGGCGGGGTGCGGGCCGGCCCGGCGGCGAGTGCGGCGGGCAGCAGGCCTCTTGGACAGGTTGAGAGATAAAAAAATAATAATTCCCGTGCAGTCTCAATGGCGGGGTGCGGGCCGGGGAATAGGCCTCTTGGCCGGGGTGAATAGTGTTGGAACACGGCCCGCGGAAATAGTAGCGGCTGGAGGTACCGGGGGCGATGCCCGCCCGGGCCCGGCGGCCAAGTTAAAAAAATAAATAATCCCGTTCAGTCTCAATGGCAGGGTGCGGGCCGGCCCGGCGGCGATTGCGGCGGGCAGCAGGCCTCTTGGACAGGTTGAGAGATAAAAAAATAATAATTCCCGTTCAGTCTCAATGGCAGGGTGCGGGCCGGCCCGGCGGCAATTGCGGCGGGCAGCAGGCCTCTTGGACAGGTTGAGAGATAAAAAAATAATAATTCCCATGCAGTCTCAATGGCGGGGTGCGGGCCGGGGAATAGGCCTCTTGGCCGGGGTGAATAGTGTTGGAACACGGCCCGCGGAAATAGTAGCGGCTGGAGGTACCGGGGGCGATGCCCGCCCCGGCCCGGCGGCCAAGTTAAAAAAATAATAATCCCCGTTCAGTCTCAATGGCGGGGTGCGGGCCGGGGAATAGGCCTCTTGGCCGGGGTGAATATGTTGGAACGCGGCGCGCGTAAATAGAAGCGGCTGGAGGTACCGGGGGCGAAGCCCGCCCCGGCCCGGAGGCCGAGTTAAAAAAAATAATAATCCCCGTTCAGTCTCAATGGCGGGGTGCGGGCCGGCCCGGCGGCGAGTGCGGCGGGCAGCAGGCCTCTTGGACAGGTTGAGAGATAAAAAAATAATAATTCCCGTGCAGTCTCAATGGCGGGGTGCGGGCCGGGGAATAGGCCTCTTGGCCGGGGTGAATATGTTGGAACGCGGCGCGCGTAAATAGAAGCGGCTGGAGGTACCGGGGGCGAAGCCCGCCCCGGCCCGGAGGCCGAGTTAAAAAAAATAATAATCCCCGTTCAGTCTCAATGGCGGGGTGCGGGCCGGCCCGGCGGCGAGTGCGGTGGGCAGCAGGCCTCTTGGACAGGTTGAGAGATAAAAAAATAATAATTCCCGTGCAGTCTCAATGGCGGGGTGCGGGCCGGGGAATAGGCCTCTTGGCCGGGGTGAATAGTGTTGGAACACGGCCCGCGGAAATAGTAGCGGCTGGAGGTACCGGGGGCGATGCCCGCCCCGGCCCGGCGGCCAAGTTAAAAAAATAAATAATCCCGTTCAGTCTCAATGGCAGGGTGCGGGCCGGCCCGGCGGCGATTGCGGCGGGCAGCAGGCCTCTTGGACAGGTTGAGAGATAAAAAAAAAATAATTCCCATGCAGTCTCAATGGCGGGGTGCGGGCCGGGGAATAGGCCTCTTGGCCGGGGTGAATATGTTGGAACGCGGCGCGCGTAAATAGAAGCGGCTGGAGGTACCGGGGGCGAAGCCCGCCCCGGCCCGGAGGCCGAGTTAAAAAAAATAATAATCCCCGTTCAGTCTCAATGGCGGGGTGCGGGCCGGCCCGGCGGCGAGTGCGGCGGGCAGCAGGCCTCTTGGACAGGTTGAGAGATAAAAAAATAATAATTCCCGTGCAGTCTCAATGGCGGGGTGCGGGCCGGGGAATAGGCCTCTTGGCCGGGGTGAATATGTTGGAACGCGGCGCGCGTAAATAGAAGCGGCTGGAGGTACCGGGGGCGAAGCCCGCCCCGGCCCGGAGGCCGAGTTAAAAAAAATAATAATCCCCGTTCAGTCTCAATGGCGGGGTGCGGGCCGGCCCGGCGGCGAGTGCGGCGGGCAGCAGGCCTCTTGGACAGGTTGAGAGATAAAAAAATAATAATTCCCGTGCAGTCTCAATGGCGGGGTGCGGGCCGGGGAATAGGCCTCTTGGCCGGGGTGAATAGTGTTGGAACACGGCCCGCGGAAATAGTAGCGGCTGGAGGTACCGGGGGCGATGCCCGCCCCGGCCCGGCGGCCAAGTTAAAAAAATAAATAATCCCCGTTCAGTCTCAATGGCAGGGTGCGGGCCCGCCCGGCGGCGATTGCGGCGGGCAGCAGGCCTCTTGGACAGGTTGAGAGATAAAAAAATAATAATTCCCGTTCAGTCTCAATGGCAGGGTGCGGGCCGGCCCGGCGGCAATTGCGGCGGGCAGCAGGCCTCTTGGACAGGTTGAGAGATAAAAAAATAATAATTCCCATGCAGTCTCAATGGCGGGGTGCGGGCCGGGGAATAGGCCTCTTGGCCGGGGTGAATATGTTGGAACGCGGCGCGCGTAAATAGAAGCGGCTGGAGGTACCGGGGGCGAAGCCCGCCCCGGCCCGGAGGCCGAGTTAAAAAAAATAATAATCCCCGTTCAGTCTCAATGGCGGGGTGCGGGCCGGCCCGGCGGCAAGTGCGGCGGGCAGCAGGCCTCTTGGACAGGTTGAGAGATAAAAAAAATAATAATTCCCGTGCAGTCTCAATGGCGGGGTGCGGGCCGGGAAATAGGCCTCTTGGCCGGGGTGAATATGTTGGAACGCGGCGCGCGTAAATAGAAGCGGCTGGAGGTACCGGGGGCGAAGCCCGCCCCGGCCCGGAGGCCGAGTTAAAAAAAATAATAATCCCCGTTCAGTCTCAATGGCGGGGTACGGGCCGGCCCGGCGGCGATTGCGGCGGGCAGCAGGCCTCTTGGACAGGTTGAGAGATAAAAAAATAATAATTCCCGTGCAGTCTCAATGGCGGGGTGCGGGCCGGGGAATAGGCCTCTTGGCCGGGGTGAATATGTTGGAACGCGGCGCGCGTAAATAGAAGCGGCTGGAGGTACCGGGGGCGAAGCCCGCCCCGGCCCGGAGGCCGAGTTAAAAAAAATAATAATCCCCGTTCAGTCTCAATGGCGGGGTGCGGGCCGGCCCGGCGGCGAGTGCGGTGGGCAGCAGGCCTCTTGGACAGGTTGAGAGATAAAAAAATAATAATTCCCGTGCAGTCTCAATGGCGGGGTGCGGGCCGGGGAATAGGCCTCTTGGCCGGGGTGAATAGTGTTGGAACACGGCCCGCGGAAATAGTAGCGGCTGGAGGTACCGGGGGCGATGCCCGCCCCGGCCCGGCGGCCAAGTTAAAAAAATAAATAATCCCGTTCAGTCTCAATGGCAGGGTGCGGGCCGGCCCGGCGGCGATTGCGGCGGGCAGCAGGCCTCTTGGACAGGTTGAGAGATAAAAAAAAAATAATTCCCATGCAGTCTCAATGGCGGGGTGCGGGCCGGGGAATAGGCCTCTTGGCCGGGGTGAATATGTTGGAACGCGGCGCGCGTAAATAGAAGCGGCTGGAGGTACCGGGGGCGAAGCCCGCCCCGGCCCGGAGGCCGAGTTAAAAAAAATAATAATCCCCGTTCAGTCTCAATGGCGGGGTGCGGGCCGGCCCGGCGGCGAGTGCGGCGGGCAGCAGGCCTCTTGGACAGGTTGAGAGATAAAAAAATAATAATTCCCGTGCAGTCTCAATGGCGGGGTGCGGGCCGGGGAATAGGCCTCTTGGCCGGGGTGAATAGTGTTGGAACACGGCCCGCGGAAATAGTAGCGGCTGGAGGTACCGGGGGCGATGCCCGCCCCGGCCCGGCGGCCAAGTTAAAAAAATAAATAATCCCCGTTCAGTCTCAATGGCAGGGTGCGGGCCGGCCCGGCGGCGATTGCGGCGGGCAGCAGGCCTCTTGGACAGGTTGAGAGATAAAAAAATAATAATTCCCGTTCAGTCTCAATGGCAGGGTGCGGGCCGGCCCGGCGGCAATTGCGGCGGGCAGCAGGCCTCTTGGACAGGTTGAGAGATAAAAAAATAATAATTCCCATGCAGTCTCAATGGCGGGGTGCGGGCCGGGGAATAGGCCTCTTGGCCGGGGTGAATATGTTGGAACGCGGCGCGCGTAAATAGAAGCGGCTGGAGGTACCGGGGGCGAAGCCCGCCCCGGCCCGGAGGCCGAGTTAAAAAAAATAATAATCCCCGTTCAGTCTCAATGGCGGGGTGCGGGCCGGCCCGGCGGCGAGTGCGGCGGGCAGCAGGCCTCTTGGACAGGTTGAGAGATAAAAAAAATAATAATTCCCGTGCAGTCTCAATGGCGGGGTGCGGGCCGGGAAATAGGCCTCTTGGCCGGGGTGAATATGTTGGAACGCGGCGCGCGTAAATAGAAGCGGCTGGAGGTACCGGGGGCGAAGCCCGCCCCGGCCCGGAGGCCGAGTTAAAAAAAATAATAATCCCCGTTCAGTCTCAATGGCGGGGTACGGGCCGGCCCGGCGGCGATTGCGGCGGGCAGCAGGCCTCTTGGACAGGTTGAGAGATAAAAAAATAATAATTCCCGTGCAGTCTCAATGGCGGGGTGCGGGCCGGGGAATAGGCCTCTTGGCCGGGGTGAATAGTGTTGGAACACGGCCCGCGGAAATAGTAGCGGCTGGAGGTACCGGGGAGGATGCCCGCCCCGGGCCGGCGGCCAAGTTAAAAAAATAAATAATCCCGTTCAGTCTCAATGGCAGGGTGCGGGCCGGCCCGGCGGCGAGTGCGGCGGGCAGCAGGCCTCTTGGACAGGTTGAGAGATAAAAAAATAATAATTCCCGTTCAGTCTCAATGGCAGGGTGCGGGCCGGCCCGGCGGCGATTGCGGCGGGCAGCAGGCCTCTTGGACAGGTTGAGAGATAAAAAAATAATAATTCCCATGCAGTCTCAATGGCGGGGTGCGGGCCGGGGAATAGGCCTCTTGGCCGGGGTGAATAGTGTTGGAACACGGCCCGCGGAAATAGTAGCGGCTGGAGGTACCGGGGAGGATGCCCGCCCCGGGCCGGCGGCCAAGTTAAAAAAATAAATAATCCCGTTCAGTCTCAATGGCAGGGTGCGGGCCGGCCCGGCGGCGAGTGCGGCGGGCAGCAGGCCTCTTGGACAGGTTGAGAGATAAAAAAATAATAATTCCCGTTCAGTCTCAATGGCAGGGTGCGGGCCGGCCCGGCGGCGATTGCGGCGGGCAGCAGGCCTCTTGGACAGGTTGAGAGATAAAAAAATAATAATTCCCATGCAGTCTCAATGGCGGGGTGCGGGCCGGGGAATAGGCCTCTTGGCCGGGGTGAATATGTTGGAACGCGGCGCGCGTAAATAGAAGCGGCTGGAGGTACCGGGGGCGAAGCCCGCCCCGGCCCGGAGGCCGAGTTAAAAAAAATAATAATCCCCGTTCAGTCTCAATGGCGGGGTGCGGGCCGGCCCGGCGGCGAGTGCGGCGGGCAGCAGGCCTCTTGGACAGGTTGAGAGATAAAAAAATAATAATTCCGGTGCAGTCTCAATGGCGGGGTGCGGGCCGGGGAATAGGCCTCTTGGCCGGGGTGAATAGTGTTGGAACACGGCCCGCGGGAATAGTAGCGGCTGGAGGTACCGGGGGGCGATGCCCGCCCCGGCCCGGCGGCCAAGTTAAAAAAATAAATAATCCCCGTTCAGTCTCAATGGCAGGGTGCGGGCCGGCCCGGCGGCGATTGCGGCGGGCAGCAGGCCTCTTGGACAGGTCGAGAGATAAAAAAATAATAATTCCCATGCAGTCTCAATGGCGGGGTGCGGGCCGGGGAATAGGCCTCTTGGCCGGGGTGAATATGTTGGAACGCGGCGCGCGTAAATAGAAGCGGCTGGAGGTACCGGGGGCGAAGCCCGCCCCGGCCCGGAGGCCGAGTTAAAAAAAATAATAATCCCCGTTCAGTCTCAATGGCGGGGTGCGGGCCGGCCCGGCGGCGAGTGCGGCGGGCAGCAGGCCTCTTGGACAGGTTGAGAGATAAAAAAATAATAATTCCCGTGCAGTCTCAATGGCGGGGTGCGGGCCGGGGAATAGGCCTCTTGGCCGGGGTGAATATGTTGGAACGCGGCGCGCGTAAATAGAAGCGGCTGGAGGTACCGGGGGCGAAGCCCGCCCCGGCCCGGAGGCCGAGTTAAAAAAAATAATAATCCCCGTTCAGTCTCAATGGCGGGGTGCGGGCCGGCCCGGCGGCGAGTGCGGCGGGCAGCAGGCCTCTTGGACAGGTTGAGAGATAAAAAAATAATAATTCCCGTGCAGTCTCAATGGCGGGGTGCGGGCCGGGGAATAGGCCTCTTGGCCGGGGTGAATAGTGTTGGAACACGGCCCGCGGAAATAGTAGCGGCTGGAGGTACCGGGGGCGATGCCCGCCCCGGCCCGGCGGCCAAGTTAAAAAAATAAATAATCCCGTTCAGTCTCAATGGCAGGGTGCGGGCCGGCCCGGCGGCGATTGCGGCGGGCAGCAGGCCTCTTGGACAGGTTGAGAGATAAAAAAATAATAATTCCCATGCAGTCTCAATGGCGGGGTGCGGGCCGGGGAATAGGCCTCTTGGCCGGGGTGAATATGTTGGAACGCGGCGCGCGTAAATAGAAGCGGCTGGAGGTACCGGGGGCGAAGCCCGCCCCGGCCCGGAGGCCGAGTTAAAAAAAATAATAATCCCCGTTCAGTCTCAATGGCGGGGTGCGGGCCGGCCCGGCGCCGAGTGCGGCGGGCAGCAGGCCTCTTGGACAGGTTGAGAGATAAAAAAATAATAATTCCCGTGCAGTCTCAATGGCGGGGTGCGGGCCGGGGAATAGGCCTCTTGGCCGGGGTGAATATGTTGGAACGCGGCGCGCGTAAATAGAAGCGGCTGGAGGTACCGGGGGCGAAGCCCGCCCCGGCCCGGAGGCCGAGTTAAAAAAAATAATAATCCCCGTTCAGTCTCAATGGCGGGGTGCGGGCCGGCCCGGCGGCGAGTGCGGCGGGCAGCAGGCCTCTTGGACAGGTTGAGAGATAAAAAAATAATAATTCCCGTGCAGTCTCAATGGCGGGGTGCGGGCCGGGGAATAGGCCTCTTGGCCGGGGTGAATAGTGTTGGAACACGGCCCGCGGAAATAGTAGCGGCTGGAGGTACCGGGGGCGATGCCCGCCCGGGCCCGGCGGCCAAGTTAAAAAAATATATAATCCCCGTTCAGTCTCAATGGCAGGGTGCGGGCCGGCCCGGCGGCGATTGCGGCGGGCAGCAGGCCTCTTGGACAGGTTGAGAGATAAAAAAATAATAATTCCCGTTCAGTCTCAATGGCAGGGTGTGGGCCGGCCCGGCGGCAATTGCGGCGGGCAGCAGGCCTCTTGGACAGGTTGAGAGATAAAAAAATAATAATTCCCGTGCAGTCTCAATGGCGGGGTGCGGGCCGGGGAATAGGCCTCTTGGCCGGGGTGAATAGTGTTGGAACACGGCCCGCGGATATAGTAGCGGCTGGAGGTACCGGGGAGGATGCCCGCCCCGGGCCGGCGGCCAAGTTAAAAAAATAAATAATCCCGTTCAGTCTCAATGGCAGGGTGCGGGCCGGCCCGGCGGCGAGTGCGGCGGGCAGCAGGCCTCTTGGACAGGTTGAGAGATAAAAAAATAATAATTCCCGTTCAGTCTCAATGGCAGGGTGCGGGCCGGCCCGGCGGCGATTGCGGCGGGCAGCAGGCCTCTTGGACAGGTTGAGATAAAAAAATAATAATTCCCATGCAGTCTCAATGGCGGGGTGCGGGCCGGGGAATAGGCCTCTTGGCCGGGGTGAATATGTTGGAACGCGGCGCGCGTAAATAGAAGCGGCTGGAGGTACCGGGGGCGAAGCCCGCCCCGGCCCGGAGGCCGAGTTAAAAAAAATAATAATCCCCGTTCAGTCTCAATGGCGGGGTGCGGGCCGGCCCGGCGGCGAGTGCGGCGGGCAGCAGGCCTCTTGGACAGGTTGAGAGATAAAAAAATAATAATTCCCGTGCAGTCTCAATGGCGGGGTGCGGGCCGGGGAATAGGCCTCTTGGCCGGGGTGAATAGTGTTGGAACACGGCCCGCGGAAATAGTAGCGGCTGGAGGTACCGGGGGCGATGCCCGCCCCGGCCCGGCGGCCAAGTTAAAAAAATAAATAATCCCCGTTCAGTCTCAATGGCAGGGTGCGGGCCGGCCCGGCGGCGATTGCGGCGGGCAGCAGGCCTCTTGGACAGGTTGAGAGATAAAAAAATAATAATTCCCGTTCAGTCTCAATGGCAGGGTGCGGGCCGGCCCGGCGGCAATTGCGGCGGGCAGCAGGCCTCTTGGACAGGTTGAGAGATAAAAAAATAATAATTCCCATGCAGTCTCAATGGCGGGGTGCGGGCCGGGGAATAGGCCTCTTGGCCGGGGTGAATATGTTGGAACGCGGCGCGCGTAAATAGAAGCGGCTGGAGGTACCGGGGGCGAAGCCCGCCCCGGCCCGGAGGCCGAGTTAAAAAAAATAATAATCCCCGTTCAGTCTCAATGGCGGGGTGCGGGCCGGCCCGGCGGCGAGTGCGGCGGGCAGCAGGCCTCTTGGACAGGTTGAGAGATAAAAAAAATAATAATTCCCGTGCAGTCTCAATGGCGGGGTGCGGGCCGGGAAATAGGCCTCTTGGCCGGGGTGAATATGTTGGAACGCGGCGCGCGTAAATAGAAGCGGCTGGAGGTACCGGGGGCGAAGCCCGCCCCGGCCCGGAGGCCGAGTTAAAAAAAATAATAATCCCCGTTCAGTCTCAATGGCGGGGTACGGGCCGGCCCGGCGGCGATTGCGGCGGGCAGCAGGCCTCTTGGACAGGTTGAGAGATAAAAAAATAATAATTCCCGTGCAGTCTCAATGGCGGGGTGCGGGCCGGGGAATAGGCCTCTTGGCCGGGGTGAATATGTTGGAACGCGGCGCGCGTAAATAGAAGCGGCTGGAGGTACCGGGGGCGAAGCCCGCCCCGGCCCGGAGGCCGAGTTAAAAAAAATAATAATCCCCGTTCAGTCTCAATGGCGGGGTGCGGGCCGGCCCGGCGGCGAGTGCGGTGGGCAGCAGGCCTCTTGGACAGGTTGAGAGATAAAAAAATAATAATTCCCGTGCAGTCTCAATGGCGGGGTGCGGGCCGGGGAATAGGCCTCTTGGCCGGGGTGAATAGTGTTGGAACACGGCCCGCGGAAATAGTAGCGGCTGGAGGTACCGGGGGCGATGCCCGCCCCGGCCCGGCGGCCAAGTTAAAAAAATAAATAATCCCGTTCAGTCTCAATGGCAGGGTGCGGGCCGGCCCGGCGGCGATTGCGGCGGGCAGCAGGCCTCTTGGACAGGTTGAGAGATAAAAAAAAAATAATTCCCATGCAGTCTCAATGGCGGGGTGCGGGCCGGGGAATAGGCCTCTTGGCCGGGGTGAATATGTTGGAACGCGGCGCGCGTAAATAGAAGCGGCTGGAGGTACCGGGGGCGAAGCCCGCCCCGGCCCGGAGGCCGAGTTAAAAAAAATAATAATCCCCGTTCAGTCTCAATGGCGGGGTGCGGGCCGGCCCGGCGGCGAGTGCGGCGGGCAGCAGGCCTCTTGGACAGGTTGAGAGATAAAAAAATAATAATTCCCGTGCAGTCTCAATGGCGGGGTGCGGGCCGGGGAATAGGCCTCTTGGCCGGGGTGAATATGTTGGAACGCGGCGCGCGTAAATAGAAGCGGCTGGAGGTACCGGGGGCGAAGCCCGCCCCGGCCCGGAGGCCGAGTTAAAAAAAATAATAATCCCCGTTCAGTCTCAATGGCGGGGTGCGGGCCGGCCCGGCGGCGAGTGCGGCGGGCAGCAGGCCTCTTGGACAGGTTGAGAGATAAAAAAATAATAATTCCCGTGCAGTCTCAATGGCGGGGTGCGGGCCGGGGAATAGGCCTCTTGGCCGGGGTGAATAGTGTTGGAACACGGCCCGCGGAAATAGTAGCGGCTGGAGGTACCGGGGGCGATGCCCGCCCCGGCCCGGCGGCCAAGTTAAAAAAATAAATAATCCCCGTTCAGTCTCAATGGCAGGGTGCGGGCCGGCCCGGCGGCGATTGCGGCGGGCAGCAGGCCTCTTGGACAGGTTGAGAGATAAAAAAATAATAATTCCCGTTCAGTCTCAATGGCAGGGTGCGGGCCGGCCCGGCGGCAATTGCGGCGGGCAGCAGGCCTCTTGGACAGGTTGAGAGATAAAAAAATAATAATTCCCATGCAGTCTCAATGGCGGGGTGCGGGCCGGGGAATAGGCCTCTTGGCCGGGGTGAATATGTTGGAACGCGGCGCGCGTAAATAGAAGCGGCTGGAGGTACCGGGGGCGAAGCCCGCCCCGGCCCGGAGGCCGAGTTAAAAAAAATAATAATCCCCGTTCAGTCTCAATGGCGGGGTGCGGGCCGGCCCGGCGGCGAGTGCGGCGGGCAGCAGGCCTCTTGGACAGGTTGAGAGATAAAAAAAATAATAATTCCCGTGCAGTCTCAATGGCGGGGTGCGGGCCGGGAAATAGGCCTCTTGGCCGGGGTGAATATGTTGGAACGCGGCGCGCGTAAATAGAAGCGGCTGGAGGTACCGGGGGCGAAGCCCGCCCCGGCCCGGAGGCCGAGTTAAAAAAAATAATAATCCCCGTTCAGTCTCAATGGCGGGGTGCGGGCCGGCCCGGCGGCGATTGCGGCGGTCAGCAGGCCTCTTGGACAGGTTGAGAGATAAAAAAATAATAATTCCCGTGCAGTCTCAATGGCGGGGTGCGGGCCGGGGAATAGGCCTCTTGGCCGGGGTGAATAGTGTTGGAACACGGCCCGCGGAAATAGTAGCGGCTGGAGGTACCGGGGGTGATGCCCGCCCCGGCCCGGCGGCCAAGTTAAAAAAATAAATAATCCCGTTCAGTCTCAATGGCAGGGTGCGGGCCGGCCCGGCGGCGATTGCGGCGGGCAGCAGGCCTCTTGGACAGGTTGAGAGATAAAAAAATAATAATTCCCATGCAGTCTCAATGGCGGGGTGCGGGCCGGGGAATAGGCCTCTTGGCCGGGGTGAATATGTTGGAACGCGGCGCGCGTAAATAGAAGCGGCTGGAGGTACCGGGGGCGAAGCCCGCCCCGGCCCGGAGGCCGAGTTAAAAAAAATAATAATCCCCGTTCAGTCTCAATGGCGGGGTGCGGGCCGGCCCGGCGGCGAGTGCGGCGGGCAGCAGGCCTCTTGGACAGGTTGAGAGATAAAAAAATAATAATTCCCGTGCAGTCTCAATGGCGGGGTGCGGGCCGGGGAATAGGCCTCTTGGCCGGGGTGAATATGTTGGAACGCGGCGCGCGTAAATAGAAGCGGCTGGAGGTACCGGGGGCGAAGCCCGCCCCGGCCCGGAGGCCGAGTTAAAAAAAATAATAATCCCCGTTCAGTCTCAATGGCGGGGTGCGGGCCGGCCCGGCGGCGAGTGCGGCGGGCAGCAGGCCTCTTGGACAGGTTGAGAGATAAAAAAATAATAATTCCCGTGCAGTCTCAATGGCGGGGTGCGGGCCGGGGAATAGGCCTCTTGGCCGGGGTGAATAGTGTTGGAACACGGCCCGCGGAAATAGTAGCGGCTGGAGGTACCGGGGGCGATGCCCGCCCGGGCCCGGCGGCCAAGTTAAAAAAATAAATAATCCCGTTCAGTCTCAATGGCAGGGTGCGGGCCGGCCCGGCGGCGATTGCGGCGGGCAGCAGGCCTCTTGGACAGGTTGAGAGATAAAAAAATAATAATTCCCGTTCAGTCTCAATGGCAGGGTGCGGGCCGGCCCGGCGGCAATTGCGGCGGGCAGCAGGCCTCTTGGACAGGTTGAGAGATAAAAAAATAATAATTCCCATGCAGTCTCAATGGCGGGGTGCGGGCCGGGGAATAGGCCTCTTGGCCGGGGTGAATATGTTGGAACGCGGCGCGCGTAAATAGAAGCGGCTGGAGGTACCGGGGGCGAAGCCCGCCCCGGCCCGGAGGCCGAGTTAAAAAAAAAAATAATCCCCGTTCAGTCTCAATGGCGGGGTGCGGGCCGGCCCGGCGGCGATTGCGGCGGGCAGCAGGCCTCTTGGACAGGTTGAGAGATAAAAAAATAATAATTCCCGTGCAGTCTCAATGGCGGGGTGCGGGCCGGGGAATAGGCCTCTTGGCCGGGGTGAATAGTGTTGGAACACGGCCCGCGGAAATAGTAGCGGCTGGAGGTACCGGGGGCGATGCCCGCCCCGGCCCGGCGGCCAAGTTAAAAAAATAAATAATCCCGTTCAGTCTCAATGGCAGGGTGCGGGCCGGCCCGGCGGCGATTGCGGCGGGCAGCAGGCCTCTTGGACAGGTTGAGAGATAAAAAAATAATAATTCCCATGCAGTCTCAATGGCGGGGTGCGGGCCGGGGAATAGGCCTCTTGGCCGGGGTGAATATGTTGGAACGCGGCGCGCGTAAATAGAAGCGGCTGGAGGTACCGGGGGCGAAGCCCGCCCCGGCCCGGAGGCCGAGTTAAAAAAAATAATAATCCCCGTTCAGTCTCAATGGCGGGGTGCGGGCCGGCCCGGCGGCGAGTGCGGCGGGCAGCAGGCCTCTTGGACAGGTTGAGAGATAAAAAAATAATAATTCCCGTGCAGTCTCAATGGCGGGGTGCGGGCCGGGGAATAGGCCTCTTAGCCGGGGTGAATATGTTGGAACGCGGCGCGCGTAAATAGAAGCGGCTGGAGGTACCGGGGGCGAAGCCCGCCCCGGCCCGGAGGCCGAGTTAAAAAAAATAATAATCCCCGTTCAGTCTCAATGGCGGGGTGCGGGCCGGCCCGGCGGCGAGTGCGGCGGGCAGCAGGCCTCTTGGACAGGTTGAGAGATAAAAAAATAATAATTCCCGTGCAGTCTCAATGGCGGGGTGCGGGCCGGGGAATAGGCCTCTTGGCCGGGGTGAATAGTGTTGGAACACGGCCCGCGGAAATAGTAGCGGCTGGAGGTACCGGGGGCGATGCCCGCCCGGGCCCGGCGGCCAAGTTAAAAAAATAAATAATCCCGTTCAGTCTCAATGGCAGGGTGCGGGCCGGCCCGGCGGCGATTGCGGCGGGCAGCAGGCCTCTTGGACAGGTTGAGAGATAAAAAAATAATAATTCCCGTTCAGTCTCAATGGCAGGGTGCGGGCCGGCCCGGCGGCAATTGCGGCGGGCAGCAGGCCTCTTGGACAGGTTGAGAGATAAAAAAATAATAATTCCCATGCAGTCTCAATGGCGGGGTGCGGGCCGGGGAATAGGCCTCTTGGCCGGGGTGAATATGTTGGAACGCGGCGCGCGTAAATAGAAGCGGCTGGAGGTACCGGGGGCGAAGCCCGCCCCGGCCCGGAGGCCGAGTTAAAAAAAAAAATAATCCCCGTTCAGTCTCAATGGCGGGGTGCGGGCCGGCCCGGCGGCGATTGCGGCGGGCAGCAGGCCTCTTGGACAGGTTGAGAGATAAAAAAATAATAATTCCCGTGTAGTCTCAATGGCGGGGTGCGGGCCGGGGAATAGGCCTCTTGGCCGGGGTGAATAGTGTTGGAACACGGCCCGCGGAAATAGTAGCGGCTGGAGGTACCGGGGGCGATGCCCGCCCCGGCCCGGCGGCCAAGTTAAAAAAATAAATAATCCCGTTCAGTCTCAATGGCAGGGTGCGGGCCGGCCCGGCGGCGATTGCGGCGGGCAGCAGGCCTCTTGGACAGGTTGAGAGATAAAAAAATAATAATTCCCATGCAGTCTCAATGGCGGGGTGCGGGCCGGGGAATAGGCCTCTTGGCCGGGGTGAATATGTTGGAACGCGGCGCGCGTAAATAGAAGCGGCTGGAGGTACCGGGGGCGAAGCCCGCCCCGGCCCGGAGGCCGAGTTAAAAAAAATAATAATCCCCGTTCAGTCTCAATGGCGGGGTGCGGGCCGGGGAATAGGCCTCTTGGCCGGGGTGAATATGTTGGAACGCGGCGCGCGTAAATAGAAGCGGCTGGAGGTACCGGGGGCGAAGCCCGCCCCGGCCCGGAGGCCGAGTTAAAAAAAATAATAATCCCCGTTCAGGCTCAATGGCGGGGTGCGGGCCGGCCCGGCGGCGAGTGCGGCGGGCAGCAGGCCTCTTGGACAGGTTGAGAGATAAAAAAATAATAATTCCCGTGCAGTCTCAATGGCGGGGTGCGGGCCGGGGAATAGGCCTCTTGGCCGGGGTGAATATGTTGGAACGCGGCGCGCGTAAATAGAAGCGGCTGGAGGTACCGGGGGCGAAGCCCGCCCCGGCCCGGAGGCCGAGTTAAAAAAAATAATAATCCCCGTTCAGTCTCAATGGCGGGGTGCGGGCCGGCCCGGCGGCGAGTGCGGTGGGCAGCAGGCCTCTTGGACAGGTTGAGAGATAAAAAAATAATAATTCCCGTGCAGTCTCAATGGCGGGGTGCGGGCCGGGGAATAGGCCTCTTGGCCGGGGTGAATAGTGTTGGAACACGGCCCGCGGAAATAGTAGCGGCTGGAGGTACCGGGGGCGATGCCCGCCCCGGCCCGGCGGCCAAGTTAAAAAAATAAATAATCCCGTTCAGTCTCAATGGCAGGGTGCGGGCCGGCCCGGCGGCGATTGCGGCGGGCAGCAGGCCTCTTGGACAGGTTGAGAGATAAAAAAAAAATAATTCCCATGCAGTCTCAATGGCGGGGTGCGGGCCGGGGAATAGGCCTCTTGGCCGGGGTGAATATGTTGGAACGCGGCGCGCGTAAATAGAAGCGGCTGGAGGTACCGGGGGCGAAGCCCGCCCCGGCCCGGAGGCCGAGTTAAAAAAAATAATAATCCCCGTTCAGTCTCAATGGCGGGGTGCGGGCCGGCCCGGCGGCGAGTGCGGCGGGCAGCAGGCCTCTTGGACAGGTTGAGAGATAAAAAAATAATAATTCCCGTGCAGTCTCAATGGCGGGGTGCGGGCCGGGGAATAGGCCTCTTGGCCGGGGTGAATATGTTGGAACGCGGCGCGCGTAAATAGAAGCGGCTGGAGGTACCGGGGGCGAAGCCCGCCCCGGCCCGGAGGCCGAGTTAAAAAAAATAATAATCCCCGTTCAGTCTCAATGGCGGGGTGCGGGCCGGCCCGGCGGCGAGTGCGGCGGGCAGCAGGCCTCTTGGACAGGTTGAGAGATAAAAAAATAATAATTCCCGTGCAGTCTCAATGGCGGGGTGCGGGCCGGGGAATAGGCCTCTTGGCCGGGGTGAATAGTGTTGGAACACGGCCCGCGGAAATAGTAGCGGCTGGAGGTACCGGGGGCGATGCCCGCCCCGGCCCGGCGGCCAAGTTAAAAAAATAAATAATCCCCGTTCAGTCTCAATGGCAGGGTGCGGGCCGGCCCGGCGGCGATTGCGGCGGGCAGCAGGCCTCTTGGACAGGTTGAGAGATAAAAAAATAATAATTCCCGTTCAGTCTCAATGGCAGGGTGCGGGCCGGCCCGGCGGCAATTGCGGCGGGCAGCAGGCCTCTTGGACAGGTTGAGAGATAAAAAAATAATAATTCCCATGCAGTCTCAATGGCGGGGTGCGGGCCGGGGAATAGGCCTCTTGGCCGGGGTGAATATGTTGGAACGCGGCGCGCGTAAATAGAAGCGGCTGGAGGTACCGGGGGCGAAGCCCGCCCCGGCCCGGAGGCCGAGTTAAAAAAAATAATAATCCCCGTTCAGTCTCAATGGCGGGGTGCGGGCCGGCCCGGCGGCGAGTGCGGCGGGCAGCAGGCCTCTTGGACAGGTTGAGAGATAAAAAAAATAATAATTCCCGTGCAGTCTCAATGGCAGGGTGCGGGCCGGCCCGGGGGCAATTGCGGCGGGCAGCAGGCCTCTTGGACAGGTTGAGAGATAAAAAAATAATAATTCCCATGCAGTCTCAATGGCGGGGTGCGGGCCGGGGAATAGGCCTCTTGGCCGGGGTGAATATGTTGGAACGCGGCGCGCGTAAATAGAAGCGGCTGGAGGTACCGGGGGCGAAGCCCGCCCCGGCCCGGAGGCCGAGTTAAAAAAAAAAATAATCCCCGTTCAGTCTCAATGGCGGGGTGCGGGCCGGCCCGGCGGCGATTGCGGCGGGCAGCAGGCCTCTTGGACAGGTTGAGAGATAAAAAAATAATAATTCCCGTGCAGTCTCAATGGCGGGGTGCGGGCCGGGGAATAGGCCTCTTGGCCGGGGTGAATAGTGTTGGAACACGGCCCGCGGAAATAGTAGCGGCTGGAGGTACCGGGGGCGATGCCCGCCCCGGCCCGGCGGCCAAGTTAAAAAAATAAATAATCCCGTTCAGTCTCAATGGCAGGGTGCGGGCCGGCCCGGCGGCGATTGCGGCGGGCAGCAGGCCTCTTGGACAGGTTGAGAGATAAAAAAATAATAATTCCCATGCAGTCTCAATGGCGGGGTGCGGGCCGGGGAATAGGCCTCTTGGCCGGGGTGAATATGTTGGAACGCGGCGCGCGTAAATAGAAGCGGCTGGAGGTACCGGGGGCGAAGCCCGCCCCGGCCCGGAGGCCGAGTTAAAAAAAATAATAATCCCCGTTCAGTCTCAATGGCGGGGTGCGGGCCGGCCCGGCGGCGAGTGCGGCGGGCAGCAGGCCTCTTGGACAGGTTGAGAGATAAAAAAATAATAATTCCCGTGCAGTCTCAATGGCGGGGTGCGGGCCGGGGAATAGGCCTCTTAGCCGGGGTGAATATGTTGGAACGCGGCGCGCGTAAATAGAAGCGGCTGGAGGTACCGGGGGCGAAGCCCGCCCCGGCCCGGAGGCCGAGTTAAAAAAAATAATAATCCCCGTTCAGTCTCAATGGCGGGGTGCGGGCCGGCCCGGCGGCGAGTGCGGCGGGCAGCAGGCCTCTTGGACAGGTTGAGAGATAAAAAAATAATAATTCCCGTGCAGTCTCAATGGCGGGGTGCGGGCCGGGGAATAGGCCTCTTGGCCGGGGTGAATAGTGTTGGAACACGGCCCGCGGAAATAGTAGCGGCTGGAGGTACCGGGGGCGATGCCCGCCCGGGCCCGGCGGCCAAGTTAAAAAAATAAATAATCCCGTTCAGTCTCAATGGCAGGGTGCGGGCCGGCCCGGCGGCGATTGCGGCGGGCAGCAGGCCTCTTGGACAGGTTGAGAGATAAAAAAATAATAATTCCCGTTCAGTCTCAATGGCAGGGTGCGGGCCGGCCCGGCGGCAATTGCGGCGGGCAGCAGGCCTCTTGGACAGGTTGAGAGATAAAAAAATAATAATTCCCATGCAGTCTCAATGGCGGGGTGCGGGCCGGGGAATAGGCCTCTTGGCCGGGGTGAATAGTGTTGGAACACGGCCCGCGGAAATAGTAGCGGCTGGAGGTACCGGGGGCGATGCCCGCCCCGGCCCGGCGGCCAAGTTAAAAAAATAATAATCCCCGTTCAGTCTCAATGGCGGGGTGCGGGCCGGGGAATAGGCCTCTTGGCCGGGGTGAATATGTTGGAACGCGGCGCGCGTAAATAGAAGCGGCTGGAGGTACCGGGGGCGAAGCCCGCCCCGGCCCGGAGGCCGAGTTAAAAAAAATAATAATCCCCGTTCAGTCTCAATGGCGGGGTGCGGGCCGGCCCGGCGGCGAGTGCGGCGGGCAGCAGGCCTCTTGGACAGGTTGAGAGATAAAAAAATAATAATTCCCGTGCAGTCTCAATGGCGGGGTGCGGGCCGGGGAATAGGCCTCTTGGCCGGGGTGAATATGTTGGAACGCGGCGCGCGTAAATAGAAGCGGCTGGAGGTACCGGGGGCGAAGCCCGCCCCGGCCCGGAGGCCGAGTTAAAAAAAATAATAATCCCCGTTCAGTCTCAATGGCGGGGTGCGGGCCGGCCCGGCGGCGAGTGCGGTGGGCAGCAGGCCTCTTGGACAGGTTGAGAGATAAAAAAATAATAATTCCCGTGCAGTCTCAATGGCGGGGTGCGGGCCGGGGAATAGGCCTCTTGGCCGGGGTGAATAGTGTTGGAACACGGCCCGCGGAAATAGTAGCGGCTGGAGGTACCGGGGGCGATGCCCGCCCCGGCCCGGCGGCCAAGTTAAAAAAATAAATAATCCCGTTCAGTCTCAATGGCAGGGTGCGGGCCGGCCCGGCGGCGATTGCGGCGGGCAGCAGGCCTCTTGGACAGGTTGAGAGATAAAAAAAAAATAATTCCCATGCAGTCTCAATGGCGGGGTGCGGGCCGGGGAATAGGCCTCTTGGCCGGGGTGAATATGTTGGAACGCGGCGCGCGTAAATAGAAGCGGCTGGAGGTACCGGGGGCGAAGCCCGCCCCGGCCCGGAGGCCGAGTTAAAAAAAATAATAATCCCCGTTCAGTCTCAATGGCGGGGTGCGGGCCGGCCCGGCGGCGAGTGCGGCGGGCAGCAGGCCTCTTGGACAGGTTGAGAGATAAAAAAATAATAATTCCCGTGCAGTCTCAATGGCGGGGTGCGGGCCGGGGAATAGGCCTCTTGGCCGGGGTGAATATGTTGGAACGCGGCGCGCGTAAATAGAAGCGGCTGGAGGTACCGGGGGCGAAGCCCGCCCCGGCCCGGAGGCCGAGTTAAAAAAAATAATAATCCCCGTTCAGTCTCAATGGCGGGGTGCGGGCCGGCCCGGCGGCGAGTGCGGCGGGCAGCAGGCCTCTTGGACAGGTTGAGAGATAAAAAAATAATAATTCCCGTGCAGTCTCAATGGCGGGGTGCGGGCCGGGGAATAGGCCTCTTGGCCGGGGTGAATAGTGTTGGAACACGGCCCGCGGAAATAGTAGCGGCTGGAGGTACCGGGGGCGATGCCCGCCCCGGCCCGGCGGCCAAGTTAAAAAAATAAATAATCCCCGTTCAGTCTCAATGGCAGGGTGCGGGCCCGCCCGGCGGCGATTGCGGCGGGCAGCAGGCCTCTTGGACAGGTTGAGAGATAAAAAAATAATAATTCCCGTTCAGTCTCAATGGCAGGGTGCGGGCCGGCCCGGCGGCAATTGCGGCGGGCAGCAGGCCTCTTGGACAGGTTGAGAGATAAAAAAATAATAATTCCCATGCAGTCTCAATGGCGGGGTGCGGGCCGGGGAATAGGCCTCTTGGCCGGGGTGAATATGTTGGAACGCGGCGCGCGTAAATAGAAGCGGCTGGAGGTACCGGGGGCGAAGCCCGCCCCGGCCCGGAGGCCGAGTTAAAAAAAATAATAATCCCCGTTCAGTCTCAATGGCGGGGTGCGGGCCGGCCCGGCGGCAAGTGCGGCGGGCAGCAGGCCTCTTGGACAGGTTGAGAGATAAAAAAAATAATAATTCCCGTGCAGTCTCAATGGCGGGGTGCGGGCCGGGAAATAGGCCTCTTGGCCGGGGTGAATATGTTGGAACGCGGCGCGCGTAAATAGAAGCGGCTGGAGGTACCGGGGGCGAAGCCCGCCCCGGCCCGGAGGCCGAGTTAAAAAAAATAATAATCCCCGTTCAGTCTCAATGGCGGGGTACGGGCCGGCCCGGCGGCGATTGCGGCGGGCAGCAGGCCTCTTGGACAGGTTGAGAGATAAAAAAATAATAATTCCCGTGCAGTCTCAATGGCGGGGTGCGGGCCGGGGAATAGGCCTCTTGGCCGGGGTGAATATGTTGGAACGCGGCGCGCGTAAATAGAAGCGGCTGGAGGTACCGGGGGCGAAGCCCGCCCCGGCCCGGAGGCCGAGTTAAAAAAAATAATAATCCCCGTTCAGTCTCAATGGCGGGGTGCGGGCCGGCCCGGCGGCGAGTGCGGTGGGCAGCAGGCCTCTTGGACAGGTTGAGAGATAAAAAAATAATAATTCCCGTGCAGTCTCAATGGCGGGGTGCGGGCCGGGGAATAGGCCTCTTGGCCGGGGTGAATAGTGTTGGAACACGGCCCGCGGAAATAGTAGCGGCTGGAGGTACCGGGGGCGATGCCCGCCCCGGCCCGGCGGCCAAGTTAAAAAAATAAATAATCCCGTTCAGTCTCAATGGCAGGGTGCGGGCCGGCCCGGCGGCGATTGCGGCGGGCAGCAGGCCTCTTGGACAGGTTGAGAGATAAAAAAAAAATAATTCCCATGCAGTCTCAATGGCGGGGTGCGGGCCGGGGAATAGGCCTCTTGGCCGGGGTGAATATGTTGGAACGCGGCGCGCGTAAATAGAAGCGGCTGGAGGTACCGGGGGCGAAGCCCGCCCCGGCCCGGAGGCCGAGTTAAAAAAAATAATAATCCCCGTTCAGTCTCAATGGCGGGGTGCGGGCCGGCCCGGCGGCGAGTGCGGCGGGCAGCAGGCCTCTTGGACAGGTTGAGAGATAAAAAAATAATAATTCCCGTGCAGTCTCAATGGCGGGGTGCGGGCCGGGGAATAGGCCTCTTGGCCGGGGTGAATAGTGTTGGAACACGGCCCGCGGAAATAGTAGCGGCTGGAGGTACCGGGGGCGATGCCCGCCCCGGCCCGGCGGCCAAGTTAAAAAAATAAATAATCCCCGTTCAGTCTCAATGGCAGGGTGCGGGCCGGCCCGGCGGCGATTGCGGCGGGCAGCAGGCCTCTTGGACAGGTTGAGAGATAAAAAAATAATAATTCCCGTTCAGTCTCAATGGCAGGGTGCGGGCCGGCCCGGCGGCAATTGCGGCGGGCAGCAGGCCTCTTGGACAGGTTGAGAGATAAAAAAATAATAATTCCCATGCAGTCTCAATGGCGGGGTGCGGGCCGGGGAATAGGCCTCTTGGCCGGGGTGAATATGTTGGAACGCGGCGCGCGTAAATAGAAGCGGCTGGAGGTACCGGGGGCGAAGCCCGCCCCGGCCCGGAGGCCGAGTTAAAAAAAATAATAATCCCCGTTCAGTCTCAATGGCGGGGTGCGGGCCGGCCCGGCGGCGAGTGCGGCGGGCAGCAGGCCTCTTGGACAGGTTGAGAGATAAAAAAAATAATAATTCCCGTGCAGTCTCAATGGCGGGGTGCGGGCCGGGAAATAGGCCTCTTGGCCGGGGTGAATATGTTGGAACGCGGCGCGCGTAAATAGAAGCGGCTGGAGGTACCGGGGGCGAAGCCCGCCCCGGCCCGGAGGCCGAGTTAAAAAAAATAATAATCCCCGTTCAGTCTCAATGGCGGGGTACGGGCCGGCCCGGCGGCGATTGCGGCGGGCAGCAGGCCTCTTGGACAGGTTGAGAGATAAAAAAATAATAATTCCCGTGCAGTCTCAATGGCGGGGTGCGGGCCGGGGAATAGGCCTCTTGGCCGGGGTGAATAGTGTTGGAACACGGCCCGCGGAAATAGTAGCGGCTGGAGGTACCGGGGAGGATGCCCGCCCCGGGCCGGCGGCCAAGTTAAAAAAATAAATAATCCCGTTCAGTCTCAATGGCAGGGTGCGGGCCGGCCCGGCGGCGAGTGCGGCGGGCAGCAGGCCTCTTGGACAGGTTGAGAGATAAAAAAATAATAATTCCCGTTCAGTCTCAATGGCAGGGTGCGGGCCGGCCCGGCGGCGATTGCGGCGGGCAGCAGGCCTCTTGGACAGGTTGAGAGATAAAAAAATAATAATTCCCATGCAGTCTCAATGGCGGGGTGCGGGCCGGGGAATAGGCCTCTTGGCCGGGGTGAATAGTGTTGGAACACGGCCCGCGGAAATAGTAGCGGCTGGAGGTACCGGGGAGGATGCCCGCCCCGGGCCGGCGGCCAAGTTAAAAAAATAAATAATCCCGTTCAGTCTCAATGGCAGGGTGCGGGCCGGCCCGGCGGCGAGTGCGGCGGGCAGCAGGCCTCTTGGACAGGTTGAGAGATAAAAAAATAATAATTCCCGTTCAGTCTCAATGGCAGGGTGCGGGCCGGCCCGGCGGCGATTGCGGCGGGCAGCAGGCCTCTTGGACAGGTTGAGAGATAAAAAAATAATAATTCCCATGCAGTCTCAATGGCGGGGTGCGGGCCGGGGAATAGGCCTCTTGGCCGGGGTGAATATGTTGGAACGCGGCGCGCGTAAATAGAAGCGGCTGGAGGTACCGGGGGCGAAGCCCGCCCCGGCCCGGAGGCCGAGTTAAAAAAAATAATAATCCCCGTTCAGTCTCAATGGCGGGGTGCGGGCCGGCCCGGCGGCGAGTGCGGCGGGCAGCAGGCCTCTTGGACAGGTTGAGAGATAAAAAAATAATAATTCCGGTGCAGTCTCAATGGCGGGGTGCGGGCCGGGGAATAGGCCTCTTGGCCGGGGTGAATAGTGTTGGAACACGGCCCGCGGGAATAGTAGCGGCTGGAGGTACCGGGGGGCGATGCCCGCCCCGGCCCGGCGGCCAAGTTAAAAAAATAAATAATCCCCGTTCAGTCTCAATGGCAGGGTGCGGGCCGGCCCGGCGGCGATTGCGGCGGGCAGCAGGCCTCTTGGACAGGTCGAGAGATAAAAAAATAATAATTCCCATGCAGTCTCAATGGCGGGGTGCGGGCCGGGGAATAGGCCTCTTGGCCGGGGTGAATATGTTGGAACGCGGCGCGCGTAAATAGAAGCGGCTGGAGGTACCGGGGGCGAAGCCCGCCCCGGCCCGGAGGCCGAGTTAAAAAAAATAATAATCCCCGTTCAGTCTCAATGGCGGGGTGCGGGCCGGCCCGGCGGCGAGTGCGGCGGGCAGCAGGCCTCTTGGACAGGTTGAGAGATAAAAAAATAATAATTCCCGTGCAGTCTCAATGGCGGGGTGCGGGCCGGGGAATAGGCCTCTTGGCCGGGGTGAATATGTTGGAACGCGGCGCGCGTAAATAGAAGCGGCTGGAGGTACCGGGGGCGAAGCCCGCCCCGGCCCGGAGGCCGAGTTAAAAAAAATAATAATCCCCGTTCAGTCTCAATGGCGGGGTGCGGGCCGGCCCGGCGGCGAGTGCGGCGGGCAGCAGGCCTCTTGGACAGGTTGAGAGATAAAAAAATAATAATTCCCGTGCAGTCTCAATGGCGGGGTGCGGGCCGGGGAATAGGCCTCTTGGCCGGGGTGAATAGTGTTGGAACACGGCCCGCGGAAATAGTAGCGGCTGGAGGTACCGGGGGCGATGCCCGCCCCGGCCCGGCGGCCAAGTTAAAAAAATAAATAATCCCGTTCAGTCTCAATGGCAGGGTGCGGGCCGGCCCGGCGGCGATTGCGGCGGGCAGCAGGCCTCTTGGACAGGTTGAGAGATAAAAAAATAATAATTCCCATGCAGTCTCAATGGCGGGGTGCGGGCCGGGGAATAGGCCTCTTGGCCGGGGTGAATATGTTGGAACGCGGCGCGCGTAAATAGAAGCGGCTGGAGGTACCGGGGGCGAAGCCCGCCCCGGCCCGGAGGCCGAGTTAAAAAAAATAATAATCCCCGTTCAGTCTCAATGGCGGGGTGCGGGCCGGCCCGGCGCCGAGTGCGGCGGGCAGCAGGCCTCTTGGACAGGTTGAGAGATAAAAAAATAATAATTCCCGTGCAGTCTCAATGGCGGGGTGCGGGCCGGGGAATAGGCCTCTTGGCCGGGGTGAATATGTTGGAACGCGGCGCGCGTAAATAGAAGCGGCTGGAGGTACCGGGGGCGAAGCCCGCCCCGGCCCGGAGGCCGAGTTAAAAAAAATAATAATCCCCGTTCAGTCTCAATGGCGGGGTGCGGGCCGGCCCGGCGGCGAGTGCGGCGGGCAGCAGGCCTCTTGGACAGGTTGAGAGATAAAAAAATAATAATTCCCGTGCAGTCTCAATGGCGGGGTGCGGGCCGGGGAATAGGCCTCTTGGCCGGGGTGAATAGTGTTGGAACACGGCCCGCGGAAATAGTAGCGGCTGGAGGTACCGGGGGCGATGCCCGCCCGGGCCCGGCGGCCAAGTTAAAAAAATATATAATCCCCGTTCAGTCTCAATGGCAGGGTGCGGGCCGGCCCGGCGGCGATTGCGGCGGGCAGCAGGCCTCTTGGACAGGTTGAGAGATAAAAAAATAATAATTCCCGTTCAGTCTCAATGGCAGGGTGTGGGCCGGCCCGGCGGCAATTGCGGCGGGCAGCAGGCCTCTTGGACAGGTTGAGAGATAAAAAAATAATAATTCCCGTGCAGTCTCAATGGCGGGGTGCGGGCCGGGGAATAGGCCTCTTGGCCGGGGTGAATAGTGTTGGAACACGGCCCGCGGATATAGTAGCGGCTGGAGGTACCGGGGAGGATGCCCGCCCCGGGCCGGCGGCCAAGTTAAAAAAATAAATAATCCCGTTCAGTCTCAATGGCAGGGTGCGGGCCGGCCCGGCGGCGAGTGCGGCGGGCAGCAGGCCTCTTGGACAGGTTGAGAGATAAAAAAATAATAATTCCCGTTCAGTCTCAATGGCAGGGTGCGGGCCGGCCCGGCGGCGATTGCGGCGGGCAGCAGGCCTCTTGGACAGGTTGAGATAAAAAAATAATAATTCCCATGCAGTCTCAATGGCGGGGTGCGGGCCGGGGAATAGGCCTCTTGGCCGGGGTGAATATGTTGGAACGCGGCGCGCGTAAATAGAAGCGGCTGGAGGTACCGGGGGCGAAGCCCGCCTCGGCCCGGAGGCCGAGTTAAAAAAAATAATAATCCCCGTTCAGTCTCAATGGCGGGGTGCGGGCCGGCCCGGCGGCGAGTGCGGCGGGCAGCAGGCCTCTTGGACAGGTTGAGAGATAAAAAAATAATAATTCCGGTGCAGTCTCAATGGCGGGGTGCGGGCCGGGGAATAGGCCTCTTGGCCGGGGTGAATAGTGTTGGAACACGGCCCGCGGGAATAGTAGCGGCTGGAGGTACCGGGGGGCGATGCCCGCCCCGGCCCGGCGGCCAAGTTAAAAAAATAAATAATCCCCGTTCAGTCTCAATGGCAGGGTGCGGGCCGGCCCGGCGGCGATTGCGGCGGGCAGCAGGCCTCTTGGACAGGTTGAGAGATAAAAAAATAATTCCCGTGCAGTCTCAATGGCGGGGTGCGGGCCGGGGAATAGGCCTCTTGGCCGGGGTGAATAGTGTTGGAACACGGCCCGCGGAAATAGTAGCGGCTGGAGGTACCGGGGGCGATGCCCGCCCCGGGCCGGCGGCCAAGTTAAAAAAATAAATAATCCCCGTTCAGTCTCAATGGCAGGGTGCGGGCCGGCCCGGCGGCGAGTGCGGCGGGCAGCAGGCCTCTTGGACAGGTTGAGAGATAAAAAAATAATAATTCCCGTTCAGTCTCAATGGCAGGGTGCGGGCCGGCCAGGCGGCGATTGCGGCGGGCAGCAGGCCTCTTGGACAGGTTGAGAGATAAAAAAATAATAATTCCCATGCAGTCTCAATGGCGGGGTGCGGGCCGGGGAATAGGCCTCTTGGCCGGGGTGAATATGTTGGAACGCAGCGCGCGTAAATAGAAGCGGCTGGAGGTACCGGGGGCGAAGCCCGCCCCGGCCCGGAGGCCCAGTTAAAAAAAATAATAATCCCCGTTCAGTCTCAATGGCGGGGTGCGGGCCGGCCCGGCGGCGAGTGCGGCGGGCAGCAGGCCTCTTGGACAGGTTGAGAGATAAAAAAATAATAATTCCCGTGCAGTCTCAATGGCGGGGTGCGGGCCGGCCCGGCGGCGATTGCGGCGGGCAGCAGGCCTCTTGGACAGGTTGAGAGATAAAAAAATAATAATTCCCGTGCAGTCTCAATGGCGGGGTGCGGGCCGGGGAATAGGCCTCTTGGCCGGGGTGAATAGTGTTGGAACACGGCCCGCGGAAATAGTAGCGGCTGGAGGTACCGGGGGCGATGCCCGCCCCGGCCCGGCGGCCAAGTTAAAAAAATAAATAATCCCGTTCAGTCTCAATGGCAGGGTGCGGGCCGGCCCGGCGGCGATTGCGGCGGGCAGCAGGCCTCTTGGACAGGTTGAGAGATAAAAAAAAAATAATTCCCATGCAGTCTCAATGGCGGGGTGCGGGCCGGGGAATAGGCCTCTTGGCCGGGGTGAATATGTTGGAACGCGGCGCGCGTAAATAGAAGCGGCTGGAGGTATCGGGGGCGAAGCCCGCCCCGGCCCGGAGGCCGAGTTAAAAAAAATAATAATCTCCGTTCAGTCTCAATGGCGGGGTGCGGGCCGGCCCGGCGGCGAGTGCAGCGGGCAGCAGGCCTCTTGGACAGGTTGAGAGATAAAAAAAATAATAATTCCCGTGCAGTCTCAATGGCGGGGTGCGGGCCGGGGAATAGGCCTCTTGGCCGGGGTGAATATGTTGGAACGCGGCGCGCGTAAATAGAAGCGGCTGGAGGTACCGGGGGCGAAGCCCGCCCCGGCCCGGAGGCCGAGTTAAAAAAAATAATAATCCCCGTTCAGTCTCAAAGGCGGGGTGCGGGCCGGCCCGGCGGCGAATGCGGTGGGCAGCAGGCCTCTTGGACAGGTTGAGAGATAAAAAAATAATAATTCCCGTGCAGTCTCAATGGCGGGGTGCGGGCCGGGGAATAGGCCTCTTGGCCGGGGTGAATAGTGTTGGAACACGGCCCGCGGAAATAGTAGCGGCTGGAGGTACCGGGGGCGATGCCCGCCCCGGCCCGGCGGCCAAGTTAAAAAAATAAATAATCCCGTTCAGTCTCAATGGCAGGGTGCGGGCCGGCCCGGCGGCGATTGCGGCGGGCAGCAGGCCTCTTGGACAGGTTGAGAGATAAAAAAAAAATAATTCCCATGCAGTCTCAATGGCGGGGTGCGGGCCGGGGAATAGGCCTCTTGGCCGGGGTGAATAGTGTTGGAACACGGCCCGCGGAAATAGTAGCGGCTGGAGGTACCGGGGGCGAAGCCCGCCCCGGCCCGGAGGCCGAGTTAAAAAAAATAATAATCCCCGTTCAGTCTCAATGGCGGGGTGCGGGCCGGCCCGGCGGCGAGTGCGGCGGGCAGCAGGCCTCTTGGACAGGTTGAGAGATAAAAAAATAATAATTCCCGTGCAGTCTCAATGGCGGGGTGCGGGCCGGGGAATAGGCCTCTTGGCCGGGGTGAATAGTGTTGGAACACGGCCCGCGGAAATAGTAGCGGCTGGAGGTACCGGGGGCGATGCCCGCCCCGGCCCGGCGGCCAAGTTAAAAAAATAAATAATCCCCGTTCAGTCTCAATGGCAGGGTGCGGGCCGGCCCAGCGGCGATTGCGGCGGGCAGCAGGCCTCTTGGACAGGTTGAGAGATAAAAAAATAATAATTCCCGTTCAGTCTCAATGGCAGGGTGCGGGCCGGCCCGGCGGCAATTGCGGCGGGCAGCAGGCCTCTTGGACAGGTTGAGAGATAAAAAAATAATAATTCCCATGCAGTCTCAATGGCGGGGTGCGGGCCGGGGAATAGGCCTCTTGGCCGGGGTGAATATGTTGGAACGCGGCGCGCGTAAATAGAAGCGGCTGGAGGTACCGGGGGCGAAGCCCGCCCCGGCCCGGAGGCCGAGTTAAAAAAAATAATAATCCCCGTTCAGTCTCAATGGCGGGGTGCGGGCCGGCCCGGCGGCGAGTGCGGCGGGCAGCAGGCCTCTTGGACAGGTTGAGAGATAAAAAAATAATAATTCCCGTGCAGTCTCAATGGCGGGGTGCGGGCCGGGGAATAGGCCTCTTGGCCGGGGTGAATATGTTGGAACGCGGCGCGCGTAAATAGAAGCGGCTGTAGGTACCGGGGGCGAAGCCCGCCCCGGCCCGGAGGCCAAGTTAAAAAAAATAATAATCCCCGTTCAGTCTCAATGGCGGGGTGCGGGCCGGCCCGGCGGCGATTGCGGCGGGCAGCAGGCCTCTTGGACAGGTTGAGAGATAAAAAAAAAATAATTCCCATGCAGTCTCAATGGCGGGGTGCGGGCCGGGGAATAGGCCTCTTGGCCGGGGTGAATATGTTGGAACGCGGCGCGCGTAAATAGAAGCGGCTGGAGGTACCGGGGGCGAAGCCCGCCCCGGCCCGGAGGCCGAGTTAAAAAAAATAATAATCCCCGTTAGTCTCAATGGCGGGGTGCGGGCCGGCCCGGCGGCGAGTGCGGCGGGCAGCAGGCCTCTTGGACAGGTTGAGAGATAAAAAAATAATAATTCCCGTGCAGTCTCAATGGCGGGGTGCGGGCCGGGGAATAGGCCTCTTGGCCGGGGTGAATATGTTGGAACGCGGCGCGCGTAAATAGAAGCGGCTGGAGGTACCGGGGGCGAAGCCCGCCCCGGCCCGGAGGCCGAGTTAAAAAAAATAATAATCCCCGTTCAGTCTCAATGGCGAGGTGCGGGCCGGCCCGGCGGCGAGTGCGGTGGGCAGCAGGCCTCTTGGACAGGTTGAGAGATAAAAAAATAATAATTCCCGTGCAGTCTCAATGGCGGGGTGCGGGCGGGGGAATAGGCCTCTTGGCCGGGGTGAATAGTGTTGGAACACGGCCCGCGGAAATAGTAGCGGCTGGAGGTACCGGGGGCGATGCCCGCCCCGGCCCGGCGGCCAAGTTAAAAAAATAAATAATCCCGTTCAGTCTCAATGGCAGGGTGCGGGCCGGCCCGGCGGCGATTGCGGCGGGCAGCAGGCCTCTTGGACAGGTTGAGAGATAAAAAAAAAATAATTCCCATGCAGTCTCAATGGCGGGGTGCGGGCCGGGGAATAGGCCTCTTGGCCGGGGTGAATATGTTGGAACGCGGCGCGCGTAAATAGAAGCGGCTGGAGGTACCGGGGGCGAAGCCCGCCCCGGCCCGGAGGCCGAGTTAAAAAAAATAATAATCCCCGTTCAGTCTCAATGGCGGGGTGCGGGCCGGCCCGGCGGCGAGTGCGGCGGGCAGCAGGCCTCTTGGACAGGTTGAGAGATAAAAAAATAATAATTCCCGTGCAGTCTCAATGGCGGGGTGCGGGCCGGGGAATAGGCCTCTTGGCCGGGGTGAATATGTTGGAACGCGGCGCGCGTAAATAGAAGCGGCTGGAGGTACCGGGGGCGAAGCCCGCCCCGGCCCGGAGGCCGAGTTAAAAAAAATAATAATCCCCGTTCAGTCTCAATGGCGGGGTGCGGGCCGGCCCGGCGGCGAGTGCGGTGGGCAGCAGGCCTCTTGGACAGGTTGAGAGATAAAAAAATAATAATTCCCGTGCAGTCTCAATGGCGGGGTGCGGGCCGGGGAATAGGCCTCTTGGCCGGGGTGAATAGTGTTGGAACACGGCCCGCGGAAATAGTAGCGGCTGGAGGTACCGGGGGCGATGCCCGCCCCGGCCCGGCGGCCAAGTTAAAAAAATAAATAATCCCGTTCAGTCTCAATGGCAGGGTGCGGGCCGGCCCGGCGGCGATTGCGGCGGGCAGCAGGCCTCTTGGACAGGTTGAGAGATAAAAAAAAAATAATTCCCATGCAGTCTCAATGGCGGGGTGCGGGCCGGGGAATAGGCCTCTTGGCCGGGGTGAATATGTTGGAACGCGGCGCGCGTAAATAGAAGCGGCTGGAGGTACCGGGGGCGAAGCCCGCCCCGGCCCGGAGGCCGAGTTAAAAAAAATAATAATCCCCGTTCAGTCTCAATGGCGGGGTGCGGGCCGGCCCGGCGGCGAGTGCGGCGGGCAGCAGGCCTCTTGGACAGGTTGAGAGATAAAAAAATAATAATTCCCGTGCAGTCTCAATGGCGGGGTGCGGGCCGGGGAATAGGCCTCTTGGCCGGGGTGAATATGTTGGAACGCGGCGCGCGTAAATAGAAGCGGCTGGAGGTACCGGGGGCGAAGCCCGCCCCGGCCCGGAGGCCGAGTTAAAAAAAATAATAATCCCCGTTCAGTCTCAATGGCGGGGTGCGGGCCGGCCCGGCGGCGAGTGCGGCGGGCAGCAGGCCTCTTGGACAGGTTGAGAGATAAAAAAATAATAATTCCCGTGCAGTCTCAATGGCGGGGTGCGGGCCGGGGAATAGGCCTCTTGGCCGGGGTGAATAGTGTTGGAACACGGCCCGCGGAAATAGTAGCGGCTGGAGGTACCGGGGGCGATGCCCGCCCCGGCCCGGCGGCCAAGTTAAAAAAATAAATAATCCCCGTTCAGTCTCAATGGCAGGGTGCGGGCCGGCCCAGCGGCGATTGCGGCGGGCAGCAGGCCTCTTGGACAGGTTGAGAGATAAAAAAATAATAATTCCCGTTCAGTCTCAATGGCAGGGTGCGGGCCGGCCCGGCGGCAATTGCGGCGGGCAGCAGGCCTCTTGGACAGGTTGAGAGATAAAAAAATAATAATTCCCATGCAGTCTCAATGGCGGGTTGCGGGCCGGGGAATAGGCCTCTTGGCCGGGGTGAATATGTTGGAACGCGGCGCGCGTAAATAGAAGCGGCTGGAGGTACCGGGGGCGAAGCCCGCCCCGGCCCGGAGGCCGAGTTAAAAAAAATAATAATCCCCGTTCAGTCTCAATGGCGGGGTGCGGGCCGGCCCGGCGGCGAGTGCGGCGGGCAGCAGGCCTCTTGGACAGGTTGAGAGATAAAAAAATAATAATTCCCGTGCAGTCTCAATGGCGGGGTGCGGGCCGGGGAATAGGCCTCTTGGCCGGGGTGAATATGTTGGAACGCGGCGCGCGTAAATAGAAGCGGCTGTAGGTACCGGGGGCGAAGCCCGCCCCGGCCCGGAGGCCGAGTTAAAAAAAATAATAATCCCCGTTCAGTCTCAATGGCGGGGTGCGGGCCGGCCCGGCGGCGATTGCGGCGGGCAGCAGGCCTCTTGGACAGGTTGAGAGATAAAAAAATAATAATTCCCGTGCAGTCTCAATGGCGGGGTGCGGGCCGGGGAATAGGCCTCTTGGCCGGGGTGAATAGTGTTGGAACACGGCCTGCGGAAATAGTAGCGGCTGGAGGTACCGGGGGCGATGCCCGCCCCGGCCCGGCGGCCAAGTTAAAAAAATAAATAATCCTGTTCAGTCTCAATGGCAGGGTGCGGGCCGGCCCGGCGGCGATTGCGGCGGGCAGCAGGCCTCTTGGACAGGTTGAGAGATAAAAAAAAAATAATTCCCATGCAGTCTCAATGGCGGGGTGCGGGCCGGGGAATAGGCCTCTTGGCCGGGGTGAATATGTTGGAACGCGGCGCGCGTAAATAGAAGCGGCTGGAGGTACCGGGGGCGAAGCCCGCCCCGGCCCGGAGGCCGAGTTAAAAAAAATAATAATCCCCGTTAGTCTCAATGGCGGGGTGCGGGCCGGCCCGGCGGCGAGTGCGGCGGGCAGCAGGCCTCTTGGACAGGTTGAGAGATAAAAAAATAATAATTCCCGTGCAGTCTCAATGGCGGGGTGCGGGCCGGGGAATAGGCCTCTTGGCCGGGGTGAATATGTTGGAACGCGGCGCGCGTAAATAGAAGCGGCTGGAGGTACCGGGGGCGAAGCCCGCCCCGGCCCGGAGGCCGAGTTAAAAAAAATAATAATCCCCGTTCAGTCTCAATGGCGAGGTGCGGGCCGGCCCGGCGGCGAGTGCGGTGGGCAGCAGGCCTCTTGGACAGGTTGAGAGATAAAAAAATAATAATTCCCGTGCAGTCTCAATGGCGGGGTGCGGGCGGGGGAATAGGCCTCTTGGCCGGGGTGAATAGTGTTGGAACACGGCCCGCGGAAATAGTAGCGGCTGGAGGTACCGGGGGCGATGCCCGCCCCGGCCCGGCGGCCAAGTTAAAAAAATAAATAATCCCGTTCAGTCTCAATGGCAGGGTGCGGGCCGGCCCAGCGGCGATTGCGGCGGGCAGCAGGCCTCTTGGACAGGTTGAGAGATAAAAAAATAATAATTCCCGTTCAGTCTCAATGGCAGGGTGCGGGCCGGCCCGGCGGCAATTGCGGCGGGCAGCAGGCCTCTTGGACAGGTTGAGAGATAAAAAAATAATAATTCCCATGCAGTCTCAATGGCGGGTTGCGGGCCGGGGAATAGGCCTCTTGGCCGGGGTGAATATGTTGGAACGCGGCGCGCGTAAATAGAAGCGGCTGGAGGTACCGGGGGCGAAGCCCGCCCCGGCCCGGAGGCCGAGTTAAAAAAAATAATAATCCCCGTTCAGTCTCAATGGCGGGGTGCGGGCCGGCCCGGCGGCGAGTGCGGCGGGCAGCAGGCCTCTTGGACAGGTTGAGAGATAAAAAAATAATAATTCCCGTGCAGTCTCAATGGCGGGGTGCGGGCCGGGGAATAGGCCTCTTGGCCGGGGTGAATATGTTGGAACGCGGCGCGCGTAAATAGAAGCGGCTGTAGGTACCGGGGGCGAAGCCCGCCCCGGCCCGGAGGCCGAGTTAAAAAAAATAATAATCCCCGTTCAGTCTCAATGGCGGGGTGCGGGCCGGCCCGGCGGCGATTGCGGCGGGCAGCAGGCCTCTTGGACAGGTTGAGAGATAAAAAAATAATAATTCCCGTGCAGTCTCAATGGCGGGGTGCGGGCCGGGGAATAGGCCTCTTGGCCGGGGTGAATAGTGTTGGAACACGGCCTGCGGAAATAGTAGCGGCTGGAGGTACCGGGGGCGATGCCCGCCCCGGCCCGGCGGCCAAGTTAAAAAAATAAATAATCCTGTTCAGTCTCAATGGCAGGGTGCGGGCCGGCCCGGCGGCGATTGCGGCGGGCAGCAGGCCTCTTGGACAGGTTGAGAGATAAAAAAAAAATAATTCCCATGCAGTCTCAATGGCGGGGTGCGGGCCGGGGAATAGGCCTCTTGGCCGGGGTGAATATGTTGGAACGCGGCGCGCGTAAATAGAAGCGGCTGGAGGTACCGGGGGCGAAGCCCGCCCCGGCCCGGAGGCCGAGTTAAAAAAAATAATAATCCCCGTTAGTCTCAATGGCGGGGTGCGGGCCGGCCCGGCGGCGAGTGCGGCGGGCAGCAGGCCTCTTGGACAGGTTGAGAGATAAAAAAATAATAATTCCCGTGCAGTCTCAATGGCGGGGTGCGGGCCGGGGAATAGGCCTCTTGGCCGGGGTGAATATGTTGGAACGCGGCGCGCGTAAATAGAAGCGGCTGGAGGTACCGGGGGCGAAGCCCGCCCCGGCCCGGAGGCCGAGTTAAAAAAAATAATAATCCCCGTTCAGTCTCAATGGCGAGGTGCGGGCCGGCCCGGCGGCGAGTGCGGTGGGCAGCAGGCCTCTTGGACAGGTTGAGAGATAAAAAAATAATAATTCCCGTGCAGTCTCAATGGCGGGGTGCGGGCGGGGGAATAGGCCTCTTGGCCGGGGTGAATAGTGTTGGAACACGGCCCGCGGAAATAGTAGCGGCTGGAGGTACCGGGGGCGATGCCCGCCCCGGCCCGGCGGCCAAGTTAAAAAAATAAATAATCCCGTTCAGTCTCAATGGCAGGGTGCGGGCCGGCCCGGCGGCGATTGCGGCGGGCAGCAGGCCTCTTGGACAGGTTGAGAGATAAAAAAAAAATAATTCCCATGCAGTCTCAATGGCGGGGTGCGGGCCGGGGAATAGGCCTCTTGGCCGGGGTGAATATGTTGGAACGCGGCGCGCGTAAATAGAAGCGGCTGGAGGTACCGGGGGCGAAGCCCGCCCCGGCCCGGAGGCCGAGTTAAAAAAAATAATAATCCCCGTTCAGTCTCAATGGCGGGGTGCGGGCCGGCCCGGCGGCGAGTGCGGCGGGCAGCAGGCCTCTTGGACAGGTTGAGAGATAAAAAAATAATAATTCCCGTGCAGTCTCAATGGCGGGGTGCGGGCCGGGGAATAGGCCTCTTGGCCGGGGTGAATATGTTGGAACGCGGCGCGCGTAAATAGAAGCGGCTGGAGGTACCGGGGGCGAAGCCCGCCCCGGCCCGGAGGCCGAGTTAAAAAAAATAATAATCCCCGTTCAGTCTCAATGGCGGGGTGCGGGCCGGCCCGGCGGCGAGTGCGGTGGGCAGCAGGCCTCTTGGACAGGTTGAGAGATAAAAAAATAATAATTCCCGTGCAGTCTCAATGGCGGGGTGCGGGCCGGGGAATAGGCCTCTTGGCCGGGGTGAATAGTGTTGGAACGCGGCGCGCGTAAATAGAAGCGGCTGGAGGTACCGGGGGCGAAGCCCGCCCCGGCCCGGAGGCCGAGTTAAAAAAAATAATAATCCCCGTTAGTCTCAATGGCGGGGTGCGGGCCGGCCCGGCGGCGAGTGCGGCGGGCAGCAGGCCTCTTGGACAGGTTGAGAGATAAAAAAATAATAATTCCCGTGCAGTCTCAATGGCGGGGTGCGGGCCGGGGAATAGGCCTCTTGGCCGGGGTGAATATGTTGGAACGCGGCGCGCGTAAATAGAAGCGGCTGGAGGTACCGGGGGCGAAGCCCGCCCCGGCCCGGAGGCCGAGTTAAAAAAAATAATAATCCCCGTTCAGTCTCAATGGCGAGGTGCGGGCCGGCCCGGCGGCGAGTGCGGTGGGCAGCAGGCCTCTTGGACAGGTTGAGAGATAAAAAAATAATAATTCCCGTGCAGTCTCAATGGCGGGGTGCGGGCGGGGGAATAGGCCTCTTGGCCGGGGTGAATAGTGTTGGAACACGGCCCGCGGAAATAGTAGCGGCTGGAGGTACCGGGGGCGATGCCCGCCCCGGCCCGGCGGCCAAGTTAAAAAAATAAATAAGCCCGTTCAGTCTCAATGGCAGGGTGCGGGCCGGCCCGGCGGCGATTGCGGCGGGCAGCAGGCCTCTTGGACAGGTTGAGAGATAAAAAAAAAATAATTCCCATGCAGTCTCAATGGCGGGGTGCGGGCCGGGGAATAGGCCTCTTGGCCGGGGTGAATATGTTGGAACGCGGCGCGCGTAAATAGAAGCGGCTGGAGGTACCGGGGGCGAAGCCCGCCCCGGCCCGGAGGCCGAGTTAAAAAAAATAATAATCCCCGTTCAGTCTCAATGGCGGGGTGCGGGCCGGCCCGGCGGCGAGTGCGGCGGGCAGCAGGCCTCTTGGACAGGTTGAGAGATAAAAAAAATAATAATTCCCGTGCAGTCTCAATGGCGGGGTGCGGGCCGGGAAATAGGCCTCTTGGCCGGGGTGAATATGTTGGAACGCGGCGCGCGTAAATAGAAGCGGCTGGAGGTACCGGGGGCGAAGCCCGCCCCGGCCCGGAGGCCGAGTTAAAAAAAATAATAATCCCCGTTCAGTCTCAATGGCGGGGTACGGGCCGGCCCGGCGGCGATTGCGGCGGGCAGCAGGCCTCTTGGACAGGTTGAGAGATAAAAAAATAATAATTCCCGTGCAGTCTCAATGGCGGGGTGCGGGCCGGGGAATAGGCCTCTTGGCCGGGGTGAATATGTTGGAACGCGGCGCGCGTAAATAGAAGCGGCTGGAGGTACCGGGGGCGAAGCCCGCCCCGGCCCGGAGGCCGAGTTAAAAAAAATAATAATCCCCGTTCAGTCTCAATGGCGGGGTGCGGGCCGGCCCGGCGGCGAGTGCGGTGGGCAGCAGGCCTCTTGGACAGGTTGAGAGATAAAAAAATAATAATTCCCGTGCAGTCTCAATGGCGGGGTGCGGGCCGGGGAATAGGCCTCTTGGCCGGGGTGAATAGTGTTGGAACACGGCCCGCGGAAATAGTAGCGGCTGGAGGTACCGGGGGCGATGCCCGCCCCGGCCCGGCGGCCAAGTTAAAAAAATAAATAATCCCGTTCAGTCTCAATGGCAGGGTGCGGGCCGGGGAATAGGCCTCTTGGCCGGGGTGAATATGTTGGAACGCGGCGCGCGTAAATAGAAGCGGCTGGAGGTATCGGGGGCGAAGCCCGCCCCGGCCCGGAGGCCGAGTTAAAAAAAATAATAATCTCCGTTCAGTCTCAATGGCGGGGTGCGGGCCGGCCCGGCGGCGAGTGCGGCGGGCAGCAGGCCTCTTGGACAGGTTGAGAGATAAAAAAAATAATAATTCCCGTGCAGTCTCAATGGCGGGGTGCGGGCCGGGGAATAGGCCTCTTGGCCGGGGTGAATATGTTGGAACGCGGCGCGCGTAAATAGAAGCGGCTGGAGGTACCGGGGGCGAAGCCCGCCCCGGCCCGGAGGCCGAGTTAAAAAAAATAATAATCCCCGTTCAGTCTCAAAGGCGGGGTGCGGGCCGGCCCGGCGGCGAATGCGGTGGGCAGCAGGCCTCTTGGACAGGTTGAGAGATAAAAAAATAATAATTCCCGTGCAGTCTCAATGGCGGGGTGCGGGCCGGGGAATAGGCCTCTTGGCCGGGGTGAATAGTGTTGGAACACGGCCCGCGGAAATAGTAGCGGCTGGAGGTACCGGGGGCGATGCCCGCCCCGGCCCGGCGGCCAAGTTAAAAAAATAAATAATCCCGTTCAGTCTCAATGGCAGGGTGCGGGCCGGCCCGGCGGCGATTGCGGCGGGCAGCAGGCCTCTTGGACAGGTTGAGAGATAAAAAAAAAATAATTCCCATGCAGTCTCAATGGCGGGGTGCGGGCCGGGGAATAGGCCTCTTGGCCGGGGTGAATAGTGTTGGAACACGGCCCGCGGAAATAGTAGCGGCTGGAGGTACCGGGGGCGAAGCCCGCCCCGGCCCGGAGGCCGAGTTAAAAAAAATAATAATCCCCGTTCAGTCTCAATGGCGGGGTGCGGGCCGGCCCGGCGGCGAGTGCGGCGGGCAGCAGGCCTCTTGGACAGGTTGAGAGATAAAAAAATAATAATTCCCGTGCAGTCTCAATGGCGGGGTGCGGGCCGGGGAATAGGCCTCTTGGCCGGGGTGAATAGTGTTGGAACACGGCCCGCGGAAATAGTAGCGGCTGGAGGTACCGGGGGCGATGCCCGCCCCGGCCCGGCGGCCAAGTTAAAAAAATAAATAATCCCCGTTCAGTCTCAATGGCAGGGTGCGGGCCGGCCCAGCGGCGATTGCGGCGGGCAGCAGGCCTCTTGGACAGGTTGAGAGATAAAAAAATAATAATTCCCGTTCAGTCTCAATGGCAGGGTGCGGGCCGGCCCGGCGGCAATTGCGGCGGGCAGCAGGCCTCTTGGACAGGTTGAGAGATAAAAAAATAATAATTCCCATGCAGTCTCAATGGCGGGGTGCGGGCCGGGGAATAGGCCTCTTGGCCGGGGTGAATATGTTGGAACGCGGCGCGCGTAAATAGAAGCGGCTGGAGGTACCGGGGGCGAAGCCCGCCCCGGCCCGGAGGCCGAGTTAAAAAAAATAATAATCCCCGTTCAGTCTCAATGGCGGGGTGCGGGCCGGCCCGGCGGCGAGTGCGGCGGGCAGCAGGCCTCTTGGACAGGTTGAGAGATAAAAAAATAATAATTCCCGTGCAGTCTCAATGGCGGGGTGCGGGCCGGGGAATAGGCCTCTTGGCCGGGGTGAATATGTTGGAACGCGGCGCGCGTAAATAGAAGCGGCTGTAGGTACCGGGGGCGAAGCCCGCCCCGGCCCGGAGGCCGAGTTAAAAAAAATAATAATCCCCGTTCAGTCTCAATGGCGGGGTGCGGGCCGGCCCGGCGGCGATTGCGGCGGGCAGCAGGCCTCTTGGACAGGTTGAGAGATAAAAAAATAATAATTCCCGTGCAGTCTCAATGGCGGGGTGCGGGCCGGGGAATAGGCCTCTTGGCCGGGGTGAATAGTGTTGGAACACGGCCTGCGGAAATAGTAGCGGCTGGAGGTACCGGGGGCGATGCCCGCCCCGGCCCGGCGGCCAAGTTAAAAAAATAAATAATCCTGTTCAGTCTCAATGGCAGGGTGCGGGCCGGCCCGGCGGCGATTGCGGCGGGCAGCAGGCCTCTTGGACAGGTTGAGAGATAAAAAAAAAATAATTCCCATGCAGTCTCAATGGCGGGGTGCGGGCCGGGGAATAGGCCTCTTGGCCGGGGTGAATATGTTGGAACGCGGCGCGCGTAAATAGAAGCGGCTGGAGGTACCGGGGGCGAAGCCCGCCCCGGCCCGGAGGCCGAGTTAAAAAAAATAATAATCCCCGTTAGTCTCAATGGCGGGGTGCGGGCCGGCCCGGCGGCGAGTGCGGCGGGCAGCAGGCCTCTTGGACAGGTTGAGAGATAAAAAAATAATAATTCCCGTGCAGTCTCAATGGCGGGGTGCGGGCCGGGGAATAGGCCTCTTGGCCGGGGTGAATATGTTGGAACGCGGCGCGCGTAAATAGAAGCGGCTGGAGGTACCGGGGGCGAAGCCCGCCCCGGCCCGGAGGCCGAGTTAAAAAAAATAATAATCCCCGTTCAGTCTCAATGGCGAGGTGCGGGCCGGCCCGGCGGCGAGTGCGGTGGGCAGCAGGCCTCTTGGACAGGTTGAGAGATAAAAAAATAATAATTCCCGTGCAGTCTCAATGGCGGGGTGCGGGCGGGGGAATAGGCCTCTTGGCCGGGGTGAATAGTGTTGGAACACGGCCCGCGGAAATAGTAGCGGCTGGAGGTACCGGGGGCGATGCCCGCCCCGGCCCGGCGGCCAAGTTAAAAAAATAAATAATCCCGTTCAGTCTCAATGGCAGGGTGCGGGCCGGCCCGGCGGCGATTGCGGCGGGCAGCAGGCCTCTTGGACAGGTTGAGAGATAAAAAAAAAAATAATTCCCATGCAGTCTCAATGGCGGGGTGCGGGCCGGGGAATAGGCCTCTTGGCCGGGGTGAATATGTTGGAACGCGGCGCGCGTAAATAGAAGCGGCTGGAGGTACCGGGGGCGAAGCCCGCCCCGGCCCGGAGGCCGAGTTAAAAAAAATAATAATCCCCGTTCAGTCTCAATGGCGGGGTGCGGGCCGGCCCGGCGGCGAGTGCGGCGGGCAGCAGGCCTCTTGGACAGGTTGAGAGATAAAAAAATAATAATTCCCGTGCAGTCTCAATGGCGGGGTGCGGGCCGGGGAATAGGCCTCTTGGCCGGGGTGAATATGTTGGAACGCGGCGCGCGTAAATAGAAGCGGCTGGAGGTACCGGGGGCGAAGCCCGCCCCGGCCCGGAGGCCGAGTTAAAAAAAATAATAATCCCCGTTCAGTCTCAATGGCGGGGTGCGGGCCGGCCCGGCGGCGAGTGCGGTGGGCAGCAGGCCTCTTGGACAGGTTGAGAGATAAAAAAATAATAATTCCCGTGCAGTCTCAATGGCGGGGTGCGGGCCGGGGAATAGGCCTCTTGGCCGGGGTGAATAGTGTTGGAACACGGCCCGCGGAAATAGTAGCGGCTGGAGGTACCGGGGGCGATGCCCGCCCCGGCCCGGCGGCCAAGTTAAAAAAATAAATAATCCCGTTCAGTCTCAATGGCAGGGTGCGGGCCGGCCCGGCGGCGATTGCGGCGGGCAGCAGGCCTCTTGGACAGGTTGAGAGATAAAAAAAAAATAATTCCCATGCAGTCTCAATGGCGGGGTGCGGGCCGGGGAATAGGCCTCTTGGCCGGGGTGAATATGTTGGAACGCGGCGCGCGTAAATAGAAGCGGCTGGAGGTACCGGGGGCGAAGCCCGCCCCGGCCCGGAGGCCGAGTTAAAAAAAATAATAATCCCCGTTCAGTCTCAATGGCGGGGTGCGGGCCGGCCCGGCGGCGAGTGCGGCGGGCAGCAGGCCTCTTGGACAGGTTGAGAGATAAAAAAATAATAATTCCCGTGCAGTCTCAATGGCGGGGTGCGGGCCGGGGAATAGGCCTCTTGGCCGGGGTGAATATGTTGGAACGCGGCGCGCGTAAATAGAAGCGGCTGGAGGTACCGGGGGCGAAGCCCGCCCCGGCCCGGAGGCCGAGTTAAAAAAAATAATAATCCCCGTTCAGTCTCAATGGCGGGGTGCGGGCCGGCCCGGCGGCGAGTGCGGCGGGCAGCAGGCCTCTTGGACAGGTTGAGAGATAAAAAAATAATAATTCCCGTGCAGTCTCAATGGCGGGGTGCGGGCCGGGGAATAGGCCTCTTGGCCGGGGTGAATAGTGTTGGAACACGGCCCGCGGAAATAGTAGCGGCTGGAGGTACCGGGGGCGATGCCCGCCCCGGCCCGGCGGCCAAGTTAAAAAAATAAATAATCCCCGTTCAGTCTCAATGGCAGGGTGCGGGCCGGCCCGGCGGCGATTGCGGCGGGCAGCAGGCCTCTTGGACAGGTTGAGAGATAAAAAAATAATAATTCCCGTTCAGTCTCAATGGCAGGGTGCGGGCCGGCCCGGCGGCAATTGCGGCGGGCAGCAGGCCTCTTGGACAGGTTGAGAGATAAAAAAATAATAATTCCCATGCAGTCTCAATGGCGGGGTGCGGGCCGGGGAATAGGCCTCTTGGCCGGGGTGAATATGTTGGAACGCGGCGCGCGTAAATAGAAGCGGCTGGAGGTACCGGGGGCGAAGCCCGCCCCGGCCCGGAGGCCGAGTTAAAAAAAATAATAATCCCCGTTCAGTCTCAATGGCGGGGTGCGGGCCGGCCCGGCGGCGAGTGCGGCGGGCAGCAGGCCTCTTGGACAGGTTGAGAGATAAAAAAAATAATAATTCCCGTGCAGTCTCAATGGCGGGGTGCGGGCCGGGAAATAGGCCTCTTGGCCGGGGTGAATATGTTGGAACGCGGCGCGCGTAAATAGAAGCGGCTGGAGGTACCGGGGGCGAAGCCCGCCCCGGCCCGGAGGCCGAGTTAAAAAAAATAATAATCCCCGTTCAGTCTCAATGGCGGGGTGCGGGCCGGCCCGGCGGCGAGTGCGGCGGGCAGCAGGCCTCTTGGACAGGTTGAGAGATAAAAAAATAATAATTCCCGTGCAGTCTCAATGGCGGGGTGCGGGCCGGGGAATAGGCCTCTTGGCCGGGGTGAATATGTTGGAACGCGGCGCGCGTAAATAGAAGCGGCTGGAGGTACCGGGGGCGAAGCCCGCCCCGGCCCGGAGGCCGAGTTAAAAAAAATAATAATCCCCGTTCAGTCTCAATGGCGGGGTGCGGGCCGGCCCGGCGGCGAGTGCGGTGGGCAGCAGGCCTCTTGGACAGGTTGAGAGATAAAAAAATAATAATTCCCGTGCAGTCTCAATGGCGGGGTGCGGGCCGGGGAATAGGCCTCTTGGCCGGGGTGAATAGTGTTGGAACACGGCCCGCGGAAATAGTAGCGGCTGGAGGTACCGGGGGCGATGCCCGCCCCGGCCCGGCGGCCAAGTTAAAAAAATAAATAATCCCGTTCAGTCTCAATGGCAGGGTGCGGGCCGGCCCGGCGGCGATTGCGGCGGGCAGCAGGCCTCTTGGACAGGTTGAGAGATAAAAAAAAAATAATTCCCATGCAGTCTCAATGGCGGGGTGCGGGCCGGGGAATAGGCCTCTTGGCCGGGGTGAATATGTTGGAACGCGGCGCGCGTAAATAGAAGCGGCTGGAGGTACCGGGGGCGAAGCCCGCCCCGGCCCGGAGGCCGAGTTAAAAAAAATAATAATCCCCGTTCAGTCTCAATGGCGGGGTGCGGGCCGGCCCGGCGGCGAGTGCGGCGGGCAGCAGGCCTCTTGGACAGGTTGAGAGATAAAAAAATAATAATTCCCGTGCAGTCTCAATGGCGGGGTGCGGGCCGGGGAATAGGCCTCTTGGCCGGGGTGAATATGTTGGAACGCGGCGCGCGTAAATAGAAGCGGCTGGAGGTACCGGGGGCGAAGCCCGCCCCGGCCCGGAGGCCGAGTTAAAAAAAATAATAATCCCCGTTCAGTCTCAATGGCGGGGTGCGGGCCGGCCCGGCGGCGAGTGCGGCGGGCAGCAGGCCTCTTGGACAGGTTGAGAGATAAAAAAATAATAATTCCCGTGCAGTCTCAATGGCGGGGTGCGGGCCGGGGAATAGGCCTCTTGGCCGGGGTGAATAGTGTTGGAACACGGCCCGCGGAAATAGTAGCGGCTGGAGGTACCGGGGGCGATGCCCGCCCCGGCCCGGCGGCCAAGTTAAAAAAATAAATAATCCCCGTTCAGTCTCAATGGCAGGGTGCGGGCCGGCCCGGCGGCGATTGCGGCGGGCAGCAGGCCTCTTGGACAGGTTGAGAGATAAAAAAATAATAATTCCCGTTCAGTCTCAATGGCAGGGTGCGGGCCGGCCCGGCGGCAATTGCGGCGGGCAGCAGGCCTCTTGGACAGGTTGAGAGATAAAAAAATAATAATTCCCATGCAGTCTCAATGGCGGGGTGCGGGCCGGGGAATAGGCCTCTTGGCCGGGGTGAATATGTTGGAACGCGGCGCGCGTAAATAGAAGCGGCTGGAGGTACCGGGGGCGAAGCCCGCCCCGGCCCGGAGGCCGAGTTAAAAAAAATAATAATCCCCGTTCAGTCTCAATGGCGGGGTGCGGGCCGGCCCGGCGGCGAGTGCGGCGGGCAGCAGGCCTCTTGGACAGGTTGAGAGATAAAAAAAATAATAATTCCCGTGCAGTCTCAATGGCGGGGTGCGGGCCGGGAAATAGGCCTCTTGGCCGGGGTGAATATGTTGGAACGCGGCGCGCGTAAATAGAAGCGGCTGGAGGTACCGGGGGCGAAGCCCGCCCCGGCCCGGAGGCCGAGTTAAAAAAAATAATAATCCCCGTTCAGTCTCAATGGCGGGGTACGGGCCGGCCCGGCGGCGATTGCGGCGGGCAGCAGGCCTCTTGGACAGGTTGAGAGATAAAAAAATAATAATTCCCGTGCAGTCTCAATGGCGGGGTGCGGGCCGGGGAATAGGCCTCTTGGCCGGGGTGAATATGTTGGAACGCGGCGCGCGTAAATAGAAGCGGCTGGAGGTACCGGGGGCGAAGCCCGCCCCGGCCCGGAGGCCGAGTTAAAAAAAATAATAATCCCCGTTCAGTCTCAATGGCGGGGTGCGGGCCGGCCCGGCGGCGAGTGCGGTGGGCAGCAGGCCTCTTGGACAGGTTGAGAGATAAAAAAATAATAATTCCCGTGCAGTCTCAATGGCGGGGTGCGGGCCGGGGAATAGGCCTCTTGGCCGGGGTGAATAGTGTTGGAACACGGCCCGCGGAAATAGTAGCGGCTGGAGGTACCGGGGGCGATGCCCGCCCCGGCCCGGCGGCCAAGTTAAAAAAATAAATAATCCCGTTCAGTCTCAATGGCAGGGTGCGGGCCGGCCCGGCGGCGATTGCGGCGGGCAGCAGGCCTCTTGGACAGGTTGAGAGATAAAAAAATAATAATTCCCATGCAGTCTCAATGGCGGGGTGCGGGCCGGGGAATAGGCCTCTTGGCCGGGGTGAATATGTTGGAACGCGGCGCGCGTAAATAGAAGCGGCTGGAGGTACCGGGGGCGAAGCCCGCCCCGGCCCGGAGGCCGAGTTAAAAAAAATAATAATCCCCGTTCAGTCTCAATGGCGGGGTGCGGGCCGGCCCGGCGCCGAGTGCGGCGGGCAGCAGGCCTCTTGGACAGGTTGAGAGATAAAAAAATAATAATTCCCGTGCAGTCTCAATGGCGGGGTGCGGGCCGGGGAATAGGCCTCTTGGCCGGGGTGAATATGTTGGAACGCGGCAAGCGTAAATAGAAGCGGCTGGAGGTACCGGGGGCGAAGCCCGCCCCGGCCCGGAGGCCGAGTTAAAAAAAATAATAATCCCCGTTCAGTCTCAATGGCGGGGTGCGGGCCGGCCCGGCGGCGAGTGCGGCGGGCAGCAGGCCTCTTGGACAGGTTGAGAGATAAAAAAATAATAATTCCCGTGCAGTCTCAATGGCGGGGTGCGGGCCGGGGAATAGGCCTCTTGGCCGGGGTGAATAGTGTTGGAACACGGCCCGCGGAAATAGTAGCGGCTGGAGGTACCGGGGGCGATGCCCGCCCGGGCCCGGCGGCCAAGTTAAAAAAATAAATAATCCCCGTTCAGTCTCAATGGCAGGGTGCGGGCCGGCCCGGCGGCGATTGCGGCGGGCAGCAGGCCTCTTGGACAGGTTGAGAGATAAAAAAATAATAATTCCCGTTCAGTCTCAATGGCAGGGTGCGGGCCGGCCCGGCGGCAATTGCGGCGGGCAGCAGGCCTCTTGGACAGGTTGAGAGATAAAAAAATAATAATTCCCGTGCAGTCTCAATGGCGGGGTGCGGGCCGGGGAATAGGCCTCTTGGCCGGGGTGAATAGTGTTGGAACACGGCCCGCGGATATAGTAGCGGCTGGAGGTACCGGGGAGGATGCCCGCCCCGGGCCGGCGGCCAAGTTAAAAAAATAAATAATCCCGTTCAGTCTCAATGGCAGGGTGCGGGCCGGCCCGGCGGCGAGTGCGGCGGGCAGCAGGCCTCTTGGACAGGTTGAGAGATAAAAAAATAATAATTCCCGTTCAGTCTCAATGGCAGGGTGCGGGCCGGCCCGGCGGCGATTGCGGCGGGCAGCAGGCCTCTTGGACAGGTTGAGATAAAAAAATAATAATTCCCATGCAGTCTCAATGGCGGGGTGCGGGCTTGGGAATAGGCCTCTTGGCCGGGGTGAATATGTTGGAACGCGGCGCGCGTAAATAGAAGCGGCTGGAGGTACCGGGGGCGAAGCCCGCCCCGGCCCGGAGGCCGAGTTAAAAAAAATAATAATCCCCGTTCAGTCTCAATGGCGGGGTGCGGGCCGGCCCGGCGGCGAGTGCGGCGGGCAGCAGGCCTCTTGGACAGGTTGAGAGATAAAAAAATAATAATTCCGGTGCAGTCTCAATGGCGGGGTGCGGGCCGGGGAATAGGCCTCTTGGCCGGGGTGAATAGTGTTGGAACACGGCCCGCGGGAATAGTAGCGGCTGGAGGTACCGGGGGGGCGATGCCCGCCCCGGCCCGGCGGCCAAGTTAAAAAAATAAATAATCCCCGTTCAGTCTCAATGGCAGGGTGCGGGCCGGCCCGGCGGCGATTGCGGCGGGCAGCAGGCCTCTTGGACAGGTTGAGAGATAAAAAAATAATTCCCGTGCAGTCTCAATGGCGGGGTGCGGGCCGGGGAATAGGCCTCTTGGCCGGGGTGAATAGTGTTGGAACACGGCCCGCGGAAATAGTAGCGGCTGGAGGTACCGGGGGCGATGCCCGCCCCGGGCCGGCGGCCAAGTTAAAAAAATAAATAATCCCCGTTCAGTCTCAATGGCAGGGTGCGGGCCGGCCCGGCGGCGAGTGCGGCGGGCAGCAGGCCTCTTGGACAGGTTGAGAGATAAAAAAATAATAATTCCCGTTCAGTCTCAATGGCAGGGTGCGGGCCGGCCAGGCGGCGATTGCGGCGGGCAGCAGGCCTCTTGGACAGGTTGAGAGATAAAAAAATAATAATTCCCATGCAGTCTCAATGGCGGGGTGCGGGCCGGGGAATAGGCCTCTTGGCCGGGGTGAATATGTTGGAACGCGGCGCGCGTAAATAGAAGCGGCTGGAGGTACCGGGGGCGAAGCCCGCCCCGGCCCGGAGGCCCAGTTAAAAAAAATAATAATCCCCGTTCAGTCTCAATGGCGGGGTGCGGGCCGGCCCGGCGGCGAGTGCGGCGGGCAGCAGGCCTCTTGGACAGGTTGAGAGATAAAAAAATAATAATTCCCGTGCAGTCTCAATGGCGGGGTGCGGGCCGGCCCGGCGGCGATTGCGGCGGGCAGCAGGCCTCTTGGACAGGTTGAGAGATAAAAAAATAATAATTCCCGTGCAGTCTCAATGGCGGGGTGCGGGCCGGGGAATAGGCCTCTTGGCCGGGGTGAATAGTGTTGGAACACGGCCCGCGGAAATAGTAGCGGCTGGAGGTACCGGGGGCGATGCCCGCCCCGGCCCGGCGGCCAAGTTAAAAAAATAAATAATCCCGTTCAGTCTCAATGGCAGGGTGCGGGCCGGGGAATAGGCCTCTTGGCCGGGGTGAATATGTTGGAACGCGGCGCGCGTAAATAGAAGCGGCTGGAGGTATCGGGGGCGAAGCCCGCCCCGGCCCGGAGGCCGAGTTAAAAAAAATAATAATCTCCGTTCAGTCTCAATGGCGGGGTGCGGGCCGGCCCGGCGGCGAGTGCGGCGGGCAGCAGGCCTCTTGGACAGGTTGAGAGATAAAAAAAATAATAATTCCCGTGCAGTCTCAATGGCGGGGTGCGGGCCGGGGAATAGGCCTCTTGGCCGGGGTGAATATGTTGGAACGCGGCGCGCGTAAATAGAAGCGGCTGGAGGTACCGGGGGCGAAGCCCGCCCCGGCCCGGAGGCCGAGTTAAAAAAAATAATAATCCCCGTTCAGTCTCAAAGGCGGGGTGCGGGCCGGCCCGGCGGCGAATGCGGTGGGCAGCAGGCCTCTTGGACAGGTTGAGAGATAAAAAAATAATAATTCCCGTGCAGTCTCAATGGCGGGGTGCGGGCCGGGGAATAGGCCTCTTGGCCGGGGTGAATAGTGTTGGAACACGGCCCGCGGAAATAGTAGCGGCTGGAGGTACCGGGGGCGATGCCCGCCCCGGCCCGGCGGCCAAGTTAAAAAAATAAATAATCCCGTTCAGTCTCAATGGCAGGGTGCGGGCCGGCCCGGCGGCGATTGCGGCGGGCAGCAGGCCTCTTGGACAGGTTGAGAGATAAAAAAAAAATAATTCCCATGCAGTCTCAATGGCGGGGTGCGGGCCGGGGAATAGGCCTCTTGGCCGGGGTGAATAGTGTTGGAACACGGCCCGCGGAAATAGTAGCGGCTGGAGGTACCGGGGGCGAAGCCCGCCCCGGCCCGGAGGCCGAGTTAAAAAAAATAATAATCCCCGTTCAGTCTCAATGGCGGGGTGCGGGCCGGCCCGGCGGCGAGTGCGGCGGGCAGCAGGCCTCTTGGACAGGTTGAGAGATAAAAAAATAATAATTCCCGTGCAGTCTCAATGGCGGGGTGCGGGCCGGGGAATAGGCCTCTTGGCCGGGGTGAATAGTGTTGGAACACGGCCCGCGGAAATAGTAGCGGCTGGAGGTACCGGGGGCGATGCCCGCCCCGGCCCGGCGGCCAAGTTAAAAAAATAAATAATCCCCGTTCAGTCTCAATGGCAGGGTGCGGGCCGGCCCAGCGGCGATTGCGGCGGGCAGCAGGCCTCTTGGACAGGTTGAGAGATAAAAAAATAATAATTCCCGTTCAGTCTCAATGGCAGGGTGCGGGCCGGCCCGGCGGCAATTGCGGCGGGCAGCAGGCCTCTTGGACAGGTTGAGAGATAAAAAAATAATAATTCCCATGCAGTCTCAATGGCGGGGTGCGGGCCGGGGAATAGGCCTCTTGGCCGGGGTGAATATGTTGGAACGCGGCGCGCGTAAATAGAAGCGGCTGGAGGTACCGGGGGCGAAGCCCGCCCCGGCCCGGAGGCCGAGTTAAAAAAAATAATAATCCCCGTTCAGTCTCAATGGCGGGGTGCGGGCCGGCCCGGCGGCGAGTGCGGCGGGCAGCAGGCCTCTTGGACAGGTTGAGAGATAAAAAAATAATAATTCCCGTGCAGTCTCAATGGCGGGGTGCGGGCCGGGGAATAGGCCTCTTGGCCGGGGTGAATATGTTGGAACGCGGCGCGCGTAAATAGAAGCGGCTGTAGGTACCGGGGGCGAAGCCCGCCCCGGCCCGGAGGCCGAGTTAAAAAAAATAATAATCCCCGTTCAGTCTCAATGGCGGGGTGCGGGCCGGCCCGGCGGCGATTGCGGCGGGCAGCAGGCCTCTTGGACAGGTTGAGAGATAAAAAAATAATAATTCCCGTGCAGTCTCAATGGCGGGGTGCGGGCCGGGGAATAGGCCTCTTGGCCGGGGTGAATAGTGTTGGAACACGGCCTGCGGAAATAGTAGCGGCTGGAGGTACCGGGGGCGATGCCCGCCCCGGCCCGGCGGCCAAGTTAAAAAAATAAATAATCCTGTTCAGTCTCAATGGCAGGGTGCGGGCCGGCCCGGCGGCGATTGCGGCGGGCAGCAGGCCTCTTGGACAGGTTGAGAGATAAAAAAAAAATAATTCCCATGCAGTCTCAATGGCGGGGTGCGGGCCGGGGAATAGGCCTCTTGGCCGGGGTGAATATGTTGGAACGCGGCGCGCGTAAATAGAAGCGGCTGGAGGTACCGGGGGCGAAGCCCGCCCCGGCCCGGAGGCCGAGTTAAAAAAAATAATAATCCCCGTTAGTCTCAATGGCGGGGTGCGGGCCGGCCCGGCGGCGAGTGCGGCGGGCAGCAGGCCTCTTGGACAGGTTGAGAGATAAAAAAATAATAATTCCCGTGCAGTCTCAATGGCGGGGTGCGGGCCGGGGAATAGGCCTCTTGGCCGGGGTGAATATGTTGGAACGCGGCGCGCGTAAATAGAAGCGGCTGGAGGTACCGGGGGCGAAGCCCGCCCCGGCCCGGAGGCCGAGTTAAAAAAAATAATAATCCCCGTTCAGTCTCAATGGCGAGGTGCGGGCCGGCCCGGCGGCGAGTGCGGTGGGCAGCAGGCCTCTTGGACAGGTTGAGAGATAAAAAAATAATAATTCCCGTGCAGTCTCAATGGCGGGGTGCGGGCGGGGGAATAGGCCTCTTGGCCGGGGTGAATAGTGTTGGAACACGGCCCGCGGAAATAGTAGCGGCTGGAGGTACCGGGGGCGATGCCCGCCCCGGCCCGGCGGCCAAGTTAAAAAAATAAATAATCCCGTTCAGTCTCAATGGCAGGGTGCGGGCCGGCCCGGCGGCGATTGCGGCGGGCAGCAGGCCTCTTGGACAGGTTGAGAGATAAAAAAAAAATAATTCCCATGCAGTCTCAATGGCGGGGTGCGGGCCGGGGAATAGGCCTCTTGGCCGGGGTGAATATGTTGGAACGCGGCGCGCGTAAATAGAAGCGGCTGGAGGTACCGGGGGCGAAGCCCGCCCCGGCCCGGAGGCCGAGTTAAAAAAAATAATAATCCCCGTTCAGTCTCAATGGCGGGGTGCGGGCCGGCCCGGCGGCGAGTGCGGCGGGCAGCAGGCCTCTTGGACAGGTTGAGAGATAAAAAAATAATAATTCCCGTGCAGTCTCAATGGCGGGGTGCGGGCCGGGGAATAGGCCTCTTGGCCGGGGTGAATATGTTGGAACGCGGCGCGCGTAAATAGAAGCGGCTGGAGGTACCGGGGGCGAAGCCCGCCCCGGCCCGGAGGCCGAGTTAAAAAAAATAATTAATCCCCGTTCAGTCTCAATGGCGGGGTGCGGGCCGGCCCGGCGGCGAGTGCGGTGGGCAGCAGGCCTCTTGGACAGGTTGAGAGATAAAAAAATAATAATTCCCGTGCAGTCTCAATGGCGGGGTGCGGGCCGGGGAATAGGCCTCTTGGCCGGGGTGAATAGTGTTGGAACACGGCCCGCGGAAATAGTAGCGGCTGGAGGTACCGGGGGCGATGCCCGCCCCGGCCCGGCGGCCAAGTTAAAAAAATAAATAATCCCGTTCAGTCTCAATGGCAGGGTGCGGGCCGGCCCGGCGGCGATTGCGGCGGGCAGCAGGCCTCTTGGACAGGTTGAGAGATAAAAAAAAAATAATTCCCATGCAGTCTCAATGGCGGGGTGCGGGCCGGGGAATAGGCCTCTTGGCCGGGGTGAATATGTTGGAACGCGGCGCGCGTAAATAGAAGCGGCTGGAGGTACCGGGGGCGAAGCCCGCCCCGGCCCGGAGGCCGAGTTAAAAAAAATAATAATCCCCGTTCAGTCTCAATGGCGGGGTGCGGGCCGGCCCGGCGGCGAGTGCGGCGGGCAGCAGGCCTCTTGGACAGGTTGAGAGATAAAAAAATAATAATTCCCGTGCAGTCTCAATGGCGGGGTGCGGGCCGGGGAATAGGCCTCTTGGCCGGGGTGAATATGTTGGAACACGGCGCGCGTAAATAGAAGCGGCTGGAGGTACCGGGGGCGAAGCCCGCCCCGGCCCGGAGGCCGAGTTAAAAAAAATAATAATCCCCGTTCAGTCTCAATGGCGGGGTGCGGGCCGGCCCGGCGGCGAGTGCGGCGGGCAGCAGGCCTCTTGGACAGGTTGAGAGATAAAAAAATAATAATTCCCGTGCAGTCTCAATGGCGGGGTGCGGGCCGGGGAATAGGCCTCTTGGCCGGGGTGAATAGTGTTGGAACACGGCCCGCGGAAATAGTAGCGGCTGGAGGTACCGGGGGCGATGCCCGCCCCGGCCCGGCGGCCAAGTTAAAAAAATAAATAATCCCCGTTCAGTCTCAATGGCAGGGTGCGGGCCGGCCCGGCGGCGATTGCGGCGGGCAGCAGGCCTCTTGGACAGGTTGAGAGATAAAAAAATAATAATTCCCGTTCAGTCTCAATGGCAGGGTGCGGGCCGGCCCGGCGGCAATTGCGGCGGGCAGCAGGCCTCTTGGACAGGTTGAGAGATAAAAAAATAATAATTCCCATGCAGTCTCAATGGCGGGGTGCGGGCCGGGGAATAGGCCTCTTGGCGGGGTGAATATGTTGGAACGCGGCGCGCGTAAATAGAAGCGGCTGGAGGTACCGGGGGCGAAGCCCGCCCCGGCCCGGAGGCCGAGTTAAAAAAAATAATAATCCCCGTTCAGTCTCAATGGCGGGGTGCGGGCCGGCCCGGCGGCGAGTGCGGCGGGCAGCAGGCCTCTTGGACAGGTTGAGAGATAAAAAAAATAATAATTCCCGTGCAGTCTCAATGGCGGGGTGCAGGCCGGGAAATAGGCCTCTTGGCCGGGGTGAATATGTTGGAACGCGGCGCGCGTAAATAGAAGCGGCTGGAGGTACCGGGGGCGAAGCCCGCCCCGGCCCGGAGGCCGAGTTAAAAAAAATAATAATCCCCGTTCAGTCTCAATGGCGGGGTACGGGCCGGCCCGGCGGCGATTGCGGCGGGCAGCAGGCCTCTTGGACAGGTTGAGAGATAAAAAAATAATAATTCCCGTGCAGTCTCAATGGCGGGGTGCGGGCCGGGGAATAGGCCTCTTGGCCGGGGTGAATATGTTGGAACGCGGCGCGCGTAAATAGAAGCGGCTGGAGGTACCGGGGGCGAAGCCCGCCCCGGCCCGGAGGCCGAGTTAAAAAAAATAATAATCCCCGTTCAGTCTCAATGGCGGGGTGCGGGCCGGCCCGGCGGCGAGTGCGGTGGGCAGCAGGCCTCTTGGACAGGTTGAGAGATAAAAAAATAATAATTCCCGTGCAGTCTCAATGGCGGGGTGCGGGCCGGGGAATAGGCCTCTTGGCCGGGGTGAATAGTGTTGGAACACGGCCCGCGGAAATAGTAGCGGCTGGAGGTACCGGGGGCGATGCCCGCCCCGGCCCGGCGGCCAAGTTAAAAAAATAAATAATCCCGTTCAGTCTCAATGGCAGGGTGCGGGCCGGGGAATAGGCCTCTTGGCCGGGGTGAATATGTTGGAACGCGGCGCGCGTAAATAGAAGCGGCTGGAGGTACCGGGGGCGAAGCCCGCCCCGGCCCGGAGGCCGAGTTAAAAAAAATAATAATCCCCGTTCAGTCTCAATGGCGGGGTGCGGGCCGGCCCGGCGGCGAGTGCGGTGGGCAGCAGGCCTCTTGGACAGGTTGAGAGATAAAAAAATAATAATTCCCGTGCAGTCTCAATGGCGGGGTGCGGGCCGGGGAATAGGCCTCTTGGCCGGGGTGAATAGTGTTGGAACACGGCCCGCGGAAATAGTAGCGGCTGGAGGTACCGGGGGCGATGCCCGCCCCGGCCCGGCGGCCAAGTTAAAAAAATAAATAATCCCGTTCAGTCTCAATGGCAGGGTGCGGGCCGGCCCGGCGGCGATTGCGGCGGGCAGCAGGCCTCTTGGACAGGTTGAGAGATAAAAAAAAAATAATTCCCATGCAGTCTCAATGGCGGGGTGCGGGCCGGGGAATAGGCCTCTTGGCCGGGGTGAATATGTTGGAACGCGGCGCGCGTAAATAGAAGCGGCTGGAGGTACCGGGGGCGAAGCCCGCCCCGGCCCGGAGGCCGAGTTAAAAAAAATAATAATCCCCGTTCAGTCTCAATGGCGGGGTGCGGGCCGGCCCGGCGGCGAGTGCGGCGGGCAGCAGGCCTCTTGGACAGGTTGAGAGATAAAAAAATAATAATTCCCGTGCAGTCTCAATGGCGGGGTGCGGGCCGGGGAATAGGCCTCTTGGCCGGGGTGAATATGTTGGAACGCGGCGCGCGTAAATAGAAGCGGCTGGAGGTACCGGGGGCGAAGCCCGCCCCGGCCCGGAGGCCGAGTTAAAAAAAATAATAATCCCCGTTCAGTCTCAATGGCGGGGTGCGGGCCGGCCCGGCGGCGAGTGCGGCGGGCAGCAGGCCTCTTGGACAGGTTGAGAGATAAAAAAATAATAATTCCCGTGCAGTCTCAATGGCGGGGTGCGGGCCGGGGAATAGGCCTCTTGGCCGGGGTGAATAGTGTTGGAACACGGCCCGCGGAAATAGTAGCGGCTGGAGGTACCGGGGGCGATGCCCGCCCCGGCCCGGCGGCCAAGTTAAAAAAATAAATAATCCCCGTTCAGTCTCAATGGCAGGGTGCGGGCCGGCCCGGCGGCGATTGCGGCGGGCAGCAGGCCTCTTGGACAGGTTGAGAGATAAAAAAATAATAATTCCCGTTCAGTCTCAATGGCAGGGTGCGGGCCGGCCCGGCGGCAATTGCGGCGGGCAGCAGGCCTCTTGGACAGGTTGAGAGATAAAAAAATAATAATTCCCATGCAGTCTCAATGGCGGGGTGCGGGCCGGGGAATAGGCCTCTTGGCCGGGGTGAATATGTTGGAACGCGGCGCGCGTAAATAGAAGCGGCTGGAGGTACCGGGGGCGAAGCCCGCCCCGGCCCGGAGGCCGAGTTAAAAAAAATAATAATCCCCGTTCAGTCTCAATGGCGGGGTGCGGGCCGGCCCGGCGGCGAGTGCGGCGGGCAGCAGGCCTCTTGGACAGGTTGAGAGATAAAAAAAATAATAATTCCCGTGCAGTCTCAATGGCGGGGTGCGGGCCGGGAAATAGGCCTCTTGGCCGGGGTGAATATGTTGGAACGCGGCGCGCGTAAATAGAAGCGGCTGGAGGTACCGGGGGCGAAGCCCGCCCCGGCCCGGAGGCCGAGTTAAAAAAAATAATAATCCCCGTTCAGTCTCAATGGCGGGGTACGGGCCGGCCCGGCGGCGATTGCGGCGGGCAGCAGGCCTCTTGGACAGGTTGAGAGATAAAAAAATAATAATTCCCGTGCAGTCTCAATGGCGGGGTGCGGGCCGGGGAATAGGCCTCTTGGCCGGGGTGAATATGTTGGAACGCGGCGCGCGTAAATAGAAGCGGCTGGAGGTACCGGGGGCGAAGCCCGCCCCGGCCCGGAGGCCGAGTTAAAAAAAATAATAATCCCCGTTCAGTCTCAATGGCGGGGTGCGGGCCGGCCCGGCGGCGAGTGCGGTGGGCAGCAGGCCTCTTGGACAGGTTGAGAGATAAAAAAATAATAATTCCCGTGCAGTCTCAATGGCGGGGTGCGGGCCGGGGAATAGGCCTCTTGGCCGGGGTGAATAGTGTTGGAACACGGCCCGCGGAAATAGTAGCGGCTGGAGGTACCGGGGGCGATGCCCGCCCCGGCCCGGCGGCCAAGTTAAAAAAATAAATAATCCCGTTCAGTCTCAATGGCAGGGTGCGGGCCGGCCCGGCGGCGATTGCGGCGGGCAGCAGGCCTCTTGGACAGGTTGAGAGATAAAAAAAAAATAATTCCCATGCAGTCTCAATGGCGGGGTGCGGGCCGGGGAATAGGCCTCTTGGCCGGGGTGAATATGTTGGAACGCGGCGCGCGTAAATAGAAGCGGCTGGAGGTACCGGGGGCGAAGCCCGCCCCGGCCCGGAGGCCGAGTTAAAAAAAATAATAATCCCCGTTCAGTCTCAATGGCGGGGTGCGGGCCGGCCCGGCGGCGAGTGCGGCGGGCAGCAGGCCTCTTGGACAGGTTGAGAGATAAAAAAATAATAATTCCCGTGCAGTCTCAATGGCGGGGTGCGGGCCGGGGAATAGGCCTCTGGCCGGGGTGAATATGTTGGAACGCGGCGCGCGTAAATAGAAGCGGCTGGAGGTACCGGGGGCGAAGCCCGCCCCGGCCCGGAGGCCGAGTTAAAAAAAATAATAATCCCCGTTCAGTCTCAATGGCGGGGTGCGGGCCGGCCCGGCGGCGAGTGCGGCGGGCAGCAGGCCTCTTGGACAGGTTGAGAGATAAAAAAATAATAATTCCCGTGCAGTCTCAATGGCGGGGTGCGGGCCGGGGAATAGGCCTCTTGGCCGGGGTGAATAGTGTTGGAACACGGCCCGCGGAAATAGTAGCGGCTGGAGGTACCGGGGGCGATGCCCGCCCCGGCCCGGCGGCCAAGTTAAAAAAATAAATAATCCCCGTTCAGTCTCAATGGCAGGGTGCGGGCCGGCCCGGCGGCGATTGCGGCGGGCAGCAGGCCTCTTGGACAGGTTGAGAGATAAAAAAATAATAATTCCCGTTCAGTCTCAATGGCAGGGTGCGGGCCGGCCCGGCGGCAATTGCGGCGGGCAGCAGGCCTCTTGGACAGGTTGAGAGATAAAAAAATAATAATTCCCATGCAGTCTCAATGGCGGGGTGCGGGCCGGGGAATAGGCCTCTTGGCCGGGGTGAATATGTTGGAACGCGGCGCGCGTAAATAGAAGCGGCTGGAGGTACCGGGGGCGAAGCCCGCCCCGGCCCGGAGGCCGAGTTAAAAAAAATAATAATCCCCGTTCAGTCTCAATGGCGGGGTGCGGGCCGGCCCGGCGGCGAGTGCGGCGGGCAGCAGGCCTCTTGGACAGGTTGAGAGATAAAAAAAATAATAATTCCCGTGCAGTCTCAATGGTGGGGTGCGGGCCGGGAAATAGGCCTCTTGGCCGGGGTGAATATGTTGGAACGCGGCGCGCGTAAATAGAAGCGGCTGGAGGTACCGGGGGCGAAGCCCGCCCCGGCCCGGAGGCCGAGTTAAAAAAAATAATAATCCCCGTTCAGTCTCAATGGCGGGGTGCGGGCCGGCCCGGCGGCGATTGCGGCGGGCAGCAGGCCTCTTGGACAGGTTGAGAGATAAAAAAATAATAATTCCCGTGCAGTCTCAATGGCGGGGTGCGGGCCGGGGAATAGGCCTCTTGGCCGGGGTGAATAGTGTTGGAACACGGCCCGCGGAAATAGTAGCGGCTGGAGGTACCGGGGGCGATGCCCGCCCCGGCCCGGCGGCCAAGTTAAAAAAATAAATAATCCCGTTCAGTCTCAATGGCAGGGTGCGGGCCGGCCCGGCGGCGATTGCGGCGGGCAGCAGGCCTCTTGGACAGGTTGAGAGATAAAAAAATAATAATTCCCATGCAGTCTCAATGGCGGGGTGCGGGCCGGGGAATAGGCCTCTTGGCCGGGGTGAATATGTTGGAACGCGGCGCGCGTAAATAGAAGCGGCTGGAGGTACCGGGGGCGAAGCCCGCCCCGGCCCGGAGGCCGAGTTAAAAAAAATAATAATCCCCGTTCAGTCTCAATGGCGGGGTGCGGGCCGGCCCGGCGGCGAGTGCGGCGGGCAGCAGGCCTCTTGGACAGGTTGAGAGATAAAAAAATAATAATTCCCGTGCAGTCTCAATGGCGGGGTGCGGGCCGGGGAATAGGCCTCTTGGCCGGGGTGAATATGTTGGAACGCGGCGCGCGTAAATAGAAGCGGCTGGAGGTACCGGGGGCGAAGCCCGCCCCGGCCCGGAGGCCGAGTTAAAAAAAATAATAATCCCCGTTCAGTCTCAATGGCGGGGTGCGGGCCGGCCCGGCGGCGAGTGCGGCGGGCAGCAGGCCTCTTGGACAGGTTGAGAGATAAAAAAATAATAATTCCCGTGCAGTCTCAATGGCGGGGTGCGGGCCGGGGAATAGGCCTCTTGGCCGGGGTGAATAGTGTTGGAACACGGCCCGCGGAAATAGTAGCGGCTGGAGGTACCGGGGGCGATGCCCGCCCGGGCCCGGCGGCCAAGTTAAAAACATAAATAATCCCGTTCAGTCTCAATGGCAGGGTGCGGGCCGGCCCGGCGGCGATTGCGGCGGGCAGCAGGCCTCTTGGACAGGTTGAGAGATAAAAAAATAATAATTCCCGTTCAGTCTCAATGGCAGGGTGCGGGCCGGCCCGGCGGCAATTGCGGCGGGCAGCAGGCCTCTTGGACAGGTTGAGAGATAAAAAAATAATAATTCCCATGCAGTCTCAATGGCGGGGTGCGGGCCGGGGAATAGGCCTCTTGGCCGGGGTGAATATGTTGGAACGCGGCGCGCGTAAATAGAAGCGGCTGGAGGTACCGGGGGCGAAGCCCGCCCCGGCCCGGAGGCCGAGTTAAAAAAAATAATAATCCCCGTTCAGTCTCAATGGCGGGGTGCGGGCCGGCCCGGCGGCGAGTGCGGCGGGCAGCAGGCCTCTTGGACAGGTTGAGAGATAAAAAAAATAATAATTCCCGTGCAGTCTCAATGGTGGGGTGCGGGCCGGGAAATAGGCCTCTTGGCCGGGGTGAATATGTTGGAACGCGGCGCGCGTAAATAGAAGCGGCTGGAGGTACCGGGGGCGAAGCCCGCCCCGGCCCGGAGGCCGAGTTAAAAAAAATAATAATCCCCGTTCAGTCTCAATGGCGGGGTGCGGGCCGGCCCGGCGGCGATTGCGGCGGGCAGCAGGCCTCTTGGACAGGTTGAGAGATAAAAAAATAATAATTCCCGTGCAGTCTCAATGGCGGGGTGCGGGCCGGGGAATAGGCCTCTTGGCCGGGGTGAATAGTGTTGGAACACGGCCCGCGGAAATAGTAGCGGCTGGAGGTACCGGGGGCGATGCCCGCCCCGGCCCGGCGGCCAAGTTAAAAAAATAAATAATCCCGTTCAGTCTCAATGGCAGGGTGCGGGCCGGCCCGGCGGCGATTGCGGCGGGCAGCAGGCCTCTTGGACAGGTTGAGAGATAAAAAAATAATAATTCCCATGCAGTCTCAATGGCGGGGTGCGGGCCGGGGAATAGGCCTCTTGGCCGGGGTGAATATGTTGGAACGCGGCGCGCGTAAATAGAAGCGGCTGGAGGTACCGGGGGCGAAGCCCGCCCCGGCCCGGAGGCCGAGTTAAAAAAAATAATAATCCCCGTTCAGTCTCAATGGCGGGGTGCGGGCCGGCCCGGCGGCGAGTGCGGCGGGCAGCAGGCCTCTTGGACAGGTTGAGAGATAAAAAAATAATAATTCCCGTGCAGTCTCAATGGCGGGGTGCGGGCCGGGGAATAGGCCTCTTGGCCGGGGTGAATATGTTGGAACGCGGCGCGCGTAAATAGAAGCGGCTGGAGGTACCGGGGGCGAAGCCCGCCCCGGCCCGGAGGCCGAGTTAAAAAAAATAATAATCCCCGTTCAGTCTCAATGGCGGGGTGCGGGCCGGCCCGGCGGCGAGTGCGGCGGGCAGCAGGCCTCTTGGACAGGTTGAGAGATAAAAAAATAATAATTCCCGTGCAGTCTCAATGGCGGGGTGCGGGCCGGGGAATAGGCCTCTTGGCCGGGGTGAATAGTGTTGGAACACGGCCCGCGGAAATAGTAGCGGCTGGAGGTACCGGGGGCGATGCCCGCCCGGGCCCGGCGGCCAAGTTAAAAACATAAATAATCCCGTTCAGTCTCAATGGCAGGGTGCGGGCCGGCCCGGCGGCGATTGCGGCGGGCAGCAGGCCTCTTGGACAGGTTGAGAGATAAAAAAATAATAATTCCCGTTCAGTCTCAATGGCAGGGTGCGGGCCGGCCCGGCGGCAATTGCGGCGGGCAGCAGGCCTCTTGGACAGGTTGAGAGATAAAAAAATAATAATTCCCATGCAGTCTCAATGGCGGGGTGCGGGCCGGGGAATAGGCCTCTTGGCCGGGGTGAATATGTTGGAACGCGGCGCGCGTAAATAGAAGCGGCTGGAGGTACCGGGGGCGAAGCCCGCCCCGGCCCGGAGGCCGAGTTAAAAAAAATAATAATCCCCGTTCAGTCTCAATGGCGGGGTGCGGGCCGGCCCGGCGGCGAGTGCGGCGGGCAGCAGGCCTCTTGGACAGGTTGAGAGATAAAAAAAATAATAATTCCCGTGCAGTCTCAATGGTGGGGTGCGGGCCGGGAAATAGGCCTCTTGGCCGGGGTGAATATGTTGGAACGCGGCGCGCGTAAATAGAAGCGGCTGGAGGTACCGGGGGCGAAGCCCGCCCCGGCCCGGAGGCCGAGTTAAAAAAAATAATAATCCCCGTTCAGTCTCAATGGCGGGGTGCGGGCCGGCCCGGCGGCGATTGCGGCGGGCAGCAGGCCTCTTGGACAGGTTGAGAGATAAAAAAATAATAATTCCCGTGCAGTCTCAATGGCGGGGTGCGGGCCGGGGAATAGGCCTCTTGGCCGGGGTGAATAGTGTTGGAACACGGCCCGCGGAAATAGTAGCGGCTGGAGGTACCGGGGGCGATGCCCGCCCCGGCCCGGCGGCCAAGTTAAAAAAATAAATAATCCCGTTCAGTCTCAATGGCAGGGTGCGGGCCGGCCCGGCGGCGATTGCGGCGGGCAGCAGGCCTCTTGGACAGGTTGAGAGATAAAAAAATAATAATTCCCATGCAGTCTCAATGGCGGGGTGCGGGCCGGGGAATAGGCCTCTTGGCCGGGGTGAATATGTTGGAACGCGGCGCGCGTAAATAGAAGCGGCTGGAGGTACCGGGGGCGAAGCCCGCCCCGGCCCGGAGGCCGAGTTAAAAAAAATAATAATCCCCGTTCAGTCTCAATGGCGGGGTGCGGGCCGGCCCGGCGGCGAGTGCGGCGGGCAGCAGGCCTCTTGGACAGGTTGAGAGATAAAAAAATAATAATTCCCGTGCAGTCTCAATGGCGGGGTGCGGGCCGGGGAATAGGCCTCTTGGCCGGGGTGAATATGTTGGAACGCGGCGCGCGTAAATAGAAGCGGCTGGAGGTACCGGGGGCGAAGCCCGCCCCGGCCCGGAGGCCGAGTTAAAAAAAATAATAATCCCCGTTCAGTCTCAATGGCGGGGTGCGGGCCGGCCCGGCGGCGAGTGCGGCGGGCAGCAGGCCTCTTGGACAGGTTGAGAGATAAAAAAATAATAATTCCCGTGCAGTCTCAATGGCGGGGTGCGGGCCGGGGAATAGGCCTCTTGGCCGGGGTGAATAGTGTTGGAACACGGCCCGCGGAAATAGTAGCGGCTGGAGGTACCGGGGGCGATGCCCGCCCGGGCCCGGCGGCCAAGTTAAAAACATAAATAATCCCGTTCAGTCTCAATGGCAGGGTGCGGGCCGGCCCGGCGGCGATTGCGGCGGGCAGCAGGCCTCTTGGACAGGTTGAGAGATAAAAAAATAATAATTCCCGTTCAGTCTCAATGGCAGGGTGCGGGCCGGCCCGGCGGCAATTGCGGCGGGCAGCAGGCCTCTTGGACAGGTTGAGAGATAAAAAAATAATAATTCCCATGCAGTCTCAATGGCGGGGTGCGGGCCGGGGAATAGGCCTCTTGGCCGGGGTGAATATGTTGGAACGCGGCGCGCGTAAATAGAAGCGGCTGGAGGTACCGGGGGCGAAGCCCGCCCCGGCCCGGAGGCCGAGTTAAAAAAAAAAATAATCCCCGTTCAGTCTCAATGGCGGGGTGCGGGCCGGCCCGGCGGCGATTGCGGCGGGCAGCAGGCCTCTTGGACAGGTTGAGAGATAAAAAAATAATAATTCCCGTGCAGTCTCAATGGCGGGGTGCGGGCCGGGGAATAGGCCTCTTGGCCGGGGTGAATAGTGTTGGAACACGGCCCGCGGAAATAGTAGCGGCTGGAGGTACCGGGGGCGATGCCCGCCCCGGCCCGGCGGCCAAGTTAAAAAAATAAATAATCCCGTTCAGTCTCAATGGCAGGGTGCGGGCCGGCCCGGCGGCGATTGCGGCGGGCAGCAGGCCTCTTGGACAGGTTGAGAGATAAAAAAATAATAATTCCCATGCAGTCTCAATGGCGGGGTGCGGGCCGGGGAATAGGCCTCTTGGCCGGGGTGAATATGTTGGAACGCGGCGCGCGTAAATAGAAGCGGCTGGAGGTACCGGGGGCGAAGCCCGCCCCGGCCCGGAGGCCGAGTTAAAAAAAATAATAATCCCCGTTCAGTCTCAATGGCGGGGTGCGGGCCGGCCCGGCGGCGAGTGCGGCGGGCAGCAGGCCTCTTGGACAGGTTGAGAGATAAAAAAATAATAATTCCCGTGCAGTCTCAATGGCGGGGTGCGGGCCGGGGAATAGGCCTCTTGGCCGGGGTGAATATGTTGGAACGCGGCGCGCGTAAATAGAAGCGGCTGGAGGTACCGGGGGCGAAGCCCGCCCCGGCCCGGAGGCCGAGTTAAAAAAAATAATAATCCCCGTTCAGTCTCAATGGCGGGGTGCGGGCCGGCCCGGCGGCGAGTGCGGCAGGCAGCAGGCCTCTTGGACAGGTTGAGAGATAAAAAAATAATAATTCCCGTGCAGTCTCAATGGCGGGGTGCGGGCCGGGGAATAGGCCTCTTGGCCGGGGTGAATAGTGTTGGAACACGGCCCGCGGAAATAGTAGCGGCTGGAGGTACCGGGGGCGATGCCCGCCCGGGCCCGGCGGCCAAGTTAAAAAAATAAATAATCCCGTTCAGTCTCAATGGCAGGGTGCGGGCCGGCCCGGCGGCGATTGCGGCGGGCAGCAGGCCTCTTGGACAGGTTGAGAGATAAAAAAATAATAATTCCCGTTCAGTCTCAATGGCAGGGTGCGGGCCGGCCCGGCGGCAATTGCGGCGGGCAGCAGGCCTCTTGGACAGGTTGAGAGATAAAAAAATAATAATTCCCATGCAGTCTCAATGGCGGGGTGCGGGCCGGGGAATAGGCCTCTTGGCCGGGGTGAATATGTTGGAACGCGGCGCGCGTAAATAGAAGCGGCTGGAGGTACCGGGGGCGAAGCCCGCCCCGGCCCGGAGGCCGAGTTAAAAAAAAAAATAATCCCCGTTCAGTCTCAATGGCGGGATGCGGGCCGGCCCGGCGGCGATTGCGGCGGGCAGCAGGCCTCTTGGACAGGTTGAGAGATAAAAAAATAATAATTCCCGTGCAGTCTCAATGGCGGGGTGCGGGCCGGGGAATAGGCCTCTTGGCCGGGGTGAATAGTGTTGGAACACGGCCCGCGGAAATAGTAGCGGCTGGAGGTACCGGGGGCGATGCCCGCCCCGGCCCGGCGGCCAAGTTAAAAAAATAAATAATCCCGTTCAGTCTCAATGGCAGGGTGCGGGCCGGCCCGGCGGCGATTGCGGCGGGCAGCAGGCCTCTTGGACAGGTTGAGAGATAAAAAAATAATAATTCCCATGCAGTCTCAATGGCGGGGTGCGGGCCGGGGAATAGGCCTCTTGGCCGGGGTGAATATGTTGGAACGCGGCGCGCGTAAATAGAAGCGGCTGGAGGTACCGGGGGCGAAGCCCGCCCCGGCCCGGAGGCCGAGTTAAAAAAAATAATAATCCCCGTTCAGTCTCAATGGCGGGGTGCGGGCCGGCCCGGCGGCGAGTGCGGCGGGCAGCAGGCCTCTTGGACAGGTTGAGAGATAAAAAAATAATAATTCCCGTGCAGTCTCAATGGCGGGGTGCGGGCCGGGGAATAGGCCTCTTGGCCGGGGTGAATATGTTGGAACGCGGCGCGCGTAAATAGAAGCGGCTGGAGGTACCGGGGGCGAAGCCCGCCCCGGCCCGGAGGCCGAGTTAAAAAAAATAATAATCCCCGTTCAGTCTCAATGGCGGGGTGCGGGCCGGCCCGGCGGCGAGTGCGGCGGGCAGCAGGCCTCTTGGACAGGTTGAGAGATAAAAAAATAATAATTCCCGTGCAGTCTCAATGGCGGGGTGCGGGCCGGGGAATAGGCCTCTTGGCCGGGGTGAATAGTGTTGGAACACGGCCCGCGGAAATAGTAGCGGCTGGAGGTACCGGGGGCGATGCCCGCCCGGGCCCGGCGGCCAAGTTAAAAAAATAAATAATCCCGTTCAGTCTCAATGGCAGGGTGCGGGCCGGCCCGGCGGCGATTGCGGCGGGCAGCAGGCCTCTTGGACAGGTTGAGAGATAAAAAAATAATAATTCCCGTTCAGTCTCAATGGCAGGGTGCGGGCCGGCCCGGCGGCAATTGCGGCGGGCAGCAGGCCTCTTGGACAGGTTGAGAGATAAAAAAATAATAATTCCCATGCAGTCTCAATGGCGGGGTGCGGGCCGGGGAATAGGCCTCTTGGCCGGGGTGAATATGTTGGAACGCGGCGCGCGTAAATAGAAGCGGCTGGAGGTACCGGGGGCGAAGCCCGCCCCGGCCCGGAGGCCGAGTTAAAAAAAAAAATAATCCCCGTTCAGTCTCAATGGCGGGATGCGGGCCGGCCCGGCGGCGATTGCGGCGGGCAGCAGGCCTCTTGGACAGGTTGAGAGATAAAAAAATAATAATTCCCGTGCAGTCTCAATGGCGGGGTGCGGGCCGGGGAATAGGCCTCTTGGCCGGGGTGAATAGTGTTGGAACACGGCCCGCGGAAATAGTAGCGGCTGGAGGTACCGGGGGCGATGCCCGCCCCGGCCCGGCGGCCAAGTTAAAAAAATAAATAATCCCGTTCAGTCTCAATGGCAGGGTGCGGGCCGGCCCGGCGGCGATTGCGGCGGGCAGCAGGCCTCTTGGACAGGTTGAGAGATAAAAAAATAATAATTCCCATGCAGTCTCAATGGCGGGGTGCGGGCCGGGGAATAGGCCTCTTGGCCGGGGTGAATATGTTGGAACGCGGCGCGCGTAAATAGAAGCGGCTGGAGGTACCGGGGGCGAAGCCCGCCCCGGCCCGGAGGCCGAGTTAAAAAAAATAATAATCCCCGTTCAGTCTCAATGGCGGGGTGCGGGCCGGCCCGGCGGCGAGTGCGGCGGGCAGCAGGCCTCTTGGACAGGTTGAGAGATAAAAAAATAATAATTCCCGTGCAGTCTCAATGGCGGGGTGCGGGCCGGGGAATAGGCCTCTTGGCCGGGGTGAATATGTTGGAACGCGGCGCGCGTAAATAGAAGCGGCTGGAGGTACCGGGGGCGAAGCCCGCCCCGGCCCGGAGGCCGAGTTAAAAAAAATAATAATCCCCGTTCAGTCTCAATGGCGGGGTGCGGGCCGGCCCGGCGGCGAGTGCGGCGGGCAGCAGGCCTCTTGGACAGGTTGAGAGATAAAAAAATAATAATTCCCGTGCAGTCTCAATGGCGGGGTGCGGGCCGGGGAATAGGCCTCTTGGCCGGGGTGAATAGTGTTGGAACACGGCCCGCGGAAATAGTAGCGGCTGGAGGTACCGGGGGCGATGCCCGCCCGGGCCCGGCGGCCAAGTTAAAAAAATAAATAATCCCGTTCAGTCTCAATGGCAGGGTGCGGGCCGGCCCGGCGGCGATTGCGGCGGGCAGCAGGCCTCTTGGACAGGTTGAGAGATAAAAAAATAATAATTCCCGTTCAGTCTCAATGGCAGGGTGCGGGCCGGCCCGGCGGCAATTGCGGCGGGCAGCAGGCCTCTTGGACAGGTTGAGAGATAAAAAAATAATAATTCCCATGCAGTCTCAATGGCGGGGTGCGGGCCGGGGAATAGGCCTCTTGGCCGGGGTGAATATGTTGGAACGCGGCGCGCGTAAATAGAAGCGGCTGGAGGTACCGGGGGCGAAGCCCGCCCCGGCCCGGAGGCCGAGTTAAAAAAAAAAATAATCCCCGTTCAGTCTCAATGGCGGGATGCGGGCCGGCCCGGCGGCGATTGCGGCGGGCAGCAGGCCTCTTGGACAGGTTGAGAGATAAAAAAATAATAATTCCCGTGCAGTCTCAATGGCGGGGTGCGGGCCGGGGAATAGGCCTCTTGGCCGGGGTGAATAGTGTTGGAACACGGCCCGCGGAAATAGTAGCGGCTGGAGGTACCGGGGGCGATGCCCGCCCCGGCCCGGCGGCCAAGTTAAAAAAATAAATAATCCCGTTCAGTCTCAATGGCAGGGTGCGGGCCGGCCCGGCGGCGATTGCGGCGGGCAGCAGGCCTCTTGGACAGGTTGAGAGATAAAAAAATAATAATTCCCATGCAGTCTCAATGGCGGGGTGCGGGCCGGGGAATAGGCCTCTTGGCCGGGGTGAATATGTTGGAACGCGGCGCGCGTAAATAGAAGCGGCTGGAGGTACCGGGGGCGAAGCCCGCCCCGGCCCGGAGGCCGAGTTAAAAAAAATAATAATCCCCGTTCAGTCTCAATGGCGGGGTGCGGGCCGGCCCGGCGGCGAGTGCGGCGGGCAGCAGGCCTCTTGGACAGGTTGAGAGATAAAAAAATAATAATTCCCGTGCAGTCTCAATGGCGGGGTGCGGGCCGGGGAATAGGCCTCTTGGCCGGGGTGAATATGTTGGAACGCGGCGCGCGTAAATAGAAGCGGCTGGAGGTACCGGGGGCGAAGCCCGCCCCGGCCCGGAGGCCGAGTTAAAAAAAATAATAATCCCCGTTCAGTCTCAATGGCGGGGTGCGGGCCGGCCCGGCGGCGAGTGCGGCGGGCAGCAGGCCTCTTGGACAGGTTGAGAGATAAAAAAATAATAATTCCCGTGCAGTCTCAATGGCGGGGTGCGGGCCGGGGAATAGGCCTCTTGGCCGGGGTGAATAGTGTTGGAACACGGCCCGCGGAAATAGTAGCGGCTGGAGGTACCGGGGGCGATGCCCGCCCGGGCCCGGCGGCCAAGTTAAAAAAATAAATAATCCCGTTCAGTCTCAATGGCAGGGTGCGGGCCGGCCCGGCGGCGATTGCGGCGGGCAGCAGGCCTCTTGGACAGGTTGAGAGATAAAAAAATAATAATTCCCGTTCAGTCTCAATGGCAGGGTGCGGGCCGGCCCGGCGGCAATTGCGGCGGGCAGCAGGCCTCTTGGACAGGTTGAGAGATAAAAAAATAATAATTCCCATGCAGTCTCAATGGCGGGGTGCGGGCCGGGGAATAGGCCTCTTGGCCGGGGTGAATATGTTGGAACGCGGCGCGCGTAAATAGAAGCGGCTGGAGGTACCGGGGGCGAAGCCCGCCCCGGCCCGGAGGCCGAGTTAAAAAAAATAATAATCCCCGTTCAGTCTCAATGGCGGGGTGCGGGCCGGCCCGGCGGCGAGTGCGGCGGGCAGCAGGCCTCTTGGACAGGTTGAGAGATAAAAAAATAATAATTCCCGTGCAGTCTCAATGGCGGGGTGCGGGCCGGGGAATAGGCCTCTTGGCCGGGGTGAATAGTGTTGGAACACGGCCCGCGGAAATAGTAGCGGCTGGAGGTACCGGGGGCGATGCCCGCCCGGGCCCGGCGGCCAAGTTAAAAAAATAAATAATCCCGTTCAGTCTCAATGGCAGGGTGCGGGCCGGCCCGGCGGCGATTGCGGCGGGCAGCAGGCCTCTTGGACAGGTTGAGAGATAAAAAAATAATAATTCCCGTTCAGTCTCAATGGCAGGGTGCGGGCCGGCCCGGCGGCAATTGCGGCGGGCAGCAGGCCTCTTGGACAGGTTGAGAGATAAAAAAATAATAATTCCCATGCAGTCTCAATGGCGGGGTGCGGGCCGGGGAATAGGCCTCTTGGCCGGGGTGAATATGTTGGAACGCGGCGCGCGTAAATAGAAGCGGCTGGAGGTACCGGGGGCGAAGCCCGCCCCGGCCCGGAGGCCGAGTTAAAAAAAAAAATAATCCCCGTTCAGTCTCAATGGCGGGATGCGGGCCGGCCCGGCGGCGATTGCGGCGGGCAGCAGGCCTCTTGGACAGGTTGAGAGATAAAAAAATAATAATTCCCGTGCAGTCTCAATGGCGGGGTGCGGGCCGGGGAATAGGCCTCTTGGCCGGGGTGAATAGTGTTGGAACACGGCCCGCGGAAATAGTAGCGGCTGGAGGTACCGGGGGCGATGCCCGCCCCGGCCCGGCGGCCAAGTTAAAAAAATAAATAATCCCGTTCAGTCTCAATGGCAGGGTGCGGGCCGGCCCGGCGGCCAAGTTAAAAAAATAAATAATCCCGTTCAGTCTCAATGGCAGGGTGCGGGCCGGCCCGGCGGCGATTGCGGCGGGCAGCAGGCCTCTTGGACAGGTTGAGAGATAAAAAAATAATAATTCCCATGCAGTCTCAATGGCGGGGTGCGGGCCGGGGAATAGGCCTCTTGGCCGGGGTGAATATGTTGGAACGCGGCGCGCGTAAATAGAAGCGGCTGGAGGTACCGGGGGCGAAGCCCGCCCCGGCCCGGAGGCCGAGTTAAAAAAAATAATAATCCCCGTTCAGTCTCAATGGCGGGGTGCGGGCCGGCCCGGCGGCGAGTGCGGCGGGCAGCAGGCCTCTTGGACAGGTTGAGAGATAAAAAAATAATAATTCCCGTGCAGTCTCAATGGCGGGGTGCGGGCCGGGGAATAGGCCTCTTGGCCGGGGTGAATATGTTGGAACGCGGCGCGCGTAAATAGAAGCGGCTGGAGGTACCGGGGGCGAAGCCCGCCCCGGCCCGGAGGCCGAGTTAAAAAAAATAATAATCCCCGTTCAGTCTCAATGGCGGGGTGCGGGCCGGCCCGGCGGCGAGTGCGGCGGGCAGCAGGCCTCTTGGACAGGTTGAGAGATAAAAAAATAATAATTCCCGTGCAGTCTCAATGGCGGGGTGCGGGCCGGGGAATAGGCCTCTTGGCCGGGGTGAATATGTTGGAACGCGGCGCGCGTAAATAGAAGCGGCTGGAGGTACCGGGGGCGAAGCCCGCCCCGGCCCGGAGGCCGAGTTAAAAAAATAATAATCCCCGTTCAGTCTCAATGGCGGGGTGCGGGCCGGCCCCGCGGCGATTGCGGCGGGCAGCAGGCCTCTTGGACAGGTTGAGAGATAAAAAAATAATAATTCCCGTGCAGTCTCAATGGCGGGGTGCGGGCCGGGGAATAGGCCTCTTGGCCGGGGTGAATAGTGTTGGAACACGGCCCGCGGAAATAGTAGCGGCTGGAGGTACCGGGGGCGATGCCCGCCCCGGCCCGGCGGCCAAGTTAAAAAAATAAATAATCCCGTTCAGTCTCAATGGCAGGGTGCGGGCCGGCCCGGCGGCGATTGCGGCGGGCAGCAGGCCTCTTGGACAGGTTGAGAGATAAAAAAATAATAATTCCCATGCAGTCTCAATGGCGGGGTGCGGGCCGGGGAATAGGCCTCTTGGCCGGGGTGAATATGTTGGAACGCGGCGCGCGTAAATAGAAGCGGCTGGAGGTACCGGGGGCGAAGCCCGCCCCGGCCCGGAGGCCGAGTTAAAAAAAAATAATAATCCCCGTTCAGTCTCAATGGCGGGGTGCGGGCCGGCCCGGCGGCGAGTGCGGCGGGCAGCAGGCCTCTTGGACAGGTTGAGAGATAAAAAAATAATAATTCCCGTGCAGTCTCAATGGCGGGGTGCGGGCCGGGGAATAGGCCTCTTGGCCGGGGTGAATATGTTGGAACGCGGCGCGCGTAAATAGAAGCGGCTGGAGGTACCGGGGGCGAAGCCCGCCCCGGCCCGGAGGCCGAGTTAAAAAAAATAATAATCCCCGTTCAGTCTCAATGGCGGGGTGCGGGCCGGCCCGGCGGCGAGTGCGGCGGGCAGCAGGCCTCTTGGACAGGTTGAGAGATAAAAAAATAATAATTCCCGTGCAGTCTCAATGGCGGGGTGCGGGCCGGGGAATAGGCCTCTTGGCCGGGGTGAATAGTGTTGGAACACGGCCCGCGGAAATAGTAGCGGCTGGAGGTACCGGGGGCGATGCCCGCCCCGGCCCAGCGGCCAAGTTAAAAAAATAAATAATCCCCGTTCAGTCTCAATGGCAGGGTGCGGGCCGGCCCGGCGGCGATTGCGGCGGGCAGCAGGCCTCTTGGACAGGTTGAGGGATAAAAAAATAATAATTCCCGTGCAGTCTCAATGGCGGGGTGCGGGCCGGGGAATAGGCCTCTTGGCCGGGGTGAATATGTTGGAACGCGGCGCGCGTAAATAGAAGCGGCTGGAGGTACCGGGGGCGAAGCCCGCCCCGGCCCGGAGGCCGAGTTAAAAAAAATAATAATCCCCGTTCAGTCTCAATGGCGGGGTGCGGGCCGGCCCCGCGGCGATTGCGGCGGGCAGCAGGCCTCTTGGACAGGTTGAGAGATAAAAAAATAATAATTCCCGTGCAGTCTCAATGGCGGGGTGCGGGCCGGGGAATAGGCCTCTTGGCCGGGGTGAATAGTGTTGGAACACGGCCCGCGGAAATAGTAGCGGCTGGAGGTACCGGGGGCGAAGCCCGCCCCGGCCCGGAGGCCGAGTTAAAAAAAATAATAATCCCCGTTCAGTCTCAATGGCGGGGTGCGGGCCGGCCCGGCGGCGATTGCGGCGGGCAGCAGGCCTCTTGGACAGGTTGAGAGATAAAAAAATAATAATTCCCATGCAGTCTCAATGGCGGGGTGCGGGCCGGGGAATAGGCCTCTTGGCCGGGGTAAATATGTTGGAACGCGGCGCGCGTAAATAGAAGCGGCTGGAGGTACCGGGGGCGAAGCCCGCCCCGGCCCGGAGGCCGAGTTAAAAAAAAATAATAATCCCCGTTCAGTCTCAATGGCGGGGTGCGGGCCGGCCCGGCGGCGAGTGCGGCGGGCAGCAGGCCTCTTGGACAGGTTGAGAGATAAAAAAATAATAATTCCCGTGCAGTCTCAATGGCGGGGTGCGGGCCGGGGAATAGGCCTCTTGGCCGGGGTGAATATGTTGGAACGCGGCGCGCGTAAATAGAAGCGGCTGGAGGTACCGGGGGCGAAGCCCGCCCCGGCCCGGAGGCCGAGTTAAAAAAAATAATAATCCCCGTTCAGTCTCAATGGCGGGGTGCGGGCCGGCCCGGCGGCGAGTGCGGCGGGCAGCAGGCCTCTTGGACAGGTTGAGAGATAAAAAAATAATAATTCCCGTGCAGTCTCAATGGCGGGGTGCGGGCCGGGGAATAGGCCTCTTGGCCGGGGTGAATAGTGTTGGAACACGGCCCGCGGAAATAGTAGCGGCTGGAGGTACCGGGGGCGATGCCCGCCCCGGCCCAGCGGCCAAGTTAAAAAAATAAATAATCCCCGTTCAGTCTCAATGGCAGGGTGCGGGCCGGCCCGGCGGCGATTGCGGCGGGCAGCAGGCCTCTTGGACAGGTTGAGGGATAAAAAAATAATAATTCCCGTGCAGTCTCAATGGCGGGGTGCGGGCCGGGGAATAGGCCTCTTGGCCGGGGTGAATAGTGTTGGAACACGGCCCGCGGAAATCGTAGCGGCTGGAGGTACCGGGGAGGATGCCCGCCCCGGGCCGGCGGCCAAGTTAAAAAAATAAATAATCCCCGTTCAGTCTCAATGGCAGGGTGCGGGCCGGCCCGGCGGCGAGTGCGGCGGGCAGCAGGCCTCTTGGACAGGTTGAGAGATAAAAAAATAATAATTCCCGTTCAGTCTCAATGGCAGGGTGCGGGCCGGCCCGGCGGCGATTGCAGCGGGCAGCAGGCCTCTTGGACAGGTTGAGAGATAAAAAAATAATAATTCCCATGCAGTCTCAATGGCGGGGTGCGGGCCGGGGAATAGGCCTCTTGGCCGGGGTGAATATGTTGGAACGCGGCGCGCGTAAATAGAAGCGGCTGGAGGTACCGGGGGCGAAGCCCGCCCCGGCCCGGAGGCCGAGTTAAAAAAAATAATAATCCCCGTTCAGTCTCAATGGCGGGGTGCGGGCCGGCCCGGCGGCGAGTGCGGTGGGCAGCAGGCCTCTTGGACAGGTTGAGAGATAAAAAAATAATAATTCCCGTGCAGTCTCAATGGCGGGGTGCGGGCCGGGGAATAGGCCTCTTGGCCGGGGTGAATAGTGTTGGAACACGGCCCGCGGAAATAGTAGCGGCTGGAGGTACCGGGGGCGATGCCCGCCCCGGCCCGGCGGCCAAGTTAAAAAAATAAATAATCCCGTTCAGTCTCAATGGCAGGGTGCGGGCAGTCCCGGCGGCGATTGCGGCGGGCAGCAGGCCTCTTGGACAGGTTGAGAGATAAAAAAATAATAATTCCCATGCAGTCTCAATGGCGGGGTGCGGGCTGGGGAATAGGCCTCTTGGCCGGGGTGAATATGTTGGAACGCGGCGCGCGTAAATAGAAGCGGCTGGAGGTACCGGGGGCGAAGCCCGCCCCGGCCCGGAGGCCGAGTTAAAAAAAATAATAATCCCCGTTCAGTCTCAATGGCGGGGTGCGGGCCGGCCCGGCGGCGAGTGCGGCGGGCAGCAGGCCTCTTGGACAGGTTGAGAGATAAAAAAATAATAATTCCCGTGCAGTCTCAATGGCGGGGTGCGGCCCGGGGAATAGGCCTCTTGGCCGGGGTGAATAGTGTTGGAACACGGCCCGCGGAAATAGTAGCGGCTGGAGGTACCGGGGGCGATGCCCGCCCCGGCCCGGCGGCCAAGTTAAAAAAATAAATAATCCCGTTCAGTCTCAATGGCAGGGTGCGGGCCGGCCCGGCGGCGATTGCGGCGGGCAGCAGGCCTCTTGGACAGGTTGAGAGATAAAAAAATAATAATTCCCATGCAGTCTCAATGGCGGGGTGCGGGCCGGGGAATAGGCCTCTTGGCCGGGGTGAATATGTTGGAACGCGGCGCGCGTAAATAGAAGCGGCTGGAGGTACCGGGGGCGAAGCCCGCCCCGGCCCGGAGGCCGAGTTAAAAAAAATAATAATCTCCGTTCAGTCTCAATGGCGGGGTGCGGGCCGGCCCGGCGGCGAGTGCGGCGGGCAGCAGGCCTCTTGGACAGGTTGAGAGATAAAAAAATAATAATTCCCGTGCAGTCTCAATGGCGGGGTGCGGGCCGGGGAATAGGCCTCTTGGCCGGGGTGAATATGTTGGAACGCGGCGCGCGTAAATAGAAGCGGCTGGAGGTACCGGGGGCGAAGCCCGCCCCGGCCCGGAGGCCGAGTTAAAAAAAATAATAATCCCCGTTCAGTCTCAATGGCGGGGTGCGGGCCGGCCCGGCGGCGAGTGCGGCGGGCAGCAGGCCTCTTGGACAGGTTGAGAGATAAAAAAATAATAATTCCCGTGCAGTCTCAATGGCGGGGTGCGGGCCGGGGAATAGGCCTCTTGGCCGGGGTGAATAGTGTTGGAACACGGCCCGCGGAAATAGTAGCGGCTGGAGGTACCGGGGGCGATGCCCGCCCGGGCACGGCGGCCAAGTTAAAAAAATAAATAATCCCCGTTCAGTCTCAATGGCAGGGTGCGGGCCGGCCCGGCGGCGATTGCGGCGGGCAGCAGGCCTCTTGGACAGGTTGAGAGATAAAAAAATAATAATTCCCGTTCAGTCTCAATGGCAGGGTGCGGGCCGGCCCGGCGGCAATTGCGGCGGGCAGCAGGCCTCTTGGACAGGTTGAGAGATAAAAAAATAATAATTCCCATGCAGTCTCAATGGCGGGGTGCGGGCCGGGGAATAGGCCTCTTGGCCGGGGTGAATATGTTGGAACGCGGCGCGCGTAAATAGAAGCGGCTGGAGGTACCGGGGGCGAAGCCCGCCCCGGCCCGGAGGCCGAGTTAAAAAAAATAATAATCCCCGTTCAGTCTCAATGGCGGGGTGCGGGCCGGCCCGGCGGCGAGTGCGGTGGGCAGCAGGCCTCTTGGACAGGTTGAGAGATAAAAAAATAATAATTCCCGTGCAGTCTCAATGGCGGGGTGCGGGCCGGGGAATAGGCCTCTTGGCCGGGGTGAATAGTGTTGGAACACGGCCCGCGGAAATAGTAGCGGCTGGAGGTACCGGGGGCGATGCCCGCCCCGGCCCGGCGGCCAAGTTAAAAAAATAAATAATCCCGTTCAGTCTCAATGGCAGGGTGCGGGCCGGCCCGGCGGCGATTGCGGCGGGCAGCAGGCCTCTTGGACAGGTTGAGAGATAAAAAAAAAATAATTCCCATGCAGTCTCAATGGCGGGGTGCGGGCCGGGGAATAGGCCTCTTGGCCGGGGTGAATATGTTGGAACGCGGCGCGCGTAAATAGAAGCGGCTGGAGGTACCGGGGGCGAAGCCCGCCCCGGCCCGGAGGCCGAGTTAAAAAAAATAATAATCCCCGTTCAGTCTCAATGGCGGGGTGCGGGCCGGCCCGGCGGCGAGTGCGGCGGGCAGCAGGCCTCTTGGACAGGTTGAGAGATAAAAAAATAATAATTCCCGTGCAGTCTCAATGGCGGGGTGCGGGCCGGGGAATAGGCCTCTGGCCGGGGTGAATATGTTGGAACGCGGCGCGCGTAAATAGAAGCGGCTGGAGGTACCGGGGGCGAAGCCCGCCCCGGCCCGGAGGCCGAGTTAAAAAAAATAATAATCCCCGTTCAGTCTCAATGGCGGGGTGCGGGCCGGCCCGGCGGCGAGTGCGGCGGGCAGCAGGCCTCTTGGACAGGTTGAGAGATAAAAAAATAATAATTCCCGTGCAGTCTCAATGGCGGGGTGCGGGCCGGGGAATAGGCCTCTTGGCCGGGGTGAATAGTGTTGGAACACGGCCCGCGGAAATAGTAGCGGCTGGAGGTACCGGGGGCGATGCCCGCCCCGGCCCGGCGGCCAAGTTAAAAAAATAAATAATCCCCGTTCAGTCTCAATGGCAGGGTGCGGGCCGGCCCGGCGGCGATTGCGGCGGGCAGCAGGCCTCTTGGACAGGTTGAGAGATAAAAAAATAATAATTCCCGTTCAGTCTCAATGGCAGGGTGCGGGCCGGCCCGGCGGCAATTGCGGCGGGCAGCAGGCCTCTTGGACAGGTTGAGAGATAAAAAAATAATAATTCCCATGCAGTCTCAATGGCGGGGTGCGGGCCGGGGAATAGGCCTCTTGGCCGGGGTGAATATGTTGGAACGCGGCGCGCGTAAATAGAAGCGGCTGGAGGTACCGGGGGCGAAGCCCGCCCCGGCCCGGAGGCCGAGTTAAAAAAAATAATAATCCCCGTTCAGTCTCAATGGCGGGGTGCGGGCCGGCCCGGCGGCGAGTGCGGCGGGCAGCAGGCCTCTTGGACAGGTTGAGAGATAAAAAAATAATAATTCCCATGCAGTCTCAATGGCGGGGTGCGGGCCGGGGAATAGGCCTCTTGGCCGGGGTGAATATGTTGGAACGCGGCGCGCGTAAATAGAAGCGGCTGGAGGTACCGGGGGCGAAGCCCGCCCCGGCCCGGAGGCCGAGTTAAAAAAAATAATAATCCCCGTTCAGTCTCAATGGCGGGGTGCGGGCCGGCCCGGCGGCGAGTGCGGCGGGCAGCAGGCCTCTTGGACAGGTTGAGAGATAAAAAAATAATAATTCCCGTGCAGTCTCAATGGCGGGGTGCGGGCCGGGGAATAGGCCTCTTGGCCGGGGTGAATATGTTGGAACGCGGCGCGCGTAAATAGAAGCGGCTGGAGGTACCGGGGGCGAAGCCCGCCCCGGCCCGGAGGCCGAGTTAAAAAAAATAATAATCCCCGTTCAGTCTCAATGGCGGGGTGCGGGCCGGCCCGGCGGCGAGTGCGGCGGGCAGCAGGCCTCTTGGACAGGTTGAGAGATAAAAAAATAATAATTCCCGTGCAGTCTCAATGGCGGGGTGCGGGCCGGGGAATAGGCCTCTTGGCCGCGGTGAATAGTGTTGGAACACGGCCCGCGGAAATAGTAGCGGCTGGAGGTACCGGGGGCGATGCCCGCCCGGGCCCGGCGGCCAAGTTAAAAAAATAAATAATCCCGTTCAGTCTCAATGGCAGGGTGCGGGCCGGCCCGGCGGCGATTGCGGCGGGCAGCAGGCCTCTTGGACAGGTTGAGAGATAAAAAAATAATAATTCCCGTTCAGTCTCAATGGCAGGGTGCGGGCCGGCCCGGCGGCAATTGCGGCGGGCAGCAGGCCTCTTGGACAGGTTGAGAGATAAAAAAATAATAATCCCCATGCAGTCTCAATGGCGGGGTGCGGGCCGGGGAATAGGCCTCTTGGCCGGGGTGAATATGTTGGAACGCGGCGCGCGTAAATAGAAGCGGCTGGAGGTACCGGGGGCGAAGCCCGCCCCGGCCCGGAGGCCGAGTTAAAAAAAAAAATAATCCCCGTTCAGTCTCAATGGCGGGATGCGGGCCGGCCCGGCGGCGATTGCGGCGGGCAGCAGGCCTCTTGGACAGGTTGAGAGATAAAAAAATAATAATTCCCGTGCAGTCTCAATGGCGGGGTGCGGGCCGGGGAATAGGCCTCTTGGCCGGGGTGAATAGTGTTGGAACACGGCCCGCGGAAATAGTAGCGGCTGGAGGTACCGGGGGCGATGCCCGCCCCGGCCCGGCGGCCAAGTTAAAAAAATAAATAATCCCGTTCAGTCTCAATGGCAGGGTGCGGGCCGGCCCGGCGGCGATTGCGGCGGGCAGCAGGCCTCTTGGACAGGTTGAGAGATAAAAAAATAATAATTCCCATGCAGTCTCAATGGCGGGGTGCGGGCCGGGGAATAGGCCTCTTGGCCGGGGTGAATATGTTGGAACGCGGCGCGCGTAAATAGAAGCGGCTGGAGGTACCGGGGGCGAAGCCCGCCCCGGCCCGGAGGCCGAGTTAAAAAAAATAATAATCCCCGTTCAGTCTCAATGGCGGGGTGCGGGCCGGCCCGGCGGCGAGTGCGGCGGGCAGCAGGCCTCTTGGACAGGTTGAGAGATAAAAAAATAATAATTCCCGTGCAGTCTCAATGGCGGGGTGCGGGCCGGGGAATAGGCCTCTTGGCCGGGGTGAATATGTTGGAACGCGGCGCGCGTAAATAGAAGCGGCTGGAGGTACCGGGGGCGAAGCCCGCCCCGGCCCGGAGGCCGAGTTAAAAAAAATAATAATCCCCGTTCAGTCTCAATGGCGGGGTGCGGGCCGGCCCGGCGGCGAGTGCGGCGGGCAGCAGGCCTCTTGGACAGGTTGAGAGATAAAAAAATAATAATTCCCGTGCAGTCTCAATGGCGGGGTGCGGGCCGGGGAATAGGCCTCTTGGCCGGGGTGAATAGTGTTGGAACACGGCCCGCGGAAATAGTAGCGGCTGGAGGTACCGGGGGCGATGCCCGCCCGGGCCCGGCGGCCAAGTTAAAAAAATAAATAATCCCGTTCAGTCTCAATGGCAGGGTGCGGGCCGGCCCGGCGGCGATTGCGGCGGGCAGCAGGCCTCTTGGACAGGTTGAGAGATAAAAAAATAATAATTCCCGTTCAGTCTCAATGGCAGGGTGCGGGCCGGCCCGGCGGCAATTGCGGCGGGCAGCAGGCCTCTTGGACAGGTTGAGAGATAAAAAAATAATAATTCCCATGCAGTCTCAATGGCGGGGTGCGGGCCGGGGAATAGGCCTCTTGGCCGGGGTGAATATGTTGGAACGCGGCGCGCGTAAATAGAAGCGGCTGGAGGTACCGGGGGCGAAGCCCGCCCCGGCCCGGAGGCCGAGTTAAAAAAAAAAATAATCCCCGTTCAGTCTCAATGGCGGGGTGCGGGCCGGCCCGGCGGCGATTGCGGCGGGCAGCAGGCCTCTTGGACAGGTTGAGAGATAAAAAAATAATAATTCCCGTGCAGTCTCAATGGCGGGGTGCGGGCCGGGGAATAGGCCTCTTGGCCGGGGTGAATAGTGTTGGAACACGGCCCGCGGAAATAGTAGCGGCTGGAGGTACCGGGGGCGATGCCCGCCCCGGCCCGGCGGCCAAGTTAAAAAAATAAATAATCCCGTTCAGTCTCAATGGCAGGGTGCGGGCCGGCCCGGCGGCGATTGCGGCGGGCAGCAGGCCTCTTGGACAGGTTGAGAGATAAAAAAATAATAATTCCCATGCAGTCTCAATGGCGGGGTGCGGGCCGGGGAATAGGCCTCTTGGCCGGGGTGAATATGTTGGAACGCGGCGCGCGTAAATAGAAGCGGCTGGAGGTACCGGGGGCGAAGCCCGCCCCGGCCCGGAGGCCGAGTTAAAAAAAATAATAATCCCCGTTCAGTCTCAATGGCGGGGTGCGGGCCGGCCCGGCGGCGAGTGCGGCGGGCAGCAGGCCTCTTGGACAGGTTGAGAGATAAAAAAATAATAATTCCCGTGCAGTCTCAATGGCGGGGTGCGGGCCGGGGAATAGGCCTCTTAGCCGGGGTGAATATGTTGGAACGCGGCGCGCGTAAATAGAAGCGGCTGGAGGTACCGGGGGCGAAGCCCGCCCCGGCCCGGAGGCCGAGTTAAAAAAAATAATAATCCCCGTTCAGTCTCAATGGCGGGGTGCGGGCCGGCCCGGCGGCGAGTGCGGCGGGCAGCAGGCCTCTTGGACAGGTTGAGAGATAAAAAAATAATAATTCCCGTGCAGTCTCAATGGCGGGGTGCGGGCCGGGGAATAGGCCTCTTGGCCGGGGTGAATAGTGTTGGAACACGGCCCGCGGAAATAGTAGCGGCTGGAGGTACCGGGGGCGATGCCCGCCCGGGCCCGGCGGCCAAGTTAAAAAAATAAATAATCCCGTTCAGTCTCAATGGCAGGGTGCGGGCCGGCCCGGCGGCGATTGCGGCGGGCAGCAGGCCTCTTGGACAGGTTGAGAGATAAAAAAATAATAATTCCCGTTCAGTCTCAATGGCAGGGTGCGGGCCGGCCCGGCGGCAATTGCGGCGGGCAGCAGGCCTCTTGGACAGGTTGAGAGATAAAAAAATAATAATTCCCATGCAGTCTCAATGGCGGGGTGCGGGCCGGGGAATAGGCCTCTTGGCCGGGGTGAATATGTTGGAACGCGGCGCGCGTAAATAGAAGCGGCTGGAGGTACCGGGGGCGAAGCCCGCCCCGGCCCGGAGGCCGAGTTAAAAAAAAAAATAATCCCCGTTCAGTCTCAATGGCGGGGTGCGGGCCGGCCCGGCGGCGATTGCGGCGGGCAGCAGGCCTCTTGGACAGGTTGAGAGATAAAAAAATAATAATTCCCGTGTAGTCTCAATGGCGGGGTGCGGGCCGGGGAATAGGCCTCTTGGCCGGGGTGAATAGTGTTGGAACACGGCCCGCGGAAATAGTAGCGGCTGGAGGTACCGGGGGCGATGCCCGCCCCGGCCCGGCGGCCAAGTTAAAAAAATAAATAATCCCGTTCAGTCTCAATGGCAGGGTGCGGGCCGGCCCGGCGGCGATTGCGGCGGGCAGCAGGCCTCTTGGACAGGTTGAGAGATAAAAAAATAATAATTCCCATGCAGTCTCAATGGCGGGGTGCGGGCCGGGGAATAGGCCTCTTGGCCGGGGTGAATATGTTGGAACGCGGCGCGCGTAAATAGAAGCGGCTGGAGGTACCGGGGGCGAAGCCCGCCCCGGCCCGGAGGCCGAGTTAAAAAAAATAATAATCCCCGTTCAGTCTCAATGGCGGGGTGCGGGCCGGGGAATAGGCCTCTTGGCCGGGGTGAATATGTTGGAACGCGGCGCGCGTAAATAGAAGCGGCTGGAGGTACCGGGGGCGAAGCCCGCCCCGGCCCGGAGGCCGAGTTAAAAAAAATAATAATCCCCGTTCAGGCTCAATGGCGGGGTGCGGGCCGGCCCAGCGGCGAGTGCGGCGGGCAGCAGGCCTCTTGGACAGGTTGAGAGATAAAAAAATAATAATTCCCGTGCAGTCTCAATGGCGGGGTGCGGGCCGGGGAATAGGCCTCTTGGCCGGGGTGAATATGTTGGAACGCGGCGCGCGTAAATAGAAGCGGCTGGAGGTACCGGGGGCGAAGCCCGCCCCGGCCCGGAGGCCGAGTTAAAAAAAATAATAATCCCCGTTCAGTCTCAATGGCGGGGTGCGGGCCGGCCCGGCGGCGAGTGCGGTGGGCAGCAGGCCTCTTGGACAGGTTGAGAGATAAAAAAATAATAATTCCCGTGCAGTCTCAATGGCGGGGTGCGGGCCGGGGAATAGGCCTCTTGGCCGGGGTGAATAGTGTTGGAACACGGCCCGCGGAAATAGTAGCGGCTGGAGGTACCGGGGGCGATGCCCGCCCCGGCCCGGCGGCCAAGTTAAAAAAATAAATAATCCCGTTCAGTCTCAATGGCAGGGTGCGGGCCGGCCCGGCGGCGATTGCGGCGGGCAGCAGGCCTCTTGGACAGGTTGAGAGATAAAAAAAAAATAATTCCCATGCAGTCTCAATGGCGGGGTGCGGGCCGGGGAATAGGCCTCTTGGCCGGGGTGAATATGTTGGAACGCGGCGCGCGTAAATAGAAGCGGCTGGAGGTACCGGGGGCGAAGCCCGCCCCGGCCCGGAGGCCGAGTTAAAAAAAATAATAATCCCCGTTCAGTCTCAATGGCGGGGTGCGGGCCGGCCCGGCGGCGAGTGCGGCGGGCAGCAGGCCTCTTGGACAGGTTGAGAGATAAAAAAATAATAATTCCCGTGCAGTCTCAATGGCGGGGTGCGGGCCGGGGAATAGGCCTCTTGGCCGGGGTGAATATGTTGGAACGCGGCGCGCGTAAATAGAAGCGGCTGGAGGTACCGGGGGCGAAGCCCGCCCCGGCCCGGAGGCCGAGTTAAAAAAAATAATAATCCCCGTTCAGTCTCAATGGCGGGGTGCGGGCCGGCCCGGCGGCGAGTGCGGCGGGCAGCAGGCCTCTTGGACAGGTTGAGAGATAAAAAAATAATAATTCCCGTGCAGTCTCAATGGCGGGGTGCGGGCCGGGGAATAGGCCTCTTGGCCGGGGTGAATAGTGTTGGAACACGGCCCGCGGAAATAGTAGCGGCTGGAGGTACCGGGGGCGATGCCCGCCCCGGCCCGGCGGCCAAGTTAAAAAAATAAATAATCCCCGTTCAGTCTCAATGGCAGGGTGCGGGCCGGCCCGGCGGCGATTGCGGCGGGCAGCAGGCCTCTTGGACAGGTTGAGAGATAAAAAAATAATAATTCCCGTTCAGTCTCAATGGCAGGGTGCGGGCCGGCCCGGCGGCAATTGCGGCGGGCAGCAGGCCTCTTGGACAGGTTGAGAGATAAAAAAATAATAATTCCCATGCAGTCTCAATGGCGGGGTGCGGGCCGGGGAATAGGCCTCTTGGCCGGGGTGAATATGTTGGAACGCGGCGCGCGTAAATAGAAGCGGCTGGAGGTACCGGGGGCGAAGCCCGCCCCGGCCCGGAGGCCGAGTTAAAAAAAATAATAATCCCCGTTCAGTCTCAATGGCGGGGTGCGGGCCGGCCCGGCGGCGAGTGCGGCGGGCAGCAGGCCTCTTGGACAGGTTGAGAGATAAAAAAAATAATAATTCCCGTGCAGTCTCAATGGCAGGGTGCGGGCCGGCCCGGGGGCAATTGCGGCGGGCAGCAGGCCTCTTGGACAGGTTGAGAGATAAAAAAATAATAATTCCCATGCAGTCTCAATGGCGGGGTGCGGGCCGGGGAATAGGCCTCTTGGCCGGGGTGAATATGTTGGAACGCGGCGCGCGTAAATAGAAGCGGCTGGAGGTACCGGGGGCGAAGCCCGCCCCGGCCCGGAGGCCGAGTTAAAAAAAAAAATAATCCCCGTTCAGTCTCAATGGCGGGGTGCGGGCCGGCCCGGCGGCGATTGCGGCGGGCAGCAGGCCTCTTGGACAGGTTGAGAGATAAAAAAATAATAATTCCCGTGCAGTCTCAATGGCGGGGTGCGGGCCGGGGAATAGGCCTCTTGGCCGGGGTGAATAGTGTTGGAACACGGCCCGCGGAAATAGTAGCGGCTGGAGGTACCGGGGGCGATGCCCGCCCCGGCCCGGCGGCCAAGTTAAAAAAATAAATAATCCCGTTCAGTCTCAATGGCAGGGTGCGGGCCGGCCCGGCGGCGATTGCGGCGGGCAGCAGGCCTCTTGGACAGGTTGAGAGATAAAAAAATAATAATTCCCATGCAGTCTCAATGGCGGGGTGCGGGCCGGGGAATAGGCCTCTTGGCCGGGGTGAATATGTTGGAACGCGGCGCGCGTAAATAGAAGCGGCTGGAGGTACCGGGGGCGAAGCCCGCCCCGGCCCGGAGGCCGAGTTAAAAAAAATAATAATCCCCGTTCAGTCTCAATGGCGGGGTGCGGGCCGGCCCGGCGGCGAGTGCGGCGGGCAGCAGGCCTCTTGGACAGGTTGAGAGATAAAAAAATAATAATTCCCGTGCAGTCTCAATGGCGGGGTGCGGGCCGGGGAATAGGCCTCTTAGCCGGGGTGAATATGTTGGAACGCGGCGCGCGTAAATAGAAGCGGCTGGAGGTACCGGGGGCGAAGCCCGCCCCGGCCCGGAGGCCGAGTTAAAAAAAATAATAATCCCCGTTCAGTCTCAATGGCGGGGTGCGGGCCGGCCCGGCGGCGAGTGCGGCGGGCAGCAGGCCTCTTGGACAGGTTGAGAGATAAAAAAATAATAATTCCCGTGCAGTCTCAATGGCGGGGTGCGGGCCGGGGAATAGGCCTCTTGGCCGGGGTGAATAGTGTTGGAACACGGCCCGCGGAAATAGTAGCGGCTGGAGGTACCGGGGGCGATGCCCGCCCGGGCCCGGCGGCCAAGTTAAAAAAATAAATAATCCCGTTCAGTCTCAATGGCAGGGTGCGGGCCGGCCCGGCGGCGATTGCGGCGGGCAGCAGGCCTCTTGGACAGGTTGAGAGATAAAAAAATAATAATTCCCGTTCAGTCTCAATGGCAGGGTGCGGGCCGGCCCGGCGGCAATTGCGGCGGGCAGCAGGCCTCTTGGACAGGTTGAGAGATAAAAAAATAATAATTCCCATGCAGTCTCAATGGCGGGGTGCGGGCCGGGGAATAGGCCTCTTGGCCGGGGTGAATAGTGTTGGAACACGGCCCGCGGAAATAGTAGCGGCTGGAGGTACCGGGGGCGATGCCCGCCCCGGCCCGGCGGCCAAGTTAAAAAAATAATAATCCCCGTTCAGTCTCAATGGCGGGGTGCGGGCCGGGGAATAGGCCTCTTGGCCGGGGTGAATATGTTGGAACGCGGCGCGCGTAAATAGAAGCGGCTGGAGGTACCGGGGGCGAAGCCCGCCCCGGCCCGGAGGCCGAGTTAAAAAAAATAATAATCCCCGTTCAGTCTCAATGGCGGGGTGCGGGCCGGCCCGGCGGCGAGTGCGGCGGGCAGCAGGCCTCTTGGACAGGTTGAGAGATAAAAAAATAATAATTCCCGTGCAGTCTCAATGGCGGGGTGCGGGCCGGGGAATAGGCCTCTTGGCCGGGGTGAATATGTTGGAACGCGGCGCGCGTAAATAGAAGCGGCTGGAGGTACCGGGGGCGAAGCCCGCCCCGGCCCGGAGGCCGAGTTAAAAAAAATAATAATCCCCGTTCAGTCTCAATGGCGGGGTGCGGGCCGGCCCGGCGGCGAGTGCGGTGGGCAGCAGGCCTCTTGGACAGGTTGAGAGATAAAAAAATAATAATTCCCGTGCAGTCTCAATGGCGGGGTGCGGGCCGGGGAATAGGCCTCTTGGCCGGGGTGAATAGTGTTGGAACACGGCCCGCGGAAATAGTAGCGGCTGGAGGTACCGGGGGCGATGCCCGCCCCGGCCCGGCGGCCAAGTTAAAAAAATAAATAATCCCGTTCAGTCTCAATGGCAGGGTGCGGGCCGGCCCGGCGGCGATTGCGGCGGGCAGCAGGCCTCTTGGACAGGTTGAGAGATAAAAAAAAAATAATTCCCATGCAGTCTCAATGGCGGGGTGCGGGCCGGGGAATAGGCCTCTTGGCCGGGGTGAATATGTTGGAACGCGGCGCGCGTAAATAGAAGCGGCTGGAGGTACCGGGGGCGAAGCCCGCCCCGGCCCGGAGGCCGAGTTAAAAAAAATAATAATCCCCGTTCAGTCTCAATGGCGGGGTGCGGGCCGGCCCGGCGGCGAGTGCGGCGGGCAGCAGGCCTCTTGGACAGGTTGAGAGATAAAAAAATAATAATTCCCGTGCAGTCTCAATGGCGGGGTGCGGGCCGGGGAATAGGCCTCTTGGCCGGGGTGAATATGTTGGAACGCGGCGCGCGTAAATAGAAGCGGCTGGAGGTACCGGGGGCGAAGCCCGCCCCGGCCCGGAGGCCGAGTTAAAAAAAATAATAATCCCCGTTCAGTCTCAATGGCGGGGTGCGGGCCGGCCCGGCGGCGAGTGCGGCGGGCAGCAGGCCTCTTGGACAGGTTGAGAGATAAAAAAATAATAATTCCCGTGCAGTCTCAATGGCGGGGTGCGGGCCGGGGAATAGGCCTCTTGGCCGGGGTGAATAGTGTTGGAACACGGCCCGCGGAAATAGTAGCGGCTGGAGGTACCGGGGGCGATGCCCGCCCCGGCCCGGCGGCCAAGTTAAAAAAATAAATAATCCCCGTTCAGTCTCAATGGCAGGGTGCGGGCCCGCCCGGCGGCGATTGCGGCGGGCAGCAGGCCTCTTGGACAGGTTGAGAGATAAAAAAATAATAATTCCCGTTCAGTCTCAATGGCAGGGTGCGGGCCGGCCCGGCGGCAATTGCGGCGGGCAGCAGGCCTCTTGGACAGGTTGAGAGATAAAAAAATAATAATTCCCATGCAGTCTCAATGGCGGGGTGCGGGCCGGGGAATAGGCCTCTTGGCCGGGGTGAATATGTTGGAACGCGGCGCGCGTAAATAGAAGCGGCTGGAGGTACCGGGGGCGAAGCCCGCCCCGGCCCGGAGGCCGAGTTAAAAAAAATAATAATCCCCGTTCAGTCTCAATGGCGGGGTGCGGGCCGGCCCGGCGGCGAGTGCGGCGGGCAGCAGGCCTCTTGGACAGGTTGAGAGATAAAAAAAATAATAATTCCCGTGCAGTCTCAATGGCGGGGTGCGGGCCGGGAAATAGGCCTCTTGGCCGGGGTGAATATGTTGGAACGCGGCGCGCGTAAATAGAAGCGGCTGGAGGTACCGGGGGCGAAGCCCGCCCCGGCCCGGAGGCCGAGTTAAAAAAAATAATAATCCCCGTTCAGTCTCAATGGCGGGGTACGGGCCGGCCCGGCGGCGATTGCGGCGGGCAGCAGGCCTCTTGGACAGGTTGAGAGATAAAAAAATAATAATTCCCGTGCAGTCTCAATGGCGGGGTGCGGGCCGGGGAATAGGCCTCTTGGCCGGGGTGAATATGTTGGAACGCGGCGCGCGTAAATAGAAGCGGCTGGAGGTACCGGGGGCGAAGCCCGCCCCGGCCCGGAGGCCGAGTTAAAAAAAATAATAATCCCCGTTCAGTCTCAATGGCGGGGTGCGGGCCGGCCCGGCGGCGAGTGCGGTGGGCAGCAGGCCTCTTGGACAGGTTGAGAGATAAAAAAATAATAATTCCCGTGCAGTCTCAATGGCGGGGTGCGGGCCGGGGAATAGGCCTCTTGGCCGGGGTGAATAGTGTTGGAACACGGCCCGCGGAAATAGTAGCGGCTGGAGGTACCGGGGGCGATGCCCGCCCCGGCCCGGCGGCCAAGTTAAAAAAATAAATAATCCCGTTCAGTCTCAATGGCAGGGTGCGGGCCGGCCCGGCGGCGATTGCGGCGGGCAGCAGGCCTCTTGGACAGGTTGAGAGATAAAAAAAAAATAATTCCCATGCAGTCTCAATGGCGGGGTGCGGGCCGGGGAATAGGCCTCTTGGCCGGGGTGAATATGTTGGAACGCGGCGCGCGTAAATAGAAGCGGCTGGAGGTACCGGGGGCGAAGCCCGCCCCGGCCCGGAGGCCGAGTTAAAAAAAATAATAATCCCCGTTCAGTCTCAATGGCGGGGTGCGGGCCGGCCCGGCGGCGAGTGCGGCGGGCAGCAGGCCTCTTGGACAGGTTGAGAGATAAAAAAATAATAATTCCCGTGCAGTCTCAATGGCGGGGTGCGGGCCGGGGAATAGGCCTCTTGGCCGGGGTGAATAGTGTTGGAACACGGCCCGCGGAAATAGTAGCGGCTGGAGGTACCGGGGGCGATGCCCGCCCCGGCCCGGCGGCCAAGTTAAAAAAATAAATAATCCCCGTTCAGTCTCAATGGCAGGGTGCGGGCCGGCCCGGCGGCGATTGCGGCGGGCAGCAGGCCTCTTGGACAGGTTGAGAGATAAAAAAATAATAATTCCCGTTCAGTCTCAATGGCAGGGTGCGGGCCGGCCCGGCGGCAATTGCGGCGGGCAGCAGGCCTCTTGGACAGGTTGAGAGATAAAAAAATAATAATTCCCATGCAGTCTCAATGGCGGGGTGCGGGCCGGGGAATAGGCCTCTTGGCCGGGGTGAATATGTTGGAACGCGGCGCGCGTAAATAGAAGCGGCTGGAGGTACCGGGGGCGAAGCCCGCCCCGGCCCGGAGGCCGAGTTAAAAAAAATAATAATCCCCGTTCAGTCTCAATGGCGGGGTGCGGGCCGGCCCGGCGGCGAGTGCGGCGGGCAGCAGGCCTCTTGGACAGGTTGAGAGATAAAAAAAATAATAATTCCCGTGCAGTCTCAATGGCGGGGTGCGGGCCGGGAAATAGGCCTCTTGGCCGGGGTGAATATGTTGGAACGCGGCGCGCGTAAATAGAAGCGGCTGGAGGTACCGGGGGCGAAGCCCGCCCCGGCCCGGAGGCCGAGTTAAAAAAAATAATAATCCCCGTTCAGTCTCAATGGCGGGGTACGGGCCGGCCCGGCGGCGATTGCGGCGGGCAGCAGGCCTCTTGGACAGGTTGAGAGATAAAAAAATAATAATTCCCGTGCAGTCTCAATGGCGGGGTGCGGGCCGGGGAATAGGCCTCTTGGCCGGGGTGAATAGTGTTGGAACACGGCCCGCGGAAATAGTAGCGGCTGGAGGTACCGGGGAGGATGCCCGCCCCGGGCCGGCGGCCAAGTTAAAAAAATAAATAATCCCGTTCAGTCTCAATGGCAGGGTGCGGGCCGGCCCGGCGGCGAGTGCGGCGGGCAGCAGGCCTCTTGGACAGGTTGAGAGATAAAAAAATAATAATTCCCGTTCAGTCTCAATGGCAGGGTGCGGGCCGGCCCGGCGGCGATTGCGGCGGGCAGCAGGCCTCTTGGACAGGTTGAGAGATAAAAAAATAATAATTCCCATGCAGTCTCAATGGCGGGGTGCGGGCCGGGGAATAGGCCTCTTGGCCGGGGTGAATAGTGTTGGAACACGGCCCGCGGAAATAGTAGCGGCTGGAGGTACCGGGGAGGATGCCCGCCCCGGGCCGGCGGCCAAGTTAAAAAAATAAATAATCCCGTTCAGTCTCAATGGCAGGGTGCGGGCCGGCCCGGCGGCGATTGCGGCGGGCAGCAGGCCTCTTGGACAGGTTGAGAGATAAAAAAATAATAATTCCCGTGCAGTCTCAATGGCGGGGTGCGGGCCGGGGAATAGGCCTCTTGGCCGGGGTGAATAGTGTTGGAACACGGCCCGCGGAAATAGTAGCGGCTGGAGGTACCGGGGAGGATGCCCGCCCCGGGCCGGCGGCCAAGTTAAAAAAATAAATAATCCCGTTCAGTCTCAATGGCAGGGTGCGGGCCGGCCCGGCGGCGAGTGCGGCGGGCAGCAGGCCTCTTGGACAGGTTGAGAGATAAAAAAATAATAATTCCCGTTCAGTCTCAATGGCAGGGTGCGGGCCGGCCCGGCGGCGATTGCGGCGGGCAGCAGGCCTCTTGGACAGGTTGAGAGATAAAAAAATAATAATTCCCATGCAGTCTCAATGGCGGGGTGCGGGCCGGGGAATAGGCCTCTTGGCCGGGGTGAATAGTGTTGGAACACGGCCCGCGGAAATAGTAGCGGCTGGAGGTACCGGGGAGGATGCCCGCCCCGGGCCGGCGGCCAAGTTAAAAAAATAAATAATCCCGTTCAGTCTCAATGGCAGGGTGCGGGCCGGCCCGGCGGCGAGTGCGGCGGGCAGCAGGCCTCTTGGACAGGTTGAGAGATAAAAAAATAATAATTCCCGTTCAGTCTCAATGGCAGGGTGCGGGCCGGCCCGGCGGCGATTGCGGCGGGCAGCAGGCCTCTTGGACAGGTTGAGAGATAAAAAAATAATAATTCCCATGCAGTCTCAATGGCGGGGTGCGGGCCGGGGAATAGGCCTCTTGGCCGGGGTGAATATGTTGGAACGCGGCGCGCGTAAATAGAAGCGGCTGGAGGTACCGGGGGCGAAGCCCGCCCCGGCCCGGAGGCCGAGTTAAAAAAAATAATAATCCCCGTTCAGTCTCAATGGCGGGGTGCGGGCCGGCCCGGCGGCGAGTGCGGCGGGCAGCAGGCCTCTTGGACAGGTTGAGAGATAAAAAAATAATAATTCCGGTGCAGTCTCAATGGCGGGGTGCGGGCCGGGGAATAGGCCTCTTGGCCGGGGTGAATAGTGTTGGAACACGGCCCGCGGGAATAGTAGCGGCTGGAGGTACCGGGGGGCGATGCCCGCCCCGGCCCGGCGGCCAAGTTAAAAAAATAAATAATCCCCGTTCAGTCTCAATGGCAGGGTGCGGGCCGGCCCGGCGGCGATTGCGGCGGGCAGCAGGCCTCTTGGACAGGTCGAGAGATAAAAAAATAATAATTCCCATGCAGTCTCAATGGCGGGGTGCGGGCCGGGGAATAGGCCTCTTGGCCGGGGTGAATATGTTGGAACGCGGCGCGCGTAAATAGAAGCGGCTGGAGGTACCGGGGGCGAAGCCCGCCCCGGCCCGGAGGCCGAGTTAAAAAAAATAATAATCCCCGTTCAGTCTCAATGGCGGGGTGCGGGCCGGCCCGGCGGCGAGTGCGGCGGGCAGCAGGCCTCTTGGACAGGTTGAGAGATAAAAAAATAATAATTCCCGTGCAGTCTCAATGGCGGGGTGCGGGCCGGGGAATAGGCCTCTTGGCCGGGGTGAATATGTTGGAACGCGGCGCGCGTAAATAGAAGCGGCTGGAGGTACCGGGGGCGAAGCCCGCCCCGGCCCGGAGGCCGAGTTAAAAAAAATAATAATCCCCGTTCAGTCTCAATGGCGGGGTGCGGGCCGGCCCGGCGGCGAGTGCGGCGGGCAGCAGGCCTCTTGGACAGGTTGAGAGATAAAAAAATAATAATTCCCGTGCAGTCTCAATGGCGGGGTGCGGGCCGGGGAATAGGCCTCTTGGCCGGGGTGAATAGTGTTGGAACACGGCCCGCGGAAATAGTAGCGGCTGGAGGTACCGGGGGCGATGCCCGCCCCGGCCCGGCGGCCAAGTTAAAAAAATAAATAATCCCGTTCAGTCTCAATGGCAGGGTGCGGGCCGGCCCGGCGGCGATTGCGGCGGGCAGCAGGCCTCTTGGACAGGTTGAGAGATAAAAAAATAATAATTCCCATGCAGTCTCAATGGCGGGGTGCGGGCCGGGGAATAGGCCTCTTGGCCGGGGTGAATATGTTGGAACGCGGCGCGCGTAAATAGAAGCGGCTGGAGGTACCGGGGGCGAAGCCCGCCCCGGCCCGGAGGCCGAGTTAAAAAAAATAATAATCCCCGTTCAGTCTCAATGGCGGGGTGCGGGCCGGCCCGGCGCCGAGTGCGGCGGGCAGCAGGCCTCTTGGACAGGTTGAGAGATAAAAAAATAATAATTCCCGTGCAGTCTCAATGGCGGGGTGCGGGCCAGGGAATAGGCCTCTTGGCCGGGGTGAATATGTTGGAACGCGGCGCGCGTAAATAGAAGCGGCTGGAGGTACCGGGGGCGAAGCCCGCCCCGGCCCGGAGGCCGAGTTAAAAAAAATAATAATCCCCGTTCAGTCTCAATGGCGGGGTGCGGGCCGGCCCGGCGGCGAGTGCGGCGGGCAGCAGGCCTCTTGGACAGGTTGAGAGATAAAAAAATAATAATTCCCGTGCAGTCTCAATGGCGGGGTGCGGGCCGGGGAATAGGCCTCTTGGCCGGGGTGAATAGTGTTGGAACACGGCCCGCGGAAATAGTAGCGGCTGGAGGTACCGGGGGCGATGCCCGCCCGGGCCCGGCGGCCAAGTTAAAAAAATATATAATCCCCGTTCAGTCTCAATGGCAGGGTGCGGGCCGGCCCGGCGGCGATTGCGGCGGGCAGCAGGCCTCTTGGACAGGTTGAGAGATAAAAAAATAATAATTCCCGTTCAGTCTCAATGGCAGGGTGTGGGCCGGCCCGGCGGCAATTGCGGCGGGCAGCAGGCCTCTTGGACAGGTTGAGAGATAAAAAAATAATAATTCCCGTGCAGTCTCAATGGCGGGGTGCGGGCCGGGGAATAGGCCTCTTGGCCGGGGTGAATAGTGTTGGAACACGGCCCGCGGATATAGTAGCGGCTGGAGGTACCGGGGAGGATGCCCGCCCCGGGCCGGCGGCCAAGTTAAAAAAATAAATAATCCCGTTCAGTCTCAATGGCAGGGTGCGGGCCGGCCCGGCGGCGAGTGCGGCGGGCAGCAGGCCTCTTGGACAGGTTGAGAGATAAAAAAATAATAATTCCCGTTCAGTCTCAATGGCAGGGTGCGGGCCGGCCCGGCGGCGATTGCGGCGGGCAGCAGGCCTCTTGGACAGGTTGAGATAAAAAAATAATAATTCCCATGCAGTCTCAATGGCGGGGTGCGGGCCGGGGAATAGGCCTCTTGGCCGGGGTGAATATGTTGGAACGCGGCGCGCGTAAATAGAAGCGGCTGGAGGTACCGGGGGCGAAGCCCGCCCCGGCCCGGAGGCCGAGTTAAAAAAAATAATAATCCCCGTTCAGTCTCAATGGCGGGGTGCGGGCCGGCCCGGCGGCGAGTGCGGCGGGCAGCAGGCCTCTTGGACAGGTTGAGAGATAAAAAAATAATAATTCCGGTGCAGTCTCAATGGCGGGGTGCGGGCCGGGGAATAGGCCTCTTGGCCGGGGTGAATAGTGTTGGAACACGGCCCGCGGGAATAGTAGCGGCTGGAGGTACCGGGGGGCGATGCCCGCCCCGGCCCGGCGGCCAAGTTAAAAAAATAAATAATCCCCGTTCAGTCTCAATGGCAGGGTGCGGGCCGGCCCGGCGGCGATTGCGGCGGGCAGCAGGCCTCTTGGACAGGTTGAGAGATAAAAAAATAATTCCCGTGCAGTCTCAATGGCGGGGTGCGGGCCTGGGAATAGGCCTCTTGGCCGGGGTGAATAGTGTTGGAACACGGCCCGCGGAAATAGTAGCGGCTGGAGGTACCGGGGGCGATGCCCGCCCCGGCCCGGAGGCCCAGTTAAAAAAAATAATAATCCCCGTTCAGTCTCAATGGCGGGGTGCGGGCCGGCCCGGCGGCGAGTGCGGCGGGCAGCAGGCCTCTTGGACAGGTTGAGAGATAAAAAAATAATAATTCCCGTGCAGTCTCAATGGCGGGGTGCGGGCCGGCCCGGCGGCGATTGCGGCGGGCAGCAGGCCTCTTGGACAGGTTGAGAGATAAAAAAATAATAATTCCCGTGCAGTCTCAATGGCGGGGTGCGGGCCGGGGAATAGGCCTCTTGGCCGGGGTGAATAGTGTTGGAACACGGCCCGCGGAAATAGTAGCGGCTGGAGGTACCGGGGGCGATGCCCGCCCCGGCCCGGCGGCCAAGTTAAAAAAATAAATAATCCCGTTCAGTCTCAATGGCAGGGTGCGGGCCGGCCCGGCGGCGATTGCGGCGGGCAGCAGGCCTCTTGGACAGGTTGAGAGATAAAAAAAAAATAATTCCCATGCAGTCTCAATGGCGGGGTGCGGGCCGGGGAATAGGCCTCTTGGCCGGGGTGAATATGTTGGAACGCGGCGCGCGTAAATAGAAGCGGCTGGAGGTATCGGGGGCGAAGCCCGCCCCGGCCCGGAGGCCGAGTTAAAAAAAATAATAATCTCCGTTCAGTCTCAATGGCGGGGTGCGGGCCGGCCCGGCGGCGAGTGCAGCGGGCAGCAGGCCTCTTGGACAGGTTGAGAGATAAAAAAAATAATAATTCCCGTGCAGTCTCAATGGCGGGGTGCGGGCCGGGGAATAGGCCTCTTGGCCGGGGTGAATATGTTGGAACGCGGCGCGCGTAAATAGAAGCGGCTGGAGGTACCGGGGGCGAAGCCCGCCCCGGCCCGGAGGCCGAGTTAAAAAAAATAATAATCCCCGTTCAGTCTCAAAGGCGGGGTGCGGGCCGGCCCGGCGGCGAATGCGGTGGGCAGCAGGCCTCTTGGACAGGTTGAGAGATAAAAAAATAATAATTCCCGTGCAGTCTCAATGGCGGGGTGCGGGCCGGGGAATAGGCCTCTTGGCCGGGGTGAATAGTGTTGGAACACGGCCCGCGGAAATAGTAGCGGCTGGAGGTACCGGGGGCGATGCCCGCCCCGGCCCGGCGGCCAAGTTAAAAAAATAAATAATCCCGTTCAGTCTCAATGGCAGGGTGCGGGCCGGCCCGGCGGCGATTGCGGCGGGCAGCAGGCCTCTTGGACAGGTTGAGAGATAAAAAAAAAATAATTCCCATGCAGTCTCAATGGCGGGGTGCGGGCCGGGGAATAGGCCTCTTGGCCGGGGTGAATAGTGTTGGAACACGGCCCGCGGAAATAGTAGCGGCTGGAGGTACCGGGGGCGAAGCCCGCCCCGGCCCGGAGGCCGAGTTAAAAAAAATAATAATCCCCGTTCAGTCTCAATGGCGGGGTGCGGGCCGGCCCGGCGGCGAGTGCGGCGGGCAGCAGGCCTCTTGGACAGGTTGAGAGATAAAAAAATAATAATTCCCGTGCAGTCTCAATGGCGGGGTGCGGGCCGGGGAATAGGCCTCTTGGCCGGGGTGAATAGTGTTGGAACACGGCCCGCGGAAATAGTAGCGGCTGGAGGTACCGGGGGCGATGCCCGCCCCGGCCCGGCGGCCAAGTTAAAAAAATAAATAATCCCCGTTCAGTCTCAATGGCAGGGTGCGGGCCGGCCCAGCGGCGATTGCGGCGGGCAGCAGGCCTCTTGGACAGGTTGAGAGATAAAAAAATAATAATTCCCGTTCAGTCTCAATGGCAGGGTGCGGGCCGGCCCGGCGGCAATTGCGGCGGGCAGCAGGCCTCTTGGACAGGTTGAGAGATAAAAAAATAATAATTCCCATGCAGTCTCAATGGCGGGGTGCGGGCCGGGGAATAGGCCTCTTGGCCGGGGTGAATATGTTGGAACGCGGCGCGCGTAAATAGAAGCGGCTGGAGGTACCGGGGGCGAAGCCCGCCCCGGCCCGGAGGCCGAGTTAAAAAAAATAATAATCCCCGTTCAGTCTCAATGGCGGGGTGCGGGCCGGCCCGGCGGCGAGTGCGGCGGGCAGCAGGCCTCTTGGACAGGTTGAGAGATAAAAAAATAATAATTCCCGTGCAGTCTCAATGGCGGGGTGCGGGCCGGGGAATAGGCCTCTTGGCCGGGGTGAATATGTTGGAACGCGGCGCGCGTAAATAGAAGCGGCTGTAGGTACCGGGGGCGAAGCCCGCCCCGGCCCGGAGGCCAAGTTAAAAAAAATAATAATCCCCGTTCAGTCTCAATGGCGGGGTGCGGGCCGGCCCGGCGGCGATTGCGGCGGGCAGCAGGCCTCTTGGACAGGTTGAGAGATAAAAAAAAAATAATTCCCATGCAGTCTCAATGGCGGGGTGCGGGCCGGGGAATAGGCCTCTTGGCCGGGGTGAATATGTTGGAACGCGGCGCGCGTAAATAGAAGCGGCTGGAGGTACCGGGGGCGAAGCCCGCCCCGGCCCGGAGGCCGAGTTAAAAAAAATAATAATCCCCGTTAGTCTCAATGGCGGGGTGCGGGCCGGCCCGGCGGCGAGTGCGGCGGGCAGCAGGCCTCTTGGACAGGTTGAGAGATAAAAAAATAATAATTCCCGTGCAGTCTCAATGGCGGGGTGCGGGCCGGGGAATAGGCCTCTTGCCCGGGGTGAATATGTTGGAACGTGGCGCGCGTAAATAGAAGCGGCTGGAGGTACCGGGGGCGAAGCCCGCCCCGGCCCGGAGGCCGAGTTAAAAAAAATAATAATCCCCGTTCAGTCTCAATGGCGAGGTGCGGGCCGGCCCGGCGGCGAGTGCGGTGGGCAGCAGGCCTCTTGGACAGGTTGAGAGATAAAAAAATAATAATTCCCGTGCAGTCTCAATGGCGGGGTGCGGGCGGGGGAATAGGCCTCTTGGCCGGGGTGAATAGTGTTGGAACACGGCCCGCGGAAATAGTAGCGGCTGGAGGTACCGGGGGCGATGCCCGCCCCGGCCCGGCGGCCAAGTTAAAAAAATAAATAATCCCGTTCAGTCTCAATGGCAGGGTGCGGGCCGGCCCGGCGGCGATTGCGGCGGGCAGCAGGCCTCTTGGACAGGTTGAGAGATAAAAAAAAAATAATTCCCATGCAGTCTCAATGGCGGGGTGCGGGCCGGGGAATAGGCCTCTTGGCCGGGGTGAATATGTTGGAACGCGGCGCGCGTAAATAGAAGCGGCTGGAGGTACCGGGGGCGAAGCCCGCCCCGGCCCGGAGGCCGAGTTAAAAAAAATAATAATCCCCGTTCAGTCTCAATGGCGGGGTGCGGGCCGGCCCGGCGGCGAGTGCGGCGGGCAGCAGGCCTCTTGGACAGGTTGAGAGATAAAAAAATAATAATTCCCGTGCAGTCTCAATGGCGGGGTGCGGGCCGGGGAATAGGCCTCTTGGCCGGGGTGAATATGTTGGAACGCGGCGCGCGTAAATAGAAGCGGCTGGAGGTACCGGGGGCGAAGCCCGCCCCGGCCCGGAGGCCGAGTTAAAAAAAATAATAATCCCCGTTCAGTCTCAATGGCGGGGTGCGGGCCGGCCCGGCGGCGAGTGCGGTGGGCAGCAGGCCTCTTGGACAGGTTGAGAGATAAAAAAATAATAATTCCCGTGCAGTCTCAATGGCGGGGTGCGGGCCGGGGAATAGGCCTCTTGGCCGGGGTGAATAGTGTTGGAACACGGCCCGCGGAAATAGTAGCGGCTGGAGGTACCGGGGGCGATGCCCGCCCCGGCCCGGCGGCCAAGTTAAAAAAATAAATAATCCCGTTCAGTCTCAATGGCAGGGTGCGGGCCGGCCCGGCGGCGATTGCGGCGGGCAGCAGGCCTCTTGGACAGGTTGAGAGATAAAAAAATAATAATTCCCATGCAGTCTCAATGGCGGGGTGCGGGCCGGGGAATAGGCCTCTTGGCCGGGGTGAATATGTTGGAACGCGGCGCGCGTAAATAGAAGCGGCTGGAGGTACCGGGGGCGAAGCCCGCCCCGGCCCGGAGGCCGAGTTAAAAAAAATAATAATCCCCGTTCAGTCTCAATGGCGGGGTGCGGGCCGGCCCGGCGGCGAGTGCGGCGGGCAGCAGGCCTCTTGGACAGGTTGAGAGATAAAAAAATAATAATTCCCGTGCAGTCTCAATGGCGGGGTGCGGGCCGGGGAATAGGCCTCTTGGCCGGGGTGAATATGTTGGAACGCGGCGCGCGTAAATAGAAGCGGCTGGAGGTACCGGGGGCGAAGCCCGCCCCGGCCCGGAGGCCGAGTTAAAAAAAATAATAATCCCCGTTCAGTCTCAATGGCGGGGTGCGGGCCGGCCCGGCGGCGAGTGCGGCGGGCAGCAGGCCTCTTGGACAGGTTGAGAGATAAAAAAATAATAATTCCCGTGCAGTCTCAATGGCGGGGTGCGGGCCGGGGAATAGGCCTCTTGGCCGGGGTGAATAGTGTTGGAACACGGCCCGCGGAAATAGTAGCGGCTGGAGGTACCGGGGGCGATGCCCGCCCCGGCCCGGCGGCCAAGTTAAAAAAATAAATAATCCCCGTTCAGTCTCAATGGCAGGGTGCGGGCCGGCCCAGCGGCGATTGCGGCGGGCAGCAGGCCTCTTGGACAGGTTGAGAGATAAAAAAATAATAATTCCCGTTCAGTCTCAATGGCAGGGTGCGGGCCGGCCCGGCGGCAATTGCGGCGGGCAGCAGGCCTCTTGGACAGGTTGAGAGATAAAAAAATAATAATTCCCATGCAGTCTCAATGGCGGGTTGCGGGCCGGGGAATAGGCCTCTTGGCCGGGGTGAATATGTTGGAACGCGGCGCGCGTAAATAGAAGCGGCTGGAGGTACCGGGGGCGAAGCCCGCCCCGGCCCGGAGGCCGAGTTAAAAAAAATAATAATCCCCGTTCAGTCTCAATGGCGGGGTGCGGGCCGGCCCGGCGGCGAGTGCGGCGGGCAGCAGGCCTCTTGGACAGGTTGAGAGATAAAAAAATAATAATTCCCGTGCAGTCTCAATGGCGGGGTGCGGGCCGGGGAATAGGCCTCTTGGCCGGGGTGAATATGTTGGAACGCGGCGCGCGTAAATAGAAGCGGCTGGAGGTACCGGGGGCGAAGCCCGCCCCGGCCCGGAGGCCGAGTTAAAAAAAATAATAATCCCCGTTCAGTCTCAATGGCGGGGTGCGGGCCGGCCCGGCGGCGAGTGCGGCGGGCAGCAGGCCTCTTGGACAGGTTGAGAGATAAAAAAATAATAATTCCCGTGCAGTCTCAATGGCGGGGTGCGGGCCGGGGAATAGGCCTCTTGGCCGGGGTGAATAGTGTTGGAACACGGCCCGCGGAAATAGTAGCGGCTGGAGGTACCGGGGGCGATGCCCGCCCCGGCCCGGCGGCCAAGTTAAAAAAATAAATAATCCCCGTTCAGTCTCAATGGCAGGGTGCGGGCCGGCCCAGCGGCGATTGCGGCGGGCAGCAGGCCTCTTGGACAGGTTGAGAGATAAAAAAATAATAATTCCCGTTCAGTCTCAATGGCAGGGTGCGGGCCGGCCCGGCGGCAATTGCGGCGGGCAGCAGGCCTCTTGGACAGGTTGAGAGATAAAAAAATAATAATTCCCATGCAGTCTCAATGGCGGGTTGCGGGCCGGGGAATAGGCCTCTTGGCCGGGGTGAATATGTTGGAACGCGGCGCCGTAAATAGAAGCGGCTGGAGGTACCGGGGGCGAAGCCCGCCCCGGCCCGGAGGCCGAGTTAAAAAAAATAATAATCCCCGTTCAGTCTCAATGGCGGGGTGCGGGCCGGCCCGGCGGCGAGTGCGGCGGGCAGCAGGCCTCTTGGACAGGTTGAGAGATAAAAAAATAATAATTCCCGTGCAGTCTCAATGGCGGGGTGCGGGCCGGGGAATAGGCCTCTTGGCCGGGGTGAATATGTTGGAACGCGGCGCGCGTAAATAGAAGCGGCTGTAGGTACCGGGGGCGAAGCCCGCCCCGGCCCGGAGGCCGAGTTAAAAAAAATAATAATCCCCGTTCAGTCTCAATGGCGGGGTGCGGGCCGGCCCGGCGGCGATTGCGGCGGGCAGCAGGCCTCTTGGACAGGTTGAGAGATAAAAAAATAATAATTCCCGTGCAGTCTCAATGGCGGGGTGCGGGCCGGGGAATAGGCCTCTTGGCCGGGGTGAATAGTGTTGGAACACGGCCTGCGGAAATAGTAGCGGCTGGAGGTACCGGGGGCGATGCCCGCCCCGGCCCGGCGGCCAAGTTAAAAAAATAAATAATCCTGTTCAGTCTCAATGGCAGGGTGCGGGCCGGCCCGGCGGCGATTGCGGCGGGCAGCAGGCCTCTTGGACAGGTTGAGAGATAAAAAAAAAATAATTCCCATGCAGTCTCAATGGCGGGGTGCGGGCCGGGGAATAGGCCTCTTGGCCGGGGTGAATATGTTGGAACGCGGCGCGCGTAAATAGAAGCGGCTGGAGGTACCGGGGGCGAAGCCCGCCCCGGCCCGGAGGCCGAGTTAAAAAAAATAATAATCCCCGTTAGTCTCAATGGCGGGGTGCGGGCCGGCCCGGCGGCGAGTGCGGCGGGCAGCAGGCCTCTTGGACAGGTTGAGAGATAAAAAAATAATAATTCCCGTGCAGTCTCAATGGCGGGGTGCGGGCCGGGGAATAGGCCTCTTGGCCGGGGTGAATATGTTGGAACGCGGCGCGCGTAAATAGAAGCGGCTGGAGGTACCGGGGGCGAAGCCCGCCCCGGCCCGGAGGCCGAGTTAAAAAAAATAATAATCCCCGTTCAGTCTCAATGGCGGGGTGCGGGCCGGCCCGGCGGCGAGTGCGGCGGGCAGCAGGCCTCTTGGACAGGTTGAGAGATAAAAAAATAATAATTCCCGTGCAGTCTCAATGGCGGGGTGCGGGCCGGGGAATAGGCCTCTTGGCCGGGGTGAATAGTGTTGGAACACGGCCCGCGGAAATAGTAGCGGCTGGAGGTACCGGGGGCGATGCCCGCCCCGGCCCGGCGGCCAAGTTAAAAAAATAAATAATCCCGTTCAGTCTCAATGGCAGGGTGCGGGCCGGCCCGGCGGCGATTGCGGCGGGCAGCAGGCCTCTTGGACAGGTTGAGAGATAAAAAAATAATAATTCCCATGCAGTCTCAATGGCGGGGTGCGGGCCGGGGAATAGGCCTCTTGGCCGGGGTGAATATGTTGGAACGCGGCGCGCGTAAATAGAAGCGGCTGGAGGTACCGGGGGCGAAGCCCGCCCCGGCCCGGAGGCCGAGTTAAAAAAAATAATAATCCCCGTTCAGTCTCAATGGCGGGGTGCGGGCCGGCCCGGCGCCGAGTGCGGCGGGCAGCAGGCCTCTTGGACAGGTTGAGAGATAAAAAAATAATAATTCCCGTGCAGTCTCAATGGCGGGGTGCGGGCCGGGGAATAGGCCTCTTGGCCGGGGTGAATATGTTGGAACGCGGCGCGCGTAAATAGAAGCGGCTGGAGGTACCGGGGGCGAAGCCCGCCCCGGCCCGGAGGCCGAGTTAAAAAAAATAATAATCCCCGTTCAGTCTCAATGGCGGGGTGCGGGCCGGCCCGGCGGCGAGTGCGGCGGGCAGCAGGCCTCTTGGACAGGTTGAGAGATAAAAAAATAATAATTCCCGTGCAGTCTCAATGGTGGGGTGCGGGCCGGGGAATAGGCCTCTTGGCCGGGGTGTAGATGTTGGAACGCGGCGCGCGTAAATAGAAGCGGCTGGAGGTACCGGGGGCGAAGCCCGCCCCGGCCCGGAGGCCGAGTTAAAAAAAATAATAATCCCCGTTCAGTCTCAATGGCGGGGTGCGGGCCGGCCCGGCGGCGATTGCGGCGGGCAGCAGGCCTCTTGGACAGGTTGAGAGATAAAAAAATAATAATTCCCGTGCAGTCTCAATGGCGGGGTGCGGGCCGGGGAATAGGCCTCTTGGCCGGGGTGAATAGTGTTGGAACACGGCCCGCGGAAATAGTAGCGGCTGGAGGTACCGGGGGCGATGCCCGCCCCGGCCCGGCGGCCAAGTTAAAAAAATAAATAATCCCGTTCAGTCTCAATGGCAGGGTGCGGGCCGGCCCGGCGGCGATTGCGGCGGGCAGCAGGCCTCTTGGACAGGTTGAGAGATAAAAAAATAATAATTCCCATGCAGTCTCAATGGCGGGGTGCGGGCCGGGGAATAGGCCTCTTGGCCGGGGTGAATATGTTGGAACGCGGCGCGCGTAAATAGAAGCGGCTGGAGGTACCGGGGGCGAAGCCCGCCCCGGCCCGGAGGCCGAGTTAAAAAAAATAATAATCCCCGTTCAGTCTCAATGGCGGGGTGCGGGCCGGCCCGGCGCCGAGTGCGGCGGGCAGCAGGCCTCTTGGACAGGTTGAGAGATAAAAAAATAATAATTCCCGTGCAGTCTCAATGGCGGGGTGCGGGCCGGGGAATAGGCCTCTTGGCCGGGGTGAATATGTTGGAACGCGGCGCGCGTAAATAGAAGCGGCTGGAGGTACCGGGGGCGAAGCCCGCCCCGGCCCGGAGGCCGAGTTAAAAAAAATAATAATCCCCGTTCAGTCTCAATGGCGGGGTGCGGGCCGGCCCGGCGGCGAGTGCGGCGGGCAGCAGGCCTCTTGGACAGGTTGAGAGATAAAAAAATAATAATTCCCGTGCAGTCTCAATGGTGGGGTGCGGGCCGGGGAATAGGCCTCTTGGCCGGGGTGTAGATGTTGGAACGCGGCGCGCGTAAATAGAAGCGGCTGGAGGTACCGGGGGCGAAGCCCGCCCCGGCCCGGAGGCCGAGTTAAAAAAAATAATAATCCCCGTTCAGTCTCAATGGCGGGGTGCGGGCCGGCCCGGCGGCGATTGCGGCGGGCAGCAGGCCTCTTGGACAGGTTGAGAGATAAAAAAATAATAATTCCCGTGCAGTCTCAATGGCGGGGTGCGGGCCGGGGAATAGGCCTCTTGGCCGGGGTGAATAGTGTTGGAACACGGCCCGCGGAAATAGTAGCGGCTGGAGGTACCGGGGGCGATGCCCGCCCCGGCCCGGCGGCCAAGTTAAAAAAATAAATAATCCCGTTCAGTCTCAATGGCAGGGTGCGGGCCGGCCCGGCGGCGATTGCGGCGGGCAGCAGGCCTCTTGGACAGGTTGAGAGATAAAAAAATAATAATTCCCATGCAGTCTCAATGGCGGGGTGCGGGCCGGGGAATAGGCCTCTTGGCCGGGGTGAATATGTTGGAACGCGGCGCGCGTAAATAGAAGCGGCTGGAGGTACCGGGGGCGAAGCCCGCCCCGGCCCGGAGGCCGAGTTAAAAAAAATAATAATCCCCGTTCAGTCTCAATGGCGGGGTGCGGGCCGGCCCGGCGGCGAGTGCGGCGGGCAGCAGGCCTCTTGGACAGGTTGAGAGATAAAAAAATAATAATTCCCGTGCAGTCTCAATGGCGGGGTGCGGGCCGGGGAATAGGCCTCTTGGCCGGGGTGAATATGTTGGAACGCGGCGCGCGTAAATAGAAGCGGCTGGAGGTACCGGGGGCGAAGCCCGCCCCGGCCCGGAGGCCGAGTTAAAAAAAATAATAATCCCCGTTCAGTCTCAATGGCGGGGTGCGGGCCGGCCCGGCGGCGAGTGCGGCGGGCAGCAGGCCTCTTGGACAGGTTGAGAGATAAAAAAATAATAATTCCCGTGCAGTCTCAATGGCGGGGTGCGGGCCGGGGAATAGGCCTCTTGGCCGGGGTGAATAGTGTTGGAACACGGCCCGCGGAAATAGTAGCGGCTGGAGGTACCGGGGGCGATGCCCGCCCCGGCCCGGCGGCCAAGTTAAAAAAATAAATAATCCCGTTCAGTCTCAATGGCAGGGTGCGGGCCGGCCCGGCGGCGATTGCGGCGGGCAGCAGGCCTCTTGGACAGGTTGAGAGATAAAAAAATAATAATTCCCATGCAGTCTCAATGGCGGGGTGCGGGCCGGGGAATAGGCCTCTTGGCCGGGGTGAATATGTTGGAACGCGGCGCGCGTAAATAGAAGCGGCTGGAGGTACCGGGGGCGAAGCCCGCCCCGGCCCGGAGGCCGAGTTAAAAAAAATAATAATCCCCGTTCAGTCTCAATGGCGGGGTGCGGGCCGGCCCGGCGCCGAGTGCGGCGGGCAGCAGGCCTCTTGGACAGGTTGAGAGATAAAAAAATAATAATTCCCGTGCAGTCTCAATGGCGGGGTGCGGGCCGGGGAATAGGCCTCTTGGCCGGGGTGAATATGTTGGAACGCGGCGCGCGTAAATAGAAGCGGCTGGAGGTACCGGGGGCGAAGCCCGCCCCGGCCCGGAGGCCGAGTTAAAAAAAATAATAATCCCCGTTCAGTCTCAATGGCGGGGTGCGGGCCGGCCCGGCGGCGAGTGCGGCGGGCAGCAGGCCTCTTGGACAGGTTGAGAGATAAAAAAATAATAATTCCCGTGCAGTCTCAATGGCGGGGTGCGGGCCGGGGAATAGGCCTCTTGGCCGGGGTGTAGATGTTGGAACGCGGCGCGCGTAAATAGAAGCGGCTGGAGGTACCGGGGGCGAAGCCCGCCCCGGCCCGGAGGCCGAGTTAAAAAAAATAATAATCCCCGTTCAGTCTCAATGGCGGGGTGCGGGCCGGCCCGGCGGCGATTGCGGCGGGCAGCAGGCCTCTTGGACAGGTTGAGAGATAAAAAAATAATAATTCCCGTGCAGTCTCAATGGCGGGGTGCGGGCCGGGGAATAGGCCTCTTGGCCGGGGTGAATAGTGTTGGAACACGGCCCGCGGAAATAGTAGCGGCTGGAGGTACCGGGGGCGATGCCCGCCCCGGCCCGGCGGCCAAGTTAAAAAAATAAATAATCCCGTTCAGTCTCAATGGCAGGGTGCGGGCCGGCCCGGCGGCGATTGCGGCGGGCAGCAGGCCTCTTGGACAGGTTGAGAGATAAAAAAATAATAATTCCCATGCAGTCTCAATGGCGGGGTGCGGGCCGGGGAATAGGCCTCTTGGCCGGGGTGAATATGTTGGAACGCGGCGCGCGTAAATAGAAGCGGCTGGAGGTACCGGGGGCGAAGCCCGCCCCGGCCCGGAGGCCGAGTTAAAAAAAATAATAATCCCCGTTCAGTCTCAATGGCGGGGTGCGGGCCGGCCCGGCGGCGAGTGCGGCGGGCAGCAGGCCTCTTGGACAGGTTGAGAGATAAAAAAATAATAATTCCCGTGCAGTCTCAATGGCGGGGTGCGGGCCGGGGAATAGGCCTCTTGGCCGGGGTGAATAGTGTTGGAACACGGCCCGCGGAAATAGTAGCGGCTGGAGGTACCGGGGGCGATGCCCGCCCCGGCCCGGCGGCCAAGTTAAAAAAATAAATAATCCCGTTCAGTCTCAATGGCAGGGTGCGGGCCGGCCCGGCGGCGATTGCGGCGGGCAGCAGGCCTCTTGGACAGGTTGAGAGATAAAAAAATAATAATTCCCATGCAGTCTCAATGGCGGGGTGCGGGCCGGGGAATAGGCCTCTTGGCCGGGGTGAATATGTTGGAACGCGGCGCGCGTAAATAGAAGCGGCTGGAGGTACCGGGGGCGAAGCCCGCCCCGGCCCGGAGGCCGAGTTAAAAAAAATAATAATCCCCGTTCAGTCTCAATGGCGGGGTGCGGGCCGGCCCGGCGCCGAGTGCGGCGGGCAGCAGGCCTCTTGGACAGGTTGAGAGATAAAAAAATAATAATTCCCGTGCAGTCTCAATGGCGGGGTGCGGGCCGGGGAATAGGCCTCTTGGCCGGGGTGAATATGTTGGAACGCGGCGCGCGTAAATAGAAGCGGCTGGAGGTACCGGGGGCGAAGCCCGCCCCGGCCCGGAGGCCGAGTTAAAAAAAATAATAATCCCCGTTCAGTCTCAATGGCGGGGTGCGGGCCGGCCCGGCGGCGAGTGCGGCGGGCAGCAGGCCTCTTGGACAGGTTGAGAGATAAAAAAATAATAATTCCCGTGCAGTCTCAATGGCGGGGTGCGGGCCGGGGAATAGGCCTCTTGGCCGGGGTGAATAGTGTTGGAACACGGCCCGCGGAAATAGTAGCGGCTGGAGGTACCGGGGGCGATGCCCGCCCGGGCCCGGCGGCCAAGTTAAAAAAATAAATAATCCCCGTTCAGTCTCAATGGCAGGGTGCGGGCCGGCCCGGCGGCGATTGCGGCGGGCAGCAGGCCTCTTGGACAGGTTGAGAGATAAAAAAATAATAATTCCCGTTCAGTCTCAATGGCAGGGTGCGGGCCGGCCCGGCGGCAATTGCGGCGGGCAGCAGGCCTCTTGGACAGGTTGAGAGATAAAAAAATAATAATTCCCGTGCAGTCTCAATGGCGGGGTGCGGGCCGGGGAATAGGCCTCTTGGCCGGGGCGAATAGTGTTGGAACACGGCCCGCGGGAATAGTAGCGGCTGGAGGTACCGGGGGCGATGCCCGCCCCGGCCCGGCGGCCAAGTTAAAAAAATAAATAATCCCCGTTCAGTCTCAATGGCAGGGTGCGGGCCGGCCCGGCGGCGATTGCGGCGGGCAGCAGGCCTCTTGGACAGGTTGAGAGATAAAAAAATAATAATTCCCGTGCAGTCTCAATGGCGGGGTGCGGGCCGGGGAATAGGCCTCTTGGCCGGGGTGAATAGTGTTGGAACACGGCCCGCGGAAATAGTAGCGGCTGGAGGTACCGGGGGCGATGCCCGCCCCGGGCCGGCGGCCAAGTTAAAAAAATAAATAATCCCCGTTCAGTCTCAATGGCAGGGTGCGGGCCGGCCCGGCGGCGAGTGCGGCGGGCAGCAGGCCTCTTGGACAGGTTGAGAGATAAAAAAATAATAATTCCCGTTCAGTCTCAATGGCAGGGTGCGGGCCGGCCAGGCGGCGATTGCGGCGGGCAGCAGGCCTCTTGGACAGGTTGAGAGATAAAAAAAATAATAATTCCCATGCAGTCTCAATGGCGGGGTGCGGGCCGGGGAATAGGCCTCTTGGCCGGGGTGAATATGTTGGAACGCGGCGCGCGTAAATAGAAGCGGCTGGAGGTACCGGGGGCGAAGCCCGCCCCGGCCCGGAGGCCCAGTTAAAAAAAATAATAATCCCCGTTCAGTCTCAATGGCGGGGTGCGGGCCGGCCCGGCGGCGAGTGCGGCGGGCAGCAGGACTCTTGGACAGGTTGAGAGATAAAAAAATAATAATTCCCGTGCAGTCTCAATGGCGGGGTGCGGGCCGGCCCGGCGGCGATTGCGGCGGGCAGCAGGCCTCTAGGACAGGTTGAGAGATAAAAAAATAATAATTCCCGTGCAGTCTCAATGGCGGGGTGCGGGCCGGGGAATAGGCCTCTTGGCCGGGGTGAATAGTGTTGGAACACGGCCCGCGGAAATAGTAGCGGCTGGAGGTACCGGGGGCGATGCCCGCCCCGGCCCGGCGGCCAAGTTAAAAAAATAAATAATCCCGTTCAGTCTCAATGGCAGGGTGCGGGCCGGCCCGGCGGCGATTGCGGCGGGCAGCAGGCCTCTTGGACAGGTTGAGAGATAAAAAAATAATAATTCCCGTGCAGTCTCAATGGCGGGGTGCGGGCCGGGGAATAGGCCTCTTGGCCGGGGTGAATATGTTGGAGCGGCGCGCGTAAATAGAAGCGGCTGGAGGTACCGGGGGCGAAGCCCGCCCCGGCCCGGAGGCCGAGTTAAAAAAAATAATAATCCCCGTTCAGTCTCAATGGCGGGGTGCGGGCCGGCCCGGCGGCGAGTGCGGTGGGCAGCAGGCCTCTTGGACAGGTTGAGAGATAAAAAAATAATAATTCCCGTGCAGTCTCAATGGCGGGGTGCGGGCCGGGGAATAGGCCTCTTGGCCGGGGTGAATAGTGTTGGAACACGGCCCGCGGAAATAGTAGCGGCTGGAGGTACCGGGGGCGATGCCCGCCCCGGCCCGGCGGCCAAGTTAAAAAAATAAATAATCCCGTTCAGTCTCAATGGCAGGGTGCGGGCCGGCCCGGCGGCGATTGCGGCGGGCAGCAGGCCTCTTGGACAGGTTGAGAGATAAAAAAAAAATAATTCCCATGCAGTCTCAATGGCGGGGTGCGGGCCGGGGAATAGGCCTCTTGGCCGGGGTGAATATGTTGGAACGCGGCGCCCGTAAATAGAAGCGGCTGGAGGTACCGGGGGCGAAGCCCGCCCCGGCCCGGAGGCCGAGTTAAAAAAAATAATAATCCCCGTTCAGTCTCAATGGCGGGGTGCGGGCCGGCCCGGCGGCGAGTGCGGCGGGCAGCAGGCCTCTTGGACAGGTTGAGAGATAAAAAAATAATAATTCCCGTGCAGTCTCAATGGCGGGGTGCGGGCCGGGGAATAGGCCTCTTGGCCGGGGTGAATATGTTGGAACGCGGCGCGCGTAAATAGAAGCGGCTGGAGGTACCGGGGGCGAAGCCCGCCCCGGCCCGGAGGCCGAGTTAAAAAAAATAATAATCCCCGTTCAGTCTCAATGGCGGGGTGCGGGCCGGCCCGGCGGCGAGTGCGGCGGGCAGCAGGCCTCTTGGACAGGTTGAGAGATAAAAAAATAATAATTCCCGTGCAGTCTCAATGGCGGGGTGCGGGCCGGGGAATAGGCCTCTTGGCCGGGGTGAATAGTGTTGGAACACGGCCCGCGGAAATAGTAGCGGCTGGAGGTACCGGGGGCGATGCCCGCCCCGGCCCGGCGGCCAAGTTAAAAAAATAAATAATCCCCGTTCAGTCTCAATGGCAGGGTGCGGGCCGGCCCGGCGGCGATTGCGGCGGGCAGCAGGCCTCTTGGACAGGTTGAGAGATAAAAAAATAATAATTCCCGTTCAGTCTCAATGGCAGGGTGCGGGCCGGCCCGGCGGCAATTGCGGCGGGCAGCAGGCCTCTTGGACAGGTTGAGAGATAAAAAAATAATAATTCCCATGCAGTCTCAATGGCGGGGTGCGGGCCGGGGAATAGGCCTCTTAGCCGGGGTGAATATGTTGGAACGCGGCGCGCGTAAATAGAAGCGGCTGGAGGTACCGGGGGCGAAGCCCGCCCCGGCCCGGAGGCCGAGTTAAAAAAAATAATAATCCCCGTTCAGTCTCAATGGCGGGGTGCGGGCCGGCCCGGCGGCGAGTGCGGCGGGCAGCAGGCCTCTTGGACAGGTTGAGAGATAAAAAAAATAATAATTCCCGTGCAGTCTCAATGGCGGGGTGCGGGCCGGGAAATAGGCCTCTTGGCCGGGGTGAATATGTTGGAACGCGGCGCGCGTAAATAGAAGCGGCTGGAGGTACCGGGGGCGAAGCCCGCCCCGGCCCGGAGGCCGAGTTAAAAAAAATAATAATCCCCGTTCAGTCTCAATGGCGGGGTGCGGGCCGGCCCGGCGGCGATTGCGGCGGGCAGCAGGCCTCTTGGACAGGTTGAGAGATAAAAAAATAATAATTCCCGTGCAGTCTCAATGGCGGGGTGCGGGCCGGGGAATAGGCCTCTTGGCCGGGGTGAATAGTGTTGGAACACGGCCCGCGGAAATAGTAGCGGCTGGAGGTACCGGGGGCGATGCCCGCCCCGGCCCGGCGGCCAAGTTAAAAAAATAAATAATCCCGTTCAGTCTCAATGGCAGGGTGCGGGCCGGCCCGGCGGCGATTGCGGCGGGCAGCAGGCCTCTTGGACAGGTTGAGAGATAAAAAAATAATAATTCCCATGCAGTCTCAATGGCGGGGTGCGGGCCGGGGAATAGGCCTCTTGGCCGGGGTGAATATGTTGGAACGCGGCGCGCGTAAATAGAAGCGGCTGGAGGTACCGGGGGCGAAGGCCGCCCCGGCCCGGAGGCCGAGTTAAAAAAAATAATAATCCCCGTTCAGTCTCAATGGCGGGGTGCGGGCCGGCCCGGCGGCGAGTGCGGCGGGCAGCAGGCCTCTTGGACAGGTTGAGAGATAAAAAAATAATAATTCCCGTGCAGTCTCAATGGCGGGGTGCGGGCCGGGGAATAGGCCTCTTGGCCGGGGTGAATATGTTGGAACGCGGCGCGCGTAAATAGAAGCGGCTGGAGGTACCGGGGGCGAAGCCCGCCCCGGCCCGGAGGCCGAGTTAAAAAAAATAATAATCCCCGTTCAGTCTCAATGGCGGGGTGCGGGCCGGCCCGGCGGCGAGTGCGGCGGGCAGCAGGCCTCTTGGACAGGTTGAGAGATAAAAAAATAATAATTCCCGTGCAGTCTCAATGGCGGGGTGCGGGCCGGGGAATAGGCCTCTTGGCCGGGGTGAATAGTGTTGGAACACGGCCCGCGGAAATAGTAGCGGCTGGAGGTACCGGGGGGGCGATGCCCGCCCGGGCCCGGCGGCCAAGTTAAAAAAATAAATAATCCCGTTCAGTCTCAATGGCAGGGTGCGGGCCGGCCCGGCGGCGATTGCGGCGGGCAGCAGGCCTCTTGGACAGGTTGAGAGATAAAAAAATAATAATTCCCGTTCAGTCTCAATGGCAGGGTGCGGGCCGGCCCGGCGGCAATTGCGGCGGGCAGCAGGCCTCTTGGACAGGTTGAGAGATAAAAAAATAATAATTCCCATGCAGTCTCAATGGCGGGGTGCGGGCCGGGGAATAGGCCTCTTGGCCGGGGTGAATATGTTGGAACGCGGCGCGCGTAAATAGAAGCGGCTGGAGGTACCGGGGGCGAAGCCCGCCCCGGCCCGGAGGCCGAGTTAAAAAAAAAAATAATCCCCGTTCAGTCTCAATGGCGGGGTGCGGGCCGGCCCGGCGGCGATTGCGGCGGGCAGCAGGCCTCTTGGACAGGTTGAGAGATAAAAAAATAATAATTCCCGTGCAGTCTCAATGGCGGGGTGCGGGCCGGGGAATAGGCCTCTTGGCCGGGGTGAATAGTGTTGGAACACGGCCCGCGGAAATAGTAGCGGCTGGAGGTACCGGGGGCGATGCCCGCCCCGGCCCGGCGGCCAAGTTAAAAAAATAAATAATCCCGTTCAGTCTCAATGGCAGGGTGCGGGCCGGCCCGGCGGCGATTGCGGCGGGCAGCAGGCCTCTTGGACAGGTTGAGAGATAAAAAAATAATAATTCCCATGCAGTCTCAATGGCGGGGTGCGGGCCGGGGAATAGGCCTCTTGGCCGGGGTGAATATGTTGGAACGCGGCGCGCGTAAATAGAAGCGGCTGGAGGTACCGGGGGCGAAGCCCGCCCCGGCCCGGAGGCCGAGTTAAAAAAAATAATAATCCCCGTTCAGTCTCAATGGCGGGGTGCGGGCCGGCCCGGCGGCGAGTGCGGCGGGCAGCAGGCCTCTTGGACAGGTTGAGAGATAAAAAAATAATAATTCCCGTGCAGTCTCAATGGCGGGGTGCGGGCCGGGGAATAGGCCTCTTGGCCGGGGTGAATATGTTGGAACACGGCGCGCGTAAATAGAAGCGGCTGGAGGTACCGGGGGCGAAGCCCGCCCCGGCCCGGAGGCCGAGTTAAAAAAAATAATAATCCCCGTTCAGTCTCAATGGCGGGGTGCGGGCCGGCCCGGTGGCGAGTGCGGCGGGCAGCAGGCCTCTTGGACAGGTTGAGAGATAAAAAAATAATAATTCCCGTGCAGTCTCAATGGCGGGGTGCAGGCCGGGGAATAGGCCTCTTGGCCGGGGTGAATAGTGTTGGAACACGGCCCGCGGAAATAGTAGCGGCTGGAGGTACCGGGGGCGATGCCCGCCCGGGCCCGGCGGCCAAGTTAAAAAAATAAATAATCCCCGTTCAGTCTCAATGGCAGGGTGCGGGCCGGCCCGGCGGCGATTGCGGCGGGCAGCAGGCCTCTTGGACAGGTTGAGAGATAAAAAAATAATAATTCCCGTTCAGTCTCAATGGCAGGGTGCGGGCCGGCCCGGCGGCAATTGCGGCGGGCAGCAGGCCTCTTGGACAGGTTGAGAGATAAAAAAATAATAATTCCCGTGCAGTCTCAATGGCGGGGTGCGGGCCGGGGAATAGGCCTCTTGGCCGGGGTGAATATGTTGGAACGCGGCGCGCGTAAATAGAAGCGGCTGGAGGTACCGGGGGCGAAGCCCGCCCCGGCCCGGAGGCCGAGTTAAAAAAAATAATAATCCCCGTTCAGTCTCAATGGCGGGGTGCGGGCCGGCCCGGCGGCGATTGCGGCGGGCAGCAGGCCTCTTGGACAGGTTGAGAGATAAAAAAATAATAATTCCCATGCAGTCTCAATGGCGGGGTGCGGGCCGGGGAATAGGCCTCTTGGCCGGGGTGAATATGTTGGAACGCGGCGCGCGTAAATAGAAGCGGCTGGAGGTACCGGGGGCGAAGCCCGCCCCGGCCCGGAGGCCCAGTTAAAAAAAATAATAATCCCCGTTCAGTCTCAATGGCGGGGTGCGGGCCGGCCCGGCGGCGAGTGCGGCGGGCAGCAGGCCTCTTGGACAGGTTGAGAGATAAAAAAATAATAATTCCCGTGCAGTCTCAATGGCGGGGTGCGGGCCGGCCCGGCGGCGATTGCGGCGGGCAGCAGGCCTCTTGGACAGGTTGAGAGATAAAAAAATAATAATTCCCGTGCAGTCTCAATGGCGGGGTGCGGGCCGGGGAATAGGCCTCTTGGCCGGGGTGAATAGTGTTGGAACACGGCCCGCGGAAATAGTAGCGGCTGGAGGTACCGGGGGCGATGCCCGCCCCGGCCCGGCGGCCAAGTTAAAAAAATAAATAATCCCGTTCAGTCTCAATGGCAGGGTGCGGGCCGGCCCGGCGGCGATTGCGGCGGGCAGCAGGCCTCTTGGACAGGTTGAGAGATAAAAAAATAATAATTCCCGTGCAGTCTCAATGGCGGGGTGCGGGCCGGGGAATAGGCCTCTTGGCCGGGGTGAATATGTTGGAACGCGGCGCGCGTAAATAGAAGCGGCTGGAGGTACCGGGGGCGAAGCCCGCCCCGGCCCGGAGGCCGAGTTAAAAAAAATAATAATCCCCGTTCAGTCTCAATGGCGGGGTGCGGGCCGGCCCGGCGGCGAGTGCGGTGGGCAGCAGGCCTCTTGGACAGGTTGAGAGATAAAAAAATAATAATTCCCGTGCAGTCTCAATGGCGGGGTGCGGGCCGGGGAATAGGCCTCTTGGCCGGGGTGAATAGTGTTGGAACACGGCCCGCGGAAATAGTAGCGGCTGGAGGTACCGGGGGCGATGCCCGCCCCGGCCCGGCGGCCAAGTTAAAAAAATAAATAATCCCGTTCAGTCTCAATGGCAGGGTGCGGGCCGGCCCGGCGGCGATTGCGGCGGGCAGCAGGCCTCTTGGACAGGTTGAGAGATAAAAAAAAAATAATTCCCATGCAGTCTCAATGGCGGGGTGCGGGCCGGGGAATAGGCCTCTTGGCCGGGGTGAATATGTTGGAACGCGGCGCGCGTAAATAGAAGCGGCTGGAGGTACCGGGGGCGAAGCCCGCCCCGGCCCGGAGGCCGAGTTAAAAAAAATAATAATCCCCGTTCAGTCTCAATGGCGGGGTGCGGGCCGGCCCGGCGGCGAGTGCGGCGGGCAGCAGGCCTCTTGGACAGGTTGAGAGATAAAAAAATAATAATTCCCGTGCAGTCTCAATGGCGGGGTGCGGGCCGGGGAATAGGCCTCTTGGCCGGGGTGAATATGTTGGAACGCGGCGCGCGTAAATAGAAGCGGCTGGAGGTACCGGGGGCGAAGCCCGCCCCGGCCCGGAGGCCGAGTTAAAAAAAATAATAATCCCCGTTCAGTCTCAATGGCGGGGTGCGGGCCGGCCCGGCGGCGAGTGCGGCGGGCAGCAGGCCTCTTGGACAGGTTGAGAGATAAAAAAATAATAATTCCCGTGCAGTCTCAATGGCGGGGTGCGGGCCGGGGAATAGGCCTCTTGGCCGGGGTGAATAGTGTTGGAACACGGCCCGCGGAAATAGTAGCGGCTGGAGGTACCGGGGGCGATGCCCGCCCCGGCCCGGCGGCCAAGTTAAAAAAATAAATAATCCCCGTTCAGTCTCAATGGCAGGGTGCGGGCCGGCCCGGCGGCGATTGCGGCGGGCAGCAGGCCTCTTGGACAGGTTGAGAGATAAAAAAATAATAATTCCCGTTCAGTCTCAATGGCAGGGTGCGGGCCGGCCCGGCGGCAATTGCGGCGGGCAGCAGGCCTCTTGGACAGGTTGAGAGATAAAAAAATAATAATTCCCATGCAGTCTCAATGGCGGGGTGCGGGCCGGGGAATAGGCCTCTTAGCCGGGGTGAATATGTTGGAACGCGGCGCGCGTAAATAGAAGCGGCTGGAGGTACCGGGGGCGAAGCCCGCCCCGGCCCGGAGGCCGAGTTAAAAAAAATAATAATCCCCGTTCAGTCTCAATGGCGGGGTGCGGGCCGGCCCGGCGGCGAGTGCGGCGGGCAGCAGGCCTCTTGGACAGGTTGAGAGATAAAAAAAATAATAATTCCCGTGCAGTCTCAATGGCGGGGTGCGGGCCGGGAAATAGGCCTCTTGGCCGGGGTGAATATGTTGGAACGCGGCGCGCGTAAATAGAAGCGGCTGGAGGTACCGGGGGCGAAGCCCGCCCCGGCCCGGAGGCCGAGTAAAAAAAAATAATAATCCCCGTTCAGTCTCAATGGCGGGGTGCGGGCCGGCCCGGCGGCGATTGCGGCGGGCAGCAGGCCTCTTGGACAGGTTGAGAGATAAAAAAATAATAATTCCCGTGCAGTCTCAATGGCGGGGTGCGGGCCGGGGAATAGGCCTCTTGGCCGGGGTGAATAGTGTTGGAACACGGCCCGCGGAAATAGTAGCGGCTGGAGGTACCGGGGGCGATGCCCGCCCCGGCCCGGCGGCCAAGTTAAAAAAATAAATAATCCCGTTCAGTCTCAATGGCAGGGTGCGGGCCGGCCCGGCGGCGATTGCGGCGGGCAGCAGGCCTCTTGGACAGGTTGAGAGATAAAAAAATAATAATTCCCATGCAGTCTCAATGGCGGGGTGCGGGCCGGGGAATAGGCCTCTTGGCCGGGGTGAATATGTTGGAACGCGGCGCGCGTAAATAGAAGCGGCTGGAGGTACCGGGGGCGAAGGCCGCCCCGGCCCGGAGGCCGAGTTAAAAAAAATAATAATCCCCGTTCAGTCTCAATGGCGGGGTGCGGGCCGGCCCGGCGGCGAGTGCGGCGGGCAGCAGGCCTCTTGGACAGGTTGAGAGATAAAAAAATAATAATTCCCGTGCAGTCTCAATGGCGGGGTGCGGGCCGGGGAATAGGCCTCTTGGCCGGGGTGAATATGTTGGAACGCGGCGCGCGTAAATAGAAGCGGCTGGAGGTACCGGGGGCGAAGCCCGCCCCGGCCCGGAGGCCGAGTTAAAAAAAATAATAATCCCCGTTCAGTCTCAATGGCGGGGTGCGGGCCGGCCCGGCGGCGAGTGCGGCGGGCAGCAGGCCTCTTGGACAGGTTGAGAGATAAAAAAATAATAATTCCCGTGCAGTCTCAATGGCGGGGTGCGGGCCGGGGAATAGGCCTCTTGGCCGGGGTGAATAGTGTTGGAACACGGCCCGCGGAAATAGTAGCGGCTGGAGGTACCGGGGGGCGATGCCCGCCCGGGCCCGGCGGCCAAGTTAAAAAAATAAATAATCCCGTTCAGTCTCAATGGCAGGGTGCGGGCCGGCCCGGCGGCGATTGCGGCGGGCAGCAGGCCTCTTGGACAGGTTGAGAGATAAAAAAATAATAATTCCCGTTCAGTCTCAATGGCAGGGTGCGGGCCGGCCCGGCGGCAATTGCGGCGGGCAGCAGGCCTCTTGGACAGGTTGAGAGATAAAAAAATAATAATTCCCATGCAGTCTCAATGGCGGGGTGCGGGCCGGGGAATAGGCCTCTTGGCCGGGGTGAATATGTTGGAACGCGGCGCGCGTAAATAGAAGCGGCTGGAGGTACCGGGGGCGAAGCCCGCCCCGGCCCGGAGGCCGAGTTAAAAAAAATAATAATCCCCGTTCAGTCTCAATGGCGGGGTGCGGGCCGGCCCGGCGGCGAGTGCGGCGGGCAGCAGGCCTCTTGGACAGGTTGAGAGATAAAAAAATAATAATTCCCGTGCAGTCTCAATGGCGGGGTGCGGGCCGGGGAATAGGCCTCTTGGCCGGGGTGAATATGTTGGAACGCGGCGCGCGTAAATAGAAGCGGCTGGAGGTACCGGGGGCGAAGCCCGCCCCGGCCCGGAGGCCGAGTTAAAAAAAATAATAATCCCCGTTCAGTCTCAATGGCGGGGTGCGGGCCGGCCCGGCGGCGAGTGCGGCGGGCAGCAGGCCTCTTGGACAGGTTGAGAGATAAAAAAATAATAATTCCCGTGCAGTCTCAATGGCGGGGTGCGGGCCGGGGAATAGGCCTCTTGGCCGGGGTGAATAGTGTTGGAACACGGCCCGCGGAAATAGTAGCGGCTGGAGGTACCGGGGGCGATGCCCGCCCGGCCCGGCGGCCAAGTTAAAAAAATAAATAATCCCCGTTCAGTCTCAATGGCAGGGTGCGGGCCGGCCCGGCGGCGATTGCGGCGGGCAGCAGGCCTCTTGGACAGGTTGAGAGATAAAAAAATAATAATTCCCGTTCAGTCTCAATGGCAGGGTGCGGGCCGGCCCGGCGGCAATTGCGGCGGGCAGCAGGCCTCTTGGACAGGTTGAGAGATAAAAAAATAATAATTCCCGTGCAGTCTCAATGGCGGGGTGCGGGCCGGGGAATAGGCCTGGCGCGCGTAAATAGAAGCGGCTGGAGGTACCGGGGGCGAAGCCCGCCCCGGCCCGGAGGCCGAGTTAAAAAAAATAATAATCCCCGTTCAGTCTCAATGGCGGGGTGCGGGCCGGCCCGGCGGCGAGTGCGGCGGGCAGCAGGCCTCTTGGACAGGTGTAGAGATAAAAAAATAATAATTCCCGTGCAGTCTCAATGGCGGGGTGCGGGCCGGGGAATAGGCCTCTTGGCCGGGGTGAATATGTTGGAACGCGGCGCGCGTAAATAGAAGCGGCTGGAGGTACCGGGGGCGAAGCCCGCCCCGGCCCGGAGGCCGAGTTAAAAAAAATAATAATCCCCGTTCAGTCTCAATGGCGGGGTGCGGGCCGGCCCGGCGGCGAGTGCGGCGGGCAGCAGGCCTCTTGGACAGGTTGAGAGATAAAAAAATAATAATTCCCGTGCAGTCTCAATGGCGGGGTGCGGGCCGGGGAATAGGCCTCTTGGCCGGGGTGTAGATGTTGGAACGCGGCGCGCGTAAATAGAAGCGGCTGGAGGTACCGGGGGCGAAGCCCGCCCCGGCCCGGAGGCCGAGTTAAAAAAAATAATAATCCCCGTTCAGTCTCAATGGCGGGGTGCGGGCCGGCCCGGCGGCGATTGCGGCGGGCAGCAGGCCTCTTGGACAGGTTGAGAGATAAAAAAATAATAATTCCCGTGCAGTCTCAATGGCGGGGTGCGGGCCGGGGAATAGGCCTCTTGGCCGGGGTGAATAGTGTTGGAACACGGCCCGCGGAAATAGTAGCGGCTGGAGGTACCGGGGGCGATGCCCGCCCCGGCCCGGCGGCCAAGTTAAAAAAATAAATAATCCCGTTCAGTCTCAATGGCAGGGTGCGGGCCGGCCCGGCGGCGATTGCGGCGGGCAGCAGGCCTCTTGGACAGGTTGAGAGATAAAAAAATAATAATTCCCATGCAGTCTCAATGGCGGGGTGCGGGCCGGGGAATAGGCCTCTTGGCCGGGGTGAATATGTTGGAACGCGGCGCGCGTAAATAGAAGCGGCTGGAGGTACCGGGGGCGATGCCCGCCCCGGCCCGGCGGCCAAGTTAAAAAAATAAATAATCCCCGTTCAGTCTCAATGGCAGGGTGCGGGCCGGCCCAGCGGCGATTGCGGCGGGCAGCAGGCCTCTTGGACAGGTTGAGAGATAAAAAAATAATAATTCCCGTTCAGTCTCAATGGCAGGGTGCGGGCCGGCCCGGCGGCAATTGCGGCGGGCAGCAGGCCTCTTGGACAGGTTGAGAGATAAAAAAATAATAATTCCCATGCAGTCTCAATGGCGGGGTGCGGGCCGGGGAATAGGCCTCTTGGCCGGGGTGAATATGTTGGAACGCGGCGCGCGTAAATAGAAGCGGCTGGAGGTACCGGGGGCGAAGCCCGCCCCGGCCCGGAGGCCGAGTTAAAAAAAATAATAATCCCCGTTCAGTCTCAATGGCGGGGTGCGGGCCGGCCCGGCGGCGAGTGCGGCGGGCAGCAGGCCTCTTGGACAGGTTGAGAGATAAAAAAATAATAATTCCCGTGCAGTCTCAATGGCGGGGTGCGGGCCGGGGAATAGGCCTCTTGGCCGGGGTGAATATGTTGGAACGCGGCGCGCGTAAATAGAAGCGGCTGTAGGTACCGGGGGCGAAGCCCGCCCCGGCCCGGAGGCCGAGTTAAAAAAAATAATAATCCCCGTTCAGTCTCAATGGCGGGGTGCGGGCCGGCCCGGCGGCGATTGCGGCGGGCAGCAGGCCTCTTGGACAGGTTGAGAGATAAAAAAATAATAATTCCCGTGCAGTCTCAATGGCGGGGTGCGGGCCGGGGAATAGGCCTCTTGGCCGGGGTGAATAGTGTTGGAACACGGCCTGCGGAAATAGTAGCGGCTGGAGGTACCGGGGGCGATGCCCGCCCCGGCCCGGCGGCCAAGTTAAAAAAATAAATAATCCTGTTCAGTCTCAATGGCAGGGTGCGGGCCGGCCCGGCGGCGATTGCGGCGGGCAGCAGGCCTCTTGGACAGGTTGAGAGATAAAAAAAAAATAATTCCCATGCAGTCTCAATGGCGGGGTGCGGGCCGGGGAATAGGCCTCTTGGCCGGGGTGAATATGTTGGAACGCGGCGCGCGTAAATAGAAGCGGCTGGAGGTACCGGGGGCGAAGCCCGCCCCGGCCCGGAGGCCGAGTTAAAAAAAATAATAATCCCCGTTAGTCTCAATGGCGGGGTGCGGGCCGGCCCGGCGGCGAGTGCGGCGGGCAGCAGGCCTCTTGGACAGGTTGAGAGATAAAAAAATAATAATTCCCGTGCAGTCTCAATGGCGGGGTGCGGGCCGGGGAATAGGCCTCTTGGCCGGGGTGAATATGTTGGAACGCGGCGCGCGTAAATAGAAGCGGCTGGAGGTACCGGGGGCGAAGCCCGCCCCGGCCCGGAGGCCGAGTTAAAAAAAATAATAATCCCCGTTCAGTCTCAATGGCGAGGTGCGGGCCGGCCCGGCGGCGAGTGCGGTGGGCAGCAGGCCTCTTGGACAGGTTGAGAGATAAAAAAATAATAATTCCCGTGCAGTCTCAATGGCGGGGTGCGGGCGGGGGAATAGGCCTCTTGGCCGGGGTGAATAGTGTTGGAACACGGCCCGCGGAAATAGTAGCGGCTGGAGGTACCGGGGGCGATGCCCGCCCCGGCCCGGCGGCCAAGTTAAAAAAATAAATAATCCCGTTCAGTCTCAATGGCAGGGTGCGGGCCGGCCCGGCGGCGATTGCGGCGGGCAGCAGGCCTCTTGGACAGGTTGAGAGATAAAAAAAAAATAATTCCCATGCAGTCTCAATGGCGGGGTGCGGGCCGGGGAATAGGCCTCTTGGCCGGGGTGAATATGTTGGAACGCGGCGCGCGTAAATAGAAGCGGCTGGAGGTACCGGGGGCGAAGCCCGCCCCGGCCCGGAGGCCGAGTTAAAAAAAATAATAATCCCCGTTCAGTCTCAATGGCGGGGTGCGGGCCGGCCCGGCGGCGAGTGCGGCGGGCAGCAGGCCTCTTGGACAGGTTGAGAGATAAAAAAATAATAATTCCCGTGCAGTCTCAATGGCGGGGTGCGGGCCGGGGAATAGGCCTCTTGGCCGGGGTGAATATGTTGGAACGCGGCGCGCGTAAATAGAAGCGGCTGGAGGTACCGGGGGCGAAGCCCGCCCCGGCCCGGAGGCCGAGTTAAAAAAAATAATAATCCCCGTTCAGTCTCAATGGCGGGGTGCGGGCCGGCCCGGCGGCGAGTGCGGTGGGCAGCAGGCCTCTTGGACAGGTTGAGAGATAAAAAAATAATAATTCCCGTGCAGTCTCAATGGCGGGGTGCGGGCCGGGGAATAGGCCTCTTGGCCGGGGTGAATAGTGTTGGAACACGGCCCGCGGAAATAGTAGCGGCTGGAGGTACCGGGGGCGATGCCCGCCCCGGCCCGGCGGCCAAGTTAAAAAAATAAATAATCCCGTTCAGTCTCAATGGCAGGGTGCGGGCCGGCCCGGCGGCGATTGCGGCGGGCAGCAGGCCTCTTGGACAGGTTGAGAGATAAAAAAAAAATAATTCCCATGCAGTCTCAATGGCGGGGTGCGGGCCGGGGAATAGGCCTCTTGGCCGGGGTGAATATGTTGGAACGCGGCGCGTGTAAATAGAAGCGGCTGGAGGTACCGGGGGCGAAGCCCGCCCCGGCCCGGAGGCCGAGTTAAAAAAAATAATAATCCCCGTTCAGTCTCAATGGCGGGGTGCGGGCCGGCCCGGCGGCGAGTGCGGCGGGCAGCAGGCCTCTTGGACAGGTTGAGAGATAAAAAAATAATAATTCCCGTGCAGTCTCAATGGCGGGGTGCGGGCCGGGGAATAGGCCTCTTGGCCGGGGTGAATATGTTGGAACGCGGCGCGCGTAAATAGAAGCGGCTGGAGGTACCGGGGGCGAAGCCCGCCCCGGCCCGGAGGCCGAGTTAAAAAAAATAATAATCCCCGTTCAGTCTCAATGGCGGGGTGCGGGCCGGCCCGGCGGCGAGTGCGGCGGGCAGCAGGCCTCTTGGACAGGTTGAGAGATAAAAAAATAATAATTCCCGTGCAGTCTCAATGGCGGGGTGCGGGCCGGGGAATAGGCCTCTTGGCCGGGGTGAATAGTGTTGGAACACGGCCCGCGGAAATAGTAGCGGCTGGAGGTACCGGGGGCGATGCCCGCCCCGGCCCGGCGGCCAAGTTAAAAAAATAAATAATCCCCGTTCAGTCTCAATGGCAGGGTGCGGGCCGGCCCGGCGGCGATTGCGGCGGGCAGCAGGCCTCTTGGACAGGTTGAGAGATAAAAAAATAATAATTCCCGTTCAGTCTCAATGGCAGGGTGCGGGCCGGCCCGGCGGCAATTGCGGCGGGCAGCAGGCCTCTTGGACAGGTTGAGAGATAAAAAAATAATAATTCCCGTGCAGTCTCAATGGCGGGGTGCGGGCCGGGGAATAGGCCTCTTGGCCGGGGTGAATAGTGTTGGAACACGGCCCGCGGATATAGTAGCGGCTGGAGGTACCGGGGAGGATGCCCGCCCCGGGCCGGCGGCCAAGTTAAAAAAATAAATAATCCCGTTCAGTCTCAATGGCAGGGTGCGGGCCGGCCCGGCGGCGAGTGCGGCGGGCAGCAGGCCTCTTGGACAGGTTGAGAGATAAAAAAATAATAATTCCCGTTCAGTCTCAATGGCAGGGTGCGGGCCGGCCCGGCGGCGATTGCGGCGGGCAGCAGGCCTCTTGGACAGGTTGAGAGATAAAAAAATAATAATTCCCATGCAGTCTCAATGGCGGGGTGCGGTCCGGGGAATAGGCCTCTTGGCCGGGGTGAATATGTTGGAACGCGGCGCGCGTAAATAGAAGCGGCTGGAGGTACCGGGGGCGAAGCCCGCCCCGGCCCGGAGGCCGAGTTAAAAAAAATAATAATCCCCGTTCAGTCTCAATGGCGGGGTGCGGGCCGGCCCGGCGGCGAGTGCGGCGGGCAGCAGGCCTCTTGGACAGGTTGAGAGATAAAAAAATAATAATTCCGGTGCAGTCTCAATGGCGGGGTGCGGGCCGGGGAATAGGCCTCTTGGCCGGGGTGAATAGTGTTGGAACACGGCCCGCGGGAATAGTAGCGGCTGGAGGTACCGGGGGGCGATGCCCGCCCCGGCCCGGCGGCCAAGTTAAAAAAATAAATAATCCCCGTTCAGTCTCAATGGCAGGGTGCGGGCCGGCCCGGCGGCGATTGCGGCGGGCAGCAGGCCTCTTGGACAGGTTGAGAGATAAAAAAATAATAATTCCCATGCAGTCTCAATGGCGGGGTGCGGGCCGGGGAATAGGCCTCTTGGCCGGGGTGAATATGTTGGAACGCGGCGCGCGTAAATAGAAGCGGCTGGAGGTACCGGGGGCGAAGCCCGCCCCGGCCCGGAGGCCGAGTTAAAAAAAATAATAATCCCCGTTCAGTCTCAATGGCGGGGTGCGGGCCGGCCCGGCGGCGAGTGCGGCGGGCAGCAGGCCTCTTGGACAGGTTGAGAGATAAAAAAATAATAATTCCCGTGCAGTCTCAATGGCGGGGTGCGGGCCGGGGAATAGGCCTCTTGGCCGGGGTGAATATGTTGGAACGCGGCGCGCGTAAATAGAAGCGGCTGGAGGTACCGGGGGCGAAGCCCGCCCCGGCCCGGAGGCCGAGTTAAAAAAAATAATAATCCCCGTTCAGTCTCAATGGCGGGGTGCGGGCCGGCCCGGCGGCGAGTGCGGCGGGCAGCAGGCCTCTTGGACACGTTGAGAGATAAAAAAATAATAATTCCCGTGCAGTCTCAATGGCGGGGTGCGGGCCGGGGAATAGGCCTCTTGGCCGGGGTGAATAGTGTTGGAACACGGCCCGCGGAAATAGTAGCGGCTGGAGGTACCGGGGGCGATGCCCGCCCCGGCCCGGCGGCCAAGTTAAAAAAATAAATAATTCCGTTCAGTCTCAATGGCAGGGTGCGGGCCGGCCCGGCGGCGATTGCGGCGGGCAGCAGGCCTCTTGGACAGGTTGAGAGATAAAAAAATAATAATTCCCATGCAGTCTCAATGGCGGGGTGCGGGCCGGGGAATAGGCCTCTTGGCCGGGGTGAATATGTTGGAACGCGGCGCGCGTAAATAGAAGCGGCTGGAGGTACCGGGGGCGAAGCCCGCCCCGGCCCGGAGGCCGAGTTAAAAAAAATAATAATCCCCGTTCAGTCTCAATGGCGGGGTGCGGGCCGGCCCGGCGGCGAGTGCGGTGGGCAGCAGGCCTCTTGGACAGGTTGAGAGATAAAAAAATAATAATTCCCGTGCAGTCTCAATGGCGGGGTGCGGGCCGGGGAATAGGCCTCTTGGCCGGGGTGAATAGTGTTGGAACACGGCCCGCGGAAATAGTAGCGGCTGGAGGTACCGGGGGCGATGCCCGCCCCGGCCCGGCGGCCAAGTTAAAAAAATAAATAATCCCGTTCAGTCTCAATGGCAGGGTGCGGGCCGGCCCGGCGGCGATTGCGGCGGGCAGCAGGCCTCTTGGACAGGTTGAGAGATAAAAAAAAAATAATTCCCATGCAGTCTCAATGGCGGGGTGCGGGCCGGGGAATAGGCCTCTTGGCCGGGGTGAATATGTTGGAACGCGGCGCGCGTAAATAGAAGCGGCTGGAGGTACCGGGGGCGAAGCCCGCCCCGGCCCGGAGGCCGAGTTAAAAAAAATAATAATCCCCGTTCAGTCTCAATGGCGGGGTGCGGGCCGGCCCGGCGGCGAGTGCGGCGGGCAGCAGGCCTCTTGGACAGGTTGAGAGATAAAAAAATAATAATTCCCGTGCAGTCTCAATGGCGGGGTGCGGGCCGGGGAATAGGCCTCTTGGCCGGGGTGAATATGTTGGAACGCGGCGCGCGTAAATAGAAGCGGCTGGAGGTACCGGGGGCGAAGCCCGCCCCGGCCCGGAGGCCGAGTTAAAAAAAATAATAATCCCCGTTCAGTCTCAATGGCGGGGTGCGGGCCGGCCCGGCGGCGAGTGCGGCGGGCAGCAGGCCTCTTGGACAGGTTGAGAGATAAAAAAATAATAATTCCCGTGCAGTCTCAATGGCGGGGTGCGGGCCGGGGAATAGGCCTCTTGGCCGGGGTGAATAGTGTTGGAACACGGCCCGCGGAAATAGTAGCGGCTGGAGGTACCGGGGGCGATGCCCGCCCCGGCCCGGCGGCCAAGTTAAAAAAATAAATAATCCCCGTTCAGTCTCAATGGCAGGGTGCGGGCCGGCCCGGCGGCGATTGCGGCGGGCAGCAGGCCTCTTGGACAGGTTGAGAGATAAAAAAATAATAATTCCCGTTCAGTCTCAATGGCAGGGTGCGGGCCGGCCCGGCGGCAATTGCGGCGGGCAGCAGGCCTCTTGGACAGGTTGAGAGATAAAAAAATAATAATTCCCATGCAGTCTCAATGGCGGGGTGCGGGCCGGGGAATAGGCCTCTTAGCCGGGGTGAATATGTTGGAACGCGGCGCGCGTAAATAGAAGCGGCTGGAGGTACCGGGGGCGAAGCCCGCCCCGGCCCGGAGGCCGAGTTAAAAAAAATAATAATCCCCGTTCAGTCTCAATGGCGGGGTGCGGGCCGGCCCGGCGGCGAGTGCGGCGGGCAGCAGGCCTCTTGGACAGGTTGAGAGATAAAAAAAATAATAATTCCCGTGCAGTCTCAATGGCGGGGTGCGGGCCGGGAAATAGGCCTCTTGGCCGGGGTGAATATGTTGGAACGCGGCGCGCGTAAATAGAAGCGGCTGGAGGTACCGGGGGCGAAGCCCGCCCCGGCCCGGAGGCCGAGTAAAAAAAAATAATAATCCCCGTTCAGTCTCAATGGCGGGGTGCGGGCCGGCCCGGCGGCGATTGCGGCGGGCAGCAGGCCTCTTGGACAGGTTGAGAGATAAAAAAATAATAATTCCCGTGCAGTCTCAATGGCGGGGTGCGGGCCGGGGAATAGGCCTCTTGGCCGGGGTGAATAGTGTTGGAACACGGCCCGCGGAAATAGTAGCGGCTGGAGGTACCGGGGGCGATGCCCGCCCCGGCCCGGCGGCCAAGTTAAAAAAATAAATAATCCCGTTCAGTCTCAATGGCAGGGTGCGGGCCGGCCCGGCGGCGATTGCGGCGGGCAGCAGGCCTCTTGGACAGGTTGAGAGATAAAAAAATAATAATTCCCATGCAGTCTCAATGGCGGGGTGCGGGCCGGGGAATAGGCCTCTTGGCCGGGGTGAATATGTTGGAACGCGGCGCGCGTAAATAGAAGCGGCTGGAGGTACCGGGGGCGAAGGCCGCCCCGGCCCGGAGGCCGAGTTAAAAAAAATAATAATCCCCGTTCAGTCTCAATGGCGGGGTGCGGGCCGGCCCGGCGGCGAGTGCGGCGGGCAGCAGGCCTCTTGGACAGGTTGAGAGATAAAAAAATAATAATTCCCGTGCAGTCTCAATGGCGGGGTGCGGGCCGGGGAATAGGCCTCTTGGCCGGGGTGAATATGTTGGAACGCGGCGCGCGTAAATAGAAGCGGCTGGAGGTACCGGGGGCGAAGCCCGCCCCGGCCCGGAGGCCGAGTTAAAAAAAATAATAATCCCCGTTCAGTCTCAATGGCGGGGTGCGGGCCGGCCCGGCGGCGAGTGCGGCGGGCAGCAGGCCTCTTGGACAGGTTGAGAGATAAAAAAATAATAATTCCCGTGCAGTCTCAATGGCGGGGTGCGGGCCGGGGAATAGGCCTCTTGGCCGGGGTGAATAGTGTTGGAACACGGCCCGCGGAAATAGTAGCGGCTGGAGGTACCGGGGGGCGATGCCCGCCCGGGCCCGGCGGCCAAGTTAAAAAAATAAATAATCCCGTTCAGTCTCAATGGCAGGGTGCGGGCCGGCCCGGCGGCGATTGCGGCGGGCAGCAGGCCTCTTGGACAGGTTGAGAGATAAAAAAATAATAATTCCCGTTCAGTCTCAATGGCAGGGTGCGGGCCGGCCCGGCGGCAATTGCGGCGGGCAGCAGGCCTCTTGGACAGGTTGAGAGATAAAAAAATAATAATTCCCATGCAGTCTCAATGGCGGGGTGCGGGCCGGGGAATAGGCCTCTTGGCCGGGGTGAATATGTTGGAACGCGGCGCGCGTAAATAGAAGCGGCTGGAGGTACCGGGGGCGAAGCCCGCCCCGGCCCGGAGGCCGAGTTAAAAAAAATAATAATCCCCGTTCAGTCTCAATGGCGGGGTGCGGGCCGGCCCGGCGGCGAGTGCGGCGGGCAGCAGGCCTCTTGGACAGGTTGAGAGATAAAAAAATAATAATTCCCGTGCAGTCTCAATGGCGGGGTGCGGGCCGGGGAATAGGCCTCTTGGCCGGGGTGAATATGTTGGAACGCGGCGCGCGTAAATAGAAGCGGCTGGAGGTACCGGGGGCGAAGCCCGCCCCGGCCCGGAGGCCGAGTTAAAAAAAATAATAATCCCCGTTCAGTCTCAATGGCGGGGTGCGGGCCGGCCCGGCGGCGAGTGCGGCGGGCAGCAGGCCTCTTGGACAAGTTGAGAGATAAAAAAATAATAATTCCCGTGCAGTCTCAATGGCGGGGTGCGGGCCGGGGAATAGGCCTCTTGGCCGGGGTGAATAGTGTTGGAACACGGCCCGCGGAAATAGTAGCGGCTGGAGGTACCGGGGGCGATGCCCGCCCGGGCCCGGCGGCCAAGTTAAAAAAATAAATAATCCCGTTCAGTCTCAATGGCAGGGTGCGGGCCGGCCCGGCGGCGATTGCGGCGGGCAGCAGGCCTCTTGGACAGGTTGAGAGATAAAAAAATAATAATTCCCGTTCAGTCTCAATGGCAGGGTGCGGGCCGGCCCGGCGGCAATTGCGGCGGGCAGCAGGCCTCTTGGACAGGTTGAGAGATAAAAAAATAATAATTCCCATGCAGTCTCAATGGCGGGGTGCGGGCCGGGGAATAGGCCTCTTGGCCGGGGTGAATATGTTGGAACGCGGCGCGCGTAAATAGAAGCGGCTGGAGGTACCGGGGGCGAAGCCCGCCCCGGCCCGGAGGCCGAGTTAAAAAAAATAATAATCCCCGTTCAGTCTCAATGGCGGGGTGCGGGCCGGCCCGGCGGCGAGTGCGGCGGGCAGCAGGCCTCTTGGACAGGTTGAGAGATAAAAAAATAATAATTCCCGTGCAGTCTCAATGGCGGGGTGCGGGCCGGGGAATAGGCCTCTTGGCCGGGGTGTAGATGTTGGAACGCGGCGCGCGTAAATAGAAGCGGCTGGAGGTACCGGGGGCGAAGCCCGCCCCGGCCCGGAGGCCGAGTTAAAAAAAATAATAATCCCCGTTCAGTCTCAATGGCGGGGTGCGGGCCGGCCCGGCGGCGATTGCGGCGGGCAGCAGGCCTCTTGGACAGGTTGAGAGATAAAAAAATAATAATTCCCGTGCAGTCTCAATGGCGGGGTGCGGGCCGGGGAATAGGCCTCTTGGCCGGGGTGAATAGTGTTGGAACACGGCCCGCGGAAATAGTAGCGGCTGGAGGTACCGGGGGCGATGCCCGCCCCGGCCCGGCGGCCAAGTTAAAAAAATAAATAATCCCGTTCAGTCTCAATGGCAGGGTGCGGGCCGGCCCGGCGGCGATTGCGGCGGGCAGCAGGCCTCTTGGACAGGTTGAGAGATAAAAAAATAATAATTCCCATGCAGTCTCAATGGCGGGGTGCGGGCCGGGGAATAGGCCTCTTGGCCGGGGTGAATATGTTGGAACGCGGCGCGCGTAAATAGAAGCGGCTGGAGGTACCGGGGGCGAAGCCCGCCCCGGCCCGGAGGCCGAGTTAAAAAAAATAATAATCCCCGTTCAGTCTCAATGGCGGGGTGCGGGCCGGCCCGGCGGCGAGTGCGGCGGGCAGCAGGCCTCTTGGACAGGTTGAGAGATAAAAAAATAATAATTCCCGTGCAGTCTCAATGGCGGGGTGCGGGCCGGGGAATAGGCCTCTTGGCCGGGGTGAATATGTTGGAACGCGGCGCGCGTAAATAGAAGCGGCTGGAGGTACCGGGGGCGAAGCCCGCCCCGGCCCGGAGGCCGAGTTAAAAAAAATAATAATCCCCGTTCAGTCTCAATGGCGGGGTGCGGGCCGGCAAGCGGCGAGTGCGGCGGGCAGCAGGCCTCTTGGACAGGTTGAGAGATAAAAAAATAATAATTCCCGTGCAGTCTCAATGGCGGGGTGCGGGCCGGGGAATAGGCCTCTTGGCCGGGGTGAATAGTGTTGGAACACGGCCCGCGGAAATAGTAGCGGCTGGAGGTACCGGGGGCGATGCCCGCCCCGGCCCGGCGGCCAAGTTAAAAAAATAAATAATCCCGTTCAGTCTCAATGGCAGGGTGCGGGCCGGCCCGGCGGCGATTGCGGCGGGCAGCAGGCCTCTTGGACAGGTTGAGAGATAAAAAAATAATAATTCCCATGCAGTCTCAATGGCGGGGTGCGGGCCGGGGAATAGGCCTCTTGGCCGGGGTGAATATGTTGGAACGCGGCGCGCGTAAATAGAAGCGGCTGGAGGTACCGGGGGCGAAGCCCGCCCCGGCCCGGAGGCCGAGTTAAAAAAAATAATAATCCCCGTTCAGTCTCAATGGCGGGGTGCGGGCCGGCCCGGCGGCGAGTGCGGCGGGCAGCAGGCCTCTTGGACAGGTTGAGAGATAAAAAAATAATAATTCCGGTGCAGTCTCAATGGCGGGGTGCGGGCCGGGGAATAGGCCTCTTGGCCGGGGTGAATAGTGTTGGAACACGGCCCGCGGGAATAGTAGCGGCTGGAGGTACCGGGGGGCGATGCCCGCCCCGGCCCGGCGGCCAAGTTAAAAAAATAAATAATCCCCGTTCAGTCTCAATGGCAGGGTGCGGGCCGGCCCGGCGGCGATTGCGGCGGGCAGCAGGCCTCTTGGACAGGTTGAGAGATAAAAAAATAATTCCCGTGCAGTCTCAATGGCGGGGTGCGGGCCGGGGAATAGGCCTCTTGGCCGGGGTGAATAGTGTTGGAACACGGCCCGCGGAAATAGTAGCGGCTGGAGGTACCGGGGGCGATGCCCGCCCCGGGCCGGCGGCCAAGTTAAAAAAATAAATAATCCCCGTTCAGTCTCAATGGCAGGGTGCGGGCCGGCCCGGCGGCGAGTGCGGCGGGCAGCAGGCCTCTTGGACAGGTTGAGAGATAAAAAAATAATAATTCCCGTTCAGTCTCAATGGCAGGGTGCGGGCCGGCCAGGCGGCGATTGCGGCGGGCAGCAGGCCTCTTGGACAGGTTGAGAGATAAAAAAATAATAATTCCCATGCAGTCTCAATGGCGGGGTGCGGGCCGGGGAATAGGCCTCTTGGCCGGGGTGAATATGTTGGAACGCAGCGCGCGTAAATAGAAGCGGCTGGAGGTACCGGGGGCGAAGCCCGCCCCGGCCCGGAGGCCCAGTTAAAAAAAATAATAATCCCCGTTCAGTCTCAATGGCGGGGTGCGGGCCGGCCCGGCGGCGAGTGCGGCGGGCAGCAGGCCTCTTGGACAGGTTGAGAGATAAAAAAATAATAATTCCCGTGCAGTCTCAATGGCGGGGTGCGGGCCGGCCCGGCGGCGATTGCGGCGGGCAGCAGGCCTCTTGGACAGGTTGAGAGATAAAAAAATAATAATTCCCGTGCAGTCTCAATGGCGGGGTGCGGGCCGGGGAATAGGCCTCTTGGCCGGGGTGAATAGTGTTGGAACACGGCCCGCGGAAATAGTAGCGGCTGGAGGTACCGGGGGCGATGCCCGCCCCGGCCCGGCGGCCAAGTTAAAAAAATAAATAATCCCGTTCAGTCTCAATGGCAGGGTGCGGGCCGGCCCGGCGGCGATTGCGGCGGGCAGCAGGCCTCTTGGACAGGTTGAGAGATAAAAAAAAAATAATTCCCATGCAGTCTCAATGGCGGGGTGCGGGCCGGGGAATAGGCCTCTTGGCCGGGGTGAATATGTTGGAACGCGGCGCGCGTAAATAGAAGCGGCTGGAGGTATCGGGGGCGAAGCCCGCCCCGGCCCGGAGGCCGAGTTAAAAAAAATAATAATCTCCGTTCAGTCTCAATGGCGGGGTGCGGGCCGGCCCGGCGGCGAGTGCAGCGGGCAGCAGGCCTCTTGGACAGGTTGAGAGATAAAAAAAATAATAATTCCCGTGCAGTCTCAATGGCGGGGTGCGGGCCGGGGAATAGGCCTCTTGGCCGGGGTGAATATGTTGGAACGCGGCGCGCGTAAATAGAAGCGGCTGGAGGTACCGGGGGCGAAGCCCGCCCCGGCCCGGAGGCCGAGTTAAAAAAAATAATAATCCCCGTTCAGTCTCAAAGGCGGGGTGCGGGCCGGCCCGGCGGCGAATGCGGTGGGCAGCAGGCCTCTTGGACAGGTTGAGAGATAAAAAAATAATAATTCCCGTGCAGTCTCAATGGCGGGGTGCGGGCCGGGGAATAGGCCTCTTGGCCGGGGTGAATAGTGTTGGAACACGGCCCGCGGAAATAGTAGCGGCTGGAGGTACCGGGGGCGATGCCCGCCCCGGCCCGGCGGCCAAGTTAAAAAAATAAATAATCCCGTTCAGTCTCAATGGCAGGGTGCGGGCCGGCCCGGCGGCGATTGCGGCGGGCAGCAGGCCTCTTGGACAGGTTGAGAGATAAAAAAAAAATAATTCCCATGCAGTCTCAATGGCGGGGTGCGGGCCGGGGAATAGGCCTCTTGGCCGGGGTGAATAGTGTTGGAACACGGCCCGCGGAAATAGTAGCGGCTGGAGGTACCGGGGGCGAAGCCCGCCCCGGCCCGGAGGCCGAGTTAAAAAAAATAATAATCCCCGTTCAGTCTCAATGGCGGGGTGCGGGCCGGCCCGGCGGCGAGTGCGGCGGGCAGCAGGCCTCTTGGACAGGTTGAGAGATAAAAAAATAATAATTCCCGTGCAGTCTCAATGGCGGGGTGCGGGCCGGGGAATAGGCCTCTTGGCCGGGGTGAATAGTGTTGGAACACGGCCCGCGGAAATAGTAGCGGCTGGAGGTACCGGGGGCGATGCCCGCCCCGGCCCGGCGGCCAAGTTAAAAAAATAAATAATCCCCGTTCAGTCTCAATGGCAGGGTGCGGGCCGGCCCAGCGGCGATTGCGGCGGGCAGCAGGCCTCTTGGACAGGTTGAGAGATAAAAAAATAATAATTCCCGTTCAGTCTCAATGGCAGGGTGCGGGCCGGCCCGGCGGCAATTGCGGCGGGCAGCAGGCCTCTTGGACAGGTTGAGAGATAAAAAAATAATAATTCCCATGCAGTCTCAATGGCGGGGTGCGGGCCGGGGAATAGGCCTCTTGGCCGGGGTGAATATGTTGGAACGCGGCGCGCGTAAATAGAAGCGGCTGGAGGTACCGGGGGCGAAGCCCGCCCCGGCCCGGAGGCCGAGTTAAAAAAAATAATAATCCCCGTTCAGTCTCAATGGCGGGGTGCGGGCCGGCCCGGCGGCGAGTGCGGCGGGCAGCAGGCCTCTTGGACAGGTTGAGAGATAAAAAAATAATAATTCCCGTGCAGTCTCAATGGCGGGGTGCGGGCCGGGGAATAGGCCTCTTGGCCGGGGTGAATATGTTGGAACGCGGCGCGCGTAAATAGAAGCGGCTGTAGGTACCGGGGGCGAAGCCCGCCCCGGCCCGGAGGCCAAGTTAAAAAAAATAATAATCCCCGTTCAGTCTCAATGGCGGGGTGCGGGCCGGCCCGGCGGCGATTGCGGCGGGCAGCAGGCCTCTTGGACAGGTTGAGAGATAAAAAAAAAATAATTCCCATGCAGTCTCAATGGCGGGGTGCGGGCCGGGGAATAGGCCTCTTGGCCGGGGTGAATATGTTGGAACGCGGCGCGCGTAAATAGAAGCGGCTGGAGGTACCGGGGGCGAAGCCCGCCCCGGCCCGGAGGCCGAGTTAAAAAAAATAATAATCCCCGTTAGTCTCAATGGCGGGGTGCGGGCCGGCCCGGCGGCGAGTGCGGCGGGCAGCAGGCCTCTTGGACAGGTTGAGAGATAAAAAAATAATAATTCCCGTGCAGTCTCAATGGCGGGGTGCGGGCCGGGGAATAGGCCTCTTGGCCGGGGTGAATATGTTGGAACGCGGCGCGCGTAAATAGAAGCGGCTGGAGGTACCGGGGGCGAAGCCCGCCCCGGCCCGGAGGCCGAGTTAAAAAAAATAATAATCCCCGTTCAGTCTCAATGGCGAGGTGCGGGCCGGCCCGGCGGCGAGTGCGGTGGGCAGCAGGCCTCTTGGACAGGTTGAGAGATAAAAAAATAATAATTCCCGTGCAGTCTCAATGGCGGGGTGCGGGCGGGGGAATAGGCCTCTTGGCCGGGGTGAATAGTGTTGGAACACGGCCCGCGGAAATAGTAGCGGCTGGAGGTACCGGGGGCGATGCCCGCCCCGGCCCGGCGGCCAAGTTAAAAAAATAAATAATCCCGTTCAGTCTCAATGGCAGGGTGCGGGCCGGCCCGGCGGCGATTGCGGCGGGCAGCAGGCCTCTTGGACAGGTTGAGAGATAAAAAAAAAATAATTCCCATGCAGTCTCAATGGCGGGGTGCGGGCCGGGGAATAGGCCTCTTGGCCGGGGTGAATATGTTGGAACGCGGCGCGCGTAAATAGAAGCGGCTGGAGGTACCGGGGGCGAAGCCCGCCCCGGCCCGGAGGCCGAGTTAAAAAAAATAATAATCCCCGTTCAGTCTCAATGGCGGGGTGCGGGCCGGCCCGGCGGCGAGTGCGGCGGGCAGCAGGCCTCTTGGACAGGTTGAGAGATAAAAAAATAATAATTCCCGTGCAGTCTCAATGGCGGGGTGCGGGCCGGGGAATAGGCCTCTTGGCCGGGGTGAATATGTTGGAACGCGGCGCGCGTAAATAGAAGCGGCTGGAGGTACCGGGGGCGAAGCCCGCCCCGGCCCGGAGGCCGAGTTAAAAAAAATAATAATCCCCGTTCAGTCTCAATGGCGGGGTGCGGGCCGGCCCGGCGGCGAGTGCGGTGGGCAGCAGGCCTCTTGGACAGGTTGAGAGATAAAAAAATAATAATTCCCGTGCAGTCTCAATGGCGGGGTGCGGGCCGGGGAATAGGCCTCTTGGCCGGGGTGAATAGTGTTGGAACACGGCCCGCGGAAATAGTAGCGGCTGGAGGTACCGGGGGCGATGCCCGCCCCGGCCCGGCGGCCAAGTTAAAAAAATAAATAATCCCGTTCAGTCTCAATGGCAGGGTGCGGGCCGGCCCGGCGGCGATTGCGGCGGGCAGCAGGCCTCTTGGACAGGTTGAGAGATAAAAAAAAAAATAATTCCCATGCAGTCTCAATGGCGGGGTGCGGGCCGGGGAATAGGCCTCTTGGCCGGGGTGAATATGTTGGAACGCGGCGCGCGTAAATAGAAGCGGCTGGAGGTACCGGGGGCGAAGCCCGCCCCGGCCCGGAGGCCGAGTTAAAAAAAATAATAATCCCCGTTCAGTCTCAATGGCGGGGTGCGGGCCGGCCCGGCGGCGAGTGCGGCGGGCAGCAGGCCTCTTGGACAGGTTGAGAGATAAAAAAATAATAATTCCCGTGCAGTCTCAATGGCGGGGTGCGGGCCGGGGAATAGGCCTCTTGGCCGGGGTGAATATGTTGGAACGCGGCGCGCGTAAATAGAAGCGGCTGGAGGTACCGGGGGCGAAGCCCGCCCCGGCCCGGAGGCCGAGTTAAAAAAAATAATAATCCCCGTTCAGTCTCAATGGCGGGGTGCGGGCCGGCCCGGCGGCGAGTGCGGCGGGCAGCAGGCCTCTTGGACAGGTTGAGAGATAAAAAAATAATAATTCCCGTGCAGTCTCAATGGCGGGGTGCGGGCCGGGGAATAGGCCTCTTGGCCGGGGTGAATAGTGTTGGAACACGGCCCGCGGAAATAGTAGCGGCTGGAGGTACCGGGGGCGATGCCCGCCCCGGCCCGGCGGCCAAGTTAAAAAAATAAATAATCCCCGTTCAGTCTCAATGGCAGGGTGCGGGCCGGCCCAGCGGCGATTGCGGCGGGCAGCAGGCCTCTTGGACAGGTTGAGAGATAAAAAAATAATAATTCCCGTTCAGTCTCAATGGCAGGGTGCGGGCCGGCCCGGCGGCAATTGCGGCGGGCAGCAGGCCTCTTGGACAGGTTGAGAGATAAAAAAATAATAATTCCCATGCAGTCTCAATGGCGGGTTGCGGGCCGGGGAATAGGCCTCTTGGCCGGGGTGAATATGTTGGAACGCGGCGCGCGTAAATAGAAGCGGCTGGAGGTACCGGGGGCGAAGCCCGCCCCGGCCCGGAGGCCGAGTTAAAAAAAATAATAATCCCCGTTCAGTCTCAATGGCGGGGTGCGGGCCGGCCCGGCGGCGAGTGCGGCGGGCAGCAGGCCTCTTGGACAGGTTGAGAGATAAAAAAATAATAATTCCCGTTCAGTCTCAATGGCGGGGTGCGGGCCGGGGAATAGGCCTCTTGGCCGGGGTGAATATGTTGGAACGCGGCGCGCGTAAATAGAAGCGGCTGTAGGTACCGGGGGCGAAGCCCGCCCCGGCCCGGAGGCCGAGTTAAAAAAAATAATAATCCCCGTTCAGTCTCAATGGCGGGGTGCGGGCCGGCCCGGCGGCGATTGCGGCGGGCAGCAGGCCTCTTGGACAGGTTGAGAGATAAAAAAATAATAATTCCCGTGCAGTCTCAATGGCGGGGTGCGGGCCGGGGAATAGGCCTCTTGGCCGGGGTGAATAGTGTTGGAACACGGCCTGCGGAAATAGTAGCGGCTGGAGGTACCGGGGGCGATGCCCGCCCCGGCCCGGCGGCCAAGTTAAAAAAATAAATAATCCTGTTCAGTCTCAATGGCAGGGTGCGGGCCGGCCCGGCGGCGATTGCGGCGGGCAGCAGGCCTCTTGGACAGGTTGAGAGATAAAAAAAAAATAATTCCCATGCAGTCTCAATGGCGGGGTGCGGGCCGGGGAATAGGCCTCTTGGCCGGGGTGAATATGTTGGAACGCGGCGCGCGTAAATAGAAGCGGCTGGAGGTACCGGGGGCGAAGCCCGCCCCGGCCCGGAGGCCGAGTTAAAAAAAATAATAATCCCCGTTAGTCTCAATGGCGGGGTGCGGGCCGGCCCGGCGGCGAGTGCGGCGGGCAGCAGGCCTCTTGGACAGGTTGAGAGATAAAAAAATAATAATTCCCGTGCAGTCTCAATGGCGGGGTGCGGGCCGGGGAATAGGCCTCTTGGCCGGGGTGAATATGTTGGAACGCGGCGCGCGTAAATAGAAGCGGCTGGAGGTACCGGGGGCGAAGCCCGCCCCGGCCCGGAGGCCGAGTTAAAAAAAATAATAATCCCCGTTCAGTCTCAATGGCGAGGTGCGGGCCGGCCCGGCGGCGAGTGCGGTGGGCAGCAGGCCTCTTGGACAGGTTGAGAGATAAAAAAATAATAATTCCCGTGCAGTCTCAATGGCGGGGTGCGGGCGGGGGAATAGGCCTCTTGGCCGGGGTGAATAGTGTTGGAACACGGCCCGCGGAAATAGTAGCGGCTGGAGGTACCGGGGGCGATGCCCGCCCCGGCCCGGCGGCCAAGTTAAAAAAATAAATAATCCCGTTCAGTCTCAATGGCAGGGTGCGGGCCGGCCCAGCGGCGATTGCGGCGGGCAGCAGGCCTCTTGGACAGGTTGAGAGATAAAAAAATAATAATTCCCGTTCAGTCTCAATGGCAGGGTGCGGGCCGGCCCGGCGGCAATTGCGGCGGGCAGCAGGCCTCTTGGACAGGTTGAGAGATAAAAAAATAATAATTCCCATGCAGTCTCAATGGCGGGTTGCGGGCCGGGGAATAGGCCTCTTGGCCGGGGTGAATATGTTGGAACGCGGCGCGCGTAAATAGAAGCGGCTGGAGGTACCGGGGGCGAAGCCCGCCCCGGCCCGGAGGCCGAGTTAAAAAAAATAATAATCCCCGTTCAGTCTCAATGGCGGGGTGCGGGCCGGCCCGGCGGCGAGTGCGGCGGGCAGCAGGCCTCTTGGACAGGTTGAGAGATAAAAAAATAATAATTCCCGTGCAGTCTCAATGGCGGGGTGCGGGCCGGGGAATAGGCCTCTTGGCCGGGGTGAATATGTTGGAACGCGGCGCGCGTAAATAGAAGCGGCTGTAGGTACCGGGGGCGAAGCCCGCCCCGGCCCGGAGGCCGAGTTAAAAAAAATAATAATCCCCGTTCAGTCTCAATGGCGGGGTGCGGGCCGGCCCGGCGGCGATTGCGGCGGGCAGCAGGCCTCTTGGACAGGTTGAGAGATAAAAAAATAATAATTCCCGTGCAGTCTCAATGGCGGGGTGCGGGCCGGGGAATAGGCCTCTTGGCCGGGGTGAATAGTGTTGGAACACGGCCTGCGGAAATAGTAGCGGCTGGAGGTACCGGGGGCGATGCCCGCCCCGGCCCGGCGGCCAAGTTAAAAAAATAAATAATCCTGTTCAGTCTCAATGGCAGGGTGCGGGCCGGCCCGGCGGCGATTGCGGCGGGCAGCAGGCCTCTTGGACAGGTTGAGAGATAAAAAAAAAATAATTCCCATGCAGTCTCAATGGCGGGGTGCGGGCCGGGGAATAGGCCTCTTGGCCGGGGTGAATATGTTGGAACGCGGCGCGCGTAAATAGAAGCGGCTGGAGGTACCGGGGGCGAAGCCCGCCCCGGCCCGGAGGCCGAGTTAAAAAAAATAATAATCCCCGTTAGTCTCAATGGCGGGGTGCGGGCCGGCCCGGCGGCGAGTGCGGCGGGCAGCAGGCCTCTTGGACAGGTTGAGAGATAAAAAAATAATAATTCCCGTGCAGTCTCAATGGCGGGGTGCGGGCCGGGGAATAGGCCTCTTGGCCGGGGTGAATATGTTGGAACGCGGCGCGCGTAAATAGAAGCGGCTGGAGGTACCGGGGGCGAAGCCCGCCCCGGCCCGGAGGCCGAGTTAAAAAAAATAATAATCCCCGTTCAGTCTCAATGGCGAGGTGCGGGCCGGCCCGGCGGCGAGTGCGGTGGGCAGCAGGCCTCTTGGACAGGTTGAGAGATAAAAAAATAATAATTCCCGTGCAGTCTCAATGGCGGGGTGCGGGCGGGGGAATAGGCCTCTTGGCCGGGGTGAATAGTGTTGGAACACGGCCCGCGGAAATAGTAGCGGCTGGAGGTACCGGGGGCGATGCCCGCCCCGGCCCGGCGGCCAAGTTAAAAAAATAAATAATCCCGTTCAGTCTCAATGGCAGGGTGCGGGCCGGCCCGGCGGCGATTGCGGCGGGCAGCAGGCCTCTTGGACAGGTTGAGAGATAAAAAAAAAATAATTCCCATGCAGTCTCAATGGCGGGGTGCGGGCCGGGGAATAGGCCTCTTGGCCGGGGTGAATATGTTGGAACGCGGCGCGCGTAAATAGAAGCGGCTGGAGGTACCGGGGGCGAAGCCCGCCCCGGCCCGGAGGCCGAGTTAAAAAAAATAATAATCCCCGTTCAGTCTCAATGGCGGGGTGCGGGCCGGCCCGGCGGCGAGTGCGGCGGGCAGCAGGCCTCTTGGACAGGTTGAGAGATAAAAAAATAATAATTCCCGTGCAGTCTCAATGGCGGGGTGCGGGCCGGGGAATAGGCCTCTTGGCCGGGGTGAATATGTTGGAACGCGGCGCGCGTAAATAGAAGCGGCTGGAGGTACCGGGGGCGAAGCCCGCCCCGGCCCGGAGGCCGAGTTAAAAAAAATAATAATCCCCGTTCAGTCTCAATGGCGGGGTGCGGGCCGGCCCGGCGGCGAGTGCGGTGGGCAGCAGGCCTCTTGGACAGGTTGAGAGATAAAAAAATAATAATTCCCGTGCAGTCTCAATGGCGGGGTGCGGGCCGGGGAATAGGCCTCTTGGCCGGGGTGAATAGTGTTGGAACGCGGCGCGCGTAAATAGAAGCGGCTGGAGGTACCGGGGGCGAAGCCCGCCCCGGCCCGGAGGCCGAGTTAAAAAAAATAATAATCCCCGTTAGTCTCAATGGCGGGGTGCGGGCCGGCCCGGCGGCGAGTGCGGCGGGCAGCAGGCCTCTTGGACAGGTTGAGAGATAAAAAAATAATAATTCCCGTGCAGTCTCAATGGCGGGGTGCGGGCCGGGGAATAGGCCTCTTGGCCGGGGTGAATATGTTGGAACGCGGCGCGCGTAAATAGAAGCGGCTGGAGGTACCGGGGGCGAAGCCCGCCCCGGCCCGGAGGCCGAGTTAAAAAAAATAATAATCCCCGTTCAGTCTCAATGGCGAGGTGCGGGCCGGCCCGGCGGCGAGTGCGGTGGGCAGCAGGCCTCTTGGACAGGTTGAGAGATAAAAAAATAATAATTCCCGTGCAGTCTCAATGGCGGGGTGCGGGCGGGGGAATAGGCCTCTTGGCCGGGGTGAATAGTGTTGGAACACGGCCCGCGGAAATAGTAGCGGCTGGAGGTACCGGGGGCGATGCCCGCCCCGGCCCGGCGGCCAAGTTAAAAAAATAAATAAGCCCGTTCAGTCTCAATGGCAGGGTGCGGGCCGGCCCGGCGGCGATTGCGGCGGGCAGCAGGCCTCTTGGACAGGTTGAGAGATAAAAAAAAAATAATTCCCATGCAGTCTCAATGGCGGGGTGCGGGCCGGGGAATAGGCCTCTTGGCCGGGGTGAATATGTTGGAACGCGGCGCGCGTAAATAGAAGCGGCTGGAGGTACCGGGGGCGAAGCCCGCCCCGGCCCGGAGGCCGAGTTAAAAAAAATAATAATCCCCGTTCAGTCTCAATGGCGGGGTGCGGGCCGGCCCGGCGGCGAGTGCGGCGGGCAGCAGGCCTCTTGGACAGGTTGAGAGATAAAAAAAATAATAATTCCCGTGCAGTCTCAATGGCGGGGTGCGGGCCGGGAAATAGGCCTCTTGGCCGGGGTGAATATGTTGGAACGCGGCGCGCGTAAATAGAAGCGGCTGGAGGTACCGGGGGCGAAGCCCGCCCCGGCCCGGAGGCCGAGTTAAAAAAAATAATAATCCCCGTTCAGTCTCAATGGCGGGGTACGGGCCGGCCCGGCGGCGATTGCGGCGGGCAGCAGGCCTCTTGGACAGGTTGAGAGATAAAAAAATAATAATTCCCGTGCAGTCTCAATGGCGGGGTGCGGGCCGGGGAATAGGCCTCTTGGCCGGGGTGAATATGTTGGAACGCGGCGCGCGTAAATAGAAGCGGCTGGAGGTACCGGGGGCGAAGCCCGCCCCGGCCCGGAGGCCGAGTTAAAAAAAATAATAATCCCCGTTCAGTCTCAATGGCGGGGTGCGGGCCGGCCCGGCGGCGAGTGCGGTGGGCAGCAGGCCTCTTGGACAGGTTGAGAGATAAAAAAATAATAATTCCCGTGCAGTCTCAATGGCGGGGTGCGGGCCGGGGAATAGGCCTCTTGGCCGGGGTGAATAGTGTTGGAACACGGCCCGCGGAAATAGTAGCGGCTGGAGGTACCGGGGGCGATGCCCGCCCCGGCCCGGCGGCCAAGTTAAAAAAATAAATAATCCCGTTCAGTCTCAATGGCAGGGTGCGGGCCGGGGAATAGGCCTCTTGGCCGGGGTGAATATGTTGGAACGCGGCGCGCGTAAATAGAAGCGGCTGGAGGTATCGGGGGCGAAGCCCGCCCCGGCCCGGAGGCCGAGTTAAAAAAAATAATAATCTCCGTTCAGTCTCAATGGCGGGGTGCGGGCCGGCCCGGCGGCGAGTGCGGCGGGCAGCAGGCCTCTTGGACAGGTTGAGAGATAAAAAAAATAATAATTCCCGTGCAGTCTCAATGGCGGGGTGCGGGCCGGGGAATAGGCCTCTTGGCCGGGGTGAATATGTTGGAACGCGGCGCGCGTAAATAGAAGCGGCTGGAGGTACCGGGGGCGAAGCCCGCCCCGGCCCGGAGGCCGAGTTAAAAAAAATAATAATCCCCGTTCAGTCTCAAAGGCGGGGTGCGGGCCGGCCCGGCGGCGAATGCGGTGGGCAGCAGGCCTCTTGGACAGGTTGAGAGATAAAAAAATAATAATTCCCGTGCAGTCTCAATGGCGGGGTGCGGGCCGGGGAATAGGCCTCTTGGCCGGGGTGAATAGTGTTGGAACACGGCCCGCGGAAATAGTAGCGGCTGGAGGTACCGGGGGCGATGCCCGCCCCGGCCCGGCGGCCAAGTTAAAAAAATAAATAATCCCGTTCAGTCTCAATGGCAGGGTGCGGGCCGGCCCGGCGGCGATTGCGGCGGGCAGCAGGCCTCTTGGACAGGTTGAGAGATAAAAAAAAAATAATTCCCATGCAGTCTCAATGGCGGGGTGCGGGCCGGGGAATAGGCCTCTTGGCCGGGGTGAATAGTGTTGGAACACGGCCCGCGGAAATAGTAGCGGCTGGAGGTACCGGGGGCGAAGCCCGCCCCGGCCCGGAGGCCGAGTTAAAAAAAATAATAATCCCCGTTCAGTCTCAATGGCGGGGTGCGGGCCGGCCCGGCGGCGAGTGCGGCGGGCAGCAGGCCTCTTGGACAGGTTGAGAGATAAAAAAATAATAATTCCCGTGCAGTCTCAATGGCGGGGTGCGGGCCGGGGAATAGGCCTCTTGGCCGGGGTGAATAGTGTTGGAACACGGCCCGCGGAAATAGTAGCGGCTGGAGGTACCGGGGGCGATGCCCGCCCCGGCCCGGCGGCCAAGTTAAAAAAATAAATAATCCCCGTTCAGTCTCAATGGCAGGGTGCGGGCCGGCCCAGCGGCGATTGCGGCGGGCAGCAGGCCTCTTGGACAGGTTGAGAGATAAAAAAATAATAATTCCCGTTCAGTCTCAATGGCAGGGTGCGGGCCGGCCCGGCGGCAATTGCGGCGGGCAGCAGGCCTCTTGGACAGGTTGAGAGATAAAAAAATAATAATTCCCATGCAGTCTCAATGGCGGGGTGCGGGCCGGGGAATAGGCCTCTTGGCCGGGGTGAATATGTTGGAACGCGGCGCGCGTAAATAGAAGCGGCTGGAGGTACCGGGGGCGAAGCCCGCCCCGGCCCGGAGGCCGAGTTAAAAAAAATAATAATCCCCGTTCAGTCTCAATGGCGGGGTGCGGGCCGGCCCGGCGGCGAGTGCGGCGGGCAGCAGGCCTCTTGGACAGGTTGAGAGATAAAAAAATAATAATTCCCGTGCAGTCTCAATGGCGGGGTGCGGGCCGGGGAATAGGCCTCTTGGCCGGGGTGAATATGTTGGAACGCGGCGCGCGTAAATAGAAGCGGCTGTAGGTACCGGGGGCGAAGCCCGCCCCGGCCCGGAGGCCGAGTTAAAAAAAATAATAATCCCCGTTCAGTCTCAATGGCGGGGTGCGGGCCGGCCCGGCGGCGATTGCGGCGGGCAGCAGGCCTCTTGGACAGGTTGAGAGATAAAAAAATAATAATTCCCGTGCAGTCTCAATGGCGGGGTGCGGGCCGGGGAATAGGCCTCTTGGCCGGGGTGAATAGTGTTGGAACACGGCCTGCGGAAATAGTAGCGGCTGGAGGTACCGGGGGCGATGCCCGCCCCGGCCCGGCGGCCAAGTTAAAAAAATAAATAATCCTGTTCAGTCTCAATGGCAGGGTGCGGGCCGGCCCGGCGGCGATTGCGGCGGGCAGCAGGCCTCTTGGACAGGTTGAGAGATAAAAAAAAAATAATTCCCATGCAGTCTCAATGGCGGGGTGCGGGCCGGGGAATAGGCCTCTTGGCCGGGGTGAATATGTTGGAACGCGGCGCGCGTAAATAGAAGCGGCTGGAGGTACCGGGGGCGAAGCCCGCCCCGGCCCGGAGGCCGAGTTAAAAAAAATAATAATCCCCGTTAGTCTCAATGGCGGGGTGCGGGCCGGCCCGGCGGCGAGTGCGGCGGGCAGCAGGCCTCTTGGACAGGTTGAGAGATAAAAAAATAATAATTCCCGTGCAGTCTCAATGGCGGGGTGCGGGCCGGGGAATAGGCCTCTTGGCCGGGGTGAATATGTTGGAACGCGGCGCGCGTAAATAGAAGCGGCTGGAGGTACCGGGGGCGAAGCCCGCCCCGGCCCGGAGGCCGAGTTAAAAAAAATAATAATCCCCGTTCAGTCTCAATGGCGAGGTGCGGGCCGGCCCGGCGGCGAGTGCGGTGGGCAGCAGGCCTCTTGGACAGGTTGAGAGATAAAAAAATAATAATTCCCGTGCAGTCTCAATGGCGGGGTGCGGGCGGGGGAATAGGCCTCTTGGCCGGGGTGAATAGTGTTGGAACACGGCCCGCGGAAATAGTAGCGGCTGGAGGTACCGGGGGCGATGCCCGCCCCGGCCCGGCGGCCAAGTTAAAAAAATAAATAATCCCGTTCAGTCTCAATGGCAGGGTGCGGGCCGGCCCGGCGGCGATTGCGGCGGGCAGCAGGCCTCTTGGACAGGTTGAGAGATAAAAAAAAAATAATTCCCATGCAGTCTCAATGGCGGGGTGCGGGCCGGGGAATAGGCCTCTTGGCCGGGGTGAATATGTTGGAACGCGGCGCGCGTAAATAGAAGCGGCTGGAGGTACCGGGGGCGAAGCCCGCCCCGGCCCGGAGGCCGAGTTAAAAAAAATAATAATCCCCGTTCAGTCTCAATGGCGGGGTGCGGGCCGGCCCGGCGGCGAGTGCGGCGGGCAGCAGGCCTCTTGGACAGGTTGAGAGATAAAAAAATAATAATTCCCGTGCAGTCTCAATGGCGGGGTGCGGGCCGGGGAATAGGCCTCTTGGCCGGGGTGAATATGTTGGAACGCGGCGCGCGTAAATAGAAGCGGCTGGAGGTACCGGGGGCGAAGCCCGCCCCGGCCCGGAGGCCGAGTTAAAAAAAATAATAATCCCCGTTCAGTCTCAATGGCGGGGTGCGGGCCGGCCCGGCGGCGAGTGCGGTGGGCAGCAGGCCTCTTGGACAGGTTGAGAGATAAAAAAATAATAATTCCCGTGCAGTCTCAATGGCGGGGTGCGGGCCGGGGAATAGGCCTCTTGGCCGGGGTGAATAGTGTTGGAACACGGCCCGCGGAAATAGTAGCGGCTGGAGGTACCGGGGGCGATGCCCGCCCCGGCCCGGCGGCCAAGTTAAAAAAATAAATAATCCCGTTCAGTCTCAATGGCAGGGTGCGGGCCGGCCCGGCGGCGATTGCGGCGGGCAGCAGGCCTCTTGGACAGGTTGAGAGATAAAAAAAAAATAATTCCCATGCAGTCTCAATGGCGGGGTGCGGGCCGGGGAATAGGCCTCTTGGCCGGGGTGAATATGTTGGAACGCGGCGCGCGTAAATAGAAGCGGCTGGAGGTACCGGGGGCGAAGCCCGCCCCGGCCCGGAGGCCGAGTTAAAAAAAATAATAATCCCCGTTCAGTCTCAATGGCGGGGTGCGGGCCGGCCCGGCGGCGAGTGCGGCGGGCAGCAGGCCTCTTGGACAGGTTGAGAGATAAAAAAATAATAATTCCCGTGCAGTCTCAATGGCGGGGTGCGGGCCGGGGAATAGGCCTCTTGGCCGGGGTGAATATGTTGGAACGCGGCGCGCGTAAATAGAAGCGGCTGGAGGTACCGGGGGCGAAGCCCGCCCCGGCCCGGAGGCCGAGTTAAAAAAAATAATAATCCCCGTTCAGTCTCAATGGCGGGGTGCGGGCCGGCCCGGCGGCGAGTGCGGCGGGCAGCAGGCCTCTTGGACAGGTTGAGAGATAAAAAAATAATAATTCCCGTGCAGTCTCAATGGCGGGGTGCGGGCCGGGGAATAGGCCTCTTGGCCGGGGTGAATAGTGTTGGAACACGGCCCGCGGAAATAGTAGCGGCTGGAGGTACCGGGGGCGATGCCCGCCCCGGCCCGGCGGCCAAGTTAAAAAAATAAATAATCCCGTTCAGTCTCAATGGCAGGGTGCGGGCCGGCCCGGCGGCGATTGCGGCGGGCAGCAGGCCTCTTGGACAGGTTGAGAGATAAAAAAATAATAATTCCCGTTCAGTCTCAATGGCAGGGTGCGGGCCGGCCCGGCGGCAATTGCGGCGGGCAGCAGGCCTCTTGGACAGGTTGAGAGATAAAAAAATAATAATTCCCATGCAGTCTCAATGGCGGGGTGCGGGCCGGGGAATAGGCCTCTTGGCCGGGGTGAATATGTTGGAACGCGGCGCGCGTAAATAGAAGCGGCTGGAGGTACCGGGGGCGAAGCCCGCCCCGGCCCGGAGGCCGAGTTAAAAAAAATAATAATCCCCGTTCAGTCTCAATGGCGGGGTGCGGGCCGGCCCGGCGGCGAGTGCGGCGGGCAGCAGGCCTCTTGGACAGGTTGAGAGATAAAAAAAATAATAATTCCCGTGCAGTCTCAATGGCGGGGTGCGGGCCGGGAAATAGGCCTCTTGGCCGGGGTGAATATGTTGGAACGCGGCGCGCGTAAATAGAAGCGGCTGGAGGTACCGGGGGCGAAGCCCGCCCCGGCCCGGAGGCCGAGTTAAAAAAAATAATAATCCCCGTTCAGTCTCAATGGCGGGGTGCGGGCCGGCCCGGCGGCGAGTGCGGCGGGCAGCAGGCCTCTTGGACAGGTTGAGAGATAAAAAAATAATAATTCCCGTGCAGTCTCAATGGCGGGGTGCGGGCCGGGGAATAGGCCTCTTGGCCGGGGTGAATATGTTGGAACGCGGCGCGCGTAAATAGAAGCGGCTGGAGGTACCGGGGGCGAAGCCCGCCCCGGCCCGGAGGCCGAGTTAAAAAAAATAATAATCCCCGTTCAGTCTCAATGGCGGGGTGCGGGCCGGCCCGGCGGCGAGTGCGGTGGGCAGCAGGCCTCTTGGACAGGTTGAGAGATAAAAAAATAATAATTCCCGTGCAGTCTCAATGGCGGGGTGCGGGCCGGGGAATAGGCCTCTTGGCCGGGGTGAATAGTGTTGGAACACGGCCCGCGGAAATAGTAGCGGCTGGAGGTACCGGGGGCGATGCCCGCCCCGGCCCGGCGGCCAAGTTAAAAAAATAAATAATCCCGTTCAGTCTCAATGGCAGGGTGCGGGCCGGCCCGGCGGCGATTGCGGCGGGCAGCAGGCCTCTTGGACAGGTTGAGAGATAAAAAAAAAATAATTCCCATGCAGTCTCAATGGCGGGGTGCGGGCCGGGGAATAGGCCTCTTGGCCGGGGTGAATATGTTGGAACGCGGCGCGCGTAAATAGAAGCGGCTGGAGGTACCGGGGGCGAAGCCCGCCCCGGCCCGGAGGCCGAGTTAAAAAAAATAATAATCCCCGTTCAGTCTCAATGGCGGGGTGCGGGCCGGCCCGGCGGCGAGTGCGGCGGGCAGCAGGCCTCTTGGACAGGTTGAGAGATAAAAAAATAATAATTCCCGTGCAGTCTCAATGGCGGGGTGCGGGCCGGGGAATAGGCCTCTTGGCCGGGGTGAATATGTTGGAACGCGGCGCGCGTAAATAGAAGCGGCTGGAGGTACCGGGGGCGAAGCCCGCCCCGGCCCGGAGGCCGAGTTAAAAAAAATAATAATCCCCGTTCAGTCTCAATGGCGGGGTGCGGGCCGGCCCGGCGGCGAGTGCGGCGGGCAGCAGGCCTCTTGGACAGGTTGAGAGATAAAAAAATAATAATTCCCGTGCAGTCTCAATGGCGGGGTGCGGGCCGGGGAATAGGCCTCTTGGCCGGGGTGAATAGTGTTGGAACACGGCCCGCGGAAATAGTAGCGGCTGGAGGTACCGGGGGCGATGCCCGCCCCGGCCCGGCGGCCAAGTTAAAAAAATAAATAATCCCCGTTCAGTCTCAATGGCAGGGTGCGGGCCGGCCCGGCGGCGATTGCGGCGGGCAGCAGGCCTCTTGGACAGGTTGAGAGATAAAAAAATAATAATTCCCGTTCAGTCTCAATGGCAGGGTGCGGGCCGGCCCGGCGGCAATTGCGGCGGGCAGCAGGCCTCTTGGACAGGTTGAGAGATAAAAAAATAATAATTCCCATGCAGTCTCAATGGCGGGGTGCGGGCCGGGGAATAGGCCTCTTGGCCGGGGTGAATATGTTGGAACGCGGCGCGCGTAAATAGAAGCGGCTGGAGGTACCGGGGGCGAAGCCCGCCCCGGCCCGGAGGCCGAGTTAAAAAAAATAATAATCCCCGTTCAGTCTCAATGGCGGGGTGCGGGCCGGCCCGGCGGCGAGTGCGGCGGGCAGCAGGCCTCTTGGACAGGTTGAGAGATAAAAAAAATAATAATTCCCGTGCAGTCTCAATGGCGGGGTGCGGGCCGGGAAATAGGCCTCTTGGCCGGGGTGAATATGTTGGAACGCGGCGCGCGTAAATAGAAGCGGCTGGAGGTACCGGGGGCGAAGCCCGCCCCGGCCCGGAGGCCGAGTTAAAAAAAATAATAATCCCCGTTCAGTCTCAATGGCGGGGTGCGGGCCGGCCCGGCGGCGAGTGCGGCGGGCAGCAGGCCTCTTGGACAGGTTGAGAGATAAAAAAATAATAATTCCCGTGCAGTCTCAATGGCGGGGTGCGGGCCGGGGAATAGGCCTCTTGGCCGGGGTGAATATGTTGGAACGCGGCGCGCGTAAATAGAAGCGGCTGGAGGTACCGGGGGCGAAGCCCGCCCCGGCCCGGAGGCCGAGTTAAAAAAAATAATAATCCCCGTTCAGTCTCAATGGCGGGGTGCGGGCCGGCCCGGCGGCGAGTGCGGTGGGCAGCAGGCCTCTTGGACAGGTTGAGAGATAAAAAAATAATAATTCCCGTGCAGTCTCAATGGCGGGGTGCGGGCCGGGGAATAGGCCTCTTGGCCGGGGTGAATAGTGTTGGAACACGGCCCGCGGAAATAGTAGCGGCTGGAGGTACCGGGGGCGATGCCCGCCCCGGCCCGGCGGCCAAGTTAAAAAAATAAATAATCCCGTTCAGTCTCAATGGCAGGGTGCGGGCCGGCCCGGCGGCGATTGCGGCGGGCAGCAGGCCTCTTGGACAGGTTGAGAGATAAAAAAAAAATAATTCCCATGCAGTCTCAATGGCGGGGTGCGGGCCGGGGAATAGGCCTCTTGGCCGGGGTGAATATGTTGGAACGCGGCGCGCGTAAATAGAAGCGGCTGGAGGTACCGGGGGCGAAGCCCGCCCCGGCCCGGAGGCCGAGTTAAAAAAAATAATAATCCCCGTTCAGTCTCAATGGCGGGGTGCGGGCCGGCCCGGCGGCGAGTGCGGCGGGCAGCAGGCCTCTTGGACAGGTTGAGAGATAAAAAAATAATAATTCCCGTGCAGTCTCAATGGCGGGGTGCGGGCCGGGGAATAGGCCTCTTGGCCGGGGTGAATATGTTGGAACGCGGCGCGCGTAAATAGAAGCGGCTGGAGGTACCGGGGGCGAAGCCCGCCCCGGCCCGGAGGCCGAGTTAAAAAAAATAATAATCCCCGTTCAGTCTCAATGGCGGGGTGCGGGCCGGCCCGGCGGCGAGTGCGGCGGGCAGCAGGCCTCTTGGACAGGTTGAGAGATAAAAAAATAATAATTCCCGTGCAGTCTCAATGGCGGGGTGCGGGCCGGGGAATAGGCCTCTTGGCCGGGGTGAATAGTGTTGGAACACGGCCCGCGGAAATAGTAGCGGCTGGAGGTACCGGGGGCGATGCCCGCCCCGGCCCGGCGGCCAAGTTAAAAAAATAAATAATCCCCGTTCAGTCTCAATGGCAGGGTGCGGGCCGGCCCGGCGGCGATTGCGGCGGGCAGCAGGCCTCTTGGACAGGTTGAGAGATAAAAAAATAATAATTCCCGTTCAGTCTCAATGGCAGGGTGCGGGCCGGCCCGGCGGCAATTGCGGCGGGCAGCAGGCCTCTTGGACAGGTTGAGAGATAAAAAAATAATAATTCCCATGCAGTCTCAATGGCGGGGTGCGGGCCGGGGAATAGGCCTCTTGGCCGGGGTGAATATGTTGGAACGCGGCGCGCGTAAATAGAAGCGGCTGGAGGTACCGGGGGCGAAGCCCGCCCCGGCCCGGAGGCCGAGTTAAAAAAAATAATAATCCCCGTTCAGTCTCAATGGCGGGGTGCGGGCCGGCCCGGCGGCGAGTGCGGCGGGCAGCAGGCCTCTTGGACAGGTTGAGAGATAAAAAAAATAATAATTCCCGTGCAGTCTCAATGGCGGGGTGCGGGCCGGGAAATAGGCCTCTTGGCCGGGGTGAATATGTTGGAACGCGGCGCGCGTAAATAGAAGCGGCTGGAGGTACCGGGGGCGAAGCCCGCCCCGGCCCGGAGGCCGAGTTAAAAAAAATAATAATCCCCGTTCAGTCTCAATGGCGGGGTACGGGCCGGCCCGGCGGCGATTGCGGCGGGCAGCAGGCCTCTTGGACAGGTTGAGAGATAAAAAAATAATAATTCCCGTGCAGTCTCAATGGCGGGGTGCGGGCCGGGGAATAGGCCTCTTGGCCGGGGTGAATAGTGTTGGAACACGGCCCGCGGAAATAGTAGCGGCTGGAGGTACCGGGGGCGATGCCCGCCCCGGCCCGGCGGCCAAGTTAAAAAAATAAATAATCCCGTTCAGTCTCAATGGCAGGGTGCGGGCCGGCCCGGCGGCGATTGCGGCGGGCAGCAGGCCTCTTGGACAGGTTGAGAGATAAAAAAATAATAATTCCCATGCAGTCTCAATGGCGGGGTGCGGGCCGGGGAATAGGCCTCTTGGCCGGGGTGAATATGTTGGAACGCGGCGCGCGTAAATAGAAGCGGCTGGAGGTACCGGGGGCGAAGCCCGCCCCGGCCCGGAGGCCGAGTTAAAAAAAATAATAATCCCCGTTCAGTCTCAATGGCGGGGTGCGGGCCGGCCCGGCGCCGAGTGCGGCGGGCAGCAGGCCTCTTGGACAGGTTGAGAGATAAAAAAATAATAATTCCCGTGCAGTCTCAATGGCGGGGTGCGGGCCGGGGAATAGGCCTCTTGGCCGGGGTGAATATGTTGGAACGCGGCAAGCGTAAATAGAAGCGGCTGGAGGTACCGGGGGCGAAGCCCGCCCCGGCCCGGAGGCCGAGTTAAAAAAAATAATAATCCCCGTTCAGTCTCAATGGCGGGGTGCGGGCCGGCCCGGCGGCGAGTGCGGCGGGCAGCAGGCCTCTTGGACAGGTTGAGAGATAAAAAAATAATAATTCCCGTGCAGTCTCAATGGCGGGGTGCGGGCCGGGGAATAGGCCTCTTGGCCGGGGTGAATAGTGTTGGAACACGGCCCGCGGAAATAGTAGCGGCTGGAGGTACCGGGGGCGATGCCCGCCCGGGCCCGGCGGCCAAGTTAAAAAAATAAATAATCCCCGTTCAGTCTCAATGGCAGGGTGCGGGCCGGCCCGGCGGCGATTGCGGCGGGCAGCAGGCCTCTTGGACAGGTTGAGAGATAAAAAAATAATAATTCCCGTTCAGTCTCAATGGCAGGGTGCGGGCCGGCCCGGCGGCAATTGCGGCGGGCAGCAGGCCTCTTGGACAGGTTGAGAGATAAAAAAATAATAATTCCCGTGCAGTCTCAATGGCGGGGTGCGGGCCGGGGAATAGGCCTCTTGGCCGGGGTGAATAGTGTTGGAACACGGCCCGCGGATATAGTAGCGGCTGGAGGTACCGGGGAGGATGCCCGCCCCGGGCCGGCGGCCAAGTTAAAAAAATAAATAATCCCGTTCAGTCTCAATGGCAGGGTGCGGGCCGGCCCGGCGGCGAGTGCGGCGGGCAGCAGGCCTCTTGGACAGGTTGAGAGATAAAAAAATAATAATTCCCGTTCAGTCTCAATGGCAGGGTGCGGGCCGGCCCGGCGGCGATTGCGGCGGGCAGCAGGCCTCTTGGACAGGTTGAGATAAAAAAATAATAATTCCCATGCAGTCTCAATGGCGGGGTGCGGGCTTGGGAATAGGCCTCTTGGCCGGGGTGAATATGTTGGAACGCGGCGCGCGTAAATAGAAGCGGCTGGAGGTACCGGGGGCGAAGCCCGCCCCGGCCCGGAGGCCGAGTTAAAAAAAATAATAATCCCCGTTCAGTCTCAATGGCGGGGTGCGGGCCGGCCCGGCGGCGAGTGCGGCGGGCAGCAGGCCTCTTGGACAGGTTGAGAGATAAAAAAATAATAATTCCGGTGCAGTCTCAATGGCGGGGTGCGGGCCGGGGAATAGGCCTCTTGGCCGGGGTGAATAGTGTTGGAACACGGCCCGCGGGAATAGTAGCGGCTGGAGGTACCGGGGGGGCGATGCCCGCCCCGGCCCGGCGGCCAAGTTAAAAAAATAAATAATCCCCGTTCAGTCTCAATGGCAGGGTGCGGGCCGGCCCGGCGGCGATTGCGGCGGGCAGCAGGCCTCTTGGACAGGTTGAGAGATAAAAAAATAATTCCCGTGCAGTCTCAATGGCGGGGTGCGGGCCGGGGAATAGGCCTCTTGGCCGGGGTGAATAGTGTTGGAACACGGCCCGCGGAAATAGTAGCGGCTGGAGGTACCGGGGGCGATGCCCGCCCCGGGCCGGCGGCCAAGTTAAAAAAATAAATAATCCCCGTTCAGTCTCAATGGCAGGGTGCGGGCCGGCCCGGCGGCGAGTGCGGCGGGCAGCAGGCCTCTTGGACAGGTTGAGAGATAAAAAAATAATAATTCCCGTTCAGTCTCAATGGCAGGGTGCGGGCCGGCCAGGCGGCGATTGCGGCGGGCAGCAGGCCTCTTGGACAGGTTGAGAGATAAAAAAATAATAATTCCCATGCAGTCTCAATGGCGGGGTGCGGGCCGGGGAATAGGCCTCTTGGCCGGGGTGAATATGTTGGAACGCGGCGCGCGTAAATAGAAGCGGCTGGAGGTACCGGGGGCGAAGCCCGCCCCGGCCCGGAGGCCCAGTTAAAAAAAATAATAATCCCCGTTCAGTCTCAATGGCGGGGTGCGGGCCGGCCCGGCGGCGAGTGCGGCGGGCAGCAGGCCTCTTGGACAGGTTGAGAGATAAAAAAATAATAATTCCCGTGCAGTCTCAATGGCGGGGTGCGGGCCGGGGAATAGGCCTCTTGGCCGGGGTGAATAGTGTTGGAACACGGCCCGCGGAAATAGTAGCGGCTGGAGGTACCGGGGGCGATGCCCGCCCCGGCCCGGCGGCCAAGTTAAAAAAATAAATAATCCCCGTTCAGTCTCAATGGCAGGGTGCGGGCCCGCCCGGCGGCGATTGCGGCGGGCAGCAGGCCTCTTGGACAGGTTGAGAGATAAAAAAATAATAATTCCCGTTCAGTCTCAATGGCAGGGTGCGGGCCGGCCCGGCGGCAATTGCGGCGGGCAGCAGGCCTCTTGGACAGGTTGAGAGATAAAAAAATAATAATTCCCATGCAGTCTCAATGGCGGGGTGCGGGCCGGGGAATAGGCCTCTTGGCCGGGGTGAATATGTTGGAACGCGGCGCGCGTAAATAGAAGCGGCTGGAGGTACCGGGGGCGAAGCCCGCCCCGGCCCGGAGGCCGAGTTAAAAAAAATAATAATCCCCGTTCAGTCTCAATGGCGGGGTGCGGGCCGGCCCGGCGGCGAGTGCGGCGGGCAGCAGGCCTCTTGGACAGGTTGAGAGATAAAAAAATAATAATTCCCGTGCAGTCTCAATGGCGGGGTGCGGGCCGGGGAATAGGCCTCTTGGCCGGGGTGAATATGTTGGAACGCGGCGCGCGTAAATAGAAGCGGCTGTAGGTACCGGGGGCGAAGCCCGCCCCGGCCCGGAGGCCGAGTTAAAAAAAATAATAATCCCCGTTCAGTCTCAATGGCGGGGTGCGGGCCGGCCCGGCGGCGATTGCGGCGGGCAGCAGGCCTCTTGGACAGGTTGAGAGATAAAAAAATAATAATTCCCGTGCAGTCTCAATGGCGGGGTGCGGGCCGGGGAATAGGCCTCTTGGCCGGGGTGAATAGTGTTGGAACACGGCCTGCGGAAATAGTAGCGGCTGGAGGTACCGGGGGCGATGCCCGCCCCGGCCCGGCGGCCAAGTTAAAAAAATAAATAATCCTGTTCAGTCTCAATGGCAGGGTGCGGGCCGGCCCGGCGGCGATTGCGGCGGGCAGCAGGCCTCTTGGACAGGTTGAGAGATAAAAAAAAAATAATTCCCATGCAGTCTCAATGGCGGGGTGCGGGCCGGGGAATAGGCCTCTTGGCCGGGGTGAATATGTTGGAACGCGGCGCGCGTAAATAGAAGCGGCTGGAGGTACCGGGGGCGAAGCCCGCCCCGGCCCGGAGGCCGAGTTAAAAAAAATAATAATCCCCGTTAGTCTCAATGGCGGGGTGCGGGCCGGCCCGGCGGCGAGTGCGGCGGGCAGCAGGCCTCTTGGACAGGTTGAGAGATAAAAAAATAATAATTCCCGTGCAGTCTCAATGGCGGGGTGCGGGCCGGGGAATAGGCCTCTTGGCCGGGGTGAATATGTTGGAACGCGGCGCGCGTAAATAGAAGCGGCTGGAGGTACCGGGGGCGAAGCCCGCCCCGGCCCGGAGGCCGAGTTAAAAAAAATAATAATCCCCGTTCAGTCTCAATGGCGAGGTGCGGGCCGGCCCGGCGGCGAGTGCGGTGGGCAGCAGGCCTCTTGGACAGGTTGAGAGATAAAAAAATAATAATTCCCGTGCAGTCTCAATGGCGGGGTGCGGGCGGGGGAATAGGCCTCTTGGCCGGGGTGAATAGTGTTGGAACACGGCCCGCGGAAATAGTAGCGGCTGGAGGTACCGGGGGCGATGCCCGCCCCGGCCCGGCGGCCAAGTTAAAAAAATAAATAATCCCGTTCAGTCTCAATGGCAGGGTGCGGGCCGGCCCGGCGGCGATTGCGGCGGGCAGCAGGCCTCTTGGACAGGTTGAGAGATAAAAAAAAAATAATTCCCATGCAGTCTCAATGGCGGGGTGCGGGCCGGGGAATAGGCCTCTTGGCCGGGGTGAATATGTTGGAACGCGGCGCGCGTAAATAGAAGCGGCTGGAGGTACCGGGGGCGAAGCCCGCCCCGGCCCGGAGGCCGAGTTAAAAAAAATAATAATCCCCGTTCAGTCTCAATGGCGGGGTGCGGGCCGGCCCGGCGGCGAGTGCGGCGGGCAGCAGGCCTCTTGGACAGGTTGAGAGATAAAAAAATAATAATTCCCGTGCAGTCTCAATGGCGGGGTGCGGGCCGGGGAATAGGCCTCTTGGCCGGGGTGAATATGTTGGAACGCGGCGCGCGTAAATAGAAGCGGCTGGAGGTACCGGGGGCGAAGCCCGCCCCGGCCCGGAGGCCGAGTTAAAAAAAATAATAATCCCCGTTCAGTCTCAATGGCGGGGTGCGGGCCGGCCCGGCGGCGAGTGCGGTGGGCAGCAGGCCTCTTGGACAGGTTGAGAGATAAAAAAATAATAATTCCCGTGCAGTCTCAATGGCGGGGTGCGGGCCGGGGAATAGGCCTCTTGGCCGGGGTGAATAGTGTTGGAACACGGCCCGCGGAAATAGTAGCGGCTGGAGGTACCGGGGGCGATGCCCGCCCCGGCCCGGCGGCCAAGTTAAAAAAATAAATAATCCCGTTCAGTCTCAATGGCAGGGTGCGGGCCGGCCCGGCGGCGATTGCGGCGGGCAGCAGGCCTCTTGGACAGGTTGAGAGATAAAAAAAAAATAATTCCCATGCAGTCTCAATGGCGGGGTGCGGGCCGGGGAATAGGCCTCTTGGCCGGGGTGAATATGTTGGAACGCGGCGCGCGTAAATAGAAGCGGCTGGAGGTACCGGGGGCGAAGCCCGCCCCGGCCCGGAGGCCGAGTTAAAAAAAATAATAATCCCCGTTCAGTCTCAATGGCGGGGTGCGGGCCGGCCCGGCGGCGAGTGCGGCGGGCAGCAGGCCTCTTGGACAGGTTGAGAGATAAAAAAATAATAATTCCCGTGCAGTCTCAATGGCGGGGTGCGGGCCGGGGAATAGGCCTCTTGGCCGGGGTGAATATGTTGGAACACGGCGCGCGTAAATAGAAGCGGCTGGAGGTACCGGGGGCGAAGCCCGCCCCGGCCCGGAGGCCGAGTTAAAAAAAATAATAATCCCCGTTCAGTCTCAATGGCGGGGTGCGGGCCGGCCCGGCGGCGAGTGCGGCGGGCAGCAGGCCTCTTGGACAGGTTGAGAGATAAAAAAATAATAATTCCCGTGCAGTCTCAATGGCGGGGTGCGGGCCGGGGAATAGGCCTCTTGGCCGGGGTGAATAGTGTTGGAACACGGCCCGCGGAAATAGTAGCGGCTGGAGGTACCGGGGGCGATGCCCGCCCCGGCCCGGCGGCCAAGTTAAAAAAATAAATAATCCCCGTTCAGTCTCAATGGCAGGGTGCGGGCCGGCCCGGCGGCGATTGCGGCGGGCAGCAGGCCTCTTGGACAGGTTGAGAGATAAAAAAATAATAATTCCCGTTCAGTCTCAATGGCAGGGTGCGGGCCGGCCCGGCGGCAATTGCGGCGGGCAGCAGGCCTCTTGGACAGGTTGAGAGATAAAAAAATAATAATTCCCATGCAGTCTCAATGGCGGGGTGCGGGCCGGGGAATAGGCCTCTTGGCGGGGTGAATATGTTGGAACGCGGCGCGCGTAAATAGAAGCGGCTGGAGGTACCGGGGGCGAAGCCCGCCCCGGCCCGGAGGCCGAGTTAAAAAAAATAATAATCCCCGTTCAGTCTCAATGGCGGGGTGCGGGCCGGCCCGGCGGCGAGTGCGGCGGGCAGCAGGCCTCTTGGACAGGTTGAGAGATAAAAAAAATAATAATTCCCGTGCAGTCTCAATGGCGGGGTGCGGGCCGGGAAATAGGCCTCTTGGCCGGGGTGAATATGTTGGAACGCGGCGCGCGTAAATAGAAGCGGCTGGAGGTACCGGGGGCGAAGCCCGCCCCGGCCCGGAGGCCGAGTTAAAAAAAATAATAATCCCCGTTCAGTCTCAATGGCGGGGTACGGGCCGGCCCGGCGGCGATTGCGGCGGGCAGCAGGCCTCTTGGACAGGTTGAGAGATAAAAAAATAATAATTCCCGTGCAGTCTCAATGGCGGGGTGCGGGCCGGGGAATAGGCCTCTTGGCCGGGGTGAATATGTTGGAACGCGGCGCGCGTAAATAGAAGCGGCTGGAGGTACCGGGGGCGAAGCCCGCCCCGGCCCGGAGGCCGAGTTAAAAAAAATAATAATCCCCGTTCAGTCTCAATGGCGGGGTGCGGGCCGGCCCGGCGGCGAGTGCGGTGGGCAGCAGGCCTCTTGGACAGGTTGAGAGATAAAAAAATAATAATTCCCGTGCAGTCTCAATGGCGGGGTGCGGGCCGGGGAATAGGCCTCTTGGCCGGGGTGAATAGTGTTGGAACACGGCCCGCGGAAATAGTAGCGGCTGGAGGTACCGGGGGCGATGCCCGCCCCGGCCCGGCGGCCAAGTTAAAAAAATAAATAATCCCGTTCAGTCTCAATGGCAGGGTGCGGGCCGGCCCGGCGGCGATTGCGGCGGGCAGCAGGCCTCTTGGACAGGTTGAGAGATAAAAAAAAAATAATTCCCATGCAGTCTCAATGGCGGGGTGCGGGCCGGGGAATAGGCCTCTTGGCCGGGGTGAATATGTTGGAACGCGGCGCGCGTAAATAGAAGCGGCTGGAGGTACCGGGGGCGAAGCCCGCCCCGGCCCGGAGGCCGAGTTAAAAAAAATAATAATCCCCGTTCAGTCTCAATGGCGGGGTGCGGGCCGGCCCGGCGGCGAGTGCGGCGGGCAGCAGGCCTCTTGGACAGGTTGAGAGATAAAAAAATAATAATTCCCGTGCAGTCTCAATGGCGGGGTGCGGGCCGGGGAATAGGCCTCTTGGCCGGGGTGAATATGTTGGAACGCGGCGCGCGTAAATAGAAGCGGCTGGAGGTACCGGGGGCGAAGCCCGCCCCGGCCCGGAGGCCGAGTTAAAAAAAATAATAATCCCCGTTCAGTCTCAATGGCGGGGTGCGGGCCGGCCCGGCGGCGAGTGCGGCGGGCAGCAGGCCTCTTGGACAGGTTGAGAGATAAAAAAATAATAATTCCCGTGCAGTCTCAATGGCGGGGTGCGGGCCGGGGAATAGGCCTCTTGGCCGGGGTGAATAGTGTTGGAACACGGCCCGCGGAAATAGTAGCGGCTGGAGGTACCGGGGGCGATGCCCGCCCCGGCCCGGCGGCCAAGTTAAAAAAATAAATAATCCCCGTTCAGTCTCAATGGCAGGGTGCGGGCCGGCCCGGCGGCGATTGCGGCGGGCAGCAGGCCTCTTGGACAGGTTGAGAGATAAAAAAATAATAATTCCCGTTCAGTCTCAATGGCAGGGTGCGGGCCGGCCCGGCGGCAATTGCGGCGGGCAGCAGGCCTCTTGGACAGGTTGAGAGATAAAAAAATAATAATTCCCATGCAGTCTCAATGGCGGGGTGCGGGCCGGGGAATAGGCCTCTTGGCCGGGGTGAATATGTTGGAACGCGGCGCGCGTAAATAGAAGCGGCTGGAGGTACCGGGGGCGAAGCCCGCCCCGGCCCGGAGGCCGAGTTAAAAAAAATAATAATCCCCGTTCAGTCTCAATGGCGGGGTGCGGGCCGGCCCGGCGGCGAGTGCGGCGGGCAGCAGGCCTCTTGGACAGGTTGAGAGATAAAAAAAATAATAATTCCCGTGCAGTCTCAATGGCGGGGTGCGGGCCGGGAAATAGGCCTCTTGGCCGGGGTGAATATGTTGGAACGCGGCGCGCGTAAATAGAAGCGGCTGGAGGTACCGGGGGCGAAGCCCGCCCCGGCCCGGAGGCCGAGTTAAAAAAAATAATAATCCCCGTTCAGTCTCAATGGCGGGGTACGGGCCGGCCCGGCGGCGATTGCGGCGGGCAGCAGGCCTCTTGGACAGGTTGAGAGATAAAAAAATAATAATTCCCGTGCAGTCTCAATGGCGGGGTGCGGGCCGGGGAATAGGCCTCTTGGCCGGGGTGAATATGTTGGAACGCGGCGCGCGTAAATAGAAGCGGCTGGAGGTACCGGGGGCGAAGCCCGCCCCGGCCCGGAGGCCGAGTTAAAAAAAATAATAATCCCCGTTCAGTCTCAATGGCGGGGTGCGGGCCGGCCCGGCGGCGAGTGCGGTGGGCAGCAGGCCTCTTGGACAGGTTGAGAGATAAAAAAATAATAATTCCCGTGCAGTCTCAATGGCGGGGTGCGGGCCGGGGAATAGGCCTCTTGGCCGGGGTGAATAGTGTTGGAACACGGCCCGCGGAAATAGTAGCGGCTGGAGGTACCGGGGGCGATGCCCGCCCCGGCCCGGCGGCCAAGTTAAAAAAATAAATAATCCCGTTCAGTCTCAATGGCAGGGTGCGGGCCGGCCCGGCGGCGATTGCGGCGGGCAGCAGGCCTCTTGGACAGGTTGAGAGATAAAAAAAAAATAATTCCCATGCAGTCTCAATGGCGGGGTGCGGGCCGGGGAATAGGCCTCTTGGCCGGGGTGAATATGTTGGAACGCGGCGCGCGTAAATAGAAGCGGCTGGAGGTACCGGGGGCGAAGCCCGCCCCGGCCCGGAGGCCGAGTTAAAAAAAATAATAATCCCCGTTCAGTCTCAATGGCGGGGTGCGGGCCGGCCCGGCGGCGAGTGCGGCGGGCAGCAGGCCTCTTGGACAGGTTGAGAGATAAAAAAATAATAATTCCCGTGCAGTCTCAATGGCGGGGTGCGGGCCGGGGAATAGGCCTCTGGCCGGGGTGAATATGTTGGAACGCGGCGCGCGTAAATAGAAGCGGCTGGAGGTACCGGGGGCGAAGCCCGCCCCGGCCCGGAGGCCGAGTTAAAAAAAATAATAATCCCCGTTCAGTCTCAATGGCGGGGTGCGGGCCGGCCCGGCGGCGAGTGCGGCGGGCAGCAGGCCTCTTGGACAGGTTGAGAGATAAAAAAATAATAATTCCCGTGCAGTCTCAATGGCGGGGTGCGGGCCGGGGAATAGGCCTCTTGGCCGGGGTGAATAGTGTTGGAACACGGCCCGCGGAAATAGTAGCGGCTGGAGGTACCGGGGGCGATGCCCGCCCCGGCCCGGCGGCCAAGTTAAAAAAATAAATAATCCCCGTTCAGTCTCAATGGCAGGGTGCGGGCCGGCCCGGCGGCGATTGCGGCGGGCAGCAGGCCTCTTGGACAGGTTGAGAGATAAAAAAATAATAATTCCCGTTCAGTCTCAATGGCAGGGTGCGGGCCGGCCCGGCGGCAATTGCGGCGGGCAGCAGGCCTCTTGGACAGGTTGAGAGATAAAAAAATAATAATTCCCATGCAGTCTCAATGGCGGGGTGCGGGCCGGGGAATAGGCCTCTTGGCCGGGGTGAATATGTTGGAACGCGGCGCGCGTAAATAGAAGCGGCTGGAGGTACCGGGGGCGAAGCCCGCCCCGGCCCGGAGGCCGAGTTAAAAAAAATAATAATCCCCGTTCAGTCTCAATGGCGGGGTGCGGGCCGGCCCGGCGGCGAGTGCGGCGGGCAGCAGGCCTCTTGGACAGGTTGAGAGATAAAAAAAATAATAATTCCCGTGCAGTCTCAATGGTGGGGTGCGGGCCGGGAAATAGGCCTCTTGGCCGGGGTGAATATGTTGGAACGCGGCGCGCGTAAATAGAAGCGGCTGGAGGTACCGGGGGCGAAGCCCGCCCCGGCCCGGAGGCCGAGTTAAAAAAAATAATAATCCCCGTTCAGTCTCAATGGCGGGGTGCGGGCCGGCCCGGCGGCGATTGCGGCGGGCAGCAGGCCTCTTGGACAGGTTGAGAGATAAAAAAATAATAATTCCCGTGCAGTCTCAATGGCGGGGTGCGGGCCGGGGAATAGGCCTCTTGGCCGGGGTGAATAGTGTTGGAACACGGCCCGCGGAAATAGTAGCGGCTGGAGGTACCGGGGGCGATGCCCGCCCCGGCCCGGCGGCCAAGTTAAAAAAATAAATAATCCCGTTCAGTCTCAATGGCAGGGTGCGGGCCGGCCCGGCGGCGATTGCGGCGGGCAGCAGGCCTCTTGGACAGGTTGAGAGATAAAAAAATAATAATTCCCGTTCAGTCTCAATGGCAGGGTGCGGGCCGGCCCGGCGGCAATTGCGGCGGGCAGCAGGCCTCTTGGACAGGTTGAGAGATAAAAAAATAATAATTCCCGTGCAGTCTCAATGGCGGGGTGCGGGCCGGGGAATAGGCCTCTTGGCCGGGGTGAATAGTGTTGGAACACGGCCCGCGGAAATAGTAGCGGCTGGAGGTACCGGGGGCGATGCCCGCCCCGGCCCGGCGGCCAAGTTAAAAAAATAAATAATCCCGTTCAGTCTCAATGGCAGGGTGCGGGCCGGCCCGGCGGCGATTGCGGCGGGCAGCAGGCCTCTTGGACAGGTTGAGAGATAAAAAAATAATAATTCCCATGCAGTCTCAATGGCGGGGTGCGGGCCGGGGAATAGGCCTCTTGGCCGGGGTGAATATGTTGGAACGCGGCGCGCGTAAATAGAAGCGGCTGGAGGTACCGGGGGCGAAGCCCGCCCCGGCCCGGAGGCCGAGTTAAAAAAAATAATAATCCCCGTTCAGTCTCAATGGCGGGGTGCGGGCCGGCCCGGCGGCGAGTGCGGCGGGCAGCAGGCCTCTTGGACAGGTTGAGAGATAAAAAAATAATAATTCCCGTGCAGTCTCAATGGCGGGGTGCGGGCCGGGGAATAGGCCTCTTGGCCGGGGTGAATATGTTGGAACGCGGCGCGCGTAAATAGAAGCGGCTGGAGGTACCGGGGGCGAAGCCCGCCCCGGCCCGGAGGCCGAGTTAAAAAAAATAATAATCCCCGTTCAGTCTCAATGGCGGGGTGCGGGCCGGCCCGGCGGCGAGTGCGGCGGGCAGCAGGCCTCTTGGACAGGTTGAGAGATAAAAAAATAATAATTCCCGTGCAGTCTCAATGGCGGGGTGCGGGCCGGGGAATAGGCCTCTTGGCCGGGGTGAATAGTGTTGGAACACGGCCCGCGGAAATAGTAGCGGCTGGAGGTACCGGGGGCGATGCCCGCCCGGGCCCGGCGGCCAAGTTAAAAAAATAAATAATCCCGTTCAGTCTCAATGGCAGGGTGCGGGCCGGCCCGGCGGCGATTGCGGCGGGCAGCAGGCCTCTTGGACAGGTTGAGAGATAAAAAAATAATAATTCCCGTTCAGTCTCAATGGCAGGGTGCGGGCCGGCCCGGCGGCAATTGCGGCGGGCAGCAGGCCTCTTGGACAGGTTGAGAGATAAAAAAATAATAATTCCCATGCAGTCTCAATGGCGGGGTGCGGGCCGGGGAATAGGCCTCTTGGCCGGGGTGAATATGTTGGAACGCGGCGCGCGTAAATAGAAGCGGCTGGAGGTACCGGGGGCGAAGCCCGCCCCGGCCCGGAGGCCGAGTTAAAAAAAAAAATAATCCCCGTTCAGTCTCAATGGCGGGATGCGGGCCGGCCCGGCGGCGATTGCGGCGGGCAGCAGGCCTCTTGGACAGGTTGAGAGATAAAAAAATAATAATTCCCGTGCAGTCTCAATGGCGGGGTGCGGGCCGGGGAATAGGCCTCTTGGCCGGGGTGAATAGTGTTGGAACACGGCCCGCGGAAATAGTAGCGGCTGGAGGTACCGGGGGCGATGCCCGCCCCGGCCCGGCGGCCAAGTTAAAAAAATAAATAATCCCGTTCAGTCTCAATGGCAGGGTGCGGGCCGGCCCGGCGGCGATTGCGGCGGGCAGCAGGCCTCTTGGACAGGTTGAGAGATAAAAAAATAATAATTCCCATGCAGTCTCAATGGCGGGGTGCGGGCCGGGGAATAGGCCTCTTGGCCGGGGTGAATATGTTGGAACGCGGCGCGCGTAAATAGAAGCGGCTGGAGGTACCGGGGGCGAAGCCCGCCCCGGCCCGGAGGCCGAGTTAAAAAAAATAATAATCCCCGTTCAGTCTCAATGGCGGGGTGCGGGCCGGCCCGGCGGCGAGTGCGGCGGGCAGCAGGCCTCTTGGACAGGTTGAGAGATAAAAAAATAATAATTCCCGTGCAGTCTCAATGGCGGGGTGCGGGCCGGGGAATAGGCCTCTTGGCCGGGGTGAATATGTTGGAACGCGGCGCGCGTAAATAGAAGCGGCTGGAGGTACCGGGGGCGAAGCCCGCCCCGGCCCGGAGGCCGAGTTAAAAAAAATAATAATCCCCGTTCAGTCTCAATGGCGGGGTGCGGGCCGGCCCGGCGGCGAGTGCGGCGGGCAGCAGGCCTCTTGGACAGGTTGAGAGATAAAAAAATAATAATTCCCGTGCAGTCTCAATGGCGGGGTGCGGGCCGGGGAATAGGCCTCTTGGCCGGGGTGAATAGTGTTGGAACACGGCCCGCGGAAATAGTAGCGGCTGGAGGTACCGGGGGCGATGCCCGCCCGGGCCCGGCGGCCAAGTTAAAAAAATAAATAATCCCGTTCAGTCTCAATGGCAGGGTGCGGGCCGGCCCGGCGGCGATTGCGGCGGGCAGCAGGCCTCTTGGACAGGTTGAGAGATAAAAAAATAATAATTCCCGTTCAGTCTCAATGGCAGGGTGCGGGCCGGCCCGGCGGCAATTGCGGCGGGCAGCAGGCCTCTTGGACAGGTTGAGAGATAAAAAAATAATAATTCCCATGCAGTCTCAATGGCGGGGTGCGGGCCGGGGAATAGGCCTCTTGGCCGGGGTGAATATGTTGGAACGCGGCGCGCGTAAATAGAAGCGGCTGGAGGTACCGGGGGCGAAGCCCGCCCCGGCCCGGAGGCCGAGTTAAAAAAAATAATAATCCCCGTTCAGTCTCAATGGCGGGGTGCGGGCCGGCCCGGCGGCGAGTGCGGCGGGCAGCAGGCCTCTTGGACAGGTTGAGAGATAAAAAAATAATAATTCCCGTGCAGTCTCAATGGCGGGGTGCGGGCCGGGGAATAGGCCTCTTGGCCGGGGTGAATAGTGTTGGAACACGGCCCGCGGAAATAGTAGCGGCTGGAGGTACCGGGGGCGATGCCCGCCCGGGCCCGGCGGCCAAGTTAAAAAAATAAATAATCCCGTTCAGTCTCAATGGCAGGGTGCGGGCCGGCCCGGCGGCGATTGCGGCGGGCAGCAGGCCTCTTGGACAGGTTGAGAGATAAAAAAATAATAATTCCCGTTCAGTCTCAATGGCAGGGTGCGGGCCGGCCCGGCGGCAATTGCGGCGGGCAGCAGGCCTCTTGGACAGGTTGAGAGATAAAAAAATAATAATTCCCATGCAGTCTCAATGGCGGGGTGCGGGCCGGGGAATAGGCCTCTTGGCCGGGGTGAATATGTTGGAACGCGGCGCGCGTAAATAGAAGCGGCTGGAGGTACCGGGGGCGAAGCCCGCCCCGGCCCGGAGGCCGAGTTAAAAAAAAAAATAATCCCCGTTCAGTCTCAATGGCGGGATGCGGGCCGGCCCGGCGGCGATTGCGGCGGGCAGCAGGCCTCTTGGACAGGTTGAGAGATAAAAAAATAATAATTCCCGTGCAGTCTCAATGGCGGGGTGCGGGCCGGGGAATAGGCCTCTTGGCCGGGGTGAATAGTGTTGGAACACGGCCCGCGGAAATAGTAGCGGCTGGAGGTACCGGGGGCGATGCCCGCCCCGGCCCGGCGGCCAAGTTAAAAAAATAAATAATCCCGTTCAGTCTCAATGGCAGGGTGCGGGCCGGCCCGGCGGCGATTGCGGCGGGCAGCAGGCCTCTTGGACAGGTTGAGAGATAAAAAAATAATAATTCCCATGCAGTCTCAATGGCGGGGTGCGGGCCGGGGAATAGGCCTCTTGGCCGGGGTGAATATGTTGGAACGCGGCGCGCGTAAATAGAAGCGGCTGGAGGTACCGGGGGCGAAGCCCGCCCCGGCCCGGAGGCCGAGTTAAAAAAAATAATAATCCCCGTTCAGTCTCAATGGCGGGGTGCGGGCCGGCCCGGCGGCGAGTGCGGCGGGCAGCAGGCCTCTTGGACAGGTTGAGAGATAAAAAAATAATAATTCCCGTGCAGTCTCAATGGCGGGGTGCGGGCCGGGGAATAGGCCTCTTGGCCGGGGTGAATATGTTGGAACGCGGCGCGCGTAAATAGAAGCGGCTGGAGGTACCGGGGGCGAAGCCCGCCCCGGCCCGGAGGCCGAGTTAAAAAAAATAATAATCCCCGTTCAGTCTCAATGGCGGGGTGCGGGCCGGCCCGGCGGCGAGTGCGGCGGGCAGCAGGCCTCTTGGACAGGTTGAGAGATAAAAAAATAATAATTCCCGTGCAGTCTCAATGGCGGGGTGCGGGCCGGGGAATAGGCCTCTTGGCCGGGGTGAATAGTGTTGGAACACGGCCCGCGGAAATAGTAGCGGCTGGAGGTACCGGGGGCGATGCCCGCCCGGGCCCGGCGGCCAAGTTAAAAAAATAAATAATCCCGTTCAGTCTCAATGGCAGGGTGCGGGCCGGCCCGGCGGCGATTGCGGCGGGCAGCAGGCCTCTTGGACAGGTTGAGAGATAAAAAAATAATAATTCCCGTTCAGTCTCAATGGCAGGGTGCGGGCCGGCCCGGCGGCAATTGCGGCGGGCAGCAGGCCTCTTGGACAGGTTGAGAGATAAAAAAATAATAATTCCCATGCAGTCTCAATGGCGGGGTGCGGGCCGGGGAATAGGCCTCTTGGCCGGGGTGAATATGTTGGAACGCGGCGCGCGTAAATAGAAGCGGCTGGAGGTACCGGGGGCGAAGCCCGCCCCGGCCCGGAGGCCGAGTTAAAAAAAAAAATAATCCCCGTTCAGTCTCAATGGCGGGATGCGGGCCGGCCCGGCGGCGATTGCGGCGGGCAGCAGGCCTCTTGGACAGGTTGAGAGATAAAAAAATAATAATTCCCGTGCAGTCTCAATGGCGGGGTGCGGGCCGGGGAATAGGCCTCTTGGCCGGGGTGAATAGTGTTGGAACACGGCCCGCGGAAATAGTAGCGGCTGGAGGTACCGGGGGCGATGCCCGCCCCGGCCCGGCGGCCAAGTTAAAAAAATAAATAATCCCGTTCAGTCTCAATGGCAGGGTGCGGGCCGGCCCGGCGGCGATTGCGGCGGGCAGCAGGCCTCTTGGACAGGTTGAGAGATAAAAAAATAATAATTCCCATGCAGTCTCAATGGCGGGGTGCGGGCCGGGGAATAGGCCTCTTGGCCGGGGTGAATATGTTGGAACGCGGCGCGCGTAAATAGAAGCGGCTGGAGGTACCGGGGGCGAAGCCCGCCCCGGCCCGGAGGCCGAGTTAAAAAAAATAATAATCCCCGTTCAGTCTCAATGGCGGGGTGCGGGCCGGCCCGGCGGCGAGTGCGGCGGGCAGCAGGCCTCTTGGACAGGTTGAGAGATAAAAAAATAATAATTCCCGTGCAGTCTCAATGGCGGGGTGCGGGCCGGGGAATAGGCCTCTTGGCCGGGGTGAATATGTTGGAACGCGGCGCGCGTAAATAGAAGCGGCTGGAGGTACCGGGGGCGAAGCCCGCCCCGGCCCGGAGGCCGAGTTAAAAAAAATAATAATCCCCGTTCAGTCTCAATGGCGGGGTGCGGGCCGGCCCGGCGGCGAGTGCGGCGGGCAGCAGGCCTCTTGGACAGGTTGAGAGATAAAAAAATAATAATTCCCGTGCAGTCTCAATGGCGGGGTGCGGGCCGGGGAATAGGCCTCTTGGCCGGGGTGAATAGTGTTGGAACACGGCCCGCGGAAATAGTAGCGGCTGGAGGTACCGGGGGCGATGCCCGCCCGGGCCCGGCGGCCAAGTTAAAAAAATAAATAATCCCGTTCAGTCTCAATGGCAGGGTGCGGGCCGGCCCGGCGGCGATTGCGGCGGGCAGCAGGCCTCTTGGACAGGTTGAGAGATAAAAAAATAATAATTCCCGTTCAGTCTCAATGGCAGGGTGCGGGCCGGCCCGGCGGCAATTGCGGCGGGCAGCAGGCCTCTTGGACAGGTTGAGAGATAAAAAAATAATAATTCCCATGCAGTCTCAATGGCGGGGTGCGGGCCGGGGAATAGGCCTCTTGGCCGGGGTGAATATGTTGGAACGCGGCGCGCGTAAATAGAAGCGGCTGGAGGTACCGGGGGCGAAGCCCGCCCCGGCCCGGAGGCCGAGTTAAAAAAAATAATAATCCCCGTTCAGTCTCAATGGCGGGGTGCGGGCCGGCCCGGCGGCGAGTGCGGCGGGCAGCAGGCCTCTTGGACAGGTTGAGAGATAAAAAAATAATAATTCCCGTGCAGTCTCAATGGCGGGGTGCGGGCCGGGGAATAGGCCTCTTGGCCGGGGTGAATAGTGTTGGAACACGGCCCGCGGAAATAGTAGCGGCTGGAGGTACCGGGGGCGATGCCCGCCCGGGCCCGGCGGCCAAGTTAAAAAAATAAATAATCCCGTTCAGTCTCAATGGCAGGGTGCGGGCCGGCCCGGCGGCGATTGCGGCGGGCAGCAGGCCTCTTGGACAGGTTGAGAGATAAAAAAATAATAATTCCCGTTCAGTCTCAATGGCAGGGTGCGGGCCGGCCCGGCGGCAATTGCGGCGGGCAGCAGGCCTCTTGGACAGGTTGAGAGATAAAAAAATAATAATTCCCATGCAGTCTCAATGGCGGGGTGCGGGCCGGGGAATAGGCCTCTTGGCCGGGGTGAATATGTTGGAACGCGGCGCGCGTAAATAGAAGCGGCTGGAGGTACCGGGGGCGAAGCCCGCCCCGGCCCGGAGGCCGAGTTAAAAAAAAAAATAATCCCGTTCAGTCTCAATGGCGGGATGCGGGCCGGCCCGGCGGCGATTGCGGCGGGCAGCAGGCCTCTTGGACAGGTTGAGAGATAAAAAAATAATAATTCCCGTGCAGTCTCAATGGCGGGGTGCGGGCCGGGGAATAGGCCTCTTGGCCGGGGTGAATAGTGTTGGAACACGGCCCGCGGAAATAGTAGCGGCTGGAGGTACCGGGGGCGATGCCCGCCCCGGCCCGGCGGCCAAGTTAAAAAAATAAATAATCCCGTTCAGTCTCAATGGCAGGGTGCGGGCCGGCCCGGCGGCCAAGTTAAAAAAATAAATAATCCCGTTCAGTCTCAATGGCAGGGTGCGGGCCGGCCCGGCGGCGATTGCGGCGGGCAGCAGGCCTCTTGGACAGGTTGAGAGATAAAAAAATAATAATTCCCATGCAGTCTCAATGGCGGGGTGCGGGCCGGGGAATAGGCCTCTTGGCCGGGGTGAATATGTTGGAACGCGGCGCGCGTAAATAGAAGCGGCTGGAGGTACCGGGGGCGAAGCCCGCCCCGGCCCGGAGGCCGAGTTAAAAAAAATAATAATCCCCGTTCAGTCTCAATGGCGGGGTGCGGGCCGGCCCGGCGGCGAGTGCGGCGGGCAGCAGGCCTCTTGGACAGGTTGAGAGATAAAAAAATAATAATTCCCGTGCAGTCTCAATGGCGGGGTGCGGGCCGGGGAATAGGCCTCTTGGCCGGGGTGAATATGTTGGAACGCGGCGCGCGTAAATAGAAGCGGCTGGAGGTACCGGGGGCGAAGCCCGCCCCGGCCCGGAGGCCGAGTTAAAAAAAATAATAATCCCCGTTCAGTCTCAATGGCGGGGTGCGGGCCGGCCCGGCGGCGAGTGCGGCGGGCAGCAGGCCTCTTGGACAGGTTGAGAGATAAAAAAATAATAATTCCCGTGCAGTCTCAATGGCGGGGTGCGGGCCGGGGAATAGGCCTCTTGGCCGGGGTGAATATGTTGGAACGCGGCGCGCGTAAATAGAAGCGGCTGGAGGTACCGGGGGCGAAGCCCGCCCCGGCCCGGAGGCCGAGTTAAAAAAATAATAATCCCCGTTCAGTCTCAATGGCGGGGTGCGGGCCGGCCCCGCGGCGATTGCGGCGGGCAGCAGGCCTCTTGGACAGGTTGAGAGATAAAAAAATAATAATTCCCGTGCAGTCTCAATGGCGGGGTGCGGGCCGGGGAATAGGCCTCTTGGCCGGGGTGAATAGTGTTGGAACACGGCCCGCGGAAATAGTAGCGGCTGGAGGTACCGGGGGCGATGCCCGCCCCGGCCCGGCGGCCAAGTTAAAAAAATAAATAATCCCGTTCAGTCTCAATGGCAGGGTGCGGGCCGGCCCGGCGGCGATTGCGGCGGGCAGCAGGCCTCTTGGACAGGTTGAGAGATAAAAAAATAATAATTCCCATGCAGTCTCAATGGCGGGGTGCGGGCCGGGGAATAGGCCTCTTGGCCGGGGTGAATATGTTGGAACGCGGCGCGCGTAAATAGAAGCGGCTGGAGGTACCGGGGGCGAAGCCCGCCCCGGCCCGGAGGCCGAGTTAAAAAAAAATAATAATCCCCGTTCAGTCTCAATGGCGGGGTGCGGGCCGGCCCGGCGGCGAGTGCGGCGGGCAGCAGGCCTCTTGGACAGGTTGAGAGATAAAAAAATAATAATTCCCGTGCAGTCTCAATGGCGGGGTGCGGGCCGGGGAATAGGCCTCTTGGCCGGGGTGAATATGTTGGAACGCGGCGCGCGTAAATAGAAGCGGCTGGAGGTACCGGGGGCGAAGCCCGCCCCGGCCCGGAGGCCGAGTTAAAAAAAATAATAATCCCCGTTCAGTCTCAATGGCGGGGTGCGGGCCGGCCCGGCGGCGAGTGCGGCGGGCAGCAGGCCTCTTGGACAGGTTGAGAGATAAAAAAATAATAATTCCCGTGCAGTCTCAATGGCGGGGTGCGGGCCGGGGAATAGGCCTCTTGGCCGGGGTGAATAGTGTTGGAACACGGCCCGCGGAAATAGTAGCGGCTGGAGGTACCGGGGGCGATGCCCGCCCCGGCCCAGCGGCCAAGTTAAAAAAATAAATAATCCCCGTTCAGTCTCAATGGCAGGGTGCGGGCCGGCCCGGCGGCGATTGCGGCGGGCAGCAGGCCTCTTGGACAGGTTGAGGGATAAAAAAATAATAATTCCCGTGCAGTCTCAATGGCGGGGTGCGGGCCGGGGAATAGGCCTCTTGGCCGGGGTGAATATGTTGGAACGCGGCGCGCGTAAATAGAAGCGGCTGGAGGTACCGGGGGCGAAGCCCGCCCCGGCCCGGAGGCCGAGTTAAAAAAAATAATAATCCCCGTTCAGTCTCAATGGCGGGGTGCGGGCCGGCCCCGCGGCGATTGCGGCGGGCAGCAGGCCTCTTGGACAGGTTGAGAGATAAAAAAATAATAATTCCCGTGCAGTCTCAATGGCGGGGTGCGGGCCGGGGAATAGGCCTCTTGGCCGGGGTGAATAGTGTTGGAACACGGCCCGCGGAAATAGTAGCGGCTGGAGGTACCGGGGGCGATGCCCGCCCCGGCCCGGCGGCCAAGTTAAAAAAATAAATAATCCCGTTCAGTCTCAATGGCAGGGTGCGGGCCGGCCCGGCGGCGATTGCGGCGGGCAGCAGGCCTCTTGGACAGGTTGAGAGATAAAAAAATAATAATTCCCATGCAGTCTCAATGGCGGGGTGCGGGCCGGGGAATAGGCCTCTTGGCCGGGGTGAATATGTTGGAACGCGGCGCGCGTAAATAGAAGCGGCTGGAGGTACCGGGGGCGAAGCCCGCCCCGGCCCGGAGGCCGAGTTAAAAAAAAATAATAATCCCCGTTCAGTCTCAATGGCGGGGTGCGGGCCGGCCCGGCGGCGAGTGCGGCGGGCAGCAGGCCTCTTGGACAGGTTGAGAGATAAAAAAATAATAATTCCCGTGCAGTCTCAATGGCGGGGTGCGGGCCGGGGAATAGGCCTCTTGGCCGGGGTGAATATGTTGGAACGCGGCGCGCGTAAATAGAAGCGGCTGGAGGTACCGGGGGCGAAGCCCGCCCCGGCCCGGAGGCCGAGTTAAAAAAAATAATAATCCCCGTTCAGTCTCAATGGCGGGGTGCGGGCCGGCCCGGCGGCGAGTGCGGCGGGCAGCAGGCCTCTTGGACAGGTTGAGAGATAAAAAAATAATAATTCCCGTGCAGTCTCAATGGCGGGGTGCGGGCCGGGGAATAGGCCTCTTGGCCGGGGTGAATAGTGTTGGAACACGGCCCGCGGAAATAGTAGCGGCTGGAGGTACCGGGGGCGATGCCCGCCCCGGCCCAGCGGCCAAGTTAAAAAAATAAATAATCCCCGTTCAGTCTCAATGGCAGGGTGCGGGCCGGCCCGGCGGCGATTGCGGCGGGCAGCAGGCCTCTTGGACAGGTTGAGGGATAAAAAAATAATAATTCCCGTGCAGTCTCAATGGCGGGGTGCGGGCCGGGGAATAGGCCTCTTGGCCGGGGTGAATAGTGTTGGAACACGGCCCGCGGAAATCGTAGCGGCTGGAGGTACCGGGGAGGATGCCCGCCCCGGGCCGGCGGCCAAGTTAAAAAAATAAATAATCCCCGTTCAGTCTCAATGGCAGGGTGCGGGCCGGCCCGGCGGCGAGTGCGGCGGGCAGCAGGCCTCTTGGACAGGTTGAGAGATAAAAAAATAATAATTCCCGTTCAGTCTCAATGGCAGGGTGCGGGCCGGCCCGGCGGCGATTGCGGCGGGCAGCAGGCCTCTTGGACAGGTTGAGAGATAAAAAAATAATAATTCCCATGCAGTCTCAATGGCGGGGTGCGGGCCGGGGAATAGGCCTCTTGGCCGGGGTGAATATGTTGGAACGCGGCGCGCGTAAATAGAAGCGGCTGGAGGTACCGGGGGCGAAGCCCGCCCCGGCCCGGAGGCCGAGTTAAAAAAAATAATAATCCCCGTTCAGTCTCAATGGCGGGGTGCGGGCCGGCCCGGCGGCGAGTGCGGTGGGCAGCAGGCCTCTTGGACAGGTTGAGAGATAAAAAAATAATAATTCCCGTGCAGTCTCAATGGCGGGGTGCGGGCCGGGGAATAGGCCTCTTGGCCGGGGTGAATAGTGTTGGAACACGGCCCGCGGAAATAGTAGCGGCTGGAGGTACCGGGGGCGATGCCCGCCCCGGCCCGGCGGCCAAGTTAAAAAAATAAATAATCCCGTTCAGTCTCAATGGCAGGGTGCGGGCAGTCCCGGCGGCGATTGCGGCGGGCAGCAGGCCTCTTGGACAGGTTGAGAGATAAAAAAATAATAATTCCCATGCAGTCTCAATGGCGGGGTGCGGGCCGGGGAATAGGCCTCTTGGCCGGGGTGAATATGTTGGAACGCGGCGCGCGTAAATAGAAGCGGCTGGAGGTACCGGGGGCGAAGCCCGCCCCGGCCCGGAGGCCGAGTTAAAAAAAATAATAATCCCCGTTCAGTCTCAATGGCGGGGTGCGGGCCGGCCCGGCGGCGAGTGCGGCGGGCAGCAGGCCTCTTGGACAGGTTGAGAGATAAAAAAATAATAATTCCCGTGCAGTCTCAATGGCGGGGTGCGGCCCGGGGAATAGGCCTCTTGGCCGGGGTGAATAGTGTTGGAACACGGCCCGCGGAAATAGTAGCGGCTGGAGGTACCGGGGGCGATGCCCGCCCCGGCCCGGCGGCCAAGTTAAAAAAATAAATAATCCCGTTCAGTCTCAATGGCAGGGTGCGGGCCGGCCCGGCGGCGATTGCGGCGGGCAGCAGGCCTCTTGGACAGGTTGAGAGATAAAAAAATAATAATTCCCATGCAGTCTCAATGGCGGGGTGCGGGCCGGGGAATAGGCCTCTTGGCCGGGGTGAATATGTTGGAACGCGGCGCGCGTAAATAGAAGCGGCTGGAGGTACCGGGGGCGAAGCCCGCCCCGGCCCGGAGGCCGAGTTAAAAAAAATAATAATCTCCGTTCAGTCTCAATGGCGGGGTGCGGGCCGGCCCGGCGGCGAGTGCGGCGGGCAGCAGGCCTCTTGGACAGGTTGAGAGATAAAAAAATAATAATTCCCGTGCAGTCTCAATGGCGGGGTGCGGGCCGGGGAATAGGCCTCTTGGCCGGGGTGAATATGTTGGAACGCGGCGCGCGTAAATAGAAGCGGCTGGAGGTACCGGGGGCGAAGCCCGCCCCGGCCCGGAGGCCGAGTTAAAAAAAATAATAATCCCCGTTCAGTCTCAATGGCGGGGTGCGGGCCGGCCCGGCGGCGAGTGCGGCGGGCAGCAGGCCTCTTGGACAGGTTGAGAGATAAAAAAATAATAATTCCCGTGCAGTCTCAATGGCGGGGTGCGGGCCGGGGAATAGGCCTCTTGGCCGGGGTGAATAGTGTTGGAACACGGCCCGCGGAAATAGTAGCGGCTGGAGGTACCGGGGGCGATGCCCGCCCGGGCACGGCGGCCAAGTTAAAAAAATAAATAATCCCCGTTCAGTCTCAATGGCAGGGTGCGGGCCGGCCCGGCGGCGATTGCGGCGGGCAGCAGGCCTCTTGGACAGGTTGAGAGATAAAAAAATAATAATTCCCGTTCAGTCTCAATGGCAGGGTGCGGGCCGGCCCGGCGGCAATTGCGGCGGGCAGCAGGCCTCTTGGACAGGTTGAGAGATAAAAAAATAATAATTCCCATGCAGTCTCAATGGCGGGGTGCGGGCCGGGGAATAGGCCTCTTGGCCGGGGTGAATATGTTGGAACGCGGCGCGCGTAAATAGAAGCGGCTGGAGGTACCGGGGGCGAAGCCCGCCCCGGCCCGGAGGCCGAGTTAAAAAAAATAATAATCCCCGTTCAGTCTCAATGGCGGGGTGCGGGCCGGCCCGGCGGCGAGTGCGGTGGGCAGCAGGCCTCTTGGACAGGTTGAGAGATAAAAAAATAATAATTCCCGTGCAGTCTCAATGGCGGGGTGCGGGCCGGGGAATAGGCCTCTTGGCCGGGGTGAATAGTGTTGGAACACGGCCCGCGGAAATAGTAGCGGCTGGAGGTACCGGGGGCGATGCCCGCCCCGGCCCGGCGGCCAAGTTAAAAAAATAAATAATCCCGTTCAGTCTCAATGGCAGGGTGCGGGCCGGCCCGGCGGCGATTGCGGCGGGCAGCAGGCCTCTTGGACAGGTTGAGAGATAAAAAAAAAATAATTCCCATGCAGTCTCAATGGCGGGGTGCGGGCCGGGGAATAGGCCTCTTGGCCGGGGTGAATATGTTGGAACGCGGCGCGCGTAAATAGAAGCGGCTGGAGGTACCGGGGGCGAAGCCCGCCCCGGCCCGGAGGCCGAGTTAAAAAAAATAATAATCCCCGTTCAGTCTCAATGGCGGGGTGCGGGCCGGCCCGGCGGCGAGTGCGGCGGGCAGCAGGCCTCTTGGACAGGTTGAGAGATAAAAAAATAATAATTCCCGTGCAGTCTCAATGGCGGGGTGCGGGCCGGGGAATAGGCCTCTGGCCGGGGTGAATATGTTGGAACGCGGCGCGCGTAAATAGAAGCGGCTGGAGGTACCGGGGGCGAAGCCCGCCCCGGCCCGGAGGCCGAGTTAAAAAAAATAATAATCCCCGTTCAGTCTCAATGGCGGGGTGCGGGCCGGCCCGGCGGCGAGTGCGGCGGGCAGCAGGCCTCTTGGACAGGTTGAGAGATAAAAAAATAATAATTCCCGTGCAGTCTCAATGGCGGGGTGCGGGCCGGGGAATAGGCCTCTTGGCCGGGGTGAATAGTGTTGGAACACGGCCCGCGGAAATAGTAGCGGCTGGAGGTACCGGGGGCGATGCCCGCCCCGGCCCGGCGGCCAAGTTAAAAAAATAAATAATCCCCGTTCAGTCTCAATGGCAGGGTGCGGGCCGGCCCGGCGGCGATTGCGGCGGGCAGCAGGCCTCTTGGACAGGTTGAGAGATAAAAAAATAATAATTCCCGTTCAGTCTCAATGGCAGGGTGCGGGCCGGCCCGGCGGCAATTGCGGCGGGCAGCAGGCCTCTTGGACAGGTTGAGAGATAAAAAAATAATAATTCCCATGCAGTCTCAATGGCGGGGTGCGGGCCGGGGAATAGGCCTCTTGGCCGGGGTGAATATGTTGGAACGCGGCGCGCGTAAATAGAAGCGGCTGGAGGTACCGGGGGCGAAGCCCGCCCCGGCCCGGAGGCCGAGTTAAAAAAAATAATAATCCCCGTTCAGTCTCAATGGCGGGGTGCGGGCCGGCCCGGCGGCGAGTGCGGCGGGCAGCAGGCCTCTTGGACAGGTTGAGAGATAAAAAAATAATAATTCCCATGCAGTCTCAATGGCGGGGTGCGGGCCGGGGAATAGGCCTCTTGGCCGGGGTGAATATGTTGGAACGCGGCGCGCGTAAATAGAAGCGGCTGGAGGTACCGGGGGCGAAGCCCGCCCCGGCCCGGAGGCCGAGTTAAAAAAAATAATAATCCCCGTTCAGTCTCAATGGCGGGGTGCGGGCCGGCCCGGCGGCGAGTGCGGCGGGCAGCAGGCCTCTTGGACAGGTTGAGAGATAAAAAAATAATAATTCCCGTGCAGTCTCAATGGCGGGGTGCGGGCCGGGGAATAGGCCTCTTGGCCGGGGTGAATATGTTGGAACGCGGCGCGCGTAAATAGAAGCGGCTGGAGGTACCGGGGGCGAAGCCCGCCCCGGCCCGGAGGCCGAGTTAAAAAAAATAATAATCCCCGTTCAGTCTCAATGGCGGGGTGCGGGCCGGCCCGGCGGCGAGTGCGGCGGGCAGCAGGCCTCTTGGACAGGTTGAGAGATAAAAAAATAATAATTCCCGTGCAGTCTCAATGGCGGGGTGCGGGCCGGGGAATAGGCCTCTTGGCCGCGGTGAATAGTGTTGGAACACGGCCCGCGGAAATAGTAGCGGCTGGAGGTACCGGGGGCGATGCCCGCCCGGGCCCGGCGGCCAAGTTAAAAAAATAAATAATCCCGTTCAGTCTCAATGGCAGGGTGCGGGCCGGCCCGGCGGCGATTGCGGCGGGCAGCAGGCCTCTTGGACAGGTTGAGAGATAAAAAAATAATAATTCCCGTTCAGTCTCAATGGCAGGGTGCGGGCCGGCCCGGCGGCAATTGCGGCGGGCAGCAGGCCTCTTGGACAGGTTGAGAGATAAAAAAATAATAATCCCCATGCAGTCTCAATGGCGGGGTGCGGGCCGGGGAATAGGCCTCTTGGCCGGGGTGAATATGTTGGAACGCGGCGCGCGTAAATAGAAGCGGCTGGAGGTACCGGGGGCGAAGCCCGCCCCGGCCCGGAGGCCGAGTTAAAAAAAATAATAATCCCCGTTCAGTCTCAATGGCGGGGTGCGGGCCGGCCCGGCGGCGAGTGCGGCGGGCAGCAGGCCTCTTGGACAGGTTGAGAGATAAAAAAATAATAATTCCCGTGCAGTCTCAATGGCGGGGTGCGGGCCGGGGAATAGGCCTCTTGGCCGGGGTGAATAGTGTTGGAACACGGCCCGCGGAAATAGTAGCGGCTGGAGGTACCGGGGGCGATGCCCGCCCGGGCCCGGCGGCCAAGTTAAAAAAATAAATAATCCCGTTCAGTCTCAATGGCAGGGTGCGGGCCGGCCCGGCGGCGATTGCGGCGGGCAGCAGGCCTCTTGGACAGGTTGAGAGATAAAAAAATAATAATTCCCGTTCAGTCTCAATGGCAGGGTGCGGGCCGGCCCGGCGGCAATTGCGGCGGGCAGCAGGCCTCTTGGACAGGTTGAGAGATAAAAAAATAATAATTCCCATGCAGTCTCAATGGCGGGGTGCGGGCCGGGGAATAGGCCTCTTGGCCGGGGTGAATATGTTGGAACGCGGCGCGCGTAAATAGAAGCGGCTGGAGGTACCGGGGGCGAAGCCCGCCCCGGCCCGGAGGCCGAGTTAAAAAAAAAAATAATCCCCGTTCAGTCTCAATGGCGGGATGCGGGCCGGCCCGGCGGCGATTGCGGCGGGCAGCAGGCCTCTTGGACAGGTTGAGAGATAAAAAAATAATAATTCCCGTGCAGTCTCAATGGCGGGGTGCGGGCCGGGGAATAGGCCTCTTGGCCGGGGTGAATAGTGTTGGAACACGGCCCGCGGAAATAGTAGCGGCTGGAGGTACCGGGGGCGATGCCCGCCCCGGCCCGGCGGCCAAGTTAAAAAAATAAATAATCCCGTTCAGTCTCAATGGCAGGGTGCGGGCCGGCCCGGCGGCGATTGCGGCGGGCAGCAGGCCTCTTGGACAGGTTGAGAGATAAAAAAATAATAATTCCCATGCAGTCTCAATGGCGGGGTGCGGGCCGGGGAATAGGCCTCTTGGCCGGGGTGAATATGTTGGAACGCGGCGCGCGTAAATAGAAGCGGCTGGAGGTACCGGGGGCGAAGCCCGCCCCGGCCCGGAGGCCGAGTTAAAAAAAATAATAATCCCCGTTCAGTCTCAATGGCGGGGTGCGGGCCGGCCCGGCGGCGAGTGCGGCGGGCAGCAGGCCTCTTGGACAGGTTGAGAGATAAAAAAATAATAATTCCCGTGCAGTCTCAATGGCGGGGTGCGGGCCGGGGAATAGGCCTCTTGGCCGGGGTGAATATGTTGGAACGCGGCGCGCGTAAATAGAAGCGGCTGGAGGTACCGGGGGCGAAGCCCGCCCCGGCCCGGAGGCCGAGTTAAAAAAAATAATAATCCCCGTTCAGTCTCAATGGCGGGGTGCGGGCCGGCCCGGCGGCGAGTGCGGCGGGCAGCAGGCCTCTTGGACAGGTTGAGAGATAAAAAAATAATAATTCCCGTGCAGTCTCAATGGCGGGGTGCGGGCCGGGGAATAGGCCTCTTGGCCGGGGTGAATAGTGTTGGAACACGGCCCGCGGAAATAGTAGCGGCTGGAGGTACCGGGGGCGATGCCCGCCCGGGCCCGGCGGCCAAGTTAAAAAAATAAATAATCCCGTTCAGTCTCAATGGCAGGGTGCGGGCCGGCCCGGCGGCGATTGCGGCGGGCAGCAGGCCTCTTGGACAGGTTGAGAGATAAAAAAATAATAATTCCCGTTCAGTCTCAATGGCAGGGTGCGGGCCGGCCCGGCGGCAATTGCGGCGGGCAGCAGGCCTCTTGGACAGGTTGAGAGATAAAAAAATAATAATTCCCATGCAGTCTCAATGGCGGGGTGCGGGCCGGGGAATAGGCCTCTTGGCCGGGGTGAATATGTTGGAACGCGGCGCGCGTAAATAGAAGCGGCTGGAGGTACCGGGGGCGAAGCCCGCCCCGGCCCGGAGGCCGAGTTAAAAAAAATAATAATCCCCGTTCAGTCTCAATGGCGGGGTGCGGGCCGGCCCGGCGGCGAGTGCGGCGGGCAGCAGGCCTCTTGGACAGGTTGAGAGATAAAAAAATAATAATTCCCGTGCAGTCTCAATGGCGGGGTGCGGGCCGGGGAATAGGCCTCTTGGCCGGGGTGAATAGTGTTGGAACACGGCCCGCGGAAATAGTAGCGGCTGGAGGTACCGGGGGCGATGCCCGCCCGGGCCCGGCGGCCAAGTTAAAAAAATAAATAATCCCGTTCAGTCTCAATGGCAGGGTGCGGGCCGGCCCGGCGGCGATTGCGGCGGGCAGCAGGCCTCTTGGACAGGTTGAGAGATAAAAAAATAATAATTCCCGTTCAGTCTCAATGGCAGGGTGCGGGCCGGCCCGGCGGCAATTGCGGCGGGCAGCAGGCCTCTTGGACAGGTTGAGAGATAAAAAAATAATAATTCCCATGCAGTCTCAATGGCGGGGTGCGGGCCGGGGAATAGGCCTCTTGGCCGGGGTGAATATGTTGGAACGCGGCGCGCGTAAATAGAAGCGGCTGGAGGTACCGGGGGCGAAGCCCGCCCCGGCCCGGAGGCCGAGTTAAAAAAAAAAATAATCCCGTTCAGTCTCAATGGCGGGATGCGGGCCGGCCCGGCGGCGATTGCGGCGGGCAGCAGGCCTCTTGGACAGGTTGAGAGATAAAAAAATAATAATTCCCGTGCAGTCTCAATGGCGGGGTGCGGGCCGGGGAATAGGCCTCTTGGCCGGGGTGAATAGTGTTGGAACACGGCCCGCGGAAATAGTAGCGGCTGGAGGTACCGGGGGCGATGCCCGCCCCGGCCCGGCGGCCAAGTTAAAAAAATAAATAATCCCGTTCAGTCTCAATGGCAGGGTGCGGGCCGGCCCGGCGGCCAAGTTAAAAAAATAAATAATCCCGTTCAGTCTCAATGGCAGGGTGCGGGCCGGCCCGGCGGCGATTGCGGCGGGCAGCAGGCCTCTTGGACAGGTTGAGAGATAAAAAAATAATAATTCCCATGCAGTCTCAATGGCGGGGTGCGGGCCGGGGAATAGGCCTCTTGGCCGGGGTGAATATGTTGGAACGCGGCGCGCGTAAATAGAAGCGGCTGGAGGTACCGGGGGCGAAGCCCGCCCCGGCCCGGAGGCCGAGTTAAAAAAAATAATAATCCCCGTTCAGTCTCAATGGCGGGGTGCGGGCCGGCCCGGCGGCGAGTGCGGCGGGCAGCAGGCCTCTTGGACAGGTTGAGAGATAAAAAAATAATAATTCCCGTGCAGTCTCAATGGCGGGGTGCGGGCCGGGGAATAGGCCTCTTGGCCGGGGTGAATATGTTGGAACGCGGCGCGCGTAAATAGAAGCGGCTGGAGGTACCGGGGGCGAAGCCCGCCCCGGCCCGGAGGCCGAGTTAAAAAAAATAATAATCCCCGTTCAGTCTCAATGGCGGGGTGCGGGCCGGCCCGGCGGCGAGTGCGGCGGGCAGCAGGCCTCTTGGACAGGTTGAGAGATAAAAAAATAATAATTCCCGTGCAGTCTCAATGGCGGGGTGCGGGCCGGGGAATAGGCCTCTTGGCCGGGGTGAATATGTTGGAACGCGGCGCGCGTAAATAGAAGCGGCTGGAGGTACCGGGGGCGAAGCCCGCCCCGGCCCGGAGGCCGAGTTAAAAAAATAATAATCCCCGTTCAGTCTCAATGGCGGGGTGCGGGCCGGCCCCGCGGCGATTGCGGCGGGCAGCAGGCCTCTTGGACAGGTTGAGAGATAAAAAAATAATAATTCCCGTGCAGTCTCAATGGCGGGGTGCGGGCCGGGGAATAGGCCTCTTGGCCGGGGTGAATAGTGTTGGAACACGGCCCGCGGAAATAGTAGCGGCTGGAGGTACCGGGGGCGATGCCCGCCCCGGCCCGGCGGCCAAGTTAAAAAAATAAATAATCCCGTTCAGTCTCAATGGCAGGGTGCGGGCCGGCCCGGCGGCGATTGCGGCGGGCAGCAGGCCTCTTGGACAGGTTGAGAGATAAAAAAATAATAATTCCCATGCAGTCTCAATGGCGGGGTGCGGGCCGGGGAATAGGCCTCTTGGCCGGGGTGAATATGTTGGAACGCGGCGCGCGTAAATAGAAGCGGCTGGAGGTACCGGGGGCGAAGCCCGCCCCGGCCCGGAGGCCGAGTTAAAAAAAAATAATAATCCCCGTTCAGTCTCAATGGCGGGGTGCGGGCCGGCCCGGCGGCGAGTGCGGCGGGCAGCAGGCCTCTTGGACAGGTTGAGAGATAAAAAAATAATAATTCCCGTGCAGTCTCAATGGCGGGGTGCGGGCCGGGGAATAGGCCTCTTGGCCGGGGTGAATATGTTGGAACGCGGCGCGCGTAAATAGAAGCGGCTGGAGGTACCGGGGGCGAAGCCCGCCCCGGCCCGGAGGCCGAGTTAAAAAAAATAATAATCCCCGTTCAGTCTCAATGGCGGGGTGCGGGCCGGCCCGGCGGCGAGTGCGGCGGGCAGCAGGCCTCTTGGACAGGTTGAGAGATAAAAAAATAATAATTCCCGTGCAGTCTCAATGGCGGGGTGCGGGCCGGGGAATAGGCCTCTTGGCCGGGGTGAATAGTGTTGGAACACGGCCCGCGGAAATAGTAGCGGCTGGAGGTACCGGGGGCGATGCCCGCCCCGGCCCAGCGGCCAAGTTAAAAAAATAAATAATCCCCGTTCAGTCTCAATGGCAGGGTGCGGGCCGGCCCGGCGGCGATTGCGGCGGGCAGCAGGCCTCTTGGACAGGTTGAGGGATAAAAAAATAATAATTCCCGTGCAGTCTCAATGGCGGGGTGCGGGCCGGGGAATAGGCCTCTTGGCCGGGGTGAATATGTTGGAACGCGGCGCGCGTAAATAGAAGCGGCTGGAGGTACCGGGGGCGAAGCCCGCCCCGGCCCGGAGGCCGAGTTAAAAAAAATAATAATCCCCGTTCAGTCTCAATGGCGGGGTGCGGGCCGGCCCCGCGGCGATTGCGGCGGGCAGCAGGCCTCTTGGACAGGTTGAGAGATAAAAAAATAATAATTCCCGTGCAGTCTCAATGGCGGGGTGCGGGCCGGGGAATAGGCCTCTTGGCCGGGGTGAATAGTGTTGGAACACGGCCCGCGGAAATAGTAGCGGCTGGAGGTACCGGGGGCGATGCCCGCCCCGGCCCGGCGGCCAAGTTAAAAAAATAAATAATCCCGTTCAGTCTCAATGGCAGGGTGCGGGCCGGCCCGGCGGCGATTGCGGCGGGCAGCAGGCCTCTTGGACAGGTTGAGAGATAAAAAAATAATAATTCCCATGCAGTCTCAATGGCGGGGTGCGGGCCGGGGAATAGGCCTCTTGGCCGGGGTGAATATGTTGGAACGCGGCGCGCGTAAATAGAAGCGGCTGGAGGTACCGGGGGCGAAGCCCGCCCCGGCCCGGAGGCCGAGTTAAAAAAAAATAATAATCCCCGTTCAGTCTCAATGGCGGGGTGCGGGCCGGCCCGGCGGCGAGTGCGGCGGGCAGCAGGCCTCTTGGACAGGTTGAGAGATAAAAAAATAATAATTCCCGTGCAGTCTCAATGGCGGGGTGCGGGCCGGGGAATAGGCCTCTTGGCCGGGGTGAATATGTTGGAACGCGGCGCGCGTAAATAGAAGCGGCTGGAGGTACCGGGGGCGAAGCCCGCCCCGGCCCGGAGGCCGAGTTAAAAAAAATAATAATCCCCGTTCAGTCTCAATGGCGGGGTGCGGGCCGGCCCGGCGGCGAGTGCGGCGGGCAGCAGGCCTCTTGGACAGGTTGAGAGATAAAAAAATAATAATTCCCGTGCAGTCTCAATGGCGGGGTGCGGGCCGGGGAATAGGCCTCTTGGCCGGGGTGAATAGTGTTGGAACACGGCCCGCGGAAATAGTAGCGGCTGGAGGTACCGGGGGCGATGCCCGCCCCGGCCCAGCGGCCAAGTTAAAAAAATAAATAATCCCCGTTCAGTCTCAATGGCAGGGTGCGGGCCGGCCCGGCGGCGATTGCGGCGGGCAGCAGGCCTCTTGGACAGGTTGAGGGATAAAAAAATAATAATTCCCGTGCAGTCTCAATGGCGGGGTGCGGGCCGGGGAATAGGCCTCTTGGCCGGGGTGAATAGTGTTGGAACACGGCCCGCGGAAATCGTAGCGGCTGGAGGTACCGGGGAGGATGCCCGCCCCGGGCCGGCGGCCAAGTTAAAAAAATAAATAATCCCCGTTCAGTCTCAATGGCAGGGTGCGGGCCGGCCCGGCGGCGAGTGCGGCGGGCAGCAGGCCTCTTGGACAGGTTGAGAGATAAAAAAATAATAATTCCCGTTCAGTCTCAATGGCAGGGTGCGGGCCGGCCCGGCGGCGATTGCGGCGGGCAGCAGGCCTCTTGGACAGGTTGAGAGATAAAAAAATAATAATTCCCATGCAGTCTCAATGGCGGGGTGCGGGCCGGGGAATAGGCCTCTTGGCCGGGGTGAATATGTTGGAACGCGGCGCGCGTAAATAGAAGCGGCTGGAGGTACCGGGGGCGAAGCCCGCCCCGGCCCGGAGGCCGAGTTAAAAAAAATAATAATCCCCGTTCAGTCTCAATGGCGGGGTGCGGGCCGGCCCGGCGGCGAGTGCGGTGGGCAGCAGGCCTCTTGGACAGGTTGAGAGATAAAAAAATAATAATTCCCGTGCAGTCTCAATGGCGGGGTGCGGGCCGGGGAATAGGCCTCTTGGCCGGGGTGAATAGTGTTGGAACACGGCCCGCGGAAATAGTAGCGGCTGGAGGTACCGGGGGCGATGCCCGCCCCGGCCCGGCGGCCAAGTTAAAAAAATAAATAATCCCGTTCAGTCTCAATGGCAGGGTGCGGGCAGTCCCGGCGGCGATTGCGGCGGGCAGCAGGCCTCTTGGACAGGTTGAGAGATAAAAAAATAATAATTCCCATGCAGTCTCAATGGCGGGGTGCGGGCCGGGGAATAGGCCTCTTGGCCGGGGTGAATATGTTGGAACGCGGCGCGCGTAAATAGAAGCGGCTGGAGGTACCGGGGGCGAAGCCCGCCCCGGCCCGGAGGCCGAGTTAAAAAAAATAATAATCCCCGTTCAGTCTCAATGGCGGGGTGCGGGCCGGCCCGGCGGCGAGTGCGGCGGGCAGCAGGCCTCTTGGACAGGTTGAGAGATAAAAAAATAATAATTCCCGTGCAGTCTCAATGGCGGGGTGCGGCCCGGGGAATAGGCCTCTTGGCCGGGGTGAATAGTGTTGGAACACGGCCCGCGGAAATAGTAGCGGCTGGAGGTACCGGGGGCGATGCCCGCCCCGGCCCGGCGGCCAAGTTAAAAAAATAAATAATCCCGTTCAGTCTCAATGGCAGGGTGCGGGCCGGCCCGGCGGCGATTGCGGCGGGCAGCAGGCCTCTTGGACAGGTTGAGAGATAAAAAAATAATAATTCCCATGCAGTCTCAATGGCGGGGTGCGGGCCGGGGAATAGGCCTCTTGGCCGGGGTGAATATGTTGGAACGCGGCGCGCGTAAATAGAAGCGGCTGGAGGTACCGGGGGCGAAGCCCGCCCCGGCCCGGAGGCCGAGTTAAAAAAAATAATAATCTCCGTTCAGTCTCAATGGCGGGGTGCGGGCCGGCCCGGCGGCGAGTGCGGCGGGCAGCAGGCCTCTTGGACAGGTTGAGAGATAAAAAAATAATAATTCCCGTGCAGTCTCAATGGCGGGGTGCGGGCCGGGGAATAGGCCTCTTGGCCGGGGTGAATATGTTGGAACGCGGCGCGCGTAAATAGAAGCGGCTGGAGGTACCGGGGGCGAAGCCCGCCCCGGCCCGGAGGCCGAGTTAAAAAAAATAATAATCCCCGTTCAGTCTCAATGGCGGGGTGCGGGCCGGCCCGGCGGCGAGTGCGGCGGGCAGCAGGCCTCTTGGACAGGTTGAGAGATAAAAAAATAATAATTCCCGTGCAGTCTCAATGGCGGGGTGCGGGCCGGGGAATAGGCCTCTTGGCCGGGGTGAATAGTGTTGGAACACGGCCCGCGGAAATAGTAGCGGCTGGAGGTACCGGGGGCGATGCCCGCCCGGGCACGGCGGCCAAGTTAAAAAAATAAATAATCCCCGTTCAGTCTCAATGGCAGGGTGCGGGCCGGCCCGGCGGCGATTGCGGCGGGCAGCAGGCCTCTTGGACAGGTTGAGAGATAAAAAAATAATAATTCCCGTTCAGTCTCAATGGCAGGGTGCGGGCCGGCCCGGCGGCAATTGCGGCGGGCAGCAGGCCTCTTGGACAGGTTGAGAGATAAAAAAATAATAATTCCCATGCAGTCTCAATGGCGGGGTGCGGGCCGGGGAATAGGCCTCTTGGCCGGGGTGAATATGTTGGAACGCGGCGCGCGTAAATAGAAGCGGCTGGAGGTACCGGGGGCGAAGCCCGCCCCGGCCCGGAGGCCGAGTTAAAAAAAATAATAATCCCCGTTCAGTCTCAATGGCGGGGTGCGGGCCGGCCCGGCGGCGAGTGCGGTGGGCAGCAGGCCTCTTGGACAGGTTGAGAGATAAAAAAATAATAATTCCCGTGCAGTCTCAATGGCGGGGTGCGGGCCGGGGAATAGGCCTCTTGGCCGGGGTGAATAGTGTTGGAACACGGCCCGCGGAAATAGTAGCGGCTGGAGGTACCGGGGGCGATGCCCGCCCCGGCCCGGCGGCCAAGTTAAAAAAATAAATAATCCCGTTCAGTCTCAATGGCAGGGTGCGGGCCGGCCCGGCGGCGATTGCGGCGGGCAGCAGGCCTCTTGGACAGGTTGAGAGATAAAAAAAAAATAATTCCCATGCAGTCTCAATGGCGGGGTGCGGGCCGGGGAATAGGCCTCTTGGCCGGGGTGAATATGTTGGAACGCGGCGCGCGTAAATAGAAGCGGCTGGAGGTACCGGGGGCGAAGCCCGCCCCGGCCCGGAGGCCGAGTTAAAAAAAATAATAATCCCCGTTCAGTCTCAATGGCGGGGTGCGGGCCGGCCCGGCGGCGAGTGCGGCGGGCAGCAGGCCTCTTGGACAGGTTGAGAGATAAAAAAATAATAATTCCCGTGCAGTCTCAATGGCGGGGTGCGGGCCGGGGAATAGGCCTCTGGCCGGGGTGAATATGTTGGAACGCGGCGCGCGTAAATAGAAGCGGCTGGAGGTACCGGGGGCGAAGCCCGCCCCGGCCCGGAGGCCGAGTTAAAAAAAATAATAATCCCCGTTCAGTCTCAATGGCGGGGTGCGGGCCGGCCCGGCGGCGAGTGCGGCGGGCAGCAGGCCTCTTGGACAGGTTGAGAGATAAAAAAATAATAATTCCCGTGCAGTCTCAATGGCGGGGTGCGGGCCGGGGAATAGGCCTCTTGGCCGGGGTGAATAGTGTTGGAACACGGCCCGCGGAAATAGTAGCGGCTGGAGGTACCGGGGGCGATGCCCGCCCCGGCCCGGCGGCCAAGTTAAAAAAATAAATAATCCCCGTTCAGTCTCAATGGCAGGGTGCGGGCCGGCCCGGCGGCGATTGCGGCGGGCAGCAGGCCTCTTGGACAGGTTGAGAGATAAAAAAATAATAATTCCCGTTCAGTCTCAATGGCAGGGTGCGGGCCGGCCCGGCGGCAATTGCGGCGGGCAGCAGGCCTCTTGGACAGGTTGAGAGATAAAAAAATAATAATTCCCATGCAGTCTCAATGGCGGGGTGCGGGCCGGGGAATAGGCCTCTTGGCCGGGGTGAATATGTTGGAACGCGGCGCGCGTAAATAGAAGCGGCTGGAGGTACCGGGGGCGAAGCCCGCCCCGGCCCGGAGGCCGAGTTAAAAAAAATAATAATCCCCGTTCAGTCTCAATGGCGGGGTGCGGGCCGGCCCGGCGGCGAGTGCGGCGGGCAGCAGGCCTCTTGGACAGGTTGAGAGATAAAAAAATAATAATTCCCATGCAGTCTCAATGGCGGGGTGCGGGCCGGGGAATAGGCCTCTTGGCCGGGGTGAATATGTTGGAACGCGGCGCGCGTAAATAGAAGCGGCTGGAGGTACCGGGGGCGAAGCCCGCCCCGGCCCGGAGGCCGAGTTAAAAAAAATAATAATCCCCGTTCAGTCTCAATGGCGGGGTGCGGGCCGGCCCGGCGGCGAGTGCGGCGGGCAGCAGGCCTCTTGGACAGGTTGAGAGATAAAAAAATAATAATTCCCGTGCAGTCTCAATGGCGGGGTGCGGGCCGGGGAATAGGCCTCTTGGCCGGGGTGAATATGTTGGAACGCGGCGCGCGTAAATAGAAGCGGCTGGAGGTACCGGGGGCGAAGCCCGCCCCGGCCCGGAGGCCGAGTTAAAAAAAATAATAATCCCCGTTCAGTCTCAATGGCGGGGTGCGGGCCGGCCCGGCGGCGAGTGCGGCGGGCAGCAGGCCTCTTGGACAGGTTGAGAGATAAAAAAATAATAATTCCCGTGCAGTCTCAATGGCGGGGTGCGGGCCGGGGAATAGGCCTCTTGGCCGCGGTGAATAGTGTTGGAACACGGCCCGCGGAAATAGTAGCGGCTGGAGGTACCGGGGGCGATGCCCGCCCGGGCCCGGCGGCCAAGTTAAAAAAATAAATAATCCCGTTCAGTCTCAATGGCAGGGTGCGGGCCGGCCCGGCGGCGATTGCGGCGGGCAGCAGGCCTCTTGGACAGGTTGAGAGATAAAAAAATAATAATTCCCGTTCAGTCTCAATGGCAGGGTGCGGGCCGGCCCGGCGGCAATTGCGGCGGGCAGCAGGCCTCTTGGACAGGTTGAGAGATAAAAAAATAATAATCCCCATGCAGTCTCAATGGCGGGGTGCGGGCCGGGGAATAGGCCTCTTGGCCGGGGTGAATATGTTGGAACGCGGCGCGCGTAAATAGAAGCGGCTGGAGGTACCGGGGGCGAAGCCCGCCCCGGCCCGGAGGCCGAGTTAAAAAAAAAAATAATCCCCGTTCAGTCTCAATGGCGGGATGCGGGCCGGCCCGGCGGCGATTGCGGCGGGCAGCAGGCCTCTTGGACAGGTTGAGAGATAAAAAAATAATAATTCCCGTGCAGTCTCAATGGCGGGGTGCGGGCCGGGGAATAGGCCTCTTGGCCGGGGTGAATAGTGTTGGAACACGGCCCGCGGAAATAGTAGCGGCTGGAGGTACCGGGGGCGATGCCCGCCCCGGCCCGGCGGCCAAGTTAAAAAAATAAATAATCCCGTTCAGTCTCAATGGCAGGGTGCGGGCCGGCCCGGCGGCGATTGCGGCGGGCAGCAGGCCTCTTGGACAGGTTGAGAGATAAAAAAATAATAATTCCCATGCAGTCTCAATGGCGGGGTGCGGGCCGGGGAATAGGCCTCTTGGCCGGGGTGAATATGTTGGAACGCGGCGCGCGTAAATAGAAGCGGCTGGAGGTACCGGGGGCGAAGCCCGCCCCGGCCCGGAGGCCGAGTTAAAAAAAATAATAATCCCCGTTCAGTCTCAATGGCGGGGTGCGGGCCGGCCCGGCGGCGAGTGCGGCGGGCAGCAGGCCTCTTGGACAGGTTGAGAGATAAAAAAATAATAATTCCCGTGCAGTCTCAATGGCGGGGTGCGGGCCGGGGAATAGGCCTCTTGGCCGGGGTGAATATGTTGGAACGCGGCGCGCGTAAATAGAAGCGGCTGGAGGTACCGGGGGCGAAGCCCGCCCCGGCCCGGAGGCCGAGTTAAAAAAAATAATAATCCCCGTTCAGTCTCAATGGCGGGGTGCGGGCCGGCCCGGCGGCGAGTGCGGCGGGCAGCAGGCCTCTTGGACAGGTTGAGAGATAAAAAAATAATAATTCCCGTGCAGTCTCAATGGCGGGGTGCGGGCCGGGGAATAGGCCTCTTGGCCGGGGTGAATAGTGTTGGAACACGGCCCGCGGAAATAGTAGCGGCTGGAGGTACCGGGGGCGATGCCCGCCCGGGCCCGGCGGCCAAGTTAAAAAAATAAATAATCCCGTTCAGTCTCAATGGCAGGGTGCGGGCCGGCCCGGCGGCGATTGCGGCGGGCAGCAGGCCTCTTGGACAGGTTGAGAGATAAAAAAATAATAATTCCCGTTCAGTCTCAATGGCAGGGTGCGGGCCGGCCCGGCGGCAATTGCGGCGGGCAGCAGGCCTCTTGGACAGGTTGAGAGATAAAAAAATAATAATTCCCATGCAGTCTCAATGGCGGGGTGCGGGCCGGGGAATAGGCCTCTTGGCCGGGGTGAATATGTTGGAACGCGGCGCGCGTAAATAGAAGCGGCTGGAGGTACCGGGGGCGAAGCCCGCCCCGGCCCGGAGGCCGAGTTAAAAAAAAAAATAATCCCCGTTCAGTCTCAATGGCGGGGTGCGGGCCGGCCCGGCGGCGATTGCGGCGGGCAGCAGGCCTCTTGGACAGGTTGAGAGATAAAAAAATAATAATTCCCGTGCAGTCTCAATGGCGGGGTGCGGGCCGGGGAATAGGCCTCTTGGCCGGGGTGAATAGTGTTGGAACACGGCCCGCGGAAATAGTAGCGGCTGGAGGTACCGGGGGCGATGCCCGCCCCGGCCCGGCGGCCAAGTTAAAAAAATAAATAATCCCGTTCAGTCTCAATGGCAGGGTGCGGGCCGGCCCGGCGGCGATTGCGGCGGGCAGCAGGCCTCTTGGACAGGTTGAGAGATAAAAAAATAATAATTCCCATGCAGTCTCAATGGCGGGGTGCGGGCCGGGGAATAGGCCTCTTGGCCGGGGTGAATATGTTGGAACGCGGCGCGCGTAAATAGAAGCGGCTGGAGGTACCGGGGGCGAAGCCCGCCCCGGCCCGGAGGCCGAGTTAAAAAAAATAATAATCCCCGTTCAGTCTCAATGGCGGGGTGCGGGCCGGCCCGGCGGCGAGTGCGGCGGGCAGCAGGCCTCTTGGACAGGTTGAGAGATAAAAAAATAATAATTCCCGTGCAGTCTCAATGGCGGGGTGCGGGCCGGGGAATAGGCCTCTTAGCCGGGGTGAATATGTTGGAACGCGGCGCGCGTAAATAGAAGCGGCTGGAGGTACCGGGGGCGAAGCCCGCCCCGGCCCGGAGGCCGAGTTAAAAAAAATAATAATCCCCGTTCAGTCTCAATGGCGGGGTGCGGGCCGGCCCGGCGGCGAGTGCGGCGGGCAGCAGGCCTCTTGGACAGGTTGAGAGATAAAAAAATAATAATTCCCGTGCAGTCTCAATGGCGGGGTGCGGGCCGGGGAATAGGCCTCTTGGCCGGGGTGAATAGTGTTGGAACACGGCCCGCGGAAATAGTAGCGGCTGGAGGTACCGGGGGCGATGCCCGCCCGGGCCCGGCGGCCAAGTTAAAAAAATAAATAATCCCGTTCAGTCTCAATGGCAGGGTGCGGGCCGGCCCGGCGGCGATTGCGGCGGGCAGCAGGCCTCTTGGACAGGTTGAGAGATAAAAAAATAATAATTCCCGTTCAGTCTCAATGGCAGGGTGCGGGCCGGCCCGGCGGCAATTGCGGCGGGCAGCAGGCCTCTTGGACAGGTTGAGAGATAAAAAAATAATAATTCCCATGCAGTCTCAATGGCGGGGTGCGGGCCGGGGAATAGGCCTCTTGGCCGGGGTGAATATGTTGGAACGCGGCGCGCGTAAATAGAAGCGGCTGGAGGTACCGGGGGCGAAGCCCGCCCCGGCCCGGAGGCCGAGTTAAAAAAAAAAATAATCCCCGTTCAGTCTCAATGGCGGGGTGCGGGCCGGCCCGGCGGCGATTGCGGCGGGCAGCAGGCCTCTTGGACAGGTTGAGAGATAAAAAAATAATAATTCCCGTGTAGTCTCAATGGCGGGGTGCGGGCCGGGGAATAGGCCTCTTGGCCGGGGTGAATAGTGTTGGAACACGGCCCGCGGAAATAGTAGCGGCTGGAGGTACCGGGGGCGATGCCCGCCCCGGCCCGGCGGCCAAGTTAAAAAAATAAATAATCCCGTTCAGTCTCAATGGCAGGGTGCGGGCCGGCCCGGCGGCGATTGCGGCGGGCAGCAGGCCTCTTGGACAGGTTGAGAGATAAAAAAATAATAATTCCCATGCAGTCTCAATGGCGGGGTGCGGGCCGGGGAATAGGCCTCTTGGCCGGGGTGAATATGTTGGAACGCGGCGCGCGTAAATAGAAGCGGCTGGAGGTACCGGGGGCGAAGCCCGCCCCGGCCCGGAGGCCGAGTTAAAAAAAATAATAATCCCCGTTCAGTCTCAATGGCGGGGTGCGGGCCGGGGAATAGGCCTCTTGGCCGGGGTGAATATGTTGGAACGCGGCGCGCGTAAATAGAAGCGGCTGGAGGTACCGGGGGCGAAGCCCGCCCCGGCCCGGAGGCCGAGTTAAAAAAAATAATAATCCCCGTTCAGGCTCAATGGCGGGGTGCGGGCCGGCCCAGCGGCGAGTGCGGCGGGCAGCAGGCCTCTTGGACAGGTTGAGAGATAAAAAAATAATAATTCCCGTGCAGTCTCAATGGCGGGGTGCGGGCCGGGGAATAGGCCTCTTGGCCGGGGTGAATATGTTGGAACGCGGCGCGCGTAAATAGAAGCGGCTGGAGGTACCGGGGGCGAAGCCCGCCCCGGCCCGGAGGCCGAGTTAAAAAAAATAATAATCCCCGTTCAGTCTCAATGGCGGGGTGCGGGCCGGCCCGGCGGCGAGTGCGGTGGGCAGCAGGCCTCTTGGACAGGTTGAGAGATAAAAAAATAATAATTCCCGTGCAGTCTCAATGGCGGGGTGCGGGCCGGGGAATAGGCCTCTTGGCCGGGGTGAATAGTGTTGGAACACGGCCCGCGGAAATAGTAGCGGCTGGAGGTACCGGGGGCGATGCCCGCCCCGGCCCGGCGGCCAAGTTAAAAAAATAAATAATCCCGTTCAGTCTCAATGGCAGGGTGCGGGCCGGCCCGGCGGCGATTGCGGCGGGCAGCAGGCCTCTTGGACAGGTTGAGAGATAAAAAAAAAATAATTCCCATGCAGTCTCAATGGCGGGGTGCGGGCCGGGGAATAGGCCTCTTGGCCGGGGTGAATATGTTGGAACGCGGCGCGCGTAAATAGAAGCGGCTGGAGGTACCGGGGGCGAAGCCCGCCCCGGCCCGGAGGCCGAGTTAAAAAAAATAATAATCCCCGTTCAGTCTCAATGGCGGGGTGCGGGCCGGCCCGGCGGCGAGTGCGGCGGGCAGCAGGCCTCTTGGACAGGTTGAGAGATAAAAAAATAATAATTCCCGTGCAGTCTCAATGGCGGGGTGCGGGCCGGGGAATAGGCCTCTTGGCCGGGGTGAATATGTTGGAACGCGGCGCGCGTAAATAGAAGCGGCTGGAGGTACCGGGGGCGAAGCCCGCCCCGGCCCGGAGGCCGAGTTAAAAAAAATAATAATCCCCGTTCAGTCTCAATGGCGGGGTGCGGGCCGGCCCGGCGGCGAGTGCGGCGGGCAGCAGGCCTCTTGGACAGGTTGAGAGATAAAAAAATAATAATTCCCGTGCAGTCTCAATGGCGGGGTGCGGGCCGGGGAATAGGCCTCTTGGCCGGGGTGAATAGTGTTGGAACACGGCCCGCGGAAATAGTAGCGGCTGGAGGTACCGGGGGCGATGCCCGCCCCGGCCCGGCGGCCAAGTTAAAAAAATAAATAATCCCCGTTCAGTCTCAATGGCAGGGTGCGGGCCGGCCCGGCGGCGATTGCGGCGGGCAGCAGGCCTCTTGGACAGGTTGAGAGATAAAAAAATAATAATTCCCGTTCAGTCTCAATGGCAGGGTGCGGGCCGGCCCGGCGGCAATTGCGGCGGGCAGCAGGCCTCTTGGACAGGTTGAGAGATAAAAAAATAATAATTCCCATGCAGTCTCAATGGCGGGGTGCGGGCCGGGGAATAGGCCTCTTGGCCGGGGTGAATATGTTGGAACGCGGCGCGCGTAAATAGAAGCGGCTGGAGGTACCGGGGGCGAAGCCCGCCCCGGCCCGGAGGCCGAGTTAAAAAAAATAATAATCCCCGTTCAGTCTCAATGGCGGGGTGCGGGCCGGCCCGGCGGCGAGTGCGGCGGGCAGCAGGCCTCTTGGACAGGTTGAGAGATAAAAAAAATAATAATTCCCGTGCAGTCTCAATGGCAGGGTGCGGGCCGGCCCGGGGGCAATTGCGGCGGGCAGCAGGCCTCTTGGACAGGTTGAGAGATAAAAAAATAATAATTCCCATGCAGTCTCAATGGCGGGGTGCGGGCCGGGGAATAGGCCTCTTGGCCGGGGTGAATATGTTGGAACGCGGCGCGCGTAAATAGAAGCGGCTGGAGGTACCGGGGGCGAAGCCCGCCCCGGCCCGGAGGCCGAGTTAAAAAAAAAAATAATCCCCGTTCAGTCTCAATGGCGGGGTGCGGGCCGGCCCGGCGGCGATTGCGGCGGGCAGCAGGCCTCTTGGACAGGTTGAGAGATAAAAAAATAATAATTCCCGTGCAGTCTCAATGGCGGGGTGCGGGCCGGGGAATAGGCCTCTTGGCCGGGGTGAATAGTGTTGGAACACGGCCCGCGGAAATAGTAGCGGCTGGAGGTACCGGGGGCGATGCCCGCCCCGGCCCGGCGGCCAAGTTAAAAAAATAAATAATCCCGTTCAGTCTCAATGGCAGGGTGCGGGCCGGCCCGGCGGCGATTGCGGCGGGCAGCAGGCCTCTTGGACAGGTTGAGAGATAAAAAAATAATAATTCCCATGCAGTCTCAATGGCGGGGTGCGGGCCGGGGAATAGGCCTCTTGGCCGGGGTGAATATGTTGGAACGCGGCGCGCGTAAATAGAAGCGGCTGGAGGTACCGGGGGCGAAGCCCGCCCCGGCCCGGAGGCCGAGTTAAAAAAAATAATAATCCCCGTTCAGTCTCAATGGCGGGGTGCGGGCCGGCCCGGCGGCGAGTGCGGCGGGCAGCAGGCCTCTTGGACAGGTTGAGAGATAAAAAAATAATAATTCCCGTGCAGTCTCAATGGCGGGGTGCGGGCCGGGGAATAGGCCTCTTAGCCGGGGTGAATATGTTGGAACGCGGCGCGCGTAAATAGAAGCGGCTGGAGGTACCGGGGGCGAAGCCCGCCCCGGCCCGGAGGCCGAGTTAAAAAAAATAATAATCCCCGTTCAGTCTCAATGGCGGGGTGCGGGCCGGCCCGGCGGCGAGTGCGGCGGGCAGCAGGCCTCTTGGACAGGTTGAGAGATAAAAAAATAATAATTCCCGTGCAGTCTCAATGGCGGGGTGCGGGCCGGGGAATAGGCCTCTTGGCCGGGGTGAATAGTGTTGGAACACGGCCCGCGGAAATAGTAGCGGCTGGAGGTACCGGGGGCGATGCCCGCCCGGGCCCGGCGGCCAAGTTAAAAAAATAAATAATCCCGTTCAGTCTCAATGGCAGGGTGCGGGCCGGCCCGGCGGCGATTGCGGCGGGCAGCAGGCCTCTTGGACAGGTTGAGAGATAAAAAAATAATAATTCCCGTTCAGTCTCAATGGCAGGGTGCGGGCCGGCCCGGCGGCAATTGCGGCGGGCAGCAGGCCTCTTGGACAGGTTGAGAGATAAAAAAATAATAATTCCCATGCAGTCTCAATGGCGGGGTGCGGGCCGGGGAATAGGCCTCTTGGCCGGGGTGAATAGTGTTGGAACACGGCCCGCGGAAATAGTAGCGGCTGGAGGTACCGGGGGCGATGCCCGCCCCGGCCCGGCGGCCAAGTTAAAAAAATAATAATCCCCGTTCAGTCTCAATGGCGGGGTGCGGGCCGGGGAATAGGCCTCTTGGCCGGGGTGAATATGTTGGAACGCGGCGCGCGTAAATAGAAGCGGCTGGAGGTACCGGGGGCGAAGCCCGCCCCGGCCCGGAGGCCGAGTTAAAAAAAATAATAATCCCCGTTCAGTCTCAATGGCGGGGTGCGGGCCGGCCCGGCGGCGAGTGCGGCGGGCAGCAGGCCTCTTGGACAGGTTGAGAGATAAAAAAATAATAATTCCCGTGCAGTCTCAATGGCGGGGTGCGGGCCGGGGAATAGGCCTCTTGGCCGGGGTGAATATGTTGGAACGCGGCGCGCGTAAATAGAAGCGGCTGGAGGTACCGGGGGCGAAGCCCGCCCCGGCCCGGAGGCCGAGTTAAAAAAAATAATAATCCCCGTTCAGTCTCAATGGCGGGGTGCGGGCCGGCCCGGCGGCGAGTGCGGTGGGCAGCAGGCCTCTTGGACAGGTTGAGAGATAAAAAAATAATAATTCCCGTGCAGTCTCAATGGCGGGGTGCGGGCCGGGGAATAGGCCTCTTGGCCGGGGTGAATAGTGTTGGAACACGGCCCGCGGAAATAGTAGCGGCTGGAGGTACCGGGGGCGATGCCCGCCCCGGCCCGGCGGCCAAGTTAAAAAAATAAATAATCCCGTTCAGTCTCAATGGCAGGGTGCGGGCCGGCCCGGCGGCGATTGCGGCGGGCAGCAGGCCTCTTGGACAGGTTGAGAGATAAAAAAAAAATAATTCCCATGCAGTCTCAATGGCGGGGTGCGGGCCGGGGAATAGGCCTCTTGGCCGGGGTGAATATGTTGGAACGCGGCGCGCGTAAATAGAAGCGGCTGGAGGTACCGGGGGCGAAGCCCGCCCCGGCCCGGAGGCCGAGTTAAAAAAAATAATAATCCCCGTTCAGTCTCAATGGCGGGGTGCGGGCCGGCCCGGCGGCGAGTGCGGCGGGCAGCAGGCCTCTTGGACAGGTTGAGAGATAAAAAAATAATAATTCCCGTGCAGTCTCAATGGCGGGGTGCGGGCCGGGGAATAGGCCTCTTGGCCGGGGTGAATATGTTGGAACGCGGCGCGCGTAAATAGAAGCGGCTGGAGGTACCGGGGGCGAAGCCCGCCCCGGCCCGGAGGCCGAGTTAAAAAAAATAATAATCCCCGTTCAGTCTCAATGGCGGGGTGCGGGCCGGCCCGGCGGCGAGTGCGGCGGGCAGCAGGCCTCTTGGACAGGTTGAGAGATAAAAAAATAATAATTCCCGTGCAGTCTCAATGGCGGGGTGCGGGCCGGGGAATAGGCCTCTTGGCCGGGGTGAATAGTGTTGGAACACGGCCCGCGGAAATAGTAGCGGCTGGAGGTACCGGGGGCGATGCCCGCCCCGGCCCGGCGGCCAAGTTAAAAAAATAAATAATCCCCGTTCAGTCTCAATGGCAGGGTGCGGGCCCGCCCGGCGGCGATTGCGGCGGGCAGCAGGCCTCTTGGACAGGTTGAGAGATAAAAAAATAATAATTCCCGTTCAGTCTCAATGGCAGGGTGCGGGCCGGCCCGGCGGCAATTGCGGCGGGCAGCAGGCCTCTTGGACAGGTTGAGAGATAAAAAAATAATAATTCCCATGCAGTCTCAATGGCGGGGTGCGGGCCGGGGAATAGGCCTCTTGGCCGGGGTGAATATGTTGGAACGCGGCGCGCGTAAATAGAAGCGGCTGGAGGTACCGGGGGCGAAGCCCGCCCCGGCCCGGAGGCCGAGTTAAAAAAAATAATAATCCCCGTTCAGTCTCAATGGCGGGGTGCGGGCCGGCCCGGCGGCGAGTGCGGCGGGCAGCAGGCCTCTTGGACAGGTTGAGAGATAAAAAAAATAATAATTCCCGTGCAGTCTCAATGGCGGGGTGCGGGCCGGGAAATAGGCCTCTTGGCCGGGGTGAATATGTTGGAACGCGGCGCGCGTAAATAGAAGCGGCTGGAGGTACCGGGGGCGAAGCCCGCCCCGGCCCGGAGGCCGAGTTAAAAAAAATAATAATCCCCGTTCAGTCTCAATGGCGGGGTACGGGCCGGCCCGGCGGCGATTGCGGCGGGCAGCAGGCCTCTTGGACAGGTTGAGAGATAAAAAAATAATAATTCCCGTGCAGTCTCAATGGCGGGGTGCGGGCCGGGGAATAGGCCTCTTGGCCGGGGTGAATATGTTGGAACGCGGCGCGCGTAAATAGAAGCGGCTGGAGGTACCGGGGGCGAAGCCCGCCCCGGCCCGGAGGCCGAGTTAAAAAAAATAATAATCCCCGTTCAGTCTCAATGGCGGGGTGCGGGCCGGCCCGGCGGCGAGTGCGGTGGGCAGCAGGCCTCTTGGACAGGTTGAGAGATAAAAAAATAATAATTCCCGTGCAGTCTCAATGGCGGGGTGCGGGCCGGGGAATAGGCCTCTTGGCCGGGGTGAATAGTGTTGGAACACGGCCCGCGGAAATAGTAGCGGCTGGAGGTACCGGGGGCGATGCCCGCCCCGGCCCGGCGGCCAAGTTAAAAAAATAAATAATCCCGTTCAGTCTCAATGGCAGGGTGCGGGCCGGCCCGGCGGCGATTGCGGCGGGCAGCAGGCCTCTTGGACAGGTTGAGAGATAAAAAAAAAATAATTCCCATGCAGTCTCAATGGCGGGGTGCGGGCCGGGGAATAGGCCTCTTGGCCGGGGTGAATATGTTGGAACGCGGCGCGCGTAAATAGAAGCGGCTGGAGGTACCGGGGGCGAAGCCCGCCCCGGCCCGGAGGCCGAGTTAAAAAAAATAATAATCCCCGTTCAGTCTCAATGGCGGGGTGCGGGCCGGCCCGGCGGCGAGTGCGGCGGGCAGCAGGCCTCTTGGACAGGTTGAGAGATAAAAAAATAATAATTCCCGTGCAGTCTCAATGGCGGGGTGCGGGCCGGGGAATAGGCCTCTTGGCCGGGGTGAATAGTGTTGGAACACGGCCCGCGGAAATAGTAGCGGCTGGAGGTACCGGGGGCGATGCCCGCCCCGGCCCGGCGGCCAAGTTAAAAAAATAAATAATCCCCGTTCAGTCTCAATGGCAGGGTGCGGGCCGGCCCGGCGGCGATTGCGGCGGGCAGCAGGCCTCTTGGACAGGTTGAGAGATAAAAAAATAATAATTCCCGTTCAGTCTCAATGGCAGGGTGCGGGCCGGCCCGGCGGCAATTGCGGCGGGCAGCAGGCCTCTTGGACAGGTTGAGAGATAAAAAAATAATAATTCCCATGCAGTCTCAATGGCGGGGTGCGGGCCGGGGAATAGGCCTCTTGGCCGGGGTGAATATGTTGGAACGCGGCGCGCGTAAATAGAAGCGGCTGGAGGTACCGGGGGCGAAGCCCGCCCCGGCCCGGAGGCCGAGTTAAAAAAAATAATAATCCCCGTTCAGTCTCAATGGCGGGGTGCGGGCCGGCCCGGCGGCGAGTGCGGCGGGCAGCAGGCCTCTTGGACAGGTTGAGAGATAAAAAAAATAATAATTCCCGTGCAGTCTCAATGGCGGGGTGCGGGCCGGGAAATAGGCCTCTTGGCCGGGGTGAATATGTTGGAACGCGGCGCGCGTAAATAGAAGCGGCTGGAGGTACCGGGGGCGAAGCCCGCCCCGGCCCGGAGGCCGAGTTAAAAAAAATAATAATCCCCGTTCAGTCTCAATGGCGGGGTACGGGCCGGCCCGGCGGCGATTGCGGCGGGCAGCAGGCCTCTTGGACAGGTTGAGAGATAAAAAAATAATAATTCCCGTGCAGTCTCAATGGCGGGGTGCGGGCCGGGGAATAGGCCTCTTGGCCGGGGTGAATAGTGTTGGAACACGGCCCGCGGAAATAGTAGCGGCTGGAGGTACCGGGGAGGATGCCCGCCCCGGGCCGGCGGCCAAGTTAAAAAAATAAATAATCCCGTTCAGTCTCAATGGCAGGGTGCGGGCCGGCCCGGCGGCGAGTGCGGCGGGCAGCAGGCCTCTTGGACAGGTTGAGAGATAAAAAAATAATAATTCCCGTTCAGTCTCAATGGCAGGGTGCGGGCCGGCCCGGCGGCGATTGCGGCGGGCAGCAGGCCTCTTGGACAGGTTGAGAGATAAAAAAATAATAATTCCCATGCAGTCTCAATGGCGGGGTGCGGGCCGGGGAATAGGCCTCTTGGCCGGGGTGAATAGTGTTGGAACACGGCCCGCGGAAATAGTAGCGGCTGGAGGTACCGGGGAGGATGCCCGCCCCGGGCCGGCGGCCAAGTTAAAAAAATAAATAATCCCGTTCAGTCTCAATGGCAGGGTGCGGGCCGGCCCGGCGGCGAGTGCGGCGGGCAGCAGGCCTCTTGGACAGGTTGAGAGATAAAAAAATAATAATTCCCGTTCAGTCTCAATGGCAGGGTGCGGGCCGGCCCGGCGGCGATTGCGGCGGGCAGCAGGCCTCTTGGACAGGTTGAGAGATAAAAAAATAATAATTCCCATGCAGTCTCAATGGCGGGGTGCGGGCCGGGGAATAGGCCTCTTGGCCGGGGTGAATATGTTGGAACGCGGCGCGCGTAAATAGAAGCGGCTGGAGGTACCGGGGGCGAAGCCCGCCCCGGCCCGGAGGCCGAGTTAAAAAAAATAATAATCCCCGTTCAGTCTCAATGGCGGGGTGCGGGCCGGCCCGGCGGCGAGTGCGGCGGGCAGCAGGCCTCTTGGACAGGTTGAGAGATAAAAAAATAATAATTCCGGTGCAGTCTCAATGGCGGGGTGCGGGCCGGGGAATAGGCCTCTTGGCCGGGGTGAATAGTGTTGGAACACGGCCCGCGGGAATAGTAGCGGCTGGAGGTACCGGGGGGCGATGCCCGCCCCGGCCCGGCGGCCAAGTTAAAAAAATAAATAATCCCCGTTCAGTCTCAATGGCAGGGTGCGGGCCGGCCCGGCGGCGATTGCGGCGGGCAGCAGGCCTCTTGGACAGGTCGAGAGATAAAAAAATAATAATTCCCATGCAGTCTCAATGGCGGGGTGCGGGCCGGGGAATAGGCCTCTTGGCCGGGGTGAATATGTTGGAACGCGGCGCGCGTAAATAGAAGCGGCTGGAGGTACCGGGGGCGAAGCCCGCCCCGGCCCGGAGGCCGAGTTAAAAAAAATAATAATCCCCGTTCAGTCTCAATGGCGGGGTGCGGGCCGGCCCGGCGGCGAGTGCGGCGGGCAGCAGGCCTCTTGGACAGGTTGAGAGATAAAAAAATAATAATTCCCGTGCAGTCTCAATGGCGGGGTGCGGGCCGGGGAATAGGCCTCTTGGCCGGGGTGAATATGTTGGAACGCGGCGCGCGTAAATAGAAGCGGCTGGAGGTACCGGGGGCGAAGCCCGCCCCGGCCCGGAGGCCGAGTTAAAAAAAATAATAATCCCCGTTCAGTCTCAATGGCGGGGTGCGGGCCGGCCCGGCGGCGAGTGCGGCGGGCAGCAGGCCTCTTGGACAGGTTGAGAGATAAAAAAATAATAATTCCCGTGCAGTCTCAATGGCGGGGTGCGGGCCGGGGAATAGGCCTCTTGGCCGGGGTGAATAGTGTTGGAACACGGCCCGCGGAAATAGTAGCGGCTGGAGGTACCGGGGGCGATGCCCGCCCCGGCCCGGCGGCCAAGTTAAAAAAATAAATAATCCCGTTCAGTCTCAATGGCAGGGTGCGGGCCGGCCCGGCGGCGATTGCGGCGGGCAGCAGGCCTCTTGGACAGGTTGAGAGATAAAAAAATAATAATTCCCATGCAGTCTCAATGGCGGGGTGCGGGCCGGGGAATAGGCCTCTTGGCCGGGGTGAATATGTTGGAACGCGGCGCGCGTAAATAGAAGCGGCTGGAGGTACCGGGGGCGAAGCCCGCCCCGGCCCGGAGGCCGAGTTAAAAAAAATAATAATCCCCGTTCAGTCTCAATGGCGGGGTGCGGGCCGGCCCGGCGCCGAGTGCGGCGGGCAGCAGGCCTCTTGGACAGGTTGAGAGATAAAAAAATAATAATTCCCGTGCAGTCTCAATGGCGGGGTGCGGGCCGGGGAATAGGCCTCTTGGCCGGGGTGAATATGTTGGAACGCGGCGCGCGTAAATAGAAGCGGCTGGAGGTACCGGGGGCGAAGCCCGCCCCGGCCCGGAGGCCGAGTTAAAAAAAATAATAATCCCCGTTCAGTCTCAATGGCGGGGTGCGGGCCGGCCCGGCGGCGAGTGCGGCGGGCAGCAGGCCTCTTGGACAGGTTGAGAGATAAAAAAATAATAATTCCCGTGCAGTCTCAATGGCGGGGTGCGGGCCGGGGAATAGGCCTCTTGGCCGGGGTGAATAGTGTTGGAACACGGCCCGCGGAAATAGTAGCGGCTGGAGGTACCGGGGGCGATGCCCGCCCGGGCCCGGCGGCCAAGTTAAAAAAATATATAATCCCCGTTCAGTCTCAATGGCAGGGTGCGGGCCGGCCCGGCGGCAATTGCGGCGGGCAGCAGGCCTCTTGGACAGGTTGAGAGATAAAAAAATAATAATTCCCGTGCAGTCTCAATGGCGGGGTGCGGGCCGGGGAATAGGCCTCTTGGCCGGGGTGAATAGTGTTGGAACACGGCCCGCGGATATAGTAGCGGCTGGAGGTACCGGGGAGGATGCCCGCCCCGGGCCGGCGGCCAAGTTAAAAAAATAAATAATCCCGTTCAGTCTCAATGGCAGGGTGCGGGCCGGCCCGGCGGCGAGTGCGGCGGGCAGCAGGCCTCTTGGACAGGTTGAGAGATAAAAAAATAATAATTCCCGTTCAGTCTCAATGGCAGGGTGCGGGCCGGCCCGGCGGCGATTGCGGCGGGCAGCAGGCCTCTTGGACAGGTTGAGATAAAAAAATAATAATTCCCATGCAGTCTCAATGGCGGGGTGCGGGCCGGGGAATAGGCCTCTTGGCCGGGGTGAATATGTTGGAACGCGGCGCGCGTAAATAGAAGCGGCTGGAGGTACCGGGGGCGAAGCCCGCCCCGGCCCGGAGGCCGAGTTAAAAAAAATAATAATCCCCGTTCAGTCTCAATGGCGGGGTGCGGGCCGGCCCGGCGGCGAGTGCGGCGGGCAGCAGGCCTCTTGGACAGGTTGAGAGATAAAAAAATAATAATTCCGGTGCAGTCTCAATGGCGGGGTGCGGGCCGGGGAATAGGCCTCTTGGCCGGGGTGAATAGTGTTGGAACACGGCCCGCGGGAATAGTAGCGGCTGGAGGTACCGGGGGGCGATGCCCGCCCCGGCCCGGCGGCCAAGTTAAAAAAATAAATAATCCCCGTTCAGTCTCAATGGCAGGGTGCGGGCCGGCCCGGCGGCGATTGCGGCGGGCAGCAGGCCTCTTGGACAGGTTGAGAGATAAAAAAATAATTCCCGTGCAGTCTCAATGGCGGGGTGCGGGCCGGGGAATAGGCCTCTTGGCCGGGGTGAATAGTGTTGGAACACGGCCCGCGGAAATAGTAGCGGCTGGAGGTACCGGGGGCGATGCCCGCCCCGGGCCGGCGGCCAAGTTAAAAAAATAAATAATCCCCGTTCAGTCTCAATGGCAGGGTGCGGGCCGGCCCGGCGGCGAGTGCGGCGGGCAGCAGGCCTCTTGGACAGGTTGAGAGATAAAAAAATAATAATTCCCGTTCAGTCTCAATGGCAGGGTGCGGGCCGGCCAGGCGGCGATTGCGGCGGGCAGCAGGCCTCTTGGACAGGTTGAGAGATAAAAAAATAATAATTCCCATGCAGTCTCAATGGCGGGGTGCGGGCCGGGGAATAGGCCTCTTGGCCGGGGTGAATATGTTGGAACGCAGCGCGCGTAAATAGAAGCGGCTGGAGGTACCGGGGGCGAAGCCCGCCCCGGCCCGGAGGCCCAGTTAAAAAAAATAATAATCCCCGTTCAGTCTCAATGGCGGGGTGCGGGCCGGCCCGGCGGCGAGTGCGGCGGGCAGCAGGCCTCTTGGACAGGTTGAGAGATAAAAAAATAATAATTCCCGTGCAGTCTCAATGGCGGGGTGCGGGCCGGCCCGGCGGCGATTGCGGCGGGCAGCAGGCCTCTTGGACAGGTTGAGAGATAAAAAAATAATAATTCCCGTGCAGTCTCAATGGCGGGGTGCGGGCCGGGGAATAGGCCTCTTGGCCGGGGTGAATAGTGTTGGAACACGGCCCGCGGAAATAGTAGCGGCTGGAGGTACCGGGGGCGATGCCCGCCCCGGCCCGGCGGCCAAGTTAAAAAAATAAATAATCCCGTTCAGTCTCAATGGCAGGGTGCGGGCCGGCCCGGCGGCGATTGCGGCGGGCAGCAGGCCTCTTGGACAGGTTGAGAGATAAAAAAAAAATAATTCCCATGCAGTCTCAATGGCGGGGTGCGGGCCGGGGAATAGGCCTCTTGGCCGGGGTGAATATGTTGGAACGCGGCGCGCGTAAATAGAAGCGGCTGGAGGTATCGGGGGCGAAGCCCGCCCCGGCCCGGAGGCCGAGTTAAAAAAAATAATAATCTCCGTTCAGTCTCAATGGCGGGGTGCGGGCCGGCCCGGCGGCGAGTGCAGCGGGCAGCAGGCCTCTTGGACAGGTTGAGAGATAAAAAAAATAATAATTCCCGTGCAGTCTCAATGGCGGGGTGCGGGCCGGGGAATAGGCCTCTTGGCCGGGGTGAATATGTTGGAACGCGGCGCGCGTAAATAGAAGCGGCTGGAGGTACCGGGGGCGAAGCCCGCCCCGGCCCGGAGGCCGAGTTAAAAAAAATAATAATCCCCGTTCAGTCTCAAAGGCGGGGTGCGGGCCGGCCCGGCGGCGAATGCGGTGGGCAGCAGGCCTCTTGGACAGGTTGAGAGATAAAAAAATAATAATTCCCGTGCAGTCTCAATGGCGGGGTGCGGGCCGGGGAATAGGCCTCTTGGCCGGGGTGAATAGTGTTGGAACACGGCCCGCGGAAATAGTAGCGGCTGGAGGTACCGGGGGCGATGCCCGCCCCGGCCCGGCGGCCAAGTTAAAAAAATAAATAATCCCGTTCAGTCTCAATGGCAGGGTGCGGGCCGGCCCGGCGGCGATTGCGGCGGGCAGCAGGCCTCTTGGACAGGTTGAGAGATAAAAAAAAAATAATTCCCATGCAGTCTCAATGGCGGGGTGCGGGCCGGGGAATAGGCCTCTTGGCCGGGGTGAATAGTGTTGGAACACGGCCCGCGGAAATAGTAGCGGCTGGAGGTACCGGGGGCGAAGCCCGCCCCGGCCCGGAGGCCGAGTTAAAAAAAATAATAATCCCGTTCAGTCTCAATGGCGGGGTGCGGGCCGGCCCGGCGGCGAGTGCGGCGGGCAGCAGGCCTCTTGGACAGGTTGAGAGATAAAAAAATAATAATTCCCGTGCAGTCTCAATGGCGGGGTGCGGGCCGGGGAATAGGCCTCTTGGCCGGGGTGAATAGTGTTGGAACACGGCCCGCGGAAATAGTAGCGGCTGGAGGTACCGGGGGCGATGCCCGCCCCGGCCCGGCGGCCAAGTTAAAAAAATAAATAATCCCCGTTCAGTCTCAATGGCAGGGTGCGGGCCGGCCCAGCGGCGATTGCGGCGGGCAGCAGGCCTCTTGGACAGGTTGAGAGATAAAAAAATAATAATTCCCGTTCAGTCTCAATGGCAGGGTGCGGGCCGGCCCGGCGGCAATTGCGGCGGGCAGCAGGCCTCTTGGACAGGTTGAGAGATAAAAAAATAATAATTCCCATGCAGTCTCAATGGCGGGGTGCGGGCCGGGGAATAGGCCTCTTGGCCGGGGTGAATATGTTGGAACGCGGCGCGCGTAAATAGAAGCGGCTGGAGGTACCGGGGGCGAAGCCCGCCCCGGCCCGGAGGCCGAGTTAAAAAAAATAATAATCCCCGTTCAGTCTCAATGGCGGGGTGCGGGCCGGCCCGGCGGCGAGTGCGGCGGGCAGCAGGCCTCTTGGACAGGTTGAGAGATAAAAAAATAATAATTCCCGTGCAGTCTCAATGGCGGGGTGCGGGCCGGGGAATAGGCCTCTTGGCCGGGGTGAATATGTTGGAACGCGGCGCGCGTAAATAGAAGCGGCTGTAGGTACCGGGGGCGAAGCCCGCCCCGGCCCGGAGGCCAAGTTAAAAAAAATAATAATCCCCGTTCAGTCTCAATGGCGGGGTGCGGGCCGGCCCGGCGGCGATTGCGGCGGGCAGCAGGCCTCTTGGACAGGTTGAGAGATAAAAAAAAAATAATTCCCATGCAGTCTCAATGGCGGGGTGCGGGCCGGGGAATAGGCCTCTTGGCCGGGGTGAATATGTTGGAACGCGGCGCGCGTAAATAGAAGCGGCTGGAGGTACCGGGGGCGAAGCCCGCCCCGGCCCGGAGGCCGAGTTAAAAAAAATAATAATCCCCGTTAGTCTCAATGGCGGGGTGCGGGCCGGCCCGGCGGCGAGTGCGGCGGGCAGCAGGCCTCTTGGACAGGTTGAGAGATAAAAAAATAATAATTCCCGTGCAGTCTCAATGGCGGGGTGCGGGCCGGGGAATAGGCCTCTTGGCCGGGGTGAATATGTTGGAACGCGGCGCGCGTAAATAGAAGCGGCTGGAGGTACCGGGGGCGAAGCCCGCCCCGGCCCGGAGGCCGAGTTAAAAAAAATAATAATCCCCGTTCAGTCTCAATGGCGAGGTGCGGGCCGGCCCGGCGGCGAGTGCGGTGGGCAGCAGGCCTCTTGGACAGGTTGAGAGATAAAAAAATAATAATTCCCGTGCAGTCTCAATGGCGGGGTGCGGGCGGGGGAATAGGCCTCTTGGCCGGGGTGAATAGTGTTGGAACACGGCCCGCGGAAATAGTAGCGGCTGGAGGTACCGGGGGCGATGCCCGCCCCGGCCCGGCGGCCAAGTTAAAAAAATAAATAATCCCGTTCAGTCTCAATGGCAGGGTGCGGGCCGGCCCGGCGGCGATTGCGGCGGGCAGCAGGCCTCTTGGACAGGTTGAGAGATAAAAAAAAAATAATTCCCATGCAGTCTCAATGGCGGGGTGCGGGCCGGGGAATAGGCCTCTTGGCCGGGGTGAATATGTTGGAACGCGGCGCGCGTAAATAGAAGCGGCTGGAGGTACCGGGGGCGAAGCCCGCCCCGGCCCGGAGGCCGAGTTAAAAAAAATAATAATCCCCGTTCAGTCTCAATGGCGGGGTGCGGGCCGGCCCGGCGGCGAGTGCGGCGGGCAGCAGGCCTCTTGGACAGGTTGAGAGATAAAAAAATAATAATTCCCGTGCAGTCTCAATGGCGGGGTGCGGGCCGGGGAATAGGCCTCTTGGCCGGGGTGAATATGTTGGAACGCGGCGCGCGTAAATAGAAGCGGCTGGAGGTACCGGGGGCGAAGCCCGCCCCGGCCCGGAGGCCGAGTTAAAAAAAATAATAATCCCCGTTCAGTCTCAATGGCGGGGTGCGGGCCGGCCCGGCGGCGAGTGCGGTGGGCAGCAGGCCTCTTGGACAGGTTGAGAGATAAAAAAATAATAATTCCCGTGCAGTCTCAATGGCGGGGTGCGGGCCGGGGAATAGGCCTCTTGGCCGGGGTGAATAGTGTTGGAACACGGCCCGCGGAAATAGTAGCGGCTGGAGGTACCGGGGGCGATGCCCGCCCCGGCCCGGCGGCCAAGTTAAAAAAATAAATAATCCCGTTCAGTCTCAATGGCAGGGTGCGGGCCGGCCCGGCGGCGATTGCGGCGGGCAGCAGGCCTCTTGGACAGGTTGAGAGATAAAAAAAAAATAATTCCCATGCAGTCTCAATGGCGGGGTGCGGGCCGGGGAATAGGCCTCTTGGCCGGGGTGAATATGTTGGAACGCGGCGCGCGTAAATAGAAGCGGCTGGAGGTACCGGGGGCGAAGCCCGCCCCGGCCCGGAGGCCGAGTTAAAAAAAATAATAATCCCCGTTCAGTCTCAATGGCGGGGTGCGGGCCGGCCCGGCGGCGAGTGCGGCGGGCAGCAGGCCTCTTGGACAGGTTGAGAGATAAAAAAATAATAATTCCCGTGCAGTCTCAATGGCGGGGTGCGGGCCGGGGAATAGGCCTCTTGGCCGGGGTGAATATGTTGGAACGCGGCGCGCGTAAATAGAAGCGGCTGGAGGTACCGGGGGCGAAGCCCGCCCCGGCCCGGAGGCCGAGTTAAAAAAAATAATAATCCCCGTTCAGTCTCAATGGCGGGGTGCGGGCCGGCCCGGCGGCGAGTGCGGCGGGCAGCAGGCCTCTTGGACAGGTTGAGAGATAAAAAAATAATAATTCCCGTGCAGTCTCAATGGCGGGGTGCGGGCCGGGGAATAGGCCTCTTGGCCGGGGTGAATAGTGTTGGAACACGGCCCGCGGAAATAGTAGCGGCTGGAGGTACCGGGGGCGATGCCCGCCCCGGCCCGGCGGCCAAGTTAAAAAAATAAATAATCCCCGTTCAGTCTCAATGGCAGGGTGCGGGCCGGCCCAGCGGCGATTGCGGCGGGCAGCAGGCCTCTTGGACAGGTTGAGAGATAAAAAAATAATAATTCCCGTTCAGTCTCAATGGCAGGGTGCGGGCCGGCCCGGCGGCAATTGCGGCGGGCAGCAGGCCTCTTGGACAGGTTGAGAGATAAAAAAATAATAATTCCCATGCAGTCTCAATGGCGGGTTGCGGGCCGGGGAATAGGCCTCTTGGCCGGGGTGAATATGTTGGAACGCGGCGCGCGTAAATAGAAGCGGCTGGAGGTACCGGGGGCGAAGCCCGCCCCGGCCCGGAGGCCGAGTTAAAAAAAATAATAATCCCCGTTCAGTCTCAATGGCGGGGTGCGGGCCGGCCCGGCGGCGAGTGCGGCGGGCAGCAGGCCTCTTGGACAGGTTGAGAGATAAAAAAATAATAATTCCCGTGCAGTCTCAATGGCGGGGTGCGGGCCGGGGAATAGGCCTCTTGGCCGGGGTGAATATGTTGGAACGCGGCGCGCGTAAATAGAAGCGGCTGTAGGTACCGGGGGCGAAGCCCGCCCCGGCCCGGAGGCCGAGTTAAAAAAAATAATAATCCCCGTTCAGTCTCAATGGCGGGGTGCGGGCCGGCCCGGCGGCGATTGCGGCGGGCAGCAGGCCTCTTGGACAGGTTGAGAGATAAAAAAATAATAATTCCCGTGCAGTCTCAATGGCGGGGTGCGGGCCGGGGAATAGGCCTCTTGGCCGGGGTGAATAGTGTTGGAACACGGCCTGCGGAAATAGTAGCGGCTGGAGGTACCGGGGGCGATGCCCGCCCCGGCCCGGCGGCCAAGTTAAAAAAATAAATAATCCTGTTCAGTCTCAATGGCAGGGTGCGGGCCGGCCCGGCGGCGATTGCGGCGGGCAGCAGGCCTCTTGGACAGGTTGAGAGATAAAAAAAAAATAATTCCCATGCAGTCTCAATGGCGGGGTGCGGGCCGGGGAATAGGCCTCTTGGCCGGGGTGAATATGTTGGAACGCGGCGCGCGTAAATAGAAGCGGCTGGAGGTACCGGGGGCGAAGCCCGCCCCGGCCCGGAGGCCGAGTTAAAAAAAATAATAATCCCCGTTAGTCTCAATGGCGGGGTGCGGGCCGGCCCGGCGGCGATTGCGGCGGGCAGCAGGCCTCTTGGACAGGTTGAGAGATAAAAAAATAATTCCCGTGCAGTCTCAATGGCGGGGTGCGGGCCGGGGAATAGGCCTCTTGGCCGGGGTGAATAGTGTTGGAACACGGCCCGCGGAAATAGTAGCGGCTGGAGGTACCGGGGGCGATGCCCGCCCCGGGCCGGCGGCCAAGTTAAAAAAATAAATAATCCCCGTTCAGTCTCAATGGCAGGGTGCGGGCCGGCCCGGCGGCGAGTGCGGCGGGCAGCAGGCCTCTTGGACAGGTTGAGAGATAAAAAAATAATAATTCCCGTTCAGTCTCAATGGCAGGGTGCGGGCCGGCCAGGCGGCGATTGCGGCGGGCAGCAGGCCTCTTGGACAGGTTGAGAGATAAAAAAATAATAATTCCCATGCAGTCTCAATGGCGGGGTGCGGGCCGGGGAATAGGCCTCTTGGCCGGGGTGAATATGTTGGAACGCAGCGCGCGTAAATAGAAGCGGCTGGAGGTACCGGGGGCGAAGCCCGCCCCGGCCCGGAGGCCCAGTTAAAAAAAATAATAATCCCCGTTCAGTCTCAATGGCGGGGTGCGGGCCGGCCCGGCGGCGAGTGCGGCGGGCAGCAGGCCTCTTGGACAGGTTGAGAGATAAAAAAATAATAATTCCCGTGCAGTCTCAATGGCGGGGTGCGGGCCGGCCCGGCGGCGATTGCGGCGGGCAGCAGGCCTCTTGGACAGGTTGAGAGATAAAAAAATAATAATTCCCGTGCAGTCTCAATGGCGGGGTGCGGGCCGGGGAATAGGCCTCTTGGCCGGGGTGAATAGTGTTGGAACACGGCCCGCGGAAATAGTAGCGGCTGGAGGTACCGGGGGCGATGCCCGCCCCGGCCCGGCGGCCAAGTTAAAAAAATAAATAATCCCGTTCAGTCTCAATGGCAGGGTGCGGGCCGGCCCGGCGGCGATTGCGGCGGGCAGCAGGCCTCTTGGACAGGTTGAGAGATAAAAAAAAAATAATTCCCATGCAGTCTCAATGGCGGGGTGCGGGCCGGGGAATAGGCCTCTTGGCCGGGGTGAATATGTTGGAACGCGGCGCGCGTAAATAGAAGCGGCTGGAGGTATCGGGGGCGAAGCCCGCCCCGGCCCGGAGGCCGAGTTAAAAAAAATAATAATCTCCGTTCAGTCTCAATGGCGGGGTGCGGGCCGGCCCGGCGGCGAGTGCAGCGGGCAGCAGGCCTCTTGGACAGGTTGAGAGATAAAAAAAATAATAATTCCCGTGCAGTCTCAATGGCGGGGTGCGGGCCGGGGAATAGGCCTCTTGGCCGGGGTGAATATGTTGGAACGCGGCGCGCGTAAATAGAAGCGGCTGGAGGTACCGGGGGCGAAGCCCGCCCCGGCCCGGAGGCCGAGTTAAAAAAAATAATAATCCCCGTTCAGTCTCAATGGCGGGGTGCGGGCCGGCCCGGCGGCGAGTGCGGCGGGCAGCAGGCCTCTTGGACAGGTTGAGAGATAAAAAAAATAATAATTCCCGTGCAGTCTCAATGGCGGGGTGCGGGCCGGGAAATAGGCCTCTTGGCCGGGGTGAATATGTTGGAACGCGGCGCGCGTAAATAGAAGCGGCTGGAGGTACCGGGGGCGAAGCCCGCCCCGGCCCGGAGGCCGAGTTAAAAAAAATAATAATCCCCGTTCAGTCTCAATGGCGGGGTACGGGCCGGCCCGGCGGCGATTGCGGCGGGCAGCAGGCCTCTTGGACAGGTTGAGAGATAAAAAAATAATAATTCCCGTGCAGTCTCAATGGCGGGGTGCGGGCCGGGGAATAGGCCTCTTGGCCGGGGTGAATAGTGTTGGAACACGGCCCGCGGAAATAGTAGCGGCTGGAGGTACCGGGGAGGATGCCCGCCCCGGGCCGGCGGCCAAGTTAAAAAAATAAATAATCCCGTTCAGTCTCAATGGCAGGGTGCGGGCCGGCCCGGCGGCGAGTGCGGCGGGCAGCAGGCCTCTTGGACAGGTTGAGAGATAAAAAAATAATAATTCCCGTTCAGTCTCAATGGCAGGGTGCGGGCCGGCCCGGCGGCGATTGCGGCGGGCAGCAGGCCTCTTGGACAGGTTGAGAGATAAAAAAATAATAATTCCCATGCAGTCTCAATGGCGGGGTGCGGGCCGGGGAATAGGCCTCTTGGCCGGGGTGAATAGTGTTGGAACACGGCCCGCGGAAATAGTAGCGGCTGGAGGTACCGGGGAGGATGCCCGCCCCGGGCCGGCGGCCAAGTTAAAAAAATAAATAATCCCGTTCAGTCTCAATGGCAGGGTGCGGGCCGGCCCGGCGGCGAGTGCGGCGGGCAGCAGGCCTCTTGGACAGGTTGAGAGATAAAAAAATAATAATTCCCGTTCAGTCTCAATGGCAGGGTGCGGGCCGGCCCGGCGGCGATTGCGGCGGGCAGCAGGCCTCTTGGACAGGTTGAGAGATAAAAAAATAATAATTCCCATGCAGTCTCAATGGCGGGGTGCGGGCCGGGGAATAGGCCTCTTGGCCGGGGTGAATATGTTGGAACGCGGCGCGCGTAAATAGAAGCGGCTGGAGGTACCGGGGGCGAAGCCCGCCCCGGCCCGGAGGCCGAGTTAAAAAAAATAATAATCCCCGTTCAGTCTCAATGGCGGGGTGCGGGCCGGCCCGGCGGCGAGTGCGGCGGGCAGCAGGCCTCTTGGACAGGTTGAGAGATAAAAAAATAATAATTCCGGTGCAGTCTCAATGGCGGGGTGCGGGCCGGGGAATAGGCCTCTTGGCCGGGGTGAATAGTGTTGGAACACGGCCCGCGGGAATAGTAGCGGCTGGAGGTACCGGGGGGCGATGCCCGCCCCGGCCCGGCGGCCAAGTTAAAAAAATAAATAATCCCCGTTCAGTCTCAATGGCAGGGTGCGGGCCGGCCCGGCGGCGATTGCGGCGGGCAGCAGGCCTCTTGGACAGGTCGAGAGATAAAAAAATAATAATTCCCATGCAGTCTCAATGGCGGGGTGCGGGCCGGGGAATAGGCCTCTTGGCCGGGGTGAATATGTTGGAACGCGGCGCGCGTAAATAGAAGCGGCTGGAGGTACCGGGGGCGAAGCCCGCCCCGGCCCGGAGGCCGAGTTAAAAAAAATAATAATCCCCGTTCAGTCTCAATGGCGGGGTGCGGGCCGGCCCGGCGGCGAGTGCGGCGGGCAGCAGGCCTCTTGGACAGGTTGAGAGATAAAAAAATAATAATTCCCGTGCAGTCTCAATGGCGGGGTGCGGGCCGGGGAATAGGCCTCTTGGCCGGGGTGAATATGTTGGAACGCGGCGCGCGTAAATAGAAGCGGCTGGAGGTACCGGGGGCGAAGCCCGCCCCGGCCCGGAGGCCGAGTTAAAAAAAATAATAATCCCCGTTCAGTCTCAATGGCGGGGTGCGGGCCGGCCCGGCGGCGAGTGCGGCGGGCAGCAGGCCTCTTGGACAGGTTGAGAGATAAAAAAATAATAATTCCCGTGCAGTCTCAATGGCGGGGTGCGGGCCGGGGAATAGGCCTCTTGGCCGGGGTGAATAGTGTTGGAACACGGCCCGCGGAAATAGTAGCGGCTGGAGGTACCGGGGGCGATGCCCGCCCCGGCCCGGCGGCCAAGTTAAAAAAATAAATAATCCCGTTCAGTCTCAATGGCAGGGTGCGGGCCGGCCCGGCGGCGATTGCGGCGGGCAGCAGGCCTCTTGGACAGGTTGAGAGATAAAAAAATAATAATTCCCATGCAGTCTCAATGGCGGGGTGCGGGCCGGGGAATAGGCCTCTTGGCCGGGGTGAATATGTTGGAACGCGGCGCGCGTAAATAGAAGCGGCTGGAGGTACCGGGGGCGAAGCCCGCCCCGGCCCGGAGGCCGAGTTAAAAAAAATAATAATCCCCGTTCAGTCTCAATGGCGGGGTGCGGGCCGGCCCGGCGCCGAGTGCGGCGGGCAGCAGGCCTCTTGGACAGGTTGAGAGATAAAAAAATAATAATTCCCGTGCAGTCTCAATGGCGGGGTGCGGGCCGGGGAATAGGCCTCTTGGCCGGGGTGAATATGTTGGAACGCGGCGCGCGTAAATAGAAGCGGCTGGAGGTACCGGGGGCGAAGCCCGCCCCGGCCCGGAGGCCGAGTTAAAAAAAATAATAATCCCCGTTCAGTCTCAATGGCGGGGTGCGGGCCGGCCCGGCGGCGAGTGCGGCGGGCAGCAGGCCTCTTGGACAGGTTGAGAGATAAAAAAATAATAATTCCCGTGCAGTCTCAATGGCGGGGTGCGGGCCGGGGAATAGGCCTCTTGGCCGGGGTGAATAGTGTTGGAACACGGCCCGCGGAAATAGTAGCGGCTGGAGGTACCGGGGGCGATGCCCGCCCGGGCCCGGCGGCCAAGTTAAAAAAATATATAATCCCCGTTCAGTCTCAATGGCAGGGTGCGGGCCGGCCCGGCGGCGATTGCGGCGGGCAGCAGGCCTCTTGGACAGGTTGAGAGATAAAAAAATAATAATTCCCGTTCAGTCTCAATGGCAGGGTGTGGGCCGGCCCGGCGGCAATTGCGGCGGGCAGCAGGCCTCTTGGACAGGTTGAGAGATAAAAAAATAATAATTCCCGTGCAGTCTCAATGGCGGGGTGCGGGCCGGGGAATAGGCCTCTTGGCCGGGGTGAATAGTGTTGGAACACGGCCCGCGGATATAGTAGCGGCTGGAGGTACCGGGGAGGATGCCCGCCCCGGGCCGGCGGCCAAGTTAAAAAAATAAATAATCCCGTTCAGTCTCAATGGCAGGGTGCGGGCCGGCCCGGCGGCGAGTGCGGCGGGCAGCAGGCCTCTTGGACAGGTTGAGAGATAAAAAAATAATAATTCCCGTTCAGTCTCAATGGCAGGGTGCGGGCCGGCCCGGCGGCGATTGCGGCGGGCAGCAGGCCTCTTGGACAGGTTGAGATAAAAAAATAATAATTCCCATGCAGTCTCAATGGCGGGGTGCGGGCCGGGGAATAGGCCTCTTGGCCGGGGTGAATATGTTGGAACGCGGCGCGCGTAAATAGAAGCGGCTGGAGGTACCGGGGGCGAAGCCCGCCCCGGCCCGGAGGCCGAGTTAAAAAAAATAATAATCCCCGTTCAGTCTCAATGGCGGGGTGCGGGCCGGCCCGGCGGCGAGTGCGGCGGGCAGCAGGCCTCTTGGACAGGTTGAGAGATAAAAAAATAATAATTCCGGTGCAGTCTCAATGGCGGGGTGCGGGCCGGGGAATAGGCCTCTTGGCCGGGGTGAATAGTGTTGGAACACGGCCCGCGGGAATAGTAGCGGCTGGAGGTACCGGGGGGCGATGCCCGCCCCGGCCCGGCGGCCAAGTTAAAAAAATAAATAATCCCCGTTCAGTCTCAATGGCAGGGTGCGGGCCGGCCCGGCGGCGATTGCGGCGGGCAGCAGGCCTCTTGGACAGGTTGAGAGATAAAAAAATAATTCCCGTGCAGTCTCAATGGCGGGGTGCGGGCCGGGGAATAGGCCTCTTGGCCGGGGTGAATAGTGTTGGAACACGGCCCGCGGAAATAGTAGCGGCTGGAGGTACCGGGGGCGATGCCCGCCCCGGGCCGGCGGCCAAGTTAAAAAAATAAATAATCCCCGTTCAGTCTCAATGGCAGGGTGCGGGCCGGCCCGGCGGCGAGTGCGGCGGGCAGCAGGCCTCTTGGACAGGTTGAGAGATAAAAAAATAATAATTCCCGTTCAGTCTCAATGGCAGGGTGCGGGCCGGCCAGGCGGCGATTGCGGCGGGCAGCAGGCCTCTTGGACAGGTTGAGAGATAAAAAAATAATAATTCCCATGCAGTCTCAATGGCGGGGTGCGGGCCGGGGAATAGGCCTCTTGGCCGGGGTGAATATGTTGGAACGCAGCGCGCGTAAATAGAAGCGGCTGGAGGTACCGGGGGCGAAGCCCGCCCCGGCCCGGAGGCCCAGTTAAAAAAAATAATAATCCCCGTTCAGTCTCAATGGCGGGGTGCGGGCCGGCCCGGCGGCGAGTGCGGCGGGCAGCAGGCCTCTTGGACAGGTTGAGAGATAAAAAAATAATAATTCCCGTGCAGTCTCAATGGCGGGGTGCGGGCCGGCCCGGCGGCGATTGCGGCGGGCAGCAGGCCTCTTGGACAGGTTGAGAGATAAAAAAATAATAATTCCCGTGCAGTCTCAATGGCGGGGTGCGGGCCGGGGAATAGGCCTCTTGGCCGGGGTGAATAGTGTTGGAACACGGCCCGCGGAAATAGTAGCGGCTGGAGGTACCGGGGGCGATGCCCGCCCCGGCCCGGCGGCCAAGTTAAAAAAATAAATAATCCCGTTCAGTCTCAATGGCAGGGTGCGGGCCGGCCCGGCGGCGATTGCGGCGGGCAGCAGGCCTCTTGGACAGGTTGAGAGATAAAAAAAAAATAATTCCCATGCAGTCTCAATGGCGGGGTGCGGGCCGGGGAATAGGCCTCTTGGCCGGGGTGAATATGTTGGAACGCGGCGCGCGTAAATAGAAGCGGCTGGAGGTATCGGGGGCGAAGCCCGCCCCGGCCCGGAGGCCGAGTTAAAAAAAATAATAATCTCCGTTCAGTCTCAATGGCGGGGTGCGGGCCGGCCCGGCGGCGAGTGCAGCGGGCAGCAGGCCTCTTGGACAGGTTGAGAGATAAAAAAAATAATAATTCCCGTGCAGTCTCAATGGCGGGGTGCGGGCCGGGGAATAGGCCTCTTGGCCGGGGTGAATATGTTGGAACGCGGCGCGCGTAAATAGAAGCGGCTGGAGGTACCGGGGGCGAAGCCCGCCCCGGCCCGGAGGCCGAGTTAAAAAAAATAATAATCCCCGTTCAGTCTCAAAGGCGGGGTGCGGGCCGGCCCGGCGGCGAATGCGGTGGGCAGCAGGCCTCTTGGACAGGTTGAGAGATAAAAAAATAATAATTCCCGTGCAGTCTCAATGGCGGGGTGCGGGCCGGGGAATAGGCCTCTTGGCCGGGGTGAATAGTGTTGGAACACGGCCCGCGGAAATAGTAGCGGCTGGAGGTACCGGGGGCGATGCCCGCCCCGGCCCGGCGGCCAAGTTAAAAAAATAAATAATCCCGTTCAGTCTCAATGGCAGGGTGCGGGCCGGCCCGGCGGCGATTGCGGCGGGCAGCAGGCCTCTTGGACAGGTTGAGAGATAAAAAAAAAATAATTCCCATGCAGTCTCAATGGCGGGGTGCGGGCCGGGGAATAGGCCTCTTGGCCGGGGTGAATAGTGTTGGAACACGGCCCGCGGAAATAGTAGCGGCTGGAGGTACCGGGGGCGAAGCCCGCCCCGGCCCGGAGGCCGAGTTAAAAAAAATAATAATCCCGTTCAGTCTCAATGGCGGGGTGCGGGCCGGCCCGGCGGCGAGTGCGGCGGGCAGCAGGCCTCTTGGACAGGTTGAGAGATAAAAAAATAATAATTCCCGTGCAGTCTCAATGGCGGGGTGCGGGCCGGGGAATAGGCCTCTTGGCCGGGGTGAATAGTGTTGGAACACGGCCCGCGGAAATAGTAGCGGCTGGAGGTACCGGGGGCGATGCCCGCCCCGGCCCGGCGGCCAAGTTAAAAAAATAAATAATCCCCGTTCAGTCTCAATGGCAGGGTGCGGGCCGGCCCAGCGGCGATTGCGGCGGGCAGCAGGCCTCTTGGACAGGTTGAGAGATAAAAAAATAATAATTCCCGTTCAGTCTCAATGGCAGGGTGCGGGCCGGCCCGGCGGCAATTGCGGCGGGCAGCAGGCCTCTTGGACAGGTTGAGAGATAAAAAAATAATAATTCCCATGCAGTCTCAATGGCGGGGTGCGGGCCGGGGAATAGGCCTCTTGGCCGGGGTGAATATGTTGGAACGCGGCGCGCGTAAATAGAAGCGGCTGGAGGTACCGGGGGCGAAGCCCGCCCCGGCCCGGAGGCCGAGTTAAAAAAAATAATAATCCCCGTTCAGTCTCAATGGCGGGGTGCGGGCCGGCCCGGCGGCGAGTGCGGCGGGCAGCAGGCCTCTTGGACAGGTTGAGAGATAAAAAAATAATAATTCCCGTGCAGTCTCAATGGCGGGGTGCGGGCCGGGGAATAGGCCTCTTGGCCGGGGTGAATATGTTGGAACGCGGCGCGCGTAAATAGAAGCGGCTGTAGGTACCGGGGGCGAAGCCCGCCCCGGCCCGGAGGCCAAGTTAAAAAAAATAATAATCCCCGTTCAGTCTCAATGGCGGGGTGCGGGCCGGCCCGGCGGCGATTGCGGCGGGCAGCAGGCCTCTTGGACAGGTTGAGAGATAAAAAAAAAATAATTCCCATGCAGTCTCAATGGCGGGGTGCGGGCCGGGGAATAGGCCTCTTGGCCGGGGTGAATATGTTGGAACGCGGCGCGCGTAAATAGAAGCGGCTGGAGGTACCGGGGGCGAAGCCCGCCCCGGCCCGGAGGCCGAGTTAAAAAAAATAATAATCCCCGTTAGTCTCAATGGCGGGGTGCGGGCCGGCCCGGCGGCGAGTGCGGCGGGCAGCAGGCCTCTTGGACAGGTTGAGAGATAAAAAAATAATAATTCCCGTGCAGTCTCAATGGCGGGGTGCGGGCCGGGGAATAGGCCTCTTGGCCGGGGTGAATATGTTGGAACGCGGCGCGCGTAAATAGAAGCGGCTGGAGGTACCGGGGGCGAAGCCCGCCCCGGCCCGGAGGCCGAGTTAAAAAAAATAATAATCCCCGTTCAGTCTCAATGGCGAGGTGCGGGCCGGCCCGGCGGCGAGTGCGGTGGGCAGCAGGCCTCTTGGACAGGTTGAGAGATAAAAAAATAATAATTCCCGTGCAGTCTCAATGGCGGGGTGCGGGCGGGGGAATAGGCCTCTTGGCCGGGGTGAATAGTGTTGGAACACGGCCCGCGGAAATAGTAGCGGCTGGAGGTACCGGGGGCGATGCCCGCCCCGGCCCGGCGGCCAAGTTAAAAAAATAAATAATCCCGTTCAGTCTCAATGGCAGGGTGCGGGCCGGCCCGGCGGCGATTGCGGCGGGCAGCAGGCCTCTTGGACAGGTTGAGAGATAAAAAAAAAATAATTCCCATGCAGTCTCAATGGCGGGGTGCGGGCCGGGGAATAGGCCTCTTGGCCGGGGTGAATATGTTGGAACGCGGCGCGCGTAAATAGAAGCGGCTGGAGGTACCGGGGGCGAAGCCCGCCCCGGCCCGGAGGCCGAGTTAAAAAAAATAATAATCCCCGTTCAGTCTCAATGGCGGGGTGCGGGCCGGCCCGGCGGCGAGTGCGGCGGGCAGCAGGCCTCTTGGACAGGTTGAGAGATAAAAAAATAATAATTCCCGTGCAGTCTCAATGGCGGGGTGCGGGCCGGGGAATAGGCCTCTTGGCCGGGGTGAATATGTTGGAACGCGGCGCGCGTAAATAGAAGCGGCTGGAGGTACCGGGGGCGAAGCCCGCCCCGGCCCGGAGGCCGAGTTAAAAAAAATAATAATCCCCGTTCAGTCTCAATGGCGGGGTGCGGGCCGGCCCGGCGGCGAGTGCGGTGGGCAGCAGGCCTCTTGGACAGGTTGAGAGATAAAAAAATAATAATTCCCGTGCAGTCTCAATGGCGGGGTGCGGGCCGGGGAATAGGCCTCTTGGCCGGGGTGAATAGTGTTGGAACACGGCCCGCGGAAATAGTAGCGGCTGGAGGTACCGGGGGCGATGCCCGCCCCGGCCCGGCGGCCAAGTTAAAAAAATAAATAATCCCGTTCAGTCTCAATGGCAGGGTGCGGGCCGGCCCGGCGGCGATTGCGGCGGGCAGCAGGCCTCTTGGACAGGTTGAGAGATAAAAAAAAAATAATTCCCATGCAGTCTCAATGGCGGGGTGCGGGCCGGGGAATAGGCCTCTTGGCCGGGGTGAATATGTTGGAACGCGGCGCGCGTAAATAGAAGCGGCTGGAGGTACCGGGGGCGAAGCCCGCCCCGGCCCGGAGGCCGAGTTAAAAAAAATAATAATCCCCGTTCAGTCTCAATGGCGGGGTGCGGGCCGGCCCGGCGGCGAGTGCGGCGGGCAGCAGGCCTCTTGGACAGGTTGAGAGATAAAAAAATAATAATTCCCGTGCAGTCTCAATGGCGGGGTGCGGGCCGGGGAATAGGCCTCTTGGCCGGGGTGAATATGTTGGAACGCGGCGCGCGTAAATAGAAGCGGCTGGAGGTACCGGGGGCGAAGCCCGCCCCGGCCCGGAGGCCGAGTTAAAAAAAATAATAATCCCCGTTCAGTCTCAATGGCGGGGTGCGGGCCGGCCCGGCGGCGAGTGCGGCGGGCAGCAGGCCTCTTGGACAGGTTGAGAGATAAAAAAATAATAATTCCCGTGCAGTCTCAATGGCGGGGTGCGGGCCGGGGAATAGGCCTCTTGGCCGGGGTGAATAGTGTTGGAACACGGCCCGCGGAAATAGTAGCGGCTGGAGGTACCGGGGGCGATGCCCGCCCCGGCCCGGCGGCCAAGTTAAAAAAATAAATAATCCCCGTTCAGTCTCAATGGCAGGGTGCGGGCCGGCCCAGCGGCGATTGCGGCGGGCAGCAGGCCTCTTGGACAGGTTGAGAGATAAAAAAATAATAATTCCCGTTCAGTCTCAATGGCAGGGTGCGGGCCGGCCCGGCGGCAATTGCGGCGGGCAGCAGGCCTCTTGGACAGGTTGAGAGATAAAAAAATAATAATTCCCATGCAGTCTCAATGGCGGGTTGCGGGCCGGGGAATAGGCCTCTTGGCCGGGGTGAATATGTTGGAACGCGGCGCGCGTAAATAGAAGCGGCTGGAGGTACCGGGGGCGAAGCCCGCCCCGGCCCGGAGGCCGAGTTAAAAAAAATAATAATCCCCGTTCAGTCTCAATGGCGGGGTGCGGGCCGGCCCGGCGGCGAGTGCGGCGGGCAGCAGGCCTCTTGGACAGGTTGAGAGATAAAAAAATAATAATTCCCGTGCAGTCTCAATGGCGGGGTGCGGGCCGGGGAATAGGCCTCTTGGCCGGGGTGAATATGTTGGAACGCGGCGCGCGTAAATAGAAGCGGCTGTAGGTACCGGGGGCGAAGCCCGCCCCGGCCCGGAGGCCGAGTTAAAAAAAATAATAATCCCCGTTCAGTCTCAATGGCGGGGTGCGGGCCGGCCCGGCGGCGATTGCGGCGGGCAGCAGGCCTCTTGGACAGGTTGAGAGATAAAAAAATAATAATTCCCGTGCAGTCTCAATGGCGGGGTGCGGGCCGGGGAATAGGCCTCTTGGCCGGGGTGAATAGTGTTGGAACACGGCCTGCGGAAATAGTAGCGGCTGGAGGTACCGGGGGCGATGCCCGCCCCGGCCCGGCGGCCAAGTTAAAAAAATAAATAATCCTGTTCAGTCTCAATGGCAGGGTGCGGGCCGGCCCGGCGGCGATTGCGGCGGGCAGCAGGCCTCTTGGACAGGTTGAGAGATAAAAAAAAAATAATTCCCATGCAGTCTCAATGGCGGGGTGCGGGCCGGGGAATAGGCCTCTTGGCCGGGGTGAATATGTTGGAACGCGGCGCGCGTAAATAGAAGCGGCTGGAGGTACCGGGGGCGAAGCCCGCCCCGGCCCGGAGGCCGAGTTAAAAAAAATAATAATCCCCGTTAGTCTCAATGGCGGGGTGCGGGCCGGCCCGGCGGCGAGTGCGGCGGGCAGCAGGCCTCTTGGACAGGTTGAGAGATAAAAAAATAATAATTCCCGTGCAGTCTCAATGGCGGGGTGCGGGCCGGGGAATAGGCCTCTTGGCCGGGGTGAATATGTTGGAACGCGGCGCGCGTAAATAGAAGCGGCTGGAGGTACCGGGGGCGAAGCCCGCCCCGGCCCGGAGGCCGAGTTAAAAAAAATAATAATCCCCGTTCAGTCTCAATGGCGAGGTGCGGGCCGGCCCGGCGGCGAGTGCGGTGGGCAGCAGGCCTCTTGGACAGGTTGAGAGATAAAAAAATAATAATTCCCGTGCAGTCTCAATGGCGGGGTGCGGGCGGGGGAATAGGCCTCTTGGCCGGGGTGAATAGTGTTGGAACACGGCCCGCGGAAATAGTAGCGGCTGGAGGTACCGGGGGCGATGCCCGCCCCGGCCCGGCGGCCAAGTTAAAAAAATAAATAATCCCGTTCAGTCTCAATGGCAGGGTGCGGGCCGGCCCAGCGGCGATTGCGGCGGGCAGCAGGCCTCTTGGACAGGTTGAGAGATAAAAAAATAATAATTCCCGTTCAGTCTCAATGGCAGGGTGCGGGCCGGCCCGGCGGCAATTGCGGCGGGCAGCAGGCCTCTTGGACAGGTTGAGAGATAAAAAAATAATAATTCCCATGCAGTCTCAATGGCGGGTTGCGGGCCGGGGAATAGGCCTCTTGGCCGGGGTGAATATGTTGGAACGCGGCGCGCGTAAATAGAAGCGGCTGGAGGTACCGGGGGCGAAGCCCGCCCCGGCCCGGAGGCCGAGTTAAAAAAAATAATAATCCCCGTTCAGTCTCAATGGCGGGGTGCGGGCCGGCCCGGCGGCGAGTGCGGCGGGCAGCAGGCCTCTTGGACAGGTTGAGAGATAAAAAAATAATAATTCCCGTGCAGTCTCAATGGCGGGGTGCGGGCCGGGGAATAGGCCTCTTGGCCGGGGTGAATATGTTGGAACGCGGCGCGCGTAAATAGAAGCGGCTGTAGGTACCGGGGGCGAAGCCCGCCCCGGCCCGGAGGCCGAGTTAAAAAAAATAATAATCCCCGTTCAGTCTCAATGGCGGGGTGCGGGCCGGCCCGGCGGCGATTGCGGCGGGCAGCAGGCCTCTTGGACAGGTTGAGAGATAAAAAAATAATAATTCCCGTGCAGTCTCAATGGCGGGGTGCGGGCCGGGGAATAGGCCTCTTGGCCGGGGTGAATAGTGTTGGAACACGGCCTGCGGAAATAGTAGCGGCTGGAGGTACCGGGGGCGATGCCCGCCCCGGCCCGGCGGCCAAGTTAAAAAAATAAATAATCCTGTTCAGTCTCAATGGCAGGGTGCGGGCCGGCCCGGCGGCGATTGCGGCGGGCAGCAGGCCTCTTGGACAGGTTGAGAGATAAAAAAAAAATAATTCCCATGCAGTCTCAATGGCGGGGTGCGGGCCGGGGAATAGGCCTCTTGGCCGGGGTGAATATGTTGGAACGCGGCGCGCGTAAATAGAAGCGGCTGGAGGTACCGGGGGCGAAGCCCGCCCCGGCCCGGAGGCCGAGTTAAAAAAAATAATAATCCCCGTTAGTCTCAATGGCGGGGTGCGGGCCGGCCCGGCGGCGAGTGCGGCGGGCAGCAGGCCTCTTGGACAGGTTGAGAGATAAAAAAATAATAATTCCCGTGCAGTCTCAATGGCGGGGTGCGGGCCGGGGAATAGGCCTCTTGGCCGGGGTGAATATGTTGGAACGCGGCGCGCGTAAATAGAAGCGGCTGGAGGTACCGGGGGCGAAGCCCGCCCCGGCCCGGAGGCCGAGTTAAAAAAAATAATAATCCCCGTTCAGTCTCAATGGCGAGGTGCGGGCCGGCCCGGCGGCGAGTGCGGTGGGCAGCAGGCCTCTTGGACAGGTTGAGAGATAAAAAAATAATAATTCCCGTGCAGTCTCAATGGCGGGGTGCGGGCGGGGGAATAGGCCTCTTGGCCGGGGTGAATAGTGTTGGAACACGGCCCGCGGAAATAGTAGCGGCTGGAGGTACCGGGGGCGATGCCCGCCCCGGCCCGGCGGCCAAGTTAAAAAAATAAATAATCCCGTTCAGTCTCAATGGCAGGGTGCGGGCCGGCCCGGCGGCGATTGCGGCGGGCAGCAGGCCTCTTGGACAGGTTGAGAGATAAAAAAAAAATAATTCCCATGCAGTCTCAATGGCGGGGTGCGGGCCGGGGAATAGGCCTCTTGGCCGGGGTGAATATGTTGGAACGCGGCGCGCGTAAATAGAAGCGGCTGGAGGTACCGGGGGCGAAGCCCGCCCCGGCCCGGAGGCCGAGTTAAAAAAAATAATAATCCCCGTTCAGTCTCAATGGCGGGGTGCGGGCCGGCCCGGCGGCGAGTGCGGCGGGCAGCAGGCCTCTTGGACAGGTTGAGAGATAAAAAAATAATAATTCCCGTGCAGTCTCAATGGCGGGGTGCGGGCCGGGGAATAGGCCTCTTGGCCGGGGTGAATATGTTGGAACGCGGCGCGCGTAAATAGAAGCGGCTGGAGGTACCGGGGGCGAAGCCCGCCCCGGCCCGGAGGCCGAGTTAAAAAAAATAATAATCCCCGTTCAGTCTCAATGGCGGGGTGCGGGCCGGCCCGGCGGCGAGTGCGGTGGGCAGCAGGCCTCTTGGACAGGTTGAGAGATAAAAAAATAATAATTCCCGTGCAGTCTCAATGGCGGGGTGCGGGCCGGGGAATAGGCCTCTTGGCCGGGGTGAATAGTGTTGGAACGCGGCGCGCGTAAATAGAAGCGGCTGGAGGTACCGGGGGCGAAGCCCGCCCCGGCCCGGAGGCCGAGTTAAAAAAAATAATAATCCCCGTTAGTCTCAATGGCGGGGTGCGGGCCGGCCCGGCGGCGAGTGCGGCGGGCAGCAGGCCTCTTGGACAGGTTGAGAGATAAAAAAATAATAATTCCCGTGCAGTCTCAATGGCGGGGTGCGGGCCGGGGAATAGGCCTCTTGGCCGGGGTGAATATGTTGGAACGCGGCGCGCGTAAATAGAAGCGGCTGGAGGTACCGGGGGCGAAGCCCGCCCCGGCCCGGAGGCCGAGTTAAAAAAAATAATAATCCCCGTTCAGTCTCAATGGCGAGGTGCGGGCCGGCCCGGCGGCGAGTGCGGTGGGCAGCAGGCCTCTTGGACAGGTTGAGAGATAAAAAAATAATAATTCCCGTGCAGTCTCAATGGCGGGGTGCGGGCGGGGGAATAGGCCTCTTGGCCGGGGTGAATAGTGTTGGAACACGGCCCGCGGAAATAGTAGCGGCTGGAGGTACCGGGGGCGATGCCCGCCCCGGCCCGGCGGCCAAGTTAAAAAAATAAATAAGCCCGTTCAGTCTCAATGGCAGGGTGCGGGCCGGCCCGGCGGCGATTGCGGCGGGCAGCAGGCCTCTTGGACAGGTTGAGAGATAAAAAAAAAATAATTCCCATGCAGTCTCAATGGCGGGGTGCGGGCCGGGGAATAGGCCTCTTGGCCGGGGTGAATATGTTGGAACGCGGCGCGCGTAAATAGAAGCGGCTGGAGGTACCGGGGGCGAAGCCCGCCCCGGCCCGGAGGCCGAGTTAAAAAAAATAATAATCCCCGTTCAGTCTCAATGGCGGGGTGCGGGCCGGCCCGGCGGCGAGTGCGGCGGGCAGTAGGCCTCTTGGACAGGTTGAGAGATAAAAAAAATAATAATTCCCGTGCAGTCTCAATGGCGGGGTGCGGGCCGGGAAATAGGCCTCTTGGCCGGGGTGAATATGTTGGAACGCGGCGCGCGTAAATAGAAGCGGCTGGAGGTACCGGGGGCGAAGCCCGCCCCGGCCCGGAGGCCGAGTTAAAAAAAATAATAATCCCCGTTCAGTCTCAATGGCGGGGTACGGGCCGGCCCGGCGGCGATTGCGGCGGGCAGCAGGCCTCTTGGACAGGTTGAGAGATAAAAAAATAATAATTCCCGTGCAGTCTCAATGGCGGGGTGCGGGCCGGGGAATAGGCCTCTTGGCCGGGGTGAATATGTTGGAACGCGGCGCGCGTAAATAGAAGCGGCTGGAGGTACCGGGGGCGAAGCCCGCCCCGGCCCGGAGGCCGAGTTAAAAAAAATAATAATCCCCGTTCAGTCTCAATGGCGGGGTGCGGGCCGGCCCGGCGGCGAGTGCGGTGGGCAGCAGGCCTCTTGGACAGGTTGAGAGATAAAAAAATAATAATTCCCGTGCAGTCTCAATGGCGGGGTGCGGGCCGGGGAATAGGCCTCTTGGCCGGGGTGAATAGTGTTGGAACACGGCCCGCGGAAATAGTAGCGGCTGGAGGTACCGGGGGCGATGCCCGCCCCGGCCCGGCGGCCAAGTTAAAAAAATAAATAATCCCGTTCAGTCTCAATGGCAGGGTGCGGGCCGGGGAATAGGCCTCTTGGCCGGGGTGAATATGTTGGAACGCGGCGCGCGTAAATAGAAGCGGCTGGAGGTATCGGGGGCGAAGCCCGCCCCGGCCCGGAGGCCGAGTTAAAAAAAATAATAATCTCCGTTCAGTCTCAATGGCGGGGTGCGGGCCGGCCCGGCGGCGAGTGCGGCGGGCAGCAGGCCTCTTGGACAGGTTGAGAGATAAAAAAAATAATAATTCCCGTGCAGTCTCAATGGCGGGGTGCGGGCCGGGGAATAGGCCTCTTGGCCGGGGTGAATATGTTGGAACGCGGCGCGCGTAAATAGAAGCGGCTGGAGGTACCGGGGGCGAAGCCCGCCCCGGCCCGGAGGCCGAGTTAAAAAAAATAATAATCCCCGTTCAGTCTCAAAGGCGGGGTGCGGGCCGGCCCGGCGGCGAATGCGGTGGGCAGCAGGCCTCTTGGACAGGTTGAGAGATAAAAAAATAATAATTCCCGTGCAGTCTCAATGGCGGGGTGCGGGCCGGGGAATAGGCCTCTTGGCCGGGGTGAATAGTGTTGGAACACGGCCCGCGGAAATAGTAGCGGCTGGAGGTACCGGGGGCGATGCCCGCCCCGGCCCGGCGGCCAAGTTAAAAAAATAAATAATCCCGTTCAGTCTCAATGGCAGGGTGCGGGCCGGCCCGGCGGCGATTGCGGCGGGCAGCAGGCCTCTTGGACAGGTTGAGAGATAAAAAAAAAATAATTCCCATGCAGTCTCAATGGCGGGGTGCGGGCCGGGGAATAGGCCTCTTGGCCGGGGTGAATAGTGTTGGAACACGGCCCGCGGAAATAGTAGCGGCTGGAGGTACCGGGGGCGAAGCCCGCCCCGGCCCGGAGGCCGAGTTAAAAAAAATAATAATCCCCGTTCAGTCTCAATGGCGGGGTGCGGGCCGGCCCGGCGGCGAGTGCGGCGGGCAGCAGGCCTCTTGGACAGGTTGAGAGATAAAAAAATAATAATTCCCGTGCAGTCTCAATGGCGGGGTGCGGGCCGGGGAATAGGCCTCTTGGCCGGGGTGAATAGTGTTGGAACACGGCCCGCGGAAATAGTAGCGGCTGGAGGTACCGGGGGCGAATGCCCGCCCCGGCCCGGCGGCCAAGTTAAAAAAATAAATAATCCCCGTTCAGTCTCAATGGCAGGGTGCGGGCCGGCCCAGCGGCGATTGCGGCGGGCAGCAGGCCTCTTGGACAGGTTGAGAGATAAAAAAATAATAATTCCCGTTCAGTCTCAATGGCAGGGTGCGGGCCGGCCCGGCGGCAATTGCGGCGGGCAGCAGGCCTCTTGGACAGGTTGAGAGATAAAAAAATAATAATTCCCATGCAGTCTCAATGGCGGGGTGCGGGCCGGGGAATAGGCCTCTTGGCCGGGGTGAATATGTTGGAACGCGGCGCGCGTAAATAGAAGCGGCTGGAGGTACCGGGGGCGAAGCCCGCCCCGGCCCGGAGGCCGAGTTAAAAAAAATAATAATCCCCGTTCAGTCTCAATGGCGGGGTGCGGGCCGGCCCGGCGGCGAGTGCGGCGGGCAGCAGGCCTCTTGGACAGGTTGAGAGATAAAAAAATAATAATTCCCGTGCAGTCTCAATGGCGGGGTGCGGGCCGGGGAATAGGCCTCTTGGCCGGGGTGAATATGTTGGAACGCGGCGCGCGTAAATAGAAGCGGCTGTAGGTACCGGGGGCGAAGCCCGCCCCGGCCCGGAGGCCGAGTTAAAAAAAATAATAATCCCCGTTCAGTCTCAATGGCGGGGTGCGGGCCGGCCCGGCGGCGATTGCGGCGGGCAGCAGGCCTCTTGGACAGGTTGAGAGATAAAAAAATAATAATTCCCGTGCAGTCTCAATGGCGGGGTGCGGGCCGGGGAATAGGCCTCTTGGCCGGGGTGAATAGTGTTGGAACACGGCCTGCGGAAATAGTAGCGGCTGGAGGTACCGGGGGCGATGCCCGCCCCGGCCCGGCGGCCAAGTTAAAAAAATAAATAATCCTGTTCAGTCTCAATGGCAGGGTGCGGGCCGGCCCGGCGGCGATTGCGGCGGGCAGCAGGCCTCTTGGACAGGTTGAGAGATAAAAAAAAAATAATTCCCATGCAGTCTCAATGGCGGGGTGCGGGCCGGGGAATAGGCCTCTTGGCCGGGGTGAATATGTTGGAACGCGGCGCGCGTAAATAGAAGCGGCTGGAGGTACCGGGGGCGAAGCCCGCCCCGGCCCGGAGGCCGAGTTAAAAAAAATAATAATCCCCGTTAGTCTCAATGGCGGGGTGCGGGCCGGCCCGGCGGCGAGTGCGGCGGGCAGCAGGCCTCTTGGACAGGTTGAGAGATAAAAAAATAATAATTCCCGTGCAGTCTCAATGGCGGGGTGCGGGCCGGGGAATAGGCCTCTTGGCCGGGGTGAATATGTTGGAACGCGGCGCGCGTAAATAGAAGCGGCTGGAGGTACCGGGGGCGAAGCCCGCCCCGGCCCGGAGGCCGAGTTAAAAAAAATAATAATCCCCGTTCAGTCTCAATGGCGAGGTGCGGGCCGGCCCGGCGGCGAGTGCGGTGGGCAGCAGGCCTCTTGGACAGGTTGAGAGATAAAAAAATAATAATTCCCGTGCAGTCTCAATGGCGGGGTGCGGGCGGGGGAATAGGCCTCTTGGCCGGGGTGAATAGTGTTGGAACACGGCCCGCGGAAATAGTAGCGGCTGGAGGTACCGGGGGCGATGCCCGCCCCGGCCCGGCGGCCAAGTTAAAAAAATAAATAATCCCGTTCAGTCTCAATGGCAGGGTGCGGGCCGGCCCGGCGGCGATTGCGGCGGGCAGCAGGCCTCTTGGACAGGTTGAGAGATAAAAAAAAAATAATTCCCATGCAGTCTCAATGGCGGGGTGCGGGCCGGGGAATAGGCCTCTTGGCCGGGGTGAATATGTTGGAACGCGGCGCGCGTAAATAGAAGCGGCTGGAGGTACCGGGGGCGAAGCCCGCCCCGGCCCGGAGGCCGAGTTAAAAAAAATAATAATCCCCGTTCAGTCTCAATGGCGGGGTGCGGGCCGGCCCGGCGGCGAGTGCGGCGGGCAGCAGGCCTCTTGGACAGGTTGAGAGATAAAAAAATAATAATTCCCGTGCAGTCTCAATGGCGGGGTGCGGGCCGGGGAATAGGCCTCTTGGCCGGGGTGAATATGTTGGAACGCGGCGCGCGTAAATAGAAGCGGCTGGAGGTACCGGGGGCGAAGCCCGCCCCGGCCCGGAGGCCGAGTTAAAAAAAATAATAATCCCCGTTCAGTCTCAATGGCGGGGTGCGGGCCGGCCCGGCGGCGAGTGCGGTGGGCAGCAGGCCTCTTGGACAGGTTGAGAGATAAAAAAATAATAATTCCCGTGCAGTCTCAATGGCGGGGTGCGGGCCGGGGAATAGGCCTCTTGGCCGGGGTGAATAGTGTTGGAACACGGCCCGCGGAAATAGTAGCGGCTGGAGGTACCGGGGGCGATGCCCGCCCCGGCCCGGCGGCCAAGTTAAAAAAATAAATAATCCCGTTCAGTCTCAATGGCAGGGTGCGGGCCGGCCCGGCGGCGATTGCGGCGGGCAGCAGGCCTCTTGGACAGGTTGAGAGATAAAAAAAAAATAATTCCCATGCAGTCTCAATGGCGGGGTGCGGGCCGGGGAATAGGCCTCTTGGCCGGGGTGAATATGTTGGAACGCGGCGCGCGTAAATAGAAGCGGCTGGAGGTACCGGGGGCGAAGCCCGCCCCGGCCCGGAGGCCGAGTTAAAAAAAATAATAATCCCCGTTCAGTCTCAATGGCGGGGTGCGGGCCGGCCCGGCGGCGAGTGCGGCGGGCAGCAGGCCTCTTGGACAGGTTGAGAGATAAAAAAATAATAATTCCCGTGCAGTCTCAATGGCGGGGTGCGGGCCGGGGAATAGGCCTCTTGGCCGGGGTGAATATGTTGGAACGCGGCGCGCGTAAATAGAAGCGGCTGGAGGTACCGGGGGCGAAGCCCGCCCCGGCCCGGAGGCCGAGTTAAAAAAAATAATAATCCCCGTTCAGTCTCAATGGCGGGGTGCGGGCCGGCCCGGCGGCGAGTGCGGCGGGCAGCAGGCCTCTTGGACAGGTTGAGAGATAAAAAAATAATAATTCCCGTGCAGTCTCAATGGCGGGGTGCGGGCCGGGGAATAGGCCTCTTGGCCGGGGTGAATAGTGTTGGAACACGGCCCGCGGAAATAGTAGCGGCTGGAGGTACCGGGGGCGATGCCCGCCCCGGCCCGGCGGCCAAGTTAAAAAAATAAATAATCCCCGTTCAGTCTCAATGGCAGGGTGCGGGCCGGCCCGGCGGCGATTGCGGCGGGCAGCAGGCCTCTTGGACAGGTTGAGAGATAAAAAAATAATAATTCCCGTTCAGTCTCAATGGCAGGGTGCGGGCCGGCCCGGCGGCAATTGCGGCGGGCAGCAGGCCTCTTGGACAGGTTGAGAGATAAAAAAATAATAATTCCCATGCAGTCTCAATGGCGGGGTGCGGGCCGGGGAATAGGCCTCTTGGCCGGGGTGAATATGTTGGAACGCGGCGCGCGTAAATAGAAGCGGCTGGAGGTACCGGGGGCGAAGCCCGCCCCGGCCCGGAGGCCGAGTTAAAAAAAATAATAATCCCCGTTCAGTCTCAATGGCGGGGTGCGGGCCGGCCCGGCGGCGAGTGCGGCGGGCAGCAGGCCTCTTGGACAGGTTGAGAGATAAAAAAATAATAATTCCGGTGCAGTCTCAATGGCGGGGTGCGGGCCGGGGAATAGGCCTCTTGGCCGGGGTGAATAGTGTTGGAACACGGCCCGCGGGAATAGTAGCGGCTGGAGGTACCGGGGGGCGATGCCCGCCCCGGCCCGGCGGCCAAGTTAAAAAAATAAATAATCCCCGTTCAGTCTCAATGGCAGGGTGCGGGCCGGCCCGGCGGCGATTGCGGCGGGCAGCAGGCCTCTTGGACAGGTTGAGAGATAAAAAAATAATTCCCGTGCAGTCTCAATGGCGGGGTGCGGGCCGGGGAATAGGCCTCTTGGCCGGGGTGAATAGTGTTGGAACACGGCCCGCGGAAATAGTAGCGGCTGGAGGTACCGGGGGCGATGCCCGCCCCGGGCCGGCGGCCAAGTTAAAAAAATAAATAATCCCCGTTCAGTCTCAATGGCAGGGTGCGGGCCGGCCCGGCGGCGAGTGCGGCGGGCAGCAGGCCTCTTGGACAGGTTGAGAGATAAAAAAATAATAATTCCCGTTCAGTCTCAATGGCAGGGTGCGGGCCGGCCAGGCGGCGATTGCGGCGGGCAGCAGGCCTCTTGGACAGGTTGAGAGATAAAAAAATAATAATTCCCATGCAGTCTCAATGGCGGGGTGCGGGCCGGGGAATAGGCCTCTTGGCCGGGGTGAATATGTTGGAACGCAGCGCGCGTAAATAGAAGCGGCTGGAGGTACCGGGGGCGAAGCCCGCCCCGGCCCGGAGGCCCAGTTAAAAAAAATAATAATCCCCGTTCAGTCTCAATGGCGGGGTGCGGGCCGGCCCGGCGGCGAGTGCGGCGGGCAGCAGGCCTCTTGGACAGGTTGAGAGATAAAAAAATAATAATTCCCGTGCAGTCTCAATGGCGGGGTGCGGGCCGGCCCGGCGGCGATTGCGGCGGGCAGCAGGCCTCTTGGACAGGTTGAGAGATAAAAAAATAATAATTCCCGTGCAGTCTCAATGGCGGGGTGCGGGCCGGGGAATAGGCCTCTTGGCCGGGGTGAATAGTGTTGGAACACGGCCCGCGGAAATAGTAGCGGCTGGAGGTACCGGGGGCGATGCCCGCCCCGGCCCGGCGGCCAAGTTAAAAAAATAAATAATCCCGTTCAGTCTCAATGGCAGGGTGCGGGCCGGCCCGGCGGCGATTGCGGCGGGCAGCAGGCCTCTTGGACAGGTTGAGAGATAAAAAAAAAATAATTCCCATGCAGTCTCAATGGCGGGGTGCGGGCCGGGGAATAGGCCTCTTGGCCGGGGTGAATATGTTGGAACGCGGCGCGCGTAAATAGAAGCGGCTGGAGGTATCGGGGGCGAAGCCCGCCCCGGCCCGGAGGCCGAGTTAAAAAAAATAATAATCTCCGTTCAGTCTCAATGGCGGGGTGCGGGCCGGCCCGGCGGCGAGTGCAGCGGGCAGCAGGCCTCTTGGACAGGTTGAGAGATAAAAAAAATAATAATTCCCGTGCAGTCTCAATGGCGGGGTGCGGGCCGGGGAATAGGCCTCTTGGCCGGGGTGAATATGTTGGAACGCGGCGCGCGTAAATAGAAGCGGCTGGAGGTACCGGGGGCGAAGCCCGCCCCGGCCCGGAGGCCGAGTTAAAAAAAATAATAATCCCCGTTCAGTCTCAAAGGCGGGGTGCGGGCCGGCCCGGCGGCGAATGCGGTGGGCAGCAGGCCTCTTGGACAGGTTGAGAGATAAAAAAATAATAATTCCCGTGCAGTCTCAATGGCGGGGTGCGGGCCGGGGAATAGGCCTCTTGGCCGGGGTGAATAGTGTTGGAACACGGCCCGCGGAAATAGTAGCGGCTGGAGGTACCGGGGGCGATGCCCGCCCCGGCCCGGCGGCCAAGTTAAAAAAATAAATAATCCCGTTCAGTCTCAATGGCAGGGTGCGGGCCGGCCCGGCGGCGATTGCGGCGGGCAGCAGGCCTCTTGGACAGGTTGAGAGATAAAAAAAAAATAATTCCCATGCAGTCTCAATGGCGGGGTGCGGGCCGGGGAATAGGCCTCTTGGCCGGGGTGAATAGTGTTGGAACACGGCCCGCGGAAATAGTAGCGGCTGGAGGTACCGGGGGCGAAGCCCGCCCCGGCCCGGAGGCCGAGTTAAAAAAAATAATAATCCCGTTCAGTCTCAATGGCGGGGTGCGGGCCGGCCCGGCGGCGAGTGCGGCGGGCAGCAGGCCTCTTGGACAGGTTGAGAGATAAAAAAATAATAATTCCCGTGCAGTCTCAATGGCGGGGTGCGGGCCGGGGAATAGGCCTCTTGGCCGGGGTGAATAGTGTTGGAACACGGCCCGCGGAAATAGTAGCGGCTGGAGGTACCGGGGGCGATGCCCGCCCCGGCCCGGCGGCCAAGTTAAAAAAATAAATAATCCCCGTTCAGTCTCAATGGCAGGGTGCGGGCCGGCCCAGCGGCGATTGCGGCGGGCAGCAGGCCTCTTGGACAGGTTGAGAGATAAAAAAATAATAATTCCCGTTCAGTCTCAATGGCAGGGTGCGGGCCGGCCCGGCGGCAATTGCGGCGGGCAGCAGGCCTCTTGGACAGGTTGAGAGATAAAAAAATAATAATTCCCATGCAGTCTCAATGGCGGGGTGCGGGCCGGGGAATAGGCCTCTTGGCCGGGGTGAATATGTTGGAACGCGGCGCGCGTAAATAGAAGCGGCTGGAGGTACCGGGGGCGAAGCCCGCCCCGGCCCGGAGGCCGAGTTAAAAAAAATAATAATCCCCGTTCAGTCTCAATGGCGGGGTGCGGGCCGGCCCGGCGGCGAGTGCGGCGGGCAGCAGGCCTCTTGGACAGGTTGAGAGATAAAAAAATAATAATTCCCGTGCAGTCTCAATGGCGGGGTGCGGGCCGGGGAATAGGCCTCTTGGCCGGGGTGAATATGTTGGAACGCGGCGCGCGTAAATAGAAGCGGCTGTAGGTACCGGGGGCGAAGCCCGCCCCGGCCCGGAGGCCAAGTTAAAAAAAATAATAATCCCCGTTCAGTCTCAATGGCGGGGTGCGGGCCGGCCCGGCGGCGATTGCGGCGGGCAGCAGGCCTCTTGGACAGGTTGAGAGATAAAAAAAAAATAATTCCCATGCAGTCTCAATGGCGGGGTGCGGGCCGGGGAATAGGCCTCTTGGCCGGGGTGAATATGTTGGAACGCGGCGCGCGTAAATAGAAGCGGCTGGAGGTACCGGGGGCGAAGCCCGCCCCGGCCCGGAGGCCGAGTTAAAAAAAATAATAATCCCCGTTAGTCTCAATGGCGGGGTGCGGGCCGGCCCGGCGGCGAGTGCGGCGGGCAGCAGGCCTCTTGGACAGGTTGAGAGATAAAAAAATAATAATTCCCGTGCAGTCTCAATGGCGGGGTGCGGGCCGGGGAATAGGCCTCTTGGCCGGGGTGAATATGTTGGAACGCGGCGCGCGTAAATAGAAGCGGCTGGAGGTACCGGGGGCGAAGCCCGCCCCGGCCCGGAGGCCGAGTTAAAAAAAATAATAATCCCCGTTCAGTCTCAATGGCGAGGTGCGGGCCGGCCCGGCGGCGAGTGCGGTGGGCAGCAGGCCTCTTGGACAGGTTGAGAGATAAAAAAATAATAATTCCCGTGCAGTCTCAATGGCGGGGTGCGGGCGGGGGAATAGGCCTCTTGGCCGGGGTGAATAGTGTTGGAACACGGCCCGCGGAAATAGTAGCGGCTGGAGGTACCGGGGGCGATGCCCGCCCCGGCCCGGCGGCCAAGTTAAAAAAATAAATAATCCCGTTCAGTCTCAATGGCAGGGTGCGGGCCGGCCCGGCGGCGATTGCGGCGGGCAGCAGGCCTCTTGGACAGGTTGAGAGATAAAAAAAAAATAATTCCCATGCAGTCTCAATGGCGGGGTGCGGGCCGGGGAATAGGCCTCTTGGCCGGGGTGAATATGTTGGAACGCGGCGCGCGTAAATAGAAGCGGCTGGAGGTACCGGGGGCGAAGCCCGCCCCGGCCCGGAGGCCGAGTTAAAAAAAATAATAATCCCCGTTCAGTCTCAATGGCGGGGTGCGGGCCGGCCCGGCGGCGAGTGCGGCGGGCAGCAGGCCTCTTGGACAGGTTGAGAGATAAAAAAATAATAATTCCCGTGCAGTCTCAATGGCGGGGTGCGGGCCGGGGAATAGGCCTCTTGGCCGGGGTGAATATGTTGGAACGCGGCGCGCGTAAATAGAAGCGGCTGGAGGTACCGGGGGCGAAGCCCGCCCCGGCCCGGAGGCCGAGTTAAAAAAAATAATAATCCCCGTTCAGTCTCAATGGCGGGGTGCGGGCCGGCCCGGCGGCGAGTGCGGTGGGCAGCAGGCCTCTTGGACAGGTTGAGAGATAAAAAAATAATAATTCCCGTGCAGTCTCAATGGCGGGGTGCGGGCCGGGGAATAGGCCTCTTGGCCGGGGTGAATAGTGTTGGAACACGGCCCGCGGAAATAGTAGCGGCTGGAGGTACCGGGGGCGATGCCCGCCCCGGCCCGGCGGCCAAGTTAAAAAAATAAATAATCCCGTTCAGTCTCAATGGCAGGGTGCGGGCCGGCCCGGCGGCGATTGCGGCGGGCAGCAGGCCTCTTGGACAGGTTGAGAGATAAAAAAAAAATAATTCCCATGCAGTCTCAATGGCGGGGTGCGGGCCGGGGAATAGGCCTCTTGGCCGGGGTGAATATGTTGGAACGCGGCGCGCGTAAATAGAAGCGGCTGGAGGTACCGGGGGCGAAGCCCGCCCCGGCCCGGAGGCCGAGTTAAAAAAAATAATAATCCCCGTTCAGTCTCAATGGCGGGGTGCGGGCCGGCCCGGCGGCGAGTGCGGCGGGCAGCAGGCCTCTTGGACAGGTTGAGAGATAAAAAAATAATAATTCCCGTGCAGTCTCAATGGCGGGGTGCGGGCCGGGGAATAGGCCTCTTGGCCGGGGTGAATATGTTGGAACGCGGCGCGCGTAAATAGAAGCGGCTGGAGGTACCGGGGGCGAAGCCCGCCCCGGCCCGGAGGCCGAGTTAAAAAAAATAATAATCCCCGTTCAGTCTCAATGGCGGGGTGCGGGCCGGCCCGGCGGCGAGTGCGGCGGGCAGCAGGCCTCTTGGACAGGTTGAGAGATAAAAAAATAATAATTCCCGTGCAGTCTCAATGGCGGGGTGCGGGCCGGGGAATAGGCCTCTTGGCCGGGGTGAATAGTGTTGGAACACGGCCCGCGGAAATAGTAGCGGCTGGAGGTACCGGGGGCGATGCCCGCCCCGGCCCGGCGGCCAAGTTAAAAAAATAAATAATCCCCGTTCAGTCTCAATGGCAGGGTGCGGGCCGGCCCAGCGGCGATTGCGGCGGGCAGCAGGCCTCTTGGACAGGTTGAGAGATAAAAAAATAATAATTCCCGTTCAGTCTCAATGGCAGGGTGCGGGCCGGCCCGGCGGCAATTGCGGCGGGCAGCAGGCCTCTTGGACAGGTTGAGAGATAAAAAAATAATAATTCCCATGCAGTCTCAATGGCGGGTTGCGGGCCGGGGAATAGGCCTCTTGGCCGGGGTGAATATGTTGGAACGCGGCGCGCGTAAATAGAAGCGGCTGGAGGTACCGGGGGCGAAGCCCGCCCCGGCCCGGAGGCCGAGTTAAAAAAAATAATAATCCCCGTTCAGTCTCAATGGCGGGGTGCGGGCCGGCCCGGCGGCGAGTGCGGCGGGCAGCAGGCCTCTTGGACAGGTTGAGAGATAAAAAAATAATAATTCCCGTGCAGTCTCAATGGCGGGGTGCGGGCCGGGGAATAGGCCTCTTGGCCGGGGTGAATATGTTGGAACGCGGCGCGCGTAAATAGAAGCGGCTGTAGGTACCGGGGGCGAAGCCCGCCCCGGCCCGGAGGCCGAGTTAAAAAAAATAATAATCCCCGTTCAGTCTCAATGGCGGGGTGCGGGCCGGCCCGGCGGCGATTGCGGCGGGCAGCAGGCCTCTTGGACAGGTTGAGAGATAAAAAAATAATAATTCCCGTGCAGTCTCAATGGCGGGGTGCGGGCCGGGGAATAGGCCTCTTGGCCGGGGTGAATAGTGTTGGAACACGGCCTGCGGAAATAGTAGCGGCTGGAGGTACCGGGGGCGATGCCCGCCCCGGCCCGGCGGCCAAGTTAAAAAAATAAATAATCCTGTTCAGTCTCAATGGCAGGGTGCGGGCCGGCCCGGCGGCGATTGCGGCGGGCAGCAGGCCTCTTGGACAGGTTGAGAGATAAAAAAAAAATAATTCCCATGCAGTCTCAATGGCGGGGTGCGGGCCGGGGAATAGGCCTCTTGGCCGGGGTGAATATGTTGGAACGCGGCGCGCGTAAATAGAAGCGGCTGGAGGTACCGGGGGCGAAGCCCGCCCCGGCCCGGAGGCCGAGTTAAAAAAAATAATAATCCCCGTTAGTCTCAATGGCGGGGTGCGGGCCGGCCCGGCGGCGATTGCGGCGGGCAGCAGGCCTCTTGGACAGGTTGAGAGATAAAAAAATAATTCCCGTGCAGTCTCAATGGCGGGGTGCGGGCCGGGGAATAGGCCTCTTGGCCGGGGTGAATAGTGTTGGAACACGGCCCGCGGAAATAGTAGCGGCTGGAGGTACCGGGGGCGATGCCCGCCCCGGGCCGGCGGCCAAGTTAAAAAAATAAATAATCCCCGTTCAGTCTCAATGGCAGGGTGCGGGCCGGCCCGGCGGCGAGTGCGGCGGGCAGCAGGCCTCTTGGACAGGTTGAGAGATAAAAAAATAATAATTCCCGTTCAGTCTCAATGGCAGGGTGCGGGCCGGCCAGGCGGCGATTGCGGCGGGCAGCAGGCCTCTTGGACAGGTTGAGAGATAAAAAAATAATAATTCCCATGCAGTCTCAATGGCGGGGTGCGGGCCGGGGAATAGGCCTCTTGGCCGGGGTGAATATGTTGGAACGCAGCGCGCGTAAATAGAAGCGGCTGGAGGTACCGGGGGCGAAGCCCGCCCCGGCCCGGAGGCCCAGTTAAAAAAAATAATAATCCCCGTTCAGTCTCAATGGCGGGGTGCGGGCCGGCCCGGCGGCGAGTGCGGCGGGCAGCAGGCCTCTTGGACAGGTTGAGAGATAAAAAAATAATAATTCCCGTGCAGTCTCAATGGCGGGGTGCGGGCCGGCCCGGCGGCGATTGCGGCGGGCAGCAGGCCTCTTGGACAGGTTGAGAGATAAAAAAATAATAATTCCCGTGCAGTCTCAATGGCGGGGTGCGGGCCGGGGAATAGGCCTCTTGGCCGGGGTGAATAGTGTTGGAACACGGCCCGCGGAAATAGTAGCGGCTGGAGGTACCGGGGGCGATGCCCGCCCCGGCCCGGCGGCCAAGTTAAAAAAATAAATAATCCCGTTCAGTCTCAATGGCAGGGTGCGGGCCGGCCCGGCGGCGATTGCGGCGGGCAGCAGGCCTCTTGGACAGGTTGAGAGATAAAAAAAAAATAATTCCCATGCAGTCTCAATGGCGGGGTGCGGGCCGGGGAATAGGCCTCTTGGCCGGGGTGAATATGTTGGAACGCGGCGCGCGTAAATAGAAGCGGCTGGAGGTATCGGGGGCGAAGCCCGCCCCGGCCCGGAGGCCGAGTTAAAAAAAATAATAATCTCCGTTCAGTCTCAATGGCGGGGTGCGGGCCGGCCCGGCGGCGAGTGCAGCGGGCAGCAGGCCTCTTGGACAGGTTGAGAGATAAAAAAAATAATAATTCCCGTGCAGTCTCAATGGCGGGGTGCGGGCCGGGGAATAGGCCTCTTGGCCGGGGTGAATATGTTGGAACGCGGCGCGCGTAAATAGAAGCGGCTGGAGGTACCGGGGGCGAAGCCCGCCCCGGCCCGGAGGCCGAGTTAAAAAAAATAATAATCCCCGTTCAGTCTCAATGGCGGGGTGCGGGCCGGCCCGGCGGCGAGTGCGGCGGGCAGCAGGCCTCTTGGACAGGTTGAGAGATAAAAAAAATAATAATTCCCGTGCAGTCTCAATGGCGGGGTGCGGGCCGGGAAATAGGCCTCTTGGCCGGGGTGAATATGTTGGAACGCGGCGCGCGTAAATAGAAGCGGCTGGAGGTACCGGGGGCGAAGCCCGCCCCGGCCCGGAGGCCGAGTTAAAAAAAATAATAATCCCCGTTCAGTCTCAATGGCGGGGTACGGGCCGGCCCGGCGGCGATTGCGGCGGGCAGCAGGCCTCTTGGACAGGTTGAGAGATAAAAAAATAATAATTCCCGTGCAGTCTCAATGGCGGGGTGCGGGCCGGGGAATAGGCCTCTTGGCCGGGGTGAATAGTGTTGGAACACGGCCCGCGGAAATAGTAGCGGCTGGAGGTACCGGGGAGGATGCCCGCCCCGGGCCGGCGGCCAAGTTAAAAAAATAAATAATCCCGTTCAGTCTCAATGGCAGGGTGCGGGCCGGCCCGGCGGCGAGTGCGGCGGGCAGCAGGCCTCTTGGACAGGTTGAGAGATAAAAAAATAATAATTCCCGTTCAGTCTCAATGGCAGGGTGCGGGCCGGCCCGGCGGCGATTGCGGCGGGCAGCAGGCCTCTTGGACAGGTTGAGAGATAAAAAAATAATAATTCCCATGCAGTCTCAATGGCGGGGTGCGGGCCGGGGAATAGGCCTCTTGGCCGGGGTGAATAGTGTTGGAACACGGCCCGCGGAAATAGTAGCGGCTGGAGGTACCGGGGAGGATGCCCGCCCCGGGCCGGCGGCCAAGTTAAAAAAATAAATAATCCCGTTCAGTCTCAATGGCAGGGTGCGGGCCGGCCCGGCGGCGAGTGCGGCGGGCAGCAGGCCTCTTGGACAGGTTGAGAGATAAAAAAATAATAATTCCCGTTCAGTCTCAATGGCAGGGTGCGGGCCGGCCCGGCGGCGATTGCGGCGGGCAGCAGGCCTCTTGGACAGGTTGAGAGATAAAAAAATAATAATTCCCATGCAGTCTCAATGGCGGGGTGCGGGCCGGGGAATAGGCCTCTTGGCCGGGGTGAATATGTTGGAACGCGGCGCGCGTAAATAGAAGCGGCTGGAGGTACCGGGGGCGAAGCCCGCCCCGGCCCGGAGGCCGAGTTAAAAAAAATAATAATCCCCGTTCAGTCTCAATGGCGGGGTGCGGGCCGGCCCGGCGGCGAGTGCGGCGGGCAGCAGGCCTCTTGGACAGGTTGAGAGATAAAAAAATAATAATTCCGGTGCAGTCTCAATGGCGGGGTGCGGGCCGGGGAATAGGCCTCTTGGCCGGGGTGAATAGTGTTGGAACACGGCCCGCGGGAATAGTAGCGGCTGGAGGTACCGGGGGGCGATGCCCGCCCCGGCCCGGCGGCCAAGTTAAAAAAATAAATAATCCCCGTTCAGTCTCAATGGCAGGGTGCGGGCCGGCCCGGCGGCGATTGCGGCGGGCAGCAGGCCTCTTGGACAGGTCGAGAGATAAAAAAATAATAATTCCCATGCAGTCTCAATGGCGGGGTGCGGGCCGGGGAATAGGCCTCTTGGCCGGGGTGAATATGTTGGAACGCGGCGCGCGTAAATAGAAGCGGCTGGAGGTACCGGGGGCGAAGCCCGCCCCGGCCCGGAGGCCGAGTTAAAAAAAATAATAATCCCCGTTCAGTCTCAATGGCGGGGTGCGGGCCGGCCCGGCGGCGAGTGCGGCGGGCAGCAGGCCTCTTGGACAGGTTGAGAGATAAAAAAATAATAATTCCCGTGCAGTCTCAATGGCGGGGTGCGGGCCGGGGAATAGGCCTCTTGGCCGGGGTGAATATGTTGGAACGCGGCGCGCGTAAATAGAAGCGGCTGGAGGTACCGGGGAGGATGCCCGCCCCGGGCCGGCGGCCAAGTTAAAAAAATAAATAATCCCGTTCAGTCTCAATGGCAGGGTGCGGGCCGGCCCGGCGGCGATTGCGGCGGGCAGCAGGCCTCTTGGACAGGTTGAGAGATAAAAAAATAATAATTCCCGTGCAGTCTCAATGGCGGGGTGCGGGCCGGGGAATAGGCCTCTTGGCCGGGGTGAATAGTGTTGGAACACGGCCCGCGGAAATAGTAGCGGCTGGAGGTACCGGGGAGGATGCCCGCCCCGGGCCGGCGGCCAAGTTAAAAAAATAAATAATCCCGTTCAGTCTCAATGGCAGGGTGCGGGCCGGCCCGGCGGCGAGTGCGGCGGGCAGCAGGCCTCTTGGACAGGTTGAGAGATAAAAAAATAATAATTCCCGTTCAGTCTCAATGGCAGGGTGCGGGCCGGCCCGGCGGCGATTGCGGCGGGCAGCAGGCCTCTTGGACAGGTTGAGAGATAAAAAAATAATAATTCCCATGCAGTCTCAATGGCGGGGTGCGGGCCGGGGAATAGGCCTCTTGGCCGGGGTGAATAGTGTTGGAACACGGCCCGCGGAAATAGTAGCGGCTGGAGGTACCGGGGAGGATGCCCGCCCCGGGCCGGCGGCCAAGTTAAAAAAATAAATAATCCCGTTCAGTCTCAATGGCAGGGTGCGGGCCGGCCCGGCGGCGAGTGCGGCGGGCAGCAGGCCTCTTGGACAGGTTGAGAGATAAAAAAATAATAATTCCCGTTCAGTCTCAATGGCAGGGTGCGGGCCGGCCCGGCGGCGATTGCGGCGGGCAGCAGGCCTCTTGGACAGGTTGAGAGATAAAAAAATAATAATTCCCATGCAGTCTCAATGGCGGGGTGCGGGCCGGGGAATAGGCCTCTTGGCCGGGGTGAATATGTTGGAACGCGGCGCGCGTAAATAGAAGCGGCTGGAGGTACCGGGGGCGAAGCCCGCCCCGGCCCGGAGGCCGAGTTAAAAAAAATAATAATCCCCGTTCAGTCTCAATGGCGGGGTGCGGGCCGGCCCGGCGGCGAGTGCGGCGGGCAGCAGGCCTCTTGGACAGGTTGAGAGATAAAAAAATAATAATTCCGGTGCAGTCTCAATGGCGGGGTGCGGGCCGGGGAATAGGCCTCTTGGCCGGGGTGAATAGTGTTGGAACACGGCCCGCGGGAATAGTAGCGGCTGGAGGTACCGGGGGGCGATGCCCGCCCCGGCCCGGCGGCCAAGTTAAAAAAATAAATAATCCCCGTTCAGTCTCAATGGCAGGGTGCGGGCCGGCCCGGCGGCGATTGCGGCGGGCAGCAGGCCTCTTGGACAGGTCGAGAGATAAAAAAATAATAATTCCCATGCAGTCTCAATGGCGGGGTGCGGGCCGGGGAATAGGCCTCTTGGCCGGGGTGAATATGTTGGAACGCGGCGCGCGTAAATAGAAGCGGCTGGAGGTACCGGGGGCGAAGCCCGCCCCGGCCCGGAGGCCGAGTTAAAAAAAATAATAATCCCCGTTCAGTCTCAATGGCGGGGTGCGGGCCGGCCCGGCGGCGAGTGCGGCGGGCAGCAGGCCTCTTGGACAGGTTGAGAGATAAAAAAATAATAATTCCCGTGCAGTCTCAATGGCGGGGTGCGGGCCGGGGAATAGGCCTCTTGGCCGGGGTGAATATGTTGGAACGCGGCGCGCGTAAATAGAAGCGGCTGGAGGTACCGGGGGCGAAGCCCGCCCCGGCCCGGAGGCCGAGTTAAAAAAAATAATAATCCCCGTTCAGTCTCAATGGCGGGGTGCGGGCCGGCCCGGCGGCGAGTGCGGCGGGCAGCAGGCCTCTTGGACAGGTTGAGAGATAAAAAAATAATAATTCCCGTGCAGTCTCAATGGCGGGGTGCGGGCCGGGGAATAGGCCTCTTGGCCGGGGTGAATAGTGTTGGAACACGGCCCGCGGAAATAGTAGCGGCTGGAGGTACCGGGGGCGATGCCCGCCCCGGCCCGGCGGCCAAGTTAAAAAAATAAATAATCCCGTTCAGTCTCAATGGCAGGGTGCGGGCCGGCCCGGCGGCGATTGCGGCGGGCAGCAGGCCTCTTGGACAGGTTGAGAGATAAAAAAATAATAATTCCCATGCAGTCTCAATGGCGGGGTGCGGGCCGGGGAATAGGCCTCTTGGCCGGGGTGAATATGTTGGAACGCGGCGCGCGTAAATAGAAGCGGCTGGAGGTACCGGGGGCGAAGCCCGCCCCGGCCCGGAGGCCGAGTTAAAAAAAATAATAATCCCCGTTCAGTCTCAATGGCGGGGTGCGGGCCGGCCCGGCGCCGAGTGCGGCGGGCAGCAGGCCTCTTGGACAGGTTGAGAGATAAAAAAATAATAATTCCCGTGCAGTCTCAATGGCGGGGTGCGGGCCGGGGAATAGGCCTCTTGGCCGGGGTGAATATGTTGGAACGCGGCGCGCGTAAATAGAAGCGGCTGGAGGTACCGGGGGCGAAGCCCGCCCCGGCCCGGAGGCCGAGTTAAAAAAAATAATAATCCCCGTTCAGTCTCAATGGCGGGGTGCGGGCCGGCCCGGCGGCGAGTGCGGCGGGCAGCAGGCCTCTTGGACAGGTTGAGAGATAAAAAAATAATAATTCCCGTGCAGTCTCAATGGCGGGGTGCGGGCCGGGGAATAGGCCTCTTGGCCGGGGTGAATAGTGTTGGAACACGGCCCGCGGAAATAGTAGCGGCTGGAGGTACCGGGGGCGATGCCCGCCCGGGCCCGGCGGCCAAGTTAAAAAAATATATAATCCCCGTTCAGTCTCAATGGCAGGGTGCGGGCCGGCCCGGCGGCGATTGCGGCGGGCAGCAGGCCTCTTGGACAGGTTGAGAGATAAAAAAATAATAATTCCCGTTCAGTCTCAATGGCAGGGTGTGGGCCGGCCCGGCGGCAATTGCGGCGGGCAGCAGGCCTCTTGGACAGGTTGAGAGATAAAAAAATAATAATTCCCGTGCAGTCTCAATGGCGGGGTGCGGGCCGGGGAATAGGCCTCTTGGCCGGGGTGAATAGTGTTGGAACACGGCCCGCGGATATAGTAGCGGCTGGAGGTACCGGGGAGGATGCCCGCCCCGGGCCGGCGGCCAAGTTAAAAAAATAAATAATCCCGTTCAGTCTCAATGGCAGGGTGCGGGCCGGCCCGGCGGCGAGTGCGGCGGGCAGCAGGCCTCTTGGACAGGTTGAGAGATAAAAAAATAATAATTCCCGTTCAGTCTCAATGGCAGGGTGCGGGCCGGCCCGGCGGCGATTGCGGCGGGCAGCAGGCCTCTTGGACAGGTTGAGATAAAAAAATAATAATTCCCATGCAGTCTCAATGGCGGGGTGCGGGCCGGGGAATAGGCCTCTTGGCCGGGGTGAATATGTTGGAACGCGGCGCGCGTAAATAGAAGCGGCTGGAGGTACCGGGGGCGAAGCCCGCCCCGGCCCGGAGGCCGAGTTAAAAAAAATAATAATCCCCGTTCAGTCTCAATGGCGGGGTGCGGGCCGGCCCGGCGGCGAGTGCGGCGGGCAGCAGGCCTCTTGGACAGGTTGAGAGATAAAAAAATAATAATTCCGGTGCAGTCTCAATGGCGGGGTGCGGGCCGGGGAATAGGCCTCTTGGCCGGGGTGAATAGTGTTGGAACACGGCCCGCGGGAATAGTAGCGGCTGGAGGTACCGGGGGGCGATGCCCGCCCCGGCCCGGCGGCCAAGTTAAAAAAATAAATAATCCCCGTTCAGTCTCAATGGCAGGGTGCGGGCCGGCCCGGCGGCGATTGCGGCGGGCAGCAGGCCTCTTGGACAGGTTGAGAGATAAAAAAATAATTCCCGTGCAGTCTCAATGGCGGGGTGCGGGCCGGGGAATAGGCCTCTTGGCCGGGGTGAATAGTGTTGGAACACGGCCCGCGGAAATAGTAGCGGCTGGAGGTACCGGGGGCGATGCCCGCCCCGGGCCGGCGGCCAAGTTAAAAAAATAAATAATCCCCGTTCAGTCTCAATGGCAGGGTGCGGGCCGGCCCGGCGGCGAGTGCGGCGGGCAGCAGGCCTCTTGGACAGGTTGAGAGATAAAAAAATAATAATTCCCGTTCAGTCTCAATGGCAGGGTGCGGGCCGGCCAGGCGGCGATTGCGGCGGGCAGCAGGCCTCTTGGACAGGTTGAGAGATAAAAAAATAATAATTCCCATGCAGTCTCAATGGCGGGGTGCGGGCCGGGGAATAGGCCTCTTGGCCGGGGTGAATATGTTGGAACGCAGCGCGCGTAAATAGAAGCGGCTGGAGGTACCGGGGGCGAAGCCCGCCCCGGCCCGGAGGCCCAGTTAAAAAAAATAATAATCCCCGTTCAGTCTCAATGGCGGGGTGCGGGCCGGCCCGGCGGCGAGTGCGGCGGGCAGCAGGCCTCTTGGACAGGTTGAGAGATAAAAAAATAATAATTCCCGTGCAGTCTCAATGGCGGGGTGCGGGCCGGCCCGGCGGCGATTGCGGCGGGCAGCAGGCCTCTTGGACAGGTTGAGAGATAAAAAAATAATAATTCCCGTGCAGTCTCAATGGCGGGGTGCGGGCCGGGGAATAGGCCTCTTGGCCGGGGTGAATAGTGTTGGAACACGGCCCGCGGAAATAGTAGCGGCTGGAGGTACCGGGGGCGATGCCCGCCCCGGCCCGGCGGCCAAGTTAAAAAAATAAATAATCCCGTTCAGTCTCAATGGCAGGGTGCGGGCCGGCCCGGCGGCGATTGCGGCGGGCAGCAGGCCTCTTGGACAGGTTGAGAGATAAAAAAAAAATAATTCCCATGCAGTCTCAATGGCGGGGTGCGGGCCGGGGAATAGGCCTCTTGGCCGGGGTGAATATGTTGGAACGCGGCGCGCGTAAATAGAAGCGGCTGGAGGTATCGGGGGCGAAGCCCGCCCCGGCCCGGAGGCCGAGTTAAAAAAAATAATAATCTCCGTTCAGTCTCAATGGCGGGGTGCGGGCCGGCCCGGCGGCGAGTGCAGCGGGCAGCAGGCCTCTTGGACAGGTTGAGAGATAAAAAAAATAATAATTCCCGTGCAGTCTCAATGGCGGGGTGCGGGCCGGGGAATAGGCCTCTTGGCCGGGGTGAATATGTTGGAACGCGGCGCGCGTAAATAGAAGCGGCTGGAGGTACCGGGGGCGAAGCCCGCCCCGGCCCGGAGGCCGAGTTAAAAAAAATAATAATCCCCGTTCAGTCTCAAAGGCGGGGTGCGGGCCGGCCCGGCGGCGAATGCGGTGGGCAGCAGGCCTCTTGGACAGGTTGAGAGATAAAAAAATAATAATTCCCGTGCAGTCTCAATGGCGGGGTGCGGGCCGGGGAATAGGCCTCTTGGCCGGGGTGAATAGTGTTGGAACACGGCCCGCGGAAATAGTAGCGGCTGGAGGTACCGGGGGCGATGCCCGCCCCGGCCCGGCGGCCAAGTTAAAAAAATAAATAATCCCGTTCAGTCTCAATGGCAGGGTGCGGGCCGGCCCGGCGGCGATTGCGGCGGGCAGCAGGCCTCTTGGACAGGTTGAGAGATAAAAAAAAAATAATTCCCATGCAGTCTCAATGGCGGGGTGCGGGCCGGGGAATAGGCCTCTTGGCCGGAATGAATAGTGTTGGAACACGGCCCGCGGAAATAGTAGCGGCTGGAGGTACCGGGGGCGAAGCCCGCCCCGGCCCGGAGGCCGAGTTAAAAAAAATAATAATCCCGTTCAGTCTCAATGGCGGGGTGCGGGCCGGCCCGGCGGCGAGTGCGGCGGGCAGCAGGCCTCTTGGACAGGTTGAGAGATAAAAAAATAATAATTCCCGTGCAGTCTCAATGGCGGGGTGCGGGCCGGGGAATAGGCCTCTTGGCCGGGGTGAATAGTGTTGGAACACGGCCCGCGGAAATAGTAGCGGCTGGAGGTACCGGGGGCGATGCCCGCCCCGGCCCGGCGGCCAAGTTAAAAAAATAAATAATCCCCGTTCAGTCTCAATGGCAGGGTGCGGGCCGGCCCAGCGGCGATTGCGGCGGGCAGCAGGCCTCTTGGACAGGTTGAGAGATAAAAAAATAATAATTCCCGTTCAGTCTCAATGGCAGGGTGCGGGCCGGCCCGGCGGCAATTGCGGCGGGCAGCAGGCCTCTTGGACAGGTTGAGAGATAAAAAAATAATAATTCCCATGCAGTCTCAATGGCGGGGTGCGGGCCGGGGAATAGGCCTCTTGGCCGGGGTGAATATGTTGGAACGCGGCGCGCGTAAATAGAAGCGGCTGGAGGTACCGGGGGCGAAGCCCGCCCCGGCCCGGAGGCCGAGTTAAAAAAAATAATAATCCCCGTTCAGTCTCAATGGCGGGGTGCGGGCCGGCCCGGCGGCGAGTGCGGCGGGCAGCAGGCCTCTTGGACAGGTTGAGAGATAAAAAAATAATAATTCCCGTGCAGTCTCAATGGCGGGGTGCGGGCCGGGGAATAGGCCTCTTGGCCGGGGTGAATATGTTGGAACGCGGCGCGCGTAAATAGAAGCGGCTGTAGGTACCGGGGGCGAAGCCCGCCCCGGCCCGGAGGCCAAGTTAAAAAAAATAATAATCCCCGTTCAGTCTCAATGGCGGGGTGCGGGCCGGCCCGGCGGCGATTGCGGCGGGCAGCAGGCCTCTTGGACAGGTTGAGAGATAAAAAAAAAATAATTCCCATGCAGTCTCAATGGCGGGGTGCGGGCCGGGGAATAGGCCTCTTGGCCGGGGTGAATATGTTGGAACGCGGCGCGCGTAAATAGAAGCGGCTGGAGGTACCGGGGGCGAAGCCCGCCCCGGCCCGGAGGCCGAGTTAAAAAAAATAATAATCCCCGTTAGTCTCAATGGCGGGGTGCGGGCCGGCCCGGCGGCGAGTGCGGCGGGCAGCAGGCCTCTTGGACAGGTTGAGAGATAAAAAAATAATAATTCCCGTGCAGTCTCAATGGCGGGGTGCGGGCCGGGGAATAGGCCTCTTGGCCGGGGTGAATATGTTGGAACGCGGCGCGCGTAAATAGAAGCGGCTGGAGGTACCGGGGGCGAAGCCCGCCCCGGCCCGGAGGCCGAGTTAAAAAAAATAATAATCCCCGTTCAGTCTCAATGGCGAGGTGCGGGCCGGCCCGGCGGCGAGTGCGGTGGGCAGCAGGCCTCTTGGACAGGTTGAGAGATAAAAAAATAATAATTCCCGTGCAGTCTCAATGGCGGGGTGCGGGCGGGGGAATAGGCCTCTTGGCCGGGGTGAATAGTGTTGGAACACGGCCCGCGGAAATAGTAGCGGCTGGAGGTACCGGGGGCGATGCCCGCCCCGGCCCGGCGGCCAAGTTAAAAAAATAAATAATCCCGTTCAGTCTCAATGGCAGGGTGCGGGCCGGCCCGGCGGCGATTGCGGCGGGCAGCAGGCCTCTTGGACAGGTTGAGAGATAAAAAAAAAATAATTCCCATGCAGTCTCAATGGCGGGGTGCGGGCCGGGGAATAGGCCTCTTGGCCGGGGTGAATATGTTGGAACGCGGCGCGCGTAAATAGAAGCGGCTGGAGGTACCGGGGGCGAAGCCCGCCCCGGCCCGGAGGCCGAGTTAAAAAAAATAATAATCCCCGTTCAGTCTCAATGGCGGGGTGCGGGCCGGCCCGGCGGCGAGTGCGGCGGGCAGCAGGCCTCTTGGACAGGTTGAGAGATAAAAAAATAATAATTCCCGTGCAGTCTCAATGGCGGGGTGCGGGCCGGGGAATAGGCCTCTTGGCCGGGGTGAATATGTTGGAACGCGGCGCGCGTAAATAGAAGCGGCTGGAGGTACCGGGGGCGAAGCCCGCCCCGGCCCGGAGGCCGAGTTAAAAAAAATAATAATCCCCGTTCAGTCTCAATGGCGGGGTGCGGGCCGGCCCGGCGGCGAGTGCGGTGGGCAGCAGGCCTCTTGGACAGGTTGAGAGATAAAAAAATAATAATTCCCGTGCAGTCTCAATGGCGGGGTGCGGGCCGGGGAATAGGCCTCTTGGCCGGGGTGAATAGTGTTGGAACACGGCCCGCGGAAATAGTAGCGGCTGGAGGTACCGGGGGCGATGCCCGCCCCGGCCCGGCGGCCAAGTTAAAAAAATAAATAATCCCGTTCAGTCTCAATGGCAGGGTGCGGGCCGGCCCGGCGGCGATTGCGGCGGGCAGCAGGCCTCTTGGACAGGTTGAGAGATAAAAAAAAAATAATTCCCATGCAGTCTCAATGGCGGGGTGCGGGCCGGGGAATAGGCCTCTTGGCCGGGGTGAATATGTTGGAACGCGGCGCGCGTAAATAGAAGCGGCTGGAGGTACCGGGGGCGAAGCCCGCCCCGGCCCGGAGGCCGAGTTAAAAAAAATAATAATCCCCGTTCAGTCTCAATGGCGGGGTGCGGGCCGGCCCGGCGGCGAGTGCGGCGGGCAGCAGGCCTCTTGGACAGGTTGAGAGATAAAAAAATAATAATTCCCGTGCAGTCTCAATGGCGGGGTGCGGGCCGGGGAATAGGCCTCTTGGCCGGGGTGAATATGTTGGAACGCGGCGCGCGTAAATAGAAGCGGCTGGAGGTACCGGGGGCGAAGCCCGCCCCGGCCCGGAGGCCGAGTTAAAAAAAATAATAATCCCCGTTCAGTCTCAATGGCGGGGTGCGGGCCGGCCCGGCGGCGAGTGCGGCGGGCAGCAGGCCTCTTGGACAGGTTGAGAGATAAAAAAATAATAATTCCCGTGCAGTCTCAATGGCGGGGTGCGGGCCGGGGAATAGGCCTCTTGGCCGGGGTGAATAGTGTTGGAACACGGCCCGCGGAAATAGTAGCGGCTGGAGGTACCGGGGGCGATGCCCGCCCCGGCCCGGCGGCCAAGTTAAAAAAATAAATAATCCCCGTTCAGTCTCAATGGCAGGGTGCGGGCCGGCCCAGCGGCGATTGCGGCGGGCAGCAGGCCTCTTGGACAGGTTGAGAGATAAAAAAATAATAATTCCCGTTCAGTCTCAATGGCAGGGTGCGGGCCGGCCCGGCGGCAATTGCGGCGGGCAGCAGGCCTCTTGGACAGGTTGAGAGATAAAAAAATAATAATTCCCATGCAGTCTCAATGGCGGGTTGCGGGCCGGGGAATAGGCCTCTTGGCCGGGGTGAATATGTTGGAACGCGGCGCGCGTAAATAGAAGCGGCTGGAGGTACCGGGGGCGAAGCCCGCCCCGGCCCGGAGGCCGAGTTAAAAAAAATAATAATCCCCGTTCAGTCTCAATGGCGGGGTGCGGGCCGGCCCGGCGGCGAGTGCGGCGGGCAGCAGGCCTCTTGGACAGGTTGAGAGATAAAAAAATAATAATTCCCGTGCAGTCTCAATGGCGGGGTGCGGGCCGGGGAATAGGCCTCTTGGCCGGGGTGAATATGTTGGAACGCGGCGCGCGTAAATAGAAGCGGCTGTAGGTACCGGGGGCGAAGCCCGCCCCGGCCCGGAGGCCGAGTTAAAAAAAATAATAATCCCCGTTCAGTCTCAATGGCGGGGTGCGGGCCGGCCCGGCGGCGATTGCGGCGGGCAGCAGGCCTCTTGGACAGGTTGAGAGATAAAAAAATAATAATTCCCGTGCAGTCTCAATGGCGGGGTGCGGGCCGGGGAATAGGCCTCTTGGCCGGGGTGAATAGTGTTGGAACACGGCCTGCGGAAATAGTAGCGGCTGGAGGTACCGGGGGCGATGCCCGCCCCGGCCCGGCGGCCAAGTTAAAAAAATAAATAATCCTGTTCAGTCTCAATGGCAGGGTGCGGGCCGGCCCGGCGGCGATTGCGGCGGGCAGCAGGCCTCTTGGACAGGTTGAGAGATAAAAAAAAAATAATTCCCATGCAGTCTCAATGGCGGGGTGCGGGCCGGGGAATAGGCCTCTTGGCCGGGGTGAATATGTTGGAACGCGGCGCGCGTAAATAGAAGCGGCTGGAGGTACCGGGGGCGAAGCCCGCCCCGGCCCGGAGGCCGAGTTAAAAAAAATAATAATCCCCGTTAGTCTCAATGGCGGGGTGCGGGCCGGCCCGGCGGCGAGTGCGGCGGGCAGCAGGCCTCTTGGACAGGTTGAGAGATAAAAAAATAATAATTCCCGTGCAGTCTCAATGGCGGGGTGCGGGCCGGGGAATAGGCCTCTTGGCCGGGGTGAATATGTTGGAACGCGGCGCGCGTAAATAGAAGCGGCTGGAGGTACCGGGGGCGAAGCCCGCCCCGGCCCGGAGGCCGAGTTAAAAAAAATAATAATCCCCGTTCAGTCTCAATGGCGAGGTGCGGGCCGGCCCGGCGGCGAGTGCGGTGGGCAGCAGGCCTCTTGGACAGGTTGAGAGATAAAAAAATAATAATTCCCGTGCAGTCTCAATGGCGGGGTGCGGGCGGGGGAATAGGCCTCTTGGCCGGGGTGAATAGTGTTGGAACACGGCCCGCGGAAATAGTAGCGGCTGGAGGTACCGGGGGCGATGCCCGCCCCGGCCCGGCGGCCAAGTTAAAAAAATAAATAATCCCGTTCAGTCTCAATGGCAGGGTGCGGGCCGGCCCAGCGGCGATTGCGGCGGGCAGCAGGCCTCTTGGACAGGTTGAGAAATAAAAAAATAATAATTCCCGTTCAGTCTCAATGGCAGGGTGCGGGCCGGCCCGGCGGCAATTGCGGCGGGCAGCAGGCCTCTTGGACAGGTTGAGAGATAAAAAAATAATAATTCCCATGCAGTCTCAATGGCGGGTTGCGGGCCGGGGAATAGGCCTCTTGGCCGGGGTGAATATGTTGGAACGCGGCGCGCGTAAATAGAAGCGGCTGGAGGTACCGGGGGCGAAGCCCGCCCCGGCCCGGAGGCCGAGTTAAAAAAAATAATAATCCCCGTTCAGTCTCAATGGCGGGGTGCGGGCCGGCCCGGCGGCGAGTGCGGCGGGCAGCAGGCCTCTTGGACAGGTTGAGAGATAAAAAAATAATAATTCCCGTGCAGTCTCAATGGCGGGGTGCGGGCCGGGGAATAGGCCTCTTGGCCGGGGTGAATATGTTGGAACGCGGCGCGCGTAAATAGAAGCGGCTGTAGGTACCGGGGGCGAAGCCCGCCCCGGCCCGGAGGCCGAGTTAAAAAAAATAATAATCCCCGTTCAGTCTCAATGGCGGGGTGCGGGCCGGCCCGGCGGCGATTGCGGCGGGCAGCAGGCCTCTTGGACAGGTTGAGAGATAAAAAAATAATAATTCCCGTGCAGTCTCAATGGCGGGGTGCGGGCCGGGGAATAGGCCTCTTGGCCGGGGTGAATAGTGTTGGAACACGGCCTGCGGAAATAGTAGCGGCTGGAGGTACCGGGGGCGATGCCCGCCCCGGCCCGGCGGCCAAGTTAAAAAAATAAATAATCCTGTTCAGTCTCAATGGCAGGGTGCGGGCCGGCCCGGCGGCGATTGCGGCGGGCAGCAGGCCTCTTGGACAGGTTGAGAGATAAAAAAAAAATAATTCCCATGCAGTCTCAATGGCGGGGTGCGGGCCGGGGAATAGGCCTCTTGGCCGGGGTGAATATGTTGGAACGCGGCGCGCGTAAATAGAAGCGGCTGGAGGTACCGGGGGCGAAGCCCGCCCCGGCCCGGAGGCCGAGTTAAAAAAAATAATAATCCCCGTTAGTCTCAATGGCGGGGTGCGGGCCGGCCCGGCGGCGAGTGCGGCGGGCAGCAGGCCTCTTGGACAGGTTGAGAGATAAAAAAATAATAATTCCCGTGCAGTCTCAATGGCGGGGTGCGGGCCGGGGAATAGGCCTCTTGGCCGGGGTGAATATGTTGGAACGCGGCGCGCGTAAATAGAAGCGGCTGGAGGTACCGGGGGCGAAGCCCGCCCCGGCCCGGAGGCCGAGTTAAAAAAAATAATAATCCCCGTTCAGTCTCAATGGCGAGGTGCGGGCCGGCCCGGCGGCGAGTGCGGTGGGCAGCAGGCCTCTTGGACAGGTTGAGAGATAAAAAAATAATAATTCCCGTGCAGTCTCAATGGCGGGGTGCGGGCGGGGGAATAGGCCTCTTGGCCGGGGTGAATAGTGTTGGAACACGGCCCGCGGAAATAGTAGCGGCTGGAGGTACCGGGGGCGATGCCCGCCCCGGCCCGGCGGCCAAGTTAAAAAAATAAATAATCCCGTTCAGTCTCAATGGCAGGGTGCGGGCCGGCCCGGCGGCGATTGCGGCGGGCAGCAGGCCTCTTGGACAGGTTGAGAGATAAAAAAAAAATAATTCCCATGCAGTCTCAATGGCGGGGTGCGGGCCGGGGAATAGGCCTCTTGGCCGGGGTGAATATGTTGGAACGCGGCGCGCGTAAATAGAAGCGGCTGGAGGTACCGGGGGCGAAGCCCGCCCCGGCCCGGAGGCCGAGTTAAAAAAAATAATAATCCCCGTTCAGTCTCAATGGCGGGGTGCGGGCCGGCCCGGCGGCGAGTGCGGCGGGCAGCAGGCCTCTTGGACAGGTTGAGAGATAAAAAAATAATAATTCCCGTGCAGTCTCAATGGCGGGGTGCGGGCCGGGGAATAGGCCTCTTGGCCGGGGTGAATATGTTGGAACGCGGCGCGCGTAAATAGAAGCGGCTGGAGGTACCGGGGGCGAAGCCCGCCCCGGCCCGGAGGCCGAGTTAAAAAAAATAATAATCCCCGTTCAGTCTCAATGGCGGGGTGCGGGCCGGCCCGGCGGCGAGTGCGGTGGGCAGCAGGCCTCTTGGACAGGTTGAGAGATAAAAAAATAATAATTCCCGTGCAGTCTCAATGGCGGGGTGCGGGCCGGGGAATAGGCCTCTTGGCCGGGGTGAATAGTGTTGGAACGCGGCGCGCGTAAATAGAAGCGGCTGGAGGTACCGGGGGCGAAGCCCGCCCCGGCCCGGAGGCCGAGTTAAAAAAAATAATAATCCCCGTTAGTCTCAATGGCGGGGTGCGGGCCGGCCCGGCGGCGAGTGCGGCGGGCAGCAGGCCTCTTGGACAGGTTGAGAGATAAAAAAATAATAATTCCCGTGCAGTCTCAATGGCGGGGTGCGGGCCGGGGAATAGGCCTCTTGGCCGGGGTGAATATGTTGGAACGCGGCGCGCGTAAATAGAAGCGGCTGGAGGTACCGGGGGCGAAGCCCGCCCCGGCCCGGAGGCCGAGTTAAAAAAAATAATAATCCCCGTTCAGTCTCAATGGCGAGGTGCGGGCCGGCCCGGCGGCGAGTGCGGTGGGCAGCAGGCCTCTTGGACAGGTTGAGAGATAAAAAAATAATAATTCCCGTGCAGTCTCAATGGCGGGGTGCGGGCGGGGGAATAGGCCTCTTGGCCGGGGTGAATAGTGTTGGAACACGGCCCGCGGAAATAGTAGCGGCTGGAGGTACCGGGGGCGATGCCCGCCCCGGCCCGGCGGCCAAGTTAAAAAAATAAATAAGCCCGTTCAGTCTCAATGGCAGGGTGCGGGCCGGCCCGGCGGCGATTGCGGCGGGCAGCAGGCCTCTTGGACAGGTTGAGAGATAAAAAAAAAATAATTCCCATGCAGTCTCAATGGCGGGGTGCGGGCCGGGGAATAGGCCTCTTGGCCGGGGTGAATATGTTGGAACGCGGCGCGCGTAAATAGAAGCGGCTGGAGGTACCGGGGGCGAAGCCCGCCCCGGCCCGGAGGCCGAGTTAAAAAAAATAATAATCCCCGTTCAGTCTCAATGGCGGGGTGCGGGCCGGCCCGGCGGCGAGTGCGGCGGGCAGCAGGCCTCTTGGACAGGTTGAGAGATAAAAAAAATAATAATTCCCGTGCAGTCTCAATGGCGGGGTGCGGGCCGGGAAATAGGCCTCTTGGCCGGGGTGAATATGTTGGAACGCGGCGCGCGTAAATAGAAGCGGCTGGAGGTACCGGGGGCGAAGCCCGCCCCGGCCCGGAGGCCGAGTTAAAAAAAATAATAATCCCCGTTCAGTCTCAATGGCGGGGTACGGGCCGGCCCGGCGGCGATTGCGGCGGGCAGCAGGCCTCTTGGACAGGTTGAGAGATAAAAAAATAATAATTCCCGTGCAGTCTCAATGGCGGGGTGCGGGCCGGGGAATAGGCCTCTTGGCCGGGGTGAATATGTTGGAACGCGGCGCGCGTAAATAGAAGCGGCTGGAGGTACCGGGGGCGAAGCCCGCCCCGGCCCGGAGGCCGAGTTAAAAAAAATAATAATCCCCGTTCAGTCTCAATGGCGGGGTGCGGGCCGGCCCGGCGGCGAGTGCGGTGGGCAGCAGGCCTCTTGGACAGGTTGAGAGATAAAAAAATAATAATTCCCGTGCAGTCTCAATGGCGGGGTGCGGGCCGGGGAATAGGCCTCTTGGCCGGGGTGAATAGTGTTGGAACACGGCCCGCGGAAATAGTAGCGGCTGGAGGTACCGGGGGCGATGCCCGCCCCGGCCCGGCGGCCAAGTTAAAAAAATAAATAATCCCGTTCAGTCTCAATGGCAGGGTGCGGGCCGGGGAATAGGCCTCTTGGCCGGGGTGAATATGTTGGAACGCGGCGCGCGTAAATAGAAGCGGCTGGAGGTATCGGGGGCGAAGCCCGCCCCGGCCCGGAGGCCGAGTTAAAAAAAATAATAATCTCCGTTCAGTCTCAATGGCGGGGTGCGGGCCGGCCCGGCGGCGAGTGCGGCGGGCAGCAGGCCTCTTGGACAGGTTGAGAGATAAAAAAAATAATAATTCCCGTGCAGTCTCAATGGCGGGGTGCGGGCCGGGGAATAGGCCTCTTGGCCGGGGTGAATATGTTGGAACGCGGCGCGCGTAAATAGAAGCGGCTGGAGGTACCGGGGGCGAAGCCCGCCCCGGCCCGGAGGCCGAGTTAAAAAAAATAATAATCCCCGTTCAGTCTCAAAGGCGGGGTGCGGGCCGGCCCGGCGGCGAATGCGGTGGGCAGCAGGCCTCTTGGACAGGTTGAGAGATAAAAAAATAATAATTCCCGTGCAGTCTCAATGGCGGGGTGCGGGCCGGGGAATAGGCCTCTTGGCCGGGGTGAATAGTGTTGGAACACGGCCCGCGGAAATAGTAGCGGCTGGAGGTACCGGGGGCGATGCCCGCCCCGGCCCGGCGGCCAAGTTAAAAAAATAAATAATCCCGTTCAGTCTCAATGGCAGGGTGCGGGCCGGCCCGGCGGCGATTGCGGCGGGCAGCAGGCCTCTTGGACAGGTTGAGAGATAAAAAAAAAATAATTCCCATGCAGTCTCAATGGCGGGGTGCGGGCCGGGGAATAGGCCTCTTGGCCGGGGTGAATAGTGTTGGAACACGGCCCGCGGAAATAGTAGCGGCTGGAGGTACCGGGGGCGAAGCCCGCCCCGGCCCGGAGGCCGAGTTAAAAAAAATAATAATCCCCGTTCAGTCTCAATGGCGGGGTGCGGGCCGGCCCGGCGGCGAGTGCGGCGGGCAGCAGGCCTCTTGGACAGGTTGAGAGATAAAAAAATAATAATTCCCGTGCAGTCTCAATGGCGGGGTGCGGGCCGGGGAATAGGCCTCTTGGCCGGGGTGAATAGTGTTGGAACACGGCCCGCGGAAATAGTAGCGGCTGGAGGTACCGGGGGCGAATGCCCGCCCCGGCCCGGCGGCCAAGTTAAAAAAATAAATAATCCCCGTTCAGTCTCAATGGCAGGGTGCGGGCCGGCCCAGCGGCGATTGCGGCGGGCAGCAGGCCTCTTGGACAGGTTGAGAGATAAAAAAATAATAATTCCCGTTCAGTCTCAATGGCAGGGTGCGGGCCGGCCCGGCGGCAATTGCGGCGGGCAGCAGGCCTCTTGGACAGGTTGAGAGATAAAAAAATAATAATTCCCATGCAGTCTCAATGGCGGGGTGCGGGCCGGGGAATAGGCCTCTTGGCCGGGGTGAATATGTTGGAACGCGGCGCGCGTAAATAGAAGCGGCTGGAGGTACCGGGGGCGAAGCCCGCCCCGGCCCGGAGGCCGAGTTAAAAAAAATAATAATCCCCGTTCAGTCTCAATGGCGGGGTGCGGGCCGGCCCGGCGGCGAGTGCGGCGGGCAGCAGGCCTCTTGGACAGGTTGAGAGATAAAAAAATAATAATTCCCGTGCAGTCTCAATGGCGGGGTGCGGGCCGGGGAATAGGCCTCTTGGCCGGGGTGAATATGTTGGAACGCGGCGCGCGTAAATAGAAGCGGCTGTAGGTACCGGGGGCGAAGCCCGCCCCGGCCCGGAGGCCGAGTTAAAAAAAATAATAATCCCCGTTCAGTCTCAATGGCGGGGTGCGGGCCGGCCCGGCGGCGATTGCGGCGGGCAGCAGGCCTCTTGGACAGGTTGAGAGATAAAAAAATAATAATTCCCGTGCAGTCTCAATGGCGGGGTGCGGGCCGGGGAATAGGCCTCTTGGCCGGGGTGAATAGTGTTGGAACACGGCCTGCGGAAATAGTAGCGGCTGGAGGTACCGGGGGCGATGCCCGCCCCGGCCCGGCGGCCAAGTTAAAAAAATAAATAATCCTGTTCAGTCTCAATGGCAGGGTGCGGGCCGGCCCGGCGGCGATTGCGGCGGGCAGCAGGCCTCTTGGACAGGTTGAGAGATAAAAAAAAAATAATTCCCATGCAGTCTCAATGGCGGGGTGCGGGCCGGGGAATAGGCCTCTTGGCCGGGGTGAATATGTTGGAACGCGGCGCGCGTAAATAGAAGCGGCTGGAGGTACCGGGGGCGAAGCCCGCCCCGGCCCGGAGGCCGAGTTAAAAAAAATAATAATCCCCGTTAGTCTCAATGGCGGGGTGCGGGCCGGCCCGGCGGCGAGTGCGGCGGGCAGCAGGCCTCTTGGACAGGTTGAGAGATAAAAAAATAATAATTCCCGTGCAGTCTCAATGGCGGGGTGCGGGCCGGGGAATAGGCCTCTTGGCCGGGGTGAATATGTTGGAACGCGGCGCGCGTAAATAGAAGCGGCTGGAGGTACCGGGGGCGAAGCCCGCCCCGGCCCGGAGGCCGAGTTAAAAAAAATAATAATCCCCGTTCAGTCTCAATGGCGAGGTGCGGGCCGGCCCGGCGGCGAGTGCGGTGGGCAGCAGGCCTCTTGGACAGGTTGAGAGATAAAAAAATAATAATTCCCGTGCAGTCTCAATGGCGGGGTGCGGGCGGGGGAATAGGCCTCTTGGCCGGGGTGAATAGTGTTGGAACACGGCCCGCGGAAATAGTAGCGGCTGGAGGTACCGGGGGCGATGCCCGCCCCGGCCCGGCGGCCAAGTTAAAAAAATAAATAATCCCGTTCAGTCTCAATGGCAGGGTGCGGGCCGGCCCGGCGGCGATTGCGGCGGGCAGCAGGCCTCTTGGACAGGTTGAGAGATAAAAAAAAAATAATTCCCATGCAGTCTCAATGGCGGGGTGCGGGCCGGGGAATAGGCCTCTTGGCCGGGGTGAATATGTTGGAACGCGGCGCGCGTAAATAGAAGCGGCTGGAGGTACCGGGGGCGAAGCCCGCCCCGGCCCGGAGGCCGAGTTAAAAAAAATAATAATCCCCGTTCAGTCTCAATGGCGGGGTGCGGGCCGGCCCGGCGGCGAGTGCGGCGGGCAGCAGGCCTCTTGGACAGGTTGAGAGATAAAAAAATAATAATTCCCGTGCAGTCTCAATGGCGGGGTGCGGGCCGGGGAATAGGCCTCTTGGCCGGGGTGAATATGTTGGAACGCGGCGCGCGTAAATAGAAGCGGCTGGAGGTACCGGGGGCGAAGCCCGCCCCGGCCCGGAGGCCGAGTTAAAAAAAATAATAATCCCCGTTCAGTCTCAATGGCGGGGTGCGGGCCGGCCCGGCGGCGAGTGCGGTGGGCAGCAGGCCTCTTGGACAGGTTGAGAGATAAAAAAATAATAATTCCCGTGCAGTCTCAATGGCGGGGTGCGGGCCGGGGAATAGGCCTCTTGGCCGGGGTGAATAGTGTTGGAACACGGCCCGCGGAAATAGTAGCGGCTGGAGGTACCGGGGGCGATGCCCGCCCCGGCCCGGCGGCCAAGTTAAAAAAATAAATAATCCCGTTCAGTCTCAATGGCAGGGTGCGGGCCGGCCCGGCGGCGATTGCGGCGGGCAGCAGGCCTCTTGGACAGGTTGAGAGATAAAAAAAAAATAATTCCCATGCAGTCTCAATGGCGGGGTGCGGGCCGGGGAATAGGCCTCTTGGCCGGGGTGAATATGTTGGAACGCGGCGCGCGTAAATAGAAGCGGCTGGAGGTACCGGGGGCGAAGCCCGCCCCGGCCCGGAGGCCGAGTTAAAAAAAATAATAATCCCCGTTCAGTCTCAATGGCAGGGTGCGGGCCGGCCCGGCGGCGAGTGCGGCGGGCAGCAGGCCTCTTGGACAGGTTGAGAGATAAAAAAATAATAATTCCCGTGCAGTCTCAATGGCGGGGTGCGGGCCGGGGAATAGGCCTCTTGGCCGGGGTGAATATGTTGGAACGCGGCGCGCGTAAATAGAAGCGGCTGGAGGTACCGGGGGCGAAGCCCGCCCCGGCCCGGAGGCCGAGTTAAAAAAAATAATAATCCCCGTTCAGTCTCAATGGCGGGGTGCGGGCCGGCCCGGCGGCGAGTGCGGCGGGCAGCAGGCCTCTTGGACAGGTTGAGAGATAAAAAAATAATAATTCCCGTGCAGTCTCAATGGCGGGGTGCGGGCCGGGGAATAGGCCTCTTGGCCGGGGTGAATAGTGTTGGAACACGGCCCGCGGAAATAGTAGCGGCTGGAGGTACCGGGGGCGATGCCCGCCCCGGCCCGGCGGCCAAGTTAAAAAAATAAATAATCCCCGTTCAGTCTCAATGGCAGGGTGCGGGCCGGCCCGGCGGCGATTGCGGCGGGCAGCAGGCCTCTTGGACAGGTTGAGAGATAAAAAAATAATAATTCCCGTTCAGTCTCAATGGCAGGGTGCGGGCCGGCCCGGCGGCAATTGCGGCGGGCAGCAGGCCTCTTGGACAGGTTGAGAGATAAAAAAATAATAATTCCCATGCAGTCTCAATGGCGGGGTGCGGGCCGGGGAATAGGCCTCTTGGCCGGGGTGAATATGTTGGAACGCGGCGCGCGTAAATAGAAGCGGCTGGAGGTACCGGGGGCGAAGCCCGCCCCGGCCCGGAGGCCGAGTTAAAAAAAATAATAATCCCCGTTCAGTCTCAATGGCGGGGTGCGGGCCGGCCCGGCGGCGAGTGCGGCGGGCAGCAGGCCTCTTGGACAGGTTGAGAGATAAAAAAAATAATAATTCCCGTGCAGTCTCAATGGCGGGGTGCGGGCCGGGAAATAGGCCTCTTGGCCGGGGTGAATATGTTGGAACGCGGCGCGCGTAAATAGAAGCGGCTGGAGGTACCGGGGGCGAAGCCCGCCCCGGCCCGGAGGCCGAGTTAAAAAAAATAATAATCCCCGTTCAGTCTCAATGGCGGGGTGCGGGCCGGCCCGGCGGCGAGTGCGGCGGGCAGCAGGCCTCTTGGACAGGTTGAGAGATAAAAAAATAATAATTCCCGTGCAGTCTCAATGGCGGGGTGCGGGCCGGGGAATAGGCCTCTTGGCCGGGGTGAATATGTTGGAACGCGGCGCGCGTAAATAGAAGCGGCTGGAGGTACCGGGGGCGAAGCCCGCCCCGGCCCGGAGGCCGAGTTAAAAAAAATAATAATCCCCGTTCAGTCTCAATGGCGGGGTGCGGGCCGGCCCGGCGGCGAGTGCGGTGGGCAGCAGGCCTCTTGGACAGGTTGAGAGATAAAAAAATAATAATTCCCGTGCAGTCTCAATGGCGGGGTGCGGGCCGGGGAATAGGCCTCTTGGCCGGGGTGAATAGTGTTGGACCACGGCCCGCGGAAATAGTAGCGGCTGGAGGTACCGGGGGCGATGCCCGCCCCGGCCCGGCGGCCAAGTTAAAAAAATAAATAATCCCGTTCAGTCTCAATGGCAGGGTGCGGGCCGGCCCGGCGGCGATTGCGGCGGGCAGCAGGCCTCTTGGACAGGTTGAGAGATAAAAAAAAAATAATTCCCATGCAGTCTCAATGGCGGGGTGCGGGCCGGGGAATAGGCCTCTTGGCCGGGGTGAATATGTTGGAACGCGGCGCGCGTAAATAGAAGCGGCTGGAGGTACCGGGGGCGAAGCCCGCCCCGGCCCGGAGGCCGAGTTAAAAAAAATAATAATCCCCGTTCAGTCTCAATGGCGGGGTGCGGGCCGGCCCGGCGGCGAGTGCGGCGGGCAGCAGGCCTCTTGGACAGGTTGAGAGATAAAAAAATAATAATTCCCGTGCAGTCTCAATGGCGGGGTGCGGGCCGGGGAATAGGCCTCTTGGCCGGGGTGAATATGTTGGAACGCGGCGCGCGTAAATAGAAGCGGCTGGAGGTACCGGGGGCGAAGCCCGCCCCGGCCCGGAGGCCGAGTTAAAAAAAATAATAATCCCCGTTCAGTCTCAATGGCGGGGTGCGGGCCGGCCCGGCGGCGAGTGCGGCGGGCAGCAGGCCTCTTGGACAGGTTGAGAGATAAAAAAATAATAATTCCCGTGCAGTCTCAATGGCGGGGTGCGGGCCGGGGAATAGGCCTCTTGGCCGGGGTGAATAGTGTTGGAACACGGCCCGCGGAAATAGTAGCGGCTGGAGGTACCGGGGGCGATGCCCGCCCCGGCCCGGCGGCCAAGTTAAAAAAATAAATAATCCCCGTTCAGTCTCAATGGCAGGGTGCGGGCCGGCCCGGCGGCGATTGCGGCGGGCAGCAGGCCTCTTGGACAGGTTGAGAGATAAAAAAATAATAATTCCCGTTCAGTCTCAATGGCAGGGTGCGGGCCGGCCCGGCGGCAATTGCGGCGGGCAGCAGGCCTCTTGGACAGGTTGAGAGATAAAAAAATAATAATTCCCATGCAGTCTCAATGGCGGGGTGCGGGCCGGGGAATAGGCCTCTTGGCCGGGGTGAATATGTTGGAACGCGGCGCGCGTAAATAGAAGCGGCTGGAGGTACCGGGGGCGAAGCCCGCCCCGGCCCGGAGGCCGAGTTAAAAAAAATAATAATCCCCGTTCAGTCTCAATGGCGGGGTGCGGGCCGGCCCGGCGGCGAGTGCGGCGGGCAGCAGGCCTCTTGGACAGGTTGAGAGATAAAAAAAATAATAATTCCCGTGCAGTCTCAATGGCGGGGTGCGGGCCGGGAAATAGGCCTCTTGGCCGGGGTGAATATGTTGGAACGCGGCGCGCGTAAATAGAAGCGGCTGGAGGTACCGGGGGCGAAGCCCGCCCCGGCCCGGAGGCCGAGTTAAAAAAAATAATAATCCCCGTTCAGTCTCAATGGCGGGGTACGGGCCGGCCCGGCGGCGATTGCGGCGGGCAGCAGGCCTCTTGGACAGGTTGAGAGATAAAAAAATAATAATTCCCGTGCAGTCTCAATGGCGGGGTGCGGGCCGGGGAATAGGCCTCTTGGCCGGGGTGAATATGTTGGAACGCGGCGCGCGTAAATAGAAGCGGCTGGAGGTACCGGGGGCGAAGCCCGCCCCGGCCCGGAGGCCGAGTTAAAAAAAATAATAATCCCCGTTCAGTCTCAATGGCGGGGTGCGGGCCGGCCCGGCGGCGAGTGCGGTGGGCAGCAGGCCTCTTGGACAGGTTGAGAGATAAAAAAATAATAATTCCCGTGCAGTCTCAATGGCGGGGTGCGGGCCGGGGAATAGGCCTCTTGGCCGGGGTGAATAGTGTTGGAACACGGCCCGCGGAAATAGTAGCGGCTGGAGGTACCGGGGGCGATGCCCGCCCCGGCCCGGCGGCCAAGTTAAAAAAATAAATAATCCCGTTCAGTCTCAATGGCAGGGTGCGGGCCGGCCCGGCGGCGATTGCGGCGGGCAGCAGGCCTCTTGGACAGGTTGAGAGATAAAAAAATAATAATTCCCATGCAGTCTCAATGGCGGGGTGCGGGCCGGGGAATAGGCCTCTTGGCCGGGGTGAATATGTTGGAACGCGGCGCGCGTAAATAGAAGCGGCTGGAGGTACCGGGGGCGAAGCCCGCCCCGGCCCGGAGGCCGAGTTAAAAAAAATAATAATCCCCGTTCAGTCTCAATGGCGGGGTGCGGGCCGGCCCGGCGCCGAGTGCGGCGGGCAGCAGGCCTCTTGGACAGGTTGAGAGATAAAAAAATAATAATTCCCGTGCAGTCTCAATGGCGGGGTGCGGGCCGGGGAATAGGCCTCTTGGCCGGGGTGAATATGTTGGAACGCGGCAAGCGTAAATAGAAGCGGCTGGAGGTACCGGGGGCGAAGCCCGCCCCGGCCCGGAGGCCGAGTTAAAAAAAATAATAATCCCCGTTCAGTCTCAATGGCGGGGTGCGGGCCGGCCCGGCGGCGAGTGCGGCGGGCAGCAGGCCTCTTGGACAGGTTGAGAGATAAAAAAATAATAATTCCCGTGCAGTCTCAATGGCGGGGTGCGGGCCGGGGAATAGGCCTCTTGGCCGGGGTGAATAGTGTTGGAACACGGCCCGCGGAAATAGTAGCGGCTGGAGGTACCGGGGGCGATGCCCGCCCGGGCCCGGCGGCCAAGTTAAAAAAATAAATAATCCCCGTTCAGTCTCAATGGCAGGGTGCGGGCCGGCCCGGCGGCGATTGCGGCGGGCAGCAGGCCTCTTGGACAGGTTGAGAGATAAAAAAATAATAATTCCCGTTCAGTCTCAATGGCAGGGTGCGGGCCGGCCCGGCGGCAATTGCGGCGGGCAGCAGGCCTCTTGGACAGGTTGAGAGATAAAAAAATAATAATTCCCGTGCAGTCTCAATGGCGGGGTGCGGGCCGGGGAATAGGCCTCTTGGCCGGGGTGAATAGTGTTGGAACACGGCCCGCGGATATAGTAGCGGCTGGAGGTACCGGGGAGGATGCCCGCCCCGGGCCGGCGGCCAAGTTAAAAAAATAAATAATCCCGTTCAGTCTCAATGGCAGGGTGCGGGCCGGCCCGGCGGCGAGTGCGGCGGGCAGCAGGCCTCTTGGACAGGTTGAGAGATAAAAAAATAATAATTCCCGTTCAGTCTCAATGGCAGGGTGCGGGCCGGCCCGGCGGCGATTGCGGCGGGCAGCAGGCCTCTTGGACAGGTTGAGATAAAAAAATAATAATTCCCATGCAGTCTCAATGGCGGGGTGCGGGCTTGGGAATAGGCCTCTTGGCCGGGGTGAATATGTTGGAACGCGGCGCGCGTAAATAGAAGCGGCTGGAGGTACCGGGGGCGAAGCCCGCCCCGGCCCGGAGGCCGAGTTAAAAAAAATAATAATCCCCGTTCAGTCTCAATGGCGGGGTGCGGGCCGGCCCGGCGGCGAGTGCGGCGGGCAGCAGGCCTCTTGGACAGGTTGAGAGATAAAAAAATAATAATTCCGGTGCAGTCTCAATGGCGGGGTGCGGGCCGGGGAATAGGCCTCTTGGCCGGGGTGAATAGTGTTGGAACACGGCCCGCGGGAATAGTAGCGGCTGGAGGTACCGGGGGGCGATGCCCGCCCGGGCCCGGCGGCCAAGTTAAAAAAATAAATAATCCCCGTTCAGTCTCAATGGCAGGGTGCGGGCCGGCCCGGCGGCGATTGCGGCGGGCAGCAGGCCTCTTGGACAGGTTGAGAGATAAAAAAATAATTCCCGTGCAGTCTCAATGGCGGGGTGCGGGCCGGGGAATAGGCCTCTTGGCCGGGGTGAATAGTGTTGGAACACGGCCCGCGGAAATAGTAGCGGCTGGAGGTACCGGGGGCGATGCCCGCCCCGGGCCGGCGGCCAAGTTAAAAAAATAAATAATCCCCGTTCAGTCTCAATGGCAGGGTGCGGGCCGGCCCGGCGGCGAGTGCGGCGGGCAGCAGGCCTCTTGGACAGGTTGAGAGATAAAAAAATAATAATTCCCGTTCAGTCTCAATGGCAGGGTGCGGGCCGGCCAGGCGGCGATTGCGGCGGGCAGCAGGCCTCTTGGACAGGTTGAGAGATAAAAAAATAATAATTCCCATGCAGTCTCAATGGCGGGGTGCGGGCCGGGGAATAGGCCTCTTGGCCGGGGTGAATATGTTGGAACGCGGCGCGCGTAAATAGAAGCGGCTGGAGGTACCGGGGGCGAAGCCCGCCCCGGCCCGGAGGCCCAGTTAAAAAAAATAATAATCCCCGTTCAGTCTCAATGGCGGGGTGCGGGCCGGCCCGGCGGCGAGTGCGGCGGGCAGCAGGCCTCTTGGACAGGTTGAGAGATAAAAAAATAATAATTCCCGTGCAGTCTCAATGGCGGGGTGCGGGCCGGCCCGGCGGCGATTGCGGCGGGCAGCAGGCCTCTTGGACAGGTTGAGAGATAAAAAAATAATAATTCCCGTGCAGTCTCAATGGCGGGGTGCGGGCCGGGGAATAGGCCTCTTGGCCGGGGTGAATAGTGTTGGAACACGGCCCGCGGAAATAGTAGCGGCTGGAGGTACCGGGGGCGATGCCCGCCCCGGCCCGGCGGCCAAGTTAAAAAAATAAATAATCCCGTTCAGTCTCAATGGCAGGGTGCGGGCCGGGGAATAGGCCTCTTGGCCGGGGTGAATATGTTGGAACGCGGCGCGCGTAAATAGAAGCGGCTGGAGGTATCGGGGGCGAAGCCCGCCCCGGCCCGGAGGCCGAGTTAAAAAAAATAATAATCTCCGTTCAGTCTCAATGGCGGGGTGCGGGCCGGCCCGGCGGCGAGTGCGGCGGGCAGCAGGCCTCTTGGACAGGTTGAGAGATAAAAAAAATAATAATTCCCGTGCAGTCTCAATGGCGGGGTGCGGGCCGGGGAATAGGCCTCTTGGCCGGGGTGAATATGTTGGAACGCGGCGCGCGTAAATAGAAGCGGCTGGAGGTACCGGGGGCGAAGCCCGCCCCGGCCCGGAGGCCGAGTTAAAAAAAATAATAATCCCCGTTCAGTCTCAAAGGCGGGGTGCGGGCCGGCCCGGCGGCGAATGCGGTGGGCAGCAGGCCTCTTGGACAGGTTGAGAGATAAAAAAATAATAATTCCCGTGCAGTCTCAATGGCGGGGTGCGGGCCGGGGAATAGGCCTCTTGGCCGGGGTGAATAGTGTTGGAACACGGCCCGCGGAAATAGTAGCGGCTGGAGGTACCGGGGGCGATGCCCGCCCCGGCCCGGCGGCCAAGTTAAAAAAATAAATAATCCCGTTCAGTCTCAATGGCAGGGTGCGGGCCGGCCCGGCGGCGATTGCGGCGGGCAGCAGGCCTCTTGGACAGGTTGAGAGATAAAAAAAAAATAATTCCCATGCAGTCTCAATGGCGGGGTGCGGGCCGGGGAATAGGCCTCTTGGCCGGGGTGAATAGTGTTGGAACACGGCCCGCGGAAATAGTAGCGGCTGGAGGTACCGGGGGCGAAGCCCGCCCCGGCCCGGAGGCCGAGTTAAAAAAAATAATAATCCCCGTTCAGTCTCAATGGCGGGGTGCGGGCCGGCCCGGCGGCGAGTGCGGCGGGCAGCAGGCCTCTTGGACAGGTTGAGAGATAAAAAAATAATAATTCCCGTGCAGTCTCAATGGCGGGGTGCGGGCCGGGGAATAGGCCTCTTGGCCGGGGTGAATAGTGTTGGAACACGGCCCGCGGAAATAGTAGCGGCTGGAGGTACCGGGGGCGATGCCCGCCCCGGCCCGGCGGCCAAGTTAAAAAAATAAATAATCCCCGTTCAGTCTCAATGGCAGGGTGCGGGCCGGCCCAGCGGCGATTGCGGCGGGCAGCAGGCCTCTTGGACAGGTTGAGAGATAAAAAAATAATAATTCCCGTTCAGTCTCAATGGCAGGGTGCGGGCCGGCCCGGCGGCAATTGCGGCGGGCAGCAGGCCTCTTGGACAGGTTGAGAGATAAAAAAATAATAATTCCCATGCAGTCTCAATGGCGGGGTGCGGGCCGGGGAATAGGCCTCTTGGCCGGGGTGAATATGTTGGAACGCGGCGCGCGTAAATAGAAGCGGCTGGAGGTACCGGGGGCGAAGCCCGCCCCGGCCCGGAGGCCGAGTTAAAAAAAATAATAATCCCCGTTCAGTCTCAATGGCGGGGTGCGGGCCGGCCCGGCGGCGAGTGCGGCGGGCAGCAGGCCTCTTGGACAGGTTGAGAGATAAAAAAATAATAATTCCCGTGCAGTCTCAATGGCGGGGTGCGGGCCGGGGAATAGGCCTCTTGGCCGGGGTGAATATGTTGGAACGCGGCGCGCGTAAATAGAAGCGGCTGTAGGTACCGGGGGCGAAGCCCGCCCCGGCCCGGAGGCCGAGTTAAAAAAAATAATAATCCCCGTTCAGTCTCAATGGCGGGGTGCGGGCCGGCCCGGCGGCGATTGCGGCGGGCAGCAGGCCTCTTGGACAGGTTGAGAGATAAAAAAATAATAATTCCCGTGCAGTCTCAATGGCGGGGTGCGGGCCGGGGAATAGGCCTCTTGGCCGGGGTGAATAGTGTTGGAACACGGCCTGCGGAAATAGTAGCGGCTGGAGGTACCGGGGGCGATGCCCGCCCCGGCCCGGCGGCCAAGTTAAAAAAATAAATAATCCTGTTCAGTCTCAATGGCAGGGTGCGGGCCGGCCCGGCGGCGATTGCGGCGGGCAGCAGGCCTCTTGGACAGGTTGAGAGATAAAAAAAAAATAATTCCCATGCAGTCTCAATGGCGGGGTGCGGGCCGGGGAATAGGCCTCTTGGCCGGGGTGAATATGTTGGAACGCGGCGCGCGTAAATAGAAGCGGCTGGAGGTACCGGGGGCGAAGCCCGCCCCGGCCCGGAGGCCGAGTTAAAAAAAATAATAATCCCCGTTAGTCTCAATGGCGGGGTGCGGGCCGGCCCGGCGGCGAGTGCGGCGGGCAGCAGGCCTCTTGGACAGGTTGAGAGATAAAAAAATAATAATTCCCGTGCAGTCTCAATGGCGGGGTGCGGGCCGGGGAATAGGCCTCTTGGCCGGGGTGAATATGTTGGAACGCGGCGCGCGTAAATAGAAGCGGCTGGAGGTACCGGGGGCGAAGCCCGCCCCGGCCCGGAGGCCGAGTTAAAAAAAATAATAATCCCCGTTCAGTCTCAATGGCGAGGTGCGGGCCGGCCCGGCGGCGAGTGCGGTGGGCAGCAGGCCTCTTGGACAGGTTGAGAGATAAAAAAATAATAATTCCCGTGCAGTCTCAATGGCGGGGTGCGGGCGGGGGAATAGGCCTCTTGGCCGGGGTGAATAGTGTTGGAACACGGCCCGCGGAAATAGTAGCGGCTGGAGGTACCGGGGGCGATGCCCGCCCCGGCCCGGCGGCCAAGTTAAAAAAATAAATAATCCCGTTCAGTCTCAATGGCAGGGTGCGGGCCGGCCCGGCGGCGATTGCGGCGGGCAGCAGGCCTCTTGGACAGGTTGAGAGATAAAAAAAAAATAATTCCCATGCAGTCTCAATGGCGGGGTGCGGGCCGGGGAATAGGCCTCTTGGCCGGGGTGAATATGTTGGAACGCGGCGCGCGTAAATAGAAGCGGCTGGAGGTACCGGGGGCGAAGCCCGCCCCGGCCCGGAGGCCGAGTTAAAAAAAATAATAATCCCCGTTCAGTCTCAATGGCGGGGTGCGGGCCGGCCCGGCGGCGAGTGCGGCGGGCAGCAGGCCTCTTGGACAGGTTGAGAGATAAAAAAATAATAATTCCCGTGCAGTCTCAATGGCGGGGTGCGGGCCGGGGAATAGGCCTCTTGGCCGGGGTGAATATGTTGGAACGCGGCGCGCGTAAATAGAAGCGGCTGGAGGTACCGGGGGCGAAGCCCGCCCCGGCCCGGAGGCCGAGTTAAAAAAAATAATAATCCCCGTTCAGTCTCAATGGCGGGGTGCGGGCCGGCCCGGCGGCGAGTGCGGTGGGCAGCAGGCCTCTTGGACAGGTTGAGAGATAAAAAAATAATAATTCCCGTGCAGTCTCAATGGCGGGGTGCGGGCCGGGGAATAGGCCTCTTGGCCGGGGTGAATAGTGTTGGAACACGGCCCGCGGAAATAGTAGCGGCTGGAGGTACCGGGGGCGATGCCCGCCCCGGCCCGGCGGCCAAGTTAAAAAAATAAATAATCCCGTTCAGTCTCAATGGCAGGGTGCGGGCCGGCCCGGCGGCGATTGCGGCGGGCAGCAGGCCTCTTGGACAGGTTGAGAGATAAAAAAAAAATAATTCCCATGCAGTCTCAATGGCGGGGTGCGGGCCGGGGAATAGGCCTCTTGGCCGGGGTGAATATGTTGGAACGCGGCGCGCGTAAATAGAAGCGGCTGGAGGTACCGGGGGCGAAGCCCGCCCCGGCCCGGAGGCCGAGTTAAAAAAAATAATAATCCCCGTTCAGTCTCAATGGCGGGGTGCGGGCCGGCCCGGCGGCGAGTGCGGCGGGCAGCAGGCCTCTTGGACAGGTTGAGAGATAAAAAAATAATAATTCCCGTGCAGTCTCAATGGCGGGGTGCGGGCCGGGGAATAGGCCTCTTGGCCGGGGTGAATATGTTGGAACGCGGCGCGCGTAAATAGAAGCGGCTGGAGGTACCGGGGGCGAAGCCCGCCCCGGCCCGGAGGCCGAGTTAAAAAAAATAATAATCCCCGTTCAGTCTCAATGGCGGGGTGCGGGCCGGCCCGGCGGCGAGTGCGGCGGGCAGCAGGCCTCTTGGACAGGTTGAGAGATAAAAAAATAATAATTCCCGTGCAGTCTCAATGGCGGGGTGCGGGCCGGGGAATAGGCCTCTTGGCCGGGGTGAATAGTGTTGGAACACGGCCCGCGGAAATAGTAGCGGCTGGAGGTACCGGGGGCGATGCCCGCCCCGGCCCGGCGGCCAAGTTAAAAAAATAAATAATCCCCGTTCAGTCTCAATGGCAGGGTGCGGGCCGGCCCGGCGGCGATTGCGGCGGGCAGCAGGCCTCTTGGACAGGTTGAGAGATAAAAAAATAATAATTCCCGTTCAGTCTCAATGGCAGGGTGCGGGCCGGCCCGGCGGCAATTGCGGCGGGCAGCAGGCCTCTTGGACAGGTTGAGAGATAAAAAAATAATAATTCCCATGCAGTCTCAATGGCGGGGTGCGGGCCGGGGAATAGGCCTCTTGGCCGGGGTGAATATGTTGGAACGCGGCGCGCGTAAATAGAAGCGGCTGGAGGTACCGGGGGCGAAGCCCGCCCCGGCCCGGAGGCCGAGTTAAAAAAAATAATAATCCCCGTTCAGTCTCAATGGCGGGGTGCGGGCCGGCCCGGCGGCGAGTGCGGCGGGCAGCAGGCCTCTTGGACAGGTTGAGAGATAAAAAAAATAATAATTCCCGTGCAGTCTCAATGGCGGGGTGCGGGCCGGGAAATAGGCCTCTTGGCCGGGGTGAATATGTTGGAACGCGGCGCGCGTAAATAGAAGCGGCTGGAGGTACCGGGGGCGAAGCCCGCCCCGGCCCGGAGGCCGAGTTAAAAAAAATAATAATCCCCGTTCAGTCTCAATGGCGGGGTGCGGGCCGGCCCGGCGGCGAGTGCGGCGGGCAGCAGGCCTCTTGGACAGGTTGAGAGATAAAAAAATAATAATTCCCGTGCAGTCTCAATGGCGGGGTGCGGGCCGGGGAATAGGCCTCTTGGCCGGGGTGAATATGTTGGAACGCGGCGCGCGTAAATAGAAGCGGCTGGAGGTACCGGGGGCGAAGCCCGCCCCGGCCCGGAGGCCGAGTTAAAAAAAATAATAATCCCCGTTCAGTCTCAATGGCGGGGTGCGGGCCGGCCCGGCGGCGAGTGCGGTGGGCAGCAGGCCTCTTGGACAGGTTGAGAGATAAAAAAATAATAATTCCCGTGCAGTCTCAATGGCGGGGTGCGGGCCGGGGAATAGGCCTCTTGGCCGGGGTGAATAGTGTTGGAACACGGCCCGCGGAAATAGTAGCGGCTGGAGGTACCGGGGGCGATGCCCGCCCCGGCCCGGCGGCCAAGTTAAAAAAATAAATAATCCCGTTCAGTCTCAATGGCAGGGTGCGGGCCGGCCCGGCGGCGATTGCGGCGGGCAGCAGGCCTCTTGGACAGGTTGAGAGATAAAAAAAAAATAATTCCCATGCAGTCTCAATGGCGGGGTGCGGGCCGGGGAATAGGCCTCTTGGCCGGGGTGAATATGTTGGAACGCGGCGCGCGTAAATAGAAGCGGCTGGAGGTACCGGGGGCGAAGCCCGCCCCGGCCCGGAGGCCGAGTTAAAAAAAATAATAATCCCCGTTCAGTCTCAATGGCGGGGTGCGGGCCGGCCCGGCGGCGAGTGCGGCGGGCAGCAGGCCTCTTGGACAGGTTGAGAGATAAAAAAATAATAATTCCCGTGCAGTCTCAATGGCGGGGTGCGGGCCGGGGAATAGGCCTCTTGGCCGGGGTGAATATGTTGGAACGCGGCGCGCGTAAATAGAAGCGGCTGGAGGTACCGGGGGCGAAGCCCGCCCCGGCCCGGAGGCCGAGTTAAAAAAAATAATAATCCCCGTTCAGTCTCAATGGCGGGGTGCGGGCCGGCCCGGCGGCGAGTGCGGCGGGCAGCAGGCCTCTTGGACAGGTTGAGAGATAAAAAAATAATAATTCCCGTGCAGTCTCAATGGCGGGGTGCGGGCCGGGGAATAGGCCTCTTGGCCGGGGTGAATAGTGTTGGAACACGGCCCGCGGAAATAGTAGCGGCTGGAGGTACCGGGGGCGATGCCCGCCCCGGCCCGGCGGCCAAGTTAAAAAAATAAATAATCCCCGTTCAGTCTCAATGGCAGGGTGCGGGCCGGCCCGGCGGCGATTGCGGCGGGCAGCAGGCCTCTTGGACAGGTTGAGAGATAAAAAAATAATAATTCCCGTTCAGTCTCAATGGCAGGGTGCGGGCCGGCCCGGCGGCAATTGCGGCGGGCAGCAGGCCTCTTGGACAGGTTGAGAGATAAAAAAATAATTATTCCCATGCAGTCTCAATGGCGGGGTGCGGGCCGGGGAATAGGCCTCTTGGCCGGGGTGAATATGTTGGAACGCGGCGCGCGTAAATAGAAGCGGCTGGAGGTACCGGGGGCGAAGCCCGCCCCGGCCCGGAGGCCGAGTTAAAAAAAATAATAATCCCCGTTCAGTCTCAATGGCGGGGTGCGGGCCGGCCCGGCGGCGAGTGCGGCGGGCAGCAGGCCTCTTGGACAGGTTGAGAGATAAAAAAAATAATAATTCCCGTGCAGTCTCAATGGCGGGGTGCGGGCCGGGAAATAGGCCTCTTGGCCGGGGTGAATATGTTGGAACGCGGCGCGCGTAAATAGAAGCGGCTGGAGGTACCGGGGGCGAAGCCCGCCCCGGCCCGGAGGCCGAGTTAAAAAAAATAATAATCCCCGTTCAGTCTCAATGGCGGGGTACGGGCCGGCCCGGCGGCGATTGCGGCGGGCAGCAGGCCTCTTGGACAGGTTGAGAGATAAAAAAATAATAATTCCCGTGCAGTCTCAATGGCGGGGTGCGGGCCGGGGAATAGGCCTCTTGGCCGGGGTGAATATGTTGGAACGCGGCGCGCGTAAATAGAAGCGGCTGGAGGTACCGGGGGCGAAGCCCGCCCCGGCCCGGAGGCCGAGTTAAAAAAAATAATAATCCCCGTTCAGTCTCAATGGCGGGGTGCGGGCCGGCCCGGCGGCGAGTGCGGTGGGCAGCAGGCCTCTTGGACAGGTTGAGAGATAAAAAAATAATAATTCCCGTGCAGTCTCAATGGCGGGGTGCGGGCCGGGGAATAGGCCTCTTGGCCGGGGTGAATAGTGTTGGAACACGGCCCGCGGAAATAGTAGCGGCTGGAGGTACCGGGGGCGATGCCCGCCCCGGCCCGGCGGCCAAGTTAAAAAAATAAATAATCCCGTTCAGTCTCAATGGCAGGGTGCGGGCCGGCCCGGCGGCGATTGCGGCGGGCAGCAGGCCTCTTGGACAGGTTGAGAGATAAAAAAATAATAATTCCCATGCAGTCTCAATGGCGGGGTGCGGGCCGGGGAATAGGCCTCTTGGCCGGGGTGAATATGTTGGAACGCGGCGCGCGTAAATAGAAGCGGCTGGAGGTACCGGGGGCGAAGCCCGCCCCGGCCCGGAGGCCGAGTTAAAAAAAATAATAATCCCCGTTCAGTCTCAATGGCGGGGTGCGGGCCGGCCCGGCGCCGAGTGCGGCGGGCAGCAGGCCTCTTGGACAGGTTGAGAGATAAAAAAATAATAATTCCCGTGCAGTCTCAATGGCGGGGTGCGGGCCGGGGAATAGGCCTCTTGGCCGGGGTGAATATGTTGGAACGCGGCAAGCGTAAATAGAAGCGGCTGGAGGTACCGGGGGCGAAGCCCGCCCCGGCCCGGAGGCCGAGTTAAAAAAAATAATAATCCCCGTTCAGTCTCAATGGCGGGGTGCGGGCCGGCCCGGCGGCGAGTGCGGCGGGCAGCAGGCCTCTTGGACAGGTTGAGAGATAAAAAAATAATAATTCCCGTGCAGTCTCAATGGCGGGGTGCGGGCCGGGGAATAGGCCTCTTGGCCGGGGTGAATAGTGTTGGAACACGGCCCGCGGAAATAGTAGCGGCTGGAGGTACCGGGGGCGATGCCCGCCCGGGCCCGGCGGCCAAGTTAAAAAAATAAATAATCCCCGTTCAGTCTCAATGGCAGGGTGCGGGCCGGCCCGGCGGCGATTGCGGCGGGCAGCAGGCCTCTTGGACAGGTTGAGAGATAAAAAAATAATAATTCCCGTTCAGTCTCAATGGCAGGGTGCGGGCCGGCCCGGCGGCAATTGCGGCGGGCAGCAGGCCTCTTGGACAGGTTGAGAGATAAAAAAATAATAATTCCCGTGCAGTCTCAATGGCGGGGTGCGGGCCGGGGAATAGGCCTCTTGGCCGGGGTGAATAGTGTTGGAACACGGCCCGCGGATATAGTAGCGGCTGGAGGTACCGGGGAGGATGCCCGCCCCGGGCCGGCGGCCAAGTTAAAAAAATAAATAATCCCGTTCAGTCTCAATGGCAGGGTGCGGGCCGGCCCGGCGGCGAGTGCGGCGGGCAGCAGGCCTCTTGGACAGGTTGAGAGATAAAAAAATAATAATTCCCGTTCAGTCTCAATGGCAGGGTGCGGGCCGGCCCGGCGGCGATTGCGGCGGGCAGCAGGCCTCTTGGACAGGTTGAGATAAAAAAATAATAATTCCCATGCAGTCTCAATGGCGGGGTGCGGGCTTGGGAATAGGCCTCTTGGCCGGGGTGAATATGTTGGAACGCGGCGCGCGTAAATAGAAGCGGCTGGAGGTACCGGGGGCGAAGCCCGCCCCGGCCCGGAGGCCGAGTTAAAAAAAATAATAATCCCCGTTCAGTCTCAATGGCGGGGTGCGGGCCGGCCCGGCGGCGAGTGCGGCGGGCAGCAGGCCTCTTGGACAGGTTGAGAGATAAAAAAATAATAATTCCGGTGCAGTCTCAATGGCGGGGTGCGGGCCGGGGAATAGGCCTCTTGGCCGGGGTGAATAGTGTTGGAACACGGCCCGCGGGAATAGTAGCGGCTGGAGGTACCGGGGGGCGATGCCCGCCCCGGCCCGGCGGCCAAGTTAAAAAAATAAATAATCCCCGTTCAGTCTCAATGGCAGGGTGCGGGCCGGCCCGGCGGCGATTGCGGCGGGCAGCAGGCCTCTTGGACAGGTTGAGAGATAAAAAAATAATTCCCGTGCAGTCTCAATGGCGGGGTGCGGGCCGGGGAATAGGCCTCTTGGCCGGGGTGAATAGTGTTGGAACACGGCCCGCGGAAATAGTAGCGGCTGGAGGTACCGGGGGCGATGCCCGCCCCGGGCCGGCGGCCAAGTTAAAAAAATAAATAATCCCCGTTCAGTCTCAATGGCAGGGTGCGGGCCGGCCCGGCGGCGAGTGCGGCGGGCAGCAGGCCTCTTGGACAGGTTGAGAGATAAAAAAATAATAATTCCCGTTCAGTCTCAATGGCAGGGTGCGGGCCGGCCAGGCGGCGATTGCGGCGGGCAGCAGGCCTCTTGGACAGGTTGAGAGATAAAAAAATAATAATTCCCATGCAGTCTCAATGGCGGGGTGCGGGCCGGGGAATAGGCCTCTTGGCCGGGGTGAATATGTTGGAACGCGGCGCGCGTAAATAGAAGCGGCTGGAGGTACCGGGGGCGAAGCCCGCCCCGGCCCGGAGGCCCAGTTAAAAAAAATAATAATCCCCGTTCAGTCTCAATGGCGGGGTGCGGGCCGGCCCGGCGGCGAGTGCGGCGGGCAGCAGGCCTCTTGGACAGGTTGAGAGATAAAAAAATAATAATTCCCGTGCAGTCTCAATGGCGGGGTGCGGGCCGGCCCGGCGGCGATTGCGGCGGGCAGCAGGCCTCTTGGACAGGTTGAGAGATAAAAAAATAATAATTCCCGTGCAGTCTCAATGGCGGGGTGCGGGCCGGGGAATAGGCCTCTTGGCCGGGGTGAATAGTGTTGGAACACGGCCCGCGGAAATAGTAGCGGCTGGAGGTACCGGGGGCGATGCCCGCCCCGGCCCGGCGGCCAAGTTAAAAAAATAAATAATCCCGTTCAGTCTCAATGGCAGGGTGCGGGCCGGGGAATAGGCCTCTTGGCCGGGGTGAATATGTTGGAACGCGGCGCGCGTAAATAGAAGCGGCTGGAGGTATCGGGGGCGAAGCCCGCCCCGGCCCGGAGGCCGAGTTAAAAAAAATAATAATCTCCGTTCAGTCTCAATGGCGGGGTGCGGGCCGGCCCGGCGGCGAGTGCGGCGGGCAGCAGGCCTCTTGGACAGGTTGAGAGATAAAAAAAATAATAATTCCCGTGCAGTCTCAATGGCGGGGTGCGGGCCGGGGAATAGGCCTCTTGGCCGGGGTGAATATGTTGGAACGCGGCGCGCGTAAATAGAAGCGGCTGGAGGTACCGGGGGCGAAGCCCGCCCCGGCCCGGAGGCCGAGTTAAAAAAAATAATAATCCCCGTTCAGTCTCAAAGGCGGGGTGCGGGCCGGCCCGGCGGCGAATGCGGTGGGCAGCAGGCCTCTTGGACAGGTTGAGAGATAAAAAAATAATAATTCCCGTGCAGTCTCAATGGCGGGGTGCGGGCCGGGGAATAGGCCTCTTGGCCGGGGTGAATAGTGTTGGAACACGGCCCGCGGAAATAGTAGCGGCTGGAGGTACCGGGGGCGATGCCCGCCCCGGCCCGGCGGCCAAGTTAAAAAAATAAATAATCCCGTTCAGTCTCAATGGCAGGGTGCGGGCCGGCCCGGCGGCGATTGCGGCGGGCAGCAGGCCTCTTGGACAGGTTGAGAGATAAAAAAAAAATAATTCCCATGCAGTCTCAATGGCGGGGTGCGGGCCGGGGAATAGGCCTCTTGGCCGGGGTGAATAGTGTTGGAACACGGCCCGCGGAAATAGTAGCGGCTGGAGGTACCGGGGGCGAAGCCCGCCCCGGCCCGGAGGCCGAGTTAAAAAAAATAATAATCCCCGTTCAGTCTCAATGGCGGGGTGCGGGCCGGCCCGGCGGCGAGTGCGGCGGGCAGCAGGCCTCTTGGACAGGTTGAGAGATAAAAAAATAATAATTCCCGTGCAGTCTCAATGGCGGGGTGCGGGCCGGGGAATAGGCCTCTTGGCCGGGGTGAATAGTGTTGGAACACGGCCCGCGGAAATAGTAGCGGCTGGAGGTACCGGGGGCGATGCCCGCCCCGGCCCGGCGGCCAAGTTAAAAAAATAAATAATCCCCGTTCAGTCTCAATGGCAGGGTGCGGGCCGGCCCAGCGGCGATTGCGGCGGGCAGCAGGCCTCTTGGACAGGTTGAGAGATAAAAAAATAATAATTCCCGTTCAGTCTCAATGGCAGGGTGCGGGCCGGCCCGGCGGCAATTGCGGCGGGCAGCAGGCCTCTTGGACAGGTTGAGAGATAAAAAAATAATAATTCCCATGCAGTCTCAATGGCGGGGTGCGGGCCGGGGAATAGGCCTCTTGGCCGGGGTGAATATGTTGGAACGCGGCGCGCGTAAATAGAAGCGGCTGGAGGTACCGGGGGCGAAGCCCGCCCCGGCCCGGAGGCCGAGTTAAAAAAAATAATAATCCCCGTTCAGTCTCAATGGCGGGGTGCGGGCCGGCCCGGCGGCGAGTGCGGCGGGCAGCAGGCCTCTTGGACAGGTTGAGAGATAAAAAAATAATAATTCCCGTGCAGTCTCAATGGCGGGGTGCGGGCCGGGGAATAGGCCTCTTGGCCGGGGTGAATATGTTGGAACGCGGCGCGCGTAAATAGAAGCGGCTGTAGGTACCGGGGGCGAAGCCCGCCCCGGCCCGGAGGCCGAGTTAAAAAAAATAATAATCCCCGTTCAGTCTCAATGGCGGGGTGCGGGCCGGCCCGGCGGCGATTGCGGCGGGCAGCAGGCCTCTTGGACAGGTTGAGAGATAAAAAAATAATAATTCCCGTGCAGTCTCAATGGCGGGGTGCGGGCCGGGGAATAGGCCTCTTGGCCGGGGTGAATAGTGTTGGAACACGGCCTGCGGAAATAGTAGCGGCTGGAGGTACCGGGGGCGATGCCCGCCCCGGCCCGGCGGCCAAGTTAAAAAAATAAATAATCCTGTTCAGTCTCAATGGCAGGGTGCGGGCCGGCCCGGCGGCGATTGCGGCGGGCAGCAGGCCTCTTGGACAGGTTGAGAGATAAAAAAAAAATAATTCCCATGCAGTCTCAATGGCGGGGTGCGGGCCGGGGAATAGGCCTCTTGGCCGGGGTGAATATGTTGGAACGCGGCGCGCGTAAATAGAAGCGGCTGGAGGTACCGGGGGCGAAGCCCGCCCCGGCCCGGAGGCCGAGTTAAAAAAAATAATAATCCCCGTTAGTCTCAATGGCGGGGTGCGGGCCGGCCCGGCGGCGAGTGCGGCGGGCAGCAGGCCTCTTGGACAGGTTGAGAGATAAAAAAATAATAATTCCCGTGCAGTCTCAATGGCGGGGTGCGGGCCGGGGAATAGGCCTCTTGGCCGGGGTGAATATGTTGGAACGCGGCGCGCGTAAATAGAAGCGGCTGGAGGTACCGGGGGCGAAGCCCGCCCCGGCCCGGAGGCCGAGTTAAAAAAAATAATAATCCCCGTTCAGTCTCAATGGCGAGGTGCGGGCCGGCCCGGCGGCGAGTGCGGTGGGCAGCAGGCCTCTTGGACAGGTTGAGAGATAAAAAAAAAATAATTCCCATGCAGTCTCAATGGCGGGGTGCGGGCCGGGGAATAGGCCTCTTGGCCGGGGTGAATATGTTGGAACGCGGCGCGCGTAAATAGAAGCGGCTGGAGGTACCGGGGGCGAAGCCCGCCCCGGCCCGGAGGCCGAGTTAAAAAAAATAATAATCCCCGTTCAGTCTCAATGGCGGGGTGCGGGCCGGCCCGGCGGCGAGTGCGGCGGGCAGCAGGCCTCTTGGACAGGTTGAGAGATAAAAAAATAATAATTCCCGTGCAGTCTCAATGGCGGGGTGCGGGCCGGGGAATAGGCCTCTTGGCCGGGGTGAATATGTTGGAACGCGGCGCGCGTAAATAGAAGCGGCTGGAGGTACCGGGGGCGAAGCCCGCCCCGGCCCGGAGGCCGAGTTAAAAAAAATAATAATCCCCGTTCAGTCTCAATGGCGGGGTGCGGGCCGGCCCGGCGGCGAGTGCGGTGGGCAGCAGGCCTCTTGGACAGGTTGAGAGATAAAAAAATAATAATTCCCGTGCAGTCTCAATGGCGGGGTGCGGGCCGGGGAATAGGCCTCTTGGCCGGGGTGAATAGTGTTGGAACACGGCCCGCGGAAATAGTAGCGGCTGGAGGTACCGGGGGCGATGCCCGCCCCGGCCCGGCGGCCAAGTTAAAAAAATAAATAATCCCGTTCAGTCTCAATGGCAGGGTGCGGGCCGGCCCGGCGGCGATTGCGGCGGGCAGCAGGCCTCTTGGACAGGTTGAGAGATAAAAAAAAAATAATTCCCATGCAGTCTCAATGGCGGGGTGCGGGCCGGGGAATAGGCCTCTTGGCCGGGGTGAATATGTTGGAACGCGGCGCGCGTAAATAGAAGCGGCTGGAGGTACCGGGGGCGAAGCCCGCCCCGGCCCGGAGGCCGAGTTAAAAAAAATAATAATCCCCGTTCAGTCTCAATGGCGGGGTGCGGGCCGGCCCGGCGGCGAGTGCGGCGGGCAGCAGGCCTCTTGGACAGGTTGAGAGATAAAAAAATAATAATTCCCGTGCAGTCTCAATGGCGGGGTGCGGGCCGGGGAATAGGCCTCTTGGCCGGGGTGAATATGTTGGAACACGGCGCGCGTAAATAGAAGCGGCTGGAGGTACCGGGGGCGAAGCCCGCCCCGGCCCGGAGGCCGAGTTAAAAAAAATAATAATCCCCGTTCAGTCTCAATGGCGGGGTGCGGGCCGGCCCGGCGGCGAGTGCGGCGGGCAGCAGGCCTCTTGGACAGGTTGAGAGATAAAAAAATAATAATTCCCGTGCAGTCTCAATGGCGGGGTGCGGGCCGGGGAATAGGCCTCTTGGCCGGGGTGAATAGTGTTGGAACACGGCCCGCGGAAATAGTAGCGGCTGGAGGTACCGGGGGCGATGCCCGCCCCGGCCCGGCGGCCAAGTTAAAAAAATAAATAATCCCCGTTCAGTCTCAATGGCAGGGTGCGGGCCGGCCCGGCGGCGATTGCGGCGGGCAGCAGGCCTCTTGGACAGGTTGAGAGATAAAAAAATAATAATTCCCGTTCAGTCTCAATGGCAGGGTGCGGGCCGGCCCGGCGGCAATTGCGGCGGGCAGCAGGCCTCTTGGACAGGTTGAGAGATAAAAAAATAATAATTCCCATGCAGTCTCAATGGCGGGGTGCGGGCCGGGGAATAGGCCTCTTGGCGGGGTGAATATGTTGGAACGCGGCGCGCGTAAATAGAAGCGGCTGGAGGTACCGGGGGCGAAGCCCGCCCCGGCCCGGAGGCCGAGTTAAAAAAAATAATAATCCCCGTTCAGTCTCAATGGCGGGGTGCGGGCCGGCCCGGCGGCGAGTGCGGCGGGCAGCAGGCCTCTTGGACAGGTTGAGAGATAAAAAAAATAATAATTCCCGTGCAGTCTCAATGGCGGGGTGCGGGCCGGGAAATAGGCCTCTTGGCCGGGGTGAATATGTTGGAACGCGGCGCGCGTAAATAGAAGCGGCTGGAGGTACCGGGGGCGAAGCCCGCCCCGGCCCGGAGGCCGAGTTAAAAAAAATAATAATCCCCGTTCAGTCTCAATGGCGGGGTACGGGCCGGCCCGGCGGCGATTGCGGCGGGCAGCAGGCCTCTTGGACAGGTTGAGAGATAAAAAAATAATAATTCCCGTGCAGTCTCAATGGCGGGGTGCGGGCCGGGGAATAGGCCTCTTGGCCGGGGTGAATATGTTGGAACGCGGCGCGCGTAAATAGAAGCGGCTGGAGGTACCGGGGGCGAAGCCCGCCCCGGCCCGGAGGCCGAGTTAAAAAAAATAATAATCCCCGTTCAGTCTCAATGGCGGGGTGCGGCCCGGCCCGGCGGCGAGTGCGGTGGGCAGCAGGCCTCTTGGACAGGTTGAGAGATAAAAAAATAATAATTCCCGTGCAGTCTCAATGGCGGGGTGCGGGCCGGGGAATAGGCCTCTTGGCCGGGGTGAATAGTGTTGGAACACGGCCCGCGGAAATAGTAGCGGCTGGAGGTACCGGGGGCGATGCCCGCCCCGGCCCGGCGGCCAAGTTAAAAAAATAAATAATCCCGTTCAGTCTCAATGGCAGGGTGCGGGCCGGGGAATAGGCCTCTTGGCCGGGGTGAATATGTTGGAACGCGGCGCGCGTAAATAGAAGCGGCTGGAGGTACCGGGGGCGAAGCCCGCCCCGGCCCGGAGGCCGAGTTAAAAAAAATAATAATCCCCGTTCAGTCTCAATGGCGGGGTGCGGGCCGGCCCGGCGGCGAGTGCGGTGGGCAGCAGGCCTCTTGGACAGGTTGAGAGATAAAAAAATAATAATTCCCGTGCAGTCTCAATGGCGGGGTGCGGGCCGGGGAATAGGCCTCTTGGCCGGGGTGAATAGTGTTGGAACACGGCCCGCGGAAATAGTAGCGGCTGGAGGTACCGGGGGCGATGCCCGCCCCGGCCCGGCGGCCAAGTTAAAAAAATAAATAATCCCGTTCAGTCTCAATGGCAGGGTGCGGGCCGGCCCGGCGGCGATTGCGGCGGGCAGCAGGCCTCTTGGACAGGTTGAGAGATAAAAAAAAAATAATTCCCATGCAGTCTCAATGGCGGGGTGCGGGCCGGGGAATAGGCCTCTTGGCCGGGGTGAATATGTTGGAACGCGGCGCGCGTAAATAGAAGCGGCTGGAGGTACCGGGGGCGAAGCCCGCCCCGGCCCGGAGGCCGAGTTAAAAAAAATAATAATCCCCGTTCAGTCTCAATGGCGGGGTGCGGGCCGGCCCGGCGGCGAGTGCGGCGGGCAGCAGGCCTCTTGGACAGGTTGAGAGATAAAAAAATAATAATTCCCGTGCAGTCTCAATGGCGGGGTGCGGGCCGGGGAATAGGCCTCTTGGCCGGGGTGAATATGTTGGAACGCGGCGCGCGTAAATAGAAGCGGCTGGAGGTACCGGGGGCGAAGCCCGCCCCGGCCCGGAGGCCGAGTTAAAAAAAATAATAATCCCCGTTCAGTCTCAATGGCGGGGTGCGGGCCGGCCCGGCGGCGAGTGCGGCGGGCAGCAGGCCTCTTGGACAGGTTGAGAGATAAAAAAATAATAATTCCCGTGCAGTCTCAATGGCGGGGTGCGGGCCGGGGAATAGGCCTCTTGGCCGGGGTGAATAGTGTTGGAACACGGCCCGCGGAAATAGTAGCGGCTGGAGGTACCGGGGGCGATGCCCGCCCCGGCCCGGCGGCCAAGTTAAAAAAATAAATAATCCCCGTTCAGTCTCAATGGCAGGGTGCGGGCCGGCCCGGCGGCGATTGCGGCGGGCAGCAGGCCTCTTGGACAGGTTGAGAGATAAAAAAATAATAATTCCCGTTCAGTCTCAATGGCAGGGTGCGGGCCGGCCCGGCGGCAATTGCGGCGGGCAGCAGGCCTCTTGGACAGGTTGAGAGATAAAAAAATAATAATTCCCATGCAGTCTCAATGGCGGGGTGCGGGCCGGGGAATAGGCCTCTTGGCCGGGGTGAATATGTTGGAACGTGGCGCGCGTAAATAGAAGCGGCTGGAGGTACCGGGGGCGAAGCCCGCCCCGGCCCGGAGGCCGAGTTAAAAAAAATAATAATCCCCGTTCAGTCTCAATGGCGGGGTGCGGGCCGGCCCGGCGGCGAGTGCGGCGGGCAGCAGGCCTCTTGGACAGGTTGAGAGATAAAAAAAATAATAATTCCCGTGCAGTCTCAATGGCGGGGTGCGGGCCGGGAAATAGGCCTCTTGGCCGGGGTGAATATGTTGGAACGCGGCGCGCGTAAATAGAAGCGGCTGGAGGTACCGGGGGCGAAGCCCGCCCCGGCCCGGAGGCCGAGTTAAAAAAAATAATAATCCCCGTTCAGTCTCAATGGCGGGGTACGGGCCGGCCCGGCGGCGATTGCGGCGGGCAGCAGGCCTCTTGGACAGGTTGAGAGATAAAAAAATAATAATTCCCGTGCAGTCTCAATGGCGGGGTGCGGGCCGGGGAATAGGCCTCTTGGCCGGGGTGAATATGTTGGAACGCGGCGCGCGTAAATAGAAGCGGCTGGAGGTACCGGGGGCGAAGCCCGCCCCGGCCCGGAGGCCGAGTTAAAAAAAATAATAATCCCCGTTCAGTCTCAATGGCGGGGTGCGGGCCGGCCCGGCGGCGAGTGCGGTGGGCAGCAGGCCTCTTGGACAGGTTGAGAGATAAAAAAATAATAATTCCCGTGCAGTCTCAATGGCGGGGTGCGGGCCGGGGAATAGGCCTCTTGGCCGGGGTGAATAGTGTTGGAACACGGCCCGCGGAAATAGTAGCGGCTGGAGGTACCGGGGGCGATGCCCGCCCCGGCCCGGCGGCCAAGTTAAAAAAATAAATAATCCCGTTCAGTCTCAATGGCAGGGTGCGGGCCGGCCCGGCGGCGATTGCGGCGGGCAGCAGGCCTCTTGGACAGGTTGAGAGATAAAAAAAAAATAATTCCCATGCAGTCTCAATGGCGGGGTGCGGGCCGGGGAATAGGCCTCTTGGCCGGGGTGAATATGTTGGAACGCGGCGCGCGTAAATAGAAGCGGCTGGAGGTACCGGGGGCGAAGCCCGCCCCGGCCCGGAGGCCGAGTTAAAAAAAATAATAATCCCCGTTCAGTCTCAATGGCGGGGTGCGGGCCGGCCCGGCGGCGAGTGCGGCGGGCAGCAGGCCTCTTGGACAGGTTGAGAGATAAAAAAATAATAATTCCCGTGCAGTCTCAATGGCGGGGTGCGGGCCGGGGAATAGGCCTCTGGCCGGGGTGAATATGTTGGAACGCGGCGCGCGTAAATAGAAGCGGCTGGAGGTACCGGGGGCGAAGCCCGCCCCGGCCCGGAGGCCGAGTTAAAAAAAATAATAATCCCCGTTCAGTCTCAATGGCGGGGTGCGGGCCGGCCCGGCGGCGAGTGCGGCGGGCAGCAGGCCTCTTGGACAGGTTGAGAGATAAAAAAATAATAATTCCCGTGCAGTCTCAATGGCGGGGTGCGGGCCGGGGAATAGGCCTCTTGGCCGGGGTGAATAGTGTTGGAACACGGCCCGCGGAAATAGTAGCGGCTGGAGGTACCGGGGGCGATGCCCGCCCCGGCCCGGCGGCCAAGTTAAAAAAATAAATAATCCCCGTTCAGTCTCAATGGCAGGGTGCGGGCCGGCCCGGCGGCGATTGCGGCGGGCAGCAGGCCTCTTGGACAGGTTGAGAGATAAAAAAATAATAATTCCCGTTCAGTCTCAATGGCAGGGTGCGGGCCGGCCCGGCGGCAATTGCGGCGGGCAGCAGGCCTCTTGGACAGGTTGAGAGATAAAAAAATAATAATTCCCATGCAGTCTCAATGGCGGGGTGCGGGCCGGGGAATAGGCCTCTTGGCCGGGGTGAATATGTTGGAACGCGGCGCGCGTAAATAGAAGCGGCTGGAGGTACCGGGGGCGAAGCCCGCCCCGGCCCGGAGGCCGAGTTAAAAAAAATAATAATCCCCGTTCAGTCTCAATGGCGGGGTGCGGGCCGGCCCGGCGGCGAGTGCGGCGGGCAGCAGGCCTCTTGGACAGGTTGAGAGATAAAAAAAATAATAATTCCCGTGCAGTCTCAATGGTGGGGTGCGGGCCGGGAAATAGGCCTCTTGGCCGGGGTGAATATGTTGGAACGCGGCGCGCGTAAATAGAAGCGGCTGGAGGTACCGGGGGCGAAGCCCGCCCCGGCCCGGAGGCCGAGTTAAAAAAAATAATAATCCCCGTTCAGTCTCAATGGCGGGGTGCGGGCCGGCCCGGCGGCGATTGCGGCGGGCAGCAGGCCTCTTGGACAGGTTGAGAGATAAAAAAATAATAATTCCCGTGCAGTCTCAATGGCGGGGTGCGGGCCGGGGAATAGGCCTCTTGGCCGGGGTGAATAGTGTTGGAACACGGCCCGCGGAAATAGTAGCGGCTGGAGGTACCGGGGGCGATGCCCGCCCCGGCCCGGCGGCCAAGTTAAAAAAATAAATAATCCCGTTCAGTCTCAATGGCAGGGTGCGGGCCGGCCCGGCGGCGATTGCGGCGGGCAGCAGGCCTCTTGGACAGGTTGAGAGATAAAAAAATAATAATTCCCATGCAGTCTCAATGGCGGGGTGCGGGCCGGGGAATAGGCCTCTTGGCCGGGGTGAATATGTTGGAACGCGGCGCGCGTAAATAGAAGCGGCTGGAGGTACCGGGGGCGAAGCCCGCCCCGGCCCGGAGGCCGAGTTAAAAAAAATAATAATCCCCGTTCAGTCTCAATGGCGGGGTGCGGGCCGGCCCGGCGGCGAGTGCGGCGGGCAGCAGGCCTCTTGGACAGGTTGAGAGATAAAAAAATAATAATTCCCGTGCAGTCTCAATGGCGGGGTGCGGGCCGGGGAATAGGCCTCTTGGCCGGGGTGAATATGTTGGAACGCGGCGCGCGTAAATAGAAGCGGCTGGAGGTACCGGGGGCGAAGCCCGCCCCGGCCCGGAGGCCGAGTTAAAAAAAATAATAATCCCCGTTCAGTCTCAATGGCGGGGTGCGGGCCGGCCCGGCGGCGAGTGCGGCGGGCAGCAGGCCTCTTGGACAGGTTGAGAGATAAAAAAATAATAATTCCCGTGCAGTCTCAATGGCGGGGTGCGGGCCGGGGAATAGGCCTCTTGGCCGGGGTGAATAGTGTTGGAACACGGCCCGCGGAAATAGTAGCGGCTGGAGGTACCGGGGGCGATGCCCGCCCGGGCCCGGCGGCCAAGTTAAAAACATAAATAATCCCGTTCAGTCTCAATGGCAGGGTGCGGGCCGGCCCGGCGGCGATTGCGGCGGGCAGCAGGCCTCTTGGACAGGTTGAGAGATAAAAAAATAATAATTCCCGTTCAGTCTCAATGGCAGGGTGCGGGCCGGCCCGGCGGCAATTGCGGCGGGCAGCAGGCCTCTTGGACAGGTTGAGAGATAAAAAAATAATAATTCCCATGCAGTCTCAATGGCGGGGTGCGGGCCGGGGAATAGGCCTCTTGGCCGGGGTGAATATGTTGGAACGCGGCGCGAGTAAATAGAAGCGGCTGGAGGTACCGGGGGCGAAGCCCGCCCCGGCCCGGAGGCCGAGTTAAAAAAAAAAATAATCCCCGTTCAGTCTCAATGGCGGGGTGCGGGCCGGCCCGGCGGCGATTGCGGCGGGCAGCAGGCCTCTTGGACAGGTTGAGAGATAAAAAAATAATAATTCCCGTGCAGTCTCAATGGCGGGGTGCGGGCCGGGGAATAGGCCTCTTGGCCGGGGTGAATAGTGTTGGAACACGGCCCGCGGAAATAGTAGCGGCTGGAGGTACCGGGGGCGATGCCCGCCCCGGCCCGGCGGCCAAGTTAAAAAAATAAATAATCCCGTTCAGTCTCAATGGCAGGGTGCGGGCCGGCCCGGCGGCGATTGCGGCGGGCAGCAGGCCTCTTGGACAGGTTGAGAGATAAAAAAATAATAATTCCCATGCAGTCTCAATGGCGGGGTGCGGGCCGGGGAATAGGCCTCTTGGCCGGGGTGAATATGTTGGAACGCGGCGCGCGTAAATAGAAGCGGCTGGAGGTACCGGGGGCGAAGCCCGCCCCGGCCCGGAGGCCGAGTTAAAAAAAATAATAATCCCCGTTCAGTCTCAATGGCGGGGTGCGGGCCGGCCCGGCGGCGAGTGCGGCGGGCAGCAGGCCTCTTGGACAGGTTGAGAGATAAAAAAATAATAATTCCCGTGCAGTCTCAATGGCGGGGTGCGGGCCGGGGAATAGGCCTCTTGGCCGGGGTGAATATGTTGGAACGCGGCGCGCGTAAATAGAAGCGGCTGGAGGTACCGGGGGCGAAGCCCGCCCCGGCCCGGAGGCCGAGTTAAAAAAAATAATAATCCCCGTTCAGTCTCAATGGCGGGGTGCGGGCCGGCCCGGCGGCGAGTGCGGCGGGCAGCAGGCCTCTTGGACAGGTTGAGAGATAAAAAAATAATAATTCCCGTGCAGTCTCAATGGCGGGGTGCGGGCCGGGGAATAGGCCTCTTGGCCGGGGTGAATAGTGTTGGAACACGGCCCGCGGAAATAGTAGCGGCTGGAGGTACCGGGGGCGATGCCCGCCCGGGCCCGGCGGCCAAGTTAAAAAAATAAATAATCCCGTTCAGTCTCAATGGCAGGGTGCGGGCCGGCCCGGCGGCGATTGCGGCGGGCAGCAGGCCTCTTGGACAGGTTGAGAGATAAAAAAATAATAATTCCCGTTCAGTCTCAATGGCAGGGTGCGGGCCGGCCCGGCGGCAATTGCGGCGGGCAGCAGGCCTCTTGGACAGGTTGAGAGATAAAAAAATAATAATTCCCATGCAGTCTCAATGGCGGGGTGCGGGCCGGGGAATAGGCCTCTTGGCCGGGGTGAATATGTTGGAACGCGGCGCGCGTAAATAGAAGCGGCTGGAGGTACCGGGGGCGAAGCCCGCCCCGGCCCGGAGGCCGAGTTAAAAAAAAAAATAATCCCCGTTCAGTCTCAATGGCGGGATGCGGGCCGGCCCGGCGGCGATTGCGGCGGGCAGCAGGCCTCTTGGACAGGTTGAGAGATAAAAAAATAATAATTCCCGTGCAGTCTCAATGGCGGGGTGCGGGCCGGGGAATAGGCCTCTTGGCCGGGGTGAATAGTGTTGGAACACGGCCCGCGGAAATAGTAGCGGCTGGAGGTACCGGGGGCGATGCCCGCCCCGGCCCGGCGGCCAAGTTAAAAAAATAAATAATCCCGTTCAGTCTCAATGGCAGGGTGCGGGCCGGCCCGGCGGCGATTGCGGCGGGCAGCAGGCCTCTTGGACAGGTTGAGAGATAAAAAAATAATAATTCCCATGCAGTCTCAATGGCGGGGTGCGGGCCGGGGAATAGGCCTCTTGGCCGGGGTGAATATGTTGGAACGCGGCGCGCGTAAATAGAAGCGGCTGGAGGTACCGGGGGCGAAGCCCGCCCCGGCCCGGAGGCCGAGTTAAAAAAAATAATAATCCCCGTTCAGTCTCAATGGCGGGGTGCGGGCCGGCCCGGCGGCGAGTGCGGCGGGCAGCAGGCCTCTTGGACAGGTTGAGAGATAAAAAAATAATAATTCCCGTGCAGTCTCAATGGCGGGGTGCGGGCCGGGGAATAGGCCTCTTGGCCGGGGTGAATATGTTGGAACGCGGCGCGCGTAAATAGAAGCGGCTGGAGGTACCGGGGGCGAAGCCCGCCCCGGCCCGGAGGCCGAGTTAAAAAAAATAATAATCCCCGTTCAGTCTCAATGGCGGGGTGCGGGCCGGCCCGGCGGCGAGTGCGGCGGGCAGCAGGCCTCTTGGACAGGTTGAGAGATAAAAAAATAATAATTCCCGTGCAGTCTCAATGGCGGGGTGCGGGCCGGGGAATAGGCCTCTTGGCCGGGGTGAATAGTGTTGGAACACGGCCCGCGGAAATAGTAGCGGCTGGAGGTACCGGGGGCGATGCCCGCCCGGGCCCGGCGGCCAAGTTAAAAAAATAAATAATCCCGTTCAGTCTCAATGGCAGGGTGCGGGCCGGCCCGGCGGCGATTGCGGCGGGCAGCAGGCCTCTTGGACAGGTTGAGAGATAAAAAAATAATAATTCCCGTTCAGTCTCAATGGCAGGGTGCGGGCCGGCCCGGCGGCAATTGCGGCGGGCAGCAGGCCTCTTGGACAGGTTGAGAGACAAAAAAATAATAATTCCCATGCAGTCTCAATGGCGGGGTGCGGGCCGGGGAATAGGCCTCTTGGCCGGGGTGAATATGTTGGAACGCGGCGCGCGTAAATAGAAGCGGCTGGAGGTACCGGGGGCGAAGCCCGCCCCGGCCCGGAGGCCGAGTTAAAAAAAATAATAATCCCCGTTCAGTCTCAATGGCGGGGTGCGGGCCGGCCCGGCGGCGAGTGCGGCGGGCAGCAGGCCTCTTGGACAGGTTGAGAGATAAAAAAATAATAATTCCCGTGCAGTCTCAATGGCGGGGTGCGGGCCGGGGAATAGGCCTCTTGGCCGGGGTGAATAGTGTTGGAACACGGCCCGCGGAAATAGTAGCGGCTGGAGGTACCGGGGGCGATGCCCGCCCGGGCCCGGCGGCCAAGTTAAAAAAATAAATAATCCCGTTCAGTCTCAATGGCAGGGTGCGGGCCGGCCCGGCGGCGATTGCGGCGGGCAGCAGGCCTCTTGGACAGGTTGAGAGATAAAAAAATAATAATTCCCGTTCAGTCTCAATGGCAGGGTGCGGGCCGGCCCGGCGGCAATTGCGGCGGGCAGCAGGCCTCTTGGACAGGTTGAGAGATAAAAAAATAATAATTCCCATGCAGTCTCAATGGCGGGGTGCGGGCCGGGGAATAGGCCTCTTGGCCGGGGTGAATATGTTGGAACGCAGCGCGCGTAAATAGAAGCGGCTGGAGGTACCGGGGGCGAAGCCCGCCCCGGCCCGGAGGCCGAGTTAAAAAAAAAAATAATCCCCGTTCAGTCTCAATGGCGGGATGCGGGCCGGCCCGGCGGCGATTGCGGCGGGCAGCAGGCCTCTTGGACAGGTTGAGAGATAAAAAAATAATAATTCCCGTGCAGTCTCAATGGCGGGGTGCGGGCCGGGGAATAGGCCTCTTGGCCGGGGTGAATAGTGTTGGAACACGGCCCGCGGAAATAGTAGCGGCTGGAGGTACCGGGGGCGATGCCCGCCCCGGCCCGGCGGCCAAGTTAAAAAAATAAATAATCCCGTTCAGTCTCAATGGCAGGGTGCGGGCCGGCCCGGCGGCGATTGCGGCGGGCAGCAGGCCTCTTGGACAGGTTGAGAGATAAAAAAATAATAATTCCCATGCAGTCTCAATGGCGGGGTGCGGGCCGGGGAATAGGCCTCTTGGCCGGGGTGAATATGTTGGAACGCGGCGCGCGTAAATAGAAGCGGCTGGAGGTACCGGGGGCGAAGCCCGCCCCGGCCCGGAGGCCGAGTTAAAAAAAATAATAATCCCCGTTCAGTCTCAATGGCGGGGTGCGGGCCGGCCCGGCGGCGAGTGCGGCGGGCAGCAGGCCTCTTGGACAGGTTGAGAGATAAAAAAATAATAATTCCCGTGCAGTCTCAATGGCGGGGTGCGGGCCGGGGAATAGGCCTCTTGGCCGGGGTGAATATGTTGGAACGCGGCGCGCGTAAATAGAAGCGGCTGGAGGTACCGGGGGCGAAGCCCGCCCCGGCCCGGAGGCCGAGTTAAAAAAAATAATAATCCCCGTTCAGTCTCAATGGCGGGGTGCGGGCCGGCCCGGCGGCGAGTGCGGCGGGCAGCAGGCCTCTTGGACAGGTTGAGAGATAAAAAAATAATAATTCCCGTGCAGTCTCAATGGCGGGGTGCGGGCCGGGGAATAGGCCTCTTGGCCGGGGTGAATAGTGTTGGAACACGGCCCGCGGAAATAGTAGCGGCTGGAGGTACCGGGGGCGATGCCCGCCCGGGCCCGGCGGCCAAGTTAAAAAAATAAATAATCCCGTTCAGTCTCAATGGCAGGGTGCGGGCCGGCCCGGCGGCGATTGCGGCGGGCAGCAGGCCTCTTGGACAGGTTGAGAGATAAAAAAATAATAATTCCCGTTCAGTCTCAATGGCAGGGTGCGGGCCGGCCCGGCGGCAATTGCGGCGGGCAGCAGGCCTCTTGGACAGGTTGAGAGATAAAAAAATAATAATTCCCATGCAGTCTCAATGGCGGGGTGCGGGCCGGGGAATAGGCCTCTTGGCCGGGGTGAATATGTTGGAACGCGGCGCGCGTAAATAGAAGCGGCTGGAGGTACCGGGGGCGAAGCCCGCCCCGGCCCGGAGGCCGAGTTAAAAAAAAAAATAATCCCCGTTCAGTCTCAATGGCGGGATGCGGGCCGGCCCGGCGGCGATTGCGGCGGGCAGCAGGCCTCTTGGACAGGTTGAGAGATAAAAAAATAATAATTCCCGTGCAGTCTCAATGGCGGGGTGCGGGCCGGGGAATAGGCCTCTTGGCCGGGGTGAATAGTGTTGGAACACGGCCCGCGGAAATAGTAGCGGCTGGAGGTACCGGGGGCGATGCCCGCCCCGGCCCGGCGGCCAAGTTAAAAAAATAAATAATCCCGTTCAGTCTCAATGGCAGGGTGCGGGCCGGCCCGGCGGCGATTGCGGCGGGCAGCAGGCCTCTTGGACAGGTTGAGAGATAAAAAAATAATAATTCCCATGCAGTCTCAATGGCGGGGTGCGGGCCGGGGAATAGGCCTCTTGGCCGGGGTGAATATGTTGGAACGCGGCGCGCGTAAATAGAAGCGGCTGGAGGTACCGGGGGCGAAGCCCGCCCCGGCCCGGAGGCCGAGTTAAAAAAAATAATAATCCCCGTTCAGTCTCAATGGCGGGGTGCGGGCCGGCCCGGCGGCGAGTGCGGCGGGCAGCAGGCCTCTTGGACAGGTTGAGAGATAAAAAAATAATAATTCCCGTGCAGTCTCAATGGCGGGGTGCGGGCCGGGGAATAGGCCTCTTGGCCGGGGTGAATATGTTGGAACGCGGCGCGCGTAAATAGAAGCGGCTGGAGGTACCGGGGGCGAAGCCCGCCCCGGCCCGGAGGCCGAGTTAAAAAAAATAATAATCCCCGTTCAGTCTCAATGGCGGGGTGCGGGCCGGCCCGGCGGCGAGTGCGGCGGGCAGCAGGCCTCTTGGACAGGTTGAGAGATAAAAAAATAATAATTCCCGTGCAGTCTCAATGGCGGGGTGCGGGCCGGGGAATAGGCCTCTTGGCCGGGGTGAATAGTGTTGGAACACGGCCCGCGGAAATAGTAGCGGCTGGAGGTACCGGGGGCGATGCCCGCCCGGGCCCGGCGGCCAAGTTAAAAAAATAAATAATCCCGTTCAGTCTCAATGGCAGGGTGCGGGCCGGCCCGGCGGCGATTGCGGCGGGCAGCAGGCCTCTTGGACAGGTTGAGAGATAAAAAAATAATAATTCCCGTTCAGTCTCAATGGCAGGGTGCGGGCCGGCCCGGCGGCAATTGCGGCGGGCAGCAGGCCTCTTGGACAGGTTGAGAGATAAAAAAATAATAATTCCCATGCAGTCTCAATGGCGGGGTGCGGGCCGGGGAATAGGCCTCTTGGCCGGGGTGAATATGTTGGAACGCGGCGCGCGTAAATAGAAGCGGCTGGAGGTACCGGGGGCGAAGCCCGCCCCGGCCCGGAGGCCGAGTTAAAAAAAATAATAATCCCCGTTCAGTCTCAATGGCGGGGTGCGGGCCGGCCCGGCGGCGAGTGCGGCGGGCAGCAGGCCTCTTGGACAGGTTGAGAGATAAAAAAATAATAATTCCCGTGCAGTCTCAATGGCGGGGTGCGGGCCGGGGAATAGGCCTCTTGGCCGGGGTGAATAGTGTTGGAACACGGCCCGCGGAAATAGTAGCGGCTGGAGGTACCGGGGGCGATGCCCGCCCGGGCCCGGCGGCCAAGTTAAAAAAATAAATAATCCCGTTCAGTCTCAATGGCAGGGTGCGGGCCGGCCCGGCGGCGATTGCGGCGGGCAGCAGGCCTCTTGGACAGGTTGAGAGATAAAAAAATAATAATTCCCGTTCAGTCTCAATGGCAGGGTGCGGGCCGGCCCGGCGGCAATTGCGGCGGGCAGCAGGCCTCTTGGACAGGTTGAGAGATAAAAAAATAATAATTCCCATGCAGTCTCAATGGCGGGGTGCGGGCCGGGGAATAGGCCTCTTGGCCGGGGTGAATATGTTGGAACGCGGCGCGCGTAAATAGAAGCGGCTGGAGGTACCGGGGGCGAAGCCCGCCCCGGCCCGGAGGCCGAGTTAAAAAAAAAAATAATCCCCGTTCAGTCTCAATGGCGGGATGCGGGCCGGCCCGGCGGCGATTGCGGCGGGCAGCAGGCCTCTTGGACAGGTTGAGAGATAAAAAAATAATAATTCCCGTGCAGTCTCAATGGCGGGGTGCGGGCCGGGGAATAGGCCTCTTGGCCGGGGTGAATAGTGTTGGAACACGGCCCGCGGAAATAGTAGCGGCTGGAGGTACCGGGGGCGATGCCCGCCCCGGCCCGGCGGCCAAGTTAAAAAAATAAATAATCCCGTTCAGTCTCAATGGCAGGGTGCGGGCCGGCCCGGCGGCCAAGTTAAAAAAATAAATAATCCCGTTCAGTCTCAATGGCAGGGTGCGGGCCGGCCCGGCGGCGATTGCGGCGGGCAGCAGGCCTCTTGGACAGGTTGAGAGATAAAAAAATAATAATTCCCATGCAGTCTCAATGGCGGGGTGCGGGCCGGGGAATAGGCCTCTTGGCCGGGGTGAATATGTTGGAACGCGGCGCGCGTAAATAGAAGCGGCTGGAGGTACCGGGGGCGAAGCCCGCCCCGGCCCGGAGGCCGAGTTAAAAAAAATAATAATCCCCGTTCAGTCTCAATGGCGGGGTGCGGGCCGGCCCGGCGGCGAGTGCGGCGGGCAGCAGGCCTCTTGGACAGGTTGAGAGATAAAAAAATAATAATTCCCGTGCAGTCTCAATGGCGGGGTGCGGGCCGGGGAATAGGCCTCTTGGCCGGGGTGAATATGTTGGAACGCGGCGCGCGTAAATAGAAGCGGCTGGAGGTACCGGGGGCGAAGCCCGCCCCGGCCCGGAGGCCGAGTTAAAAAAAATAATAATCCCCGTTCAGTCTCAATGGCGGGGTGCGGGCCGGCCCGGCGGCGAGTGCGGCGGGCAGCAGGCCTCTTGGACAGGTTGAGAGATAAAAAAATAATAATTCCCGTGCAGTCTCAATGGCGGGGTGCGGGCCGGGGAATAGGCCTCTTGGCCGGGGTGAATATGTTGGAACGCGGCGCGCGTAAATAGAAGCGGCTGGAGGTACCGGGGGCGAAGCCCGCCCCGGCCCGGAGGCCGAGTTAAAAAAATAATAATCCCCGTTCAGTCTCAATGGCGGGGTGCGGGCCGGCCCCGCGGCGATTGCGGCGGGCAGCAGGCCTCTTGGACAGGTTGAGAGATAAAAAAATAATAATTCCCGTGCAGTCTCAATGGCGGGGTGCGGGCCGGGGAATAGGCCTCTTGGCCGGGGTGAATAGTGTTGGAACACGGCCCGCGGAAATAGTAGCGGCTGGAGGTACCGGGGGCGATGCCCGCCCCGGCCCGGCGGCCAAGTTAAAAAAATAAATAATCCCGTTCAGTCTCAATGGCAGGGTGCGGGCCGGCCCGGCGGCGATTGCGGCGGGCAGCAGGCCTCTTGGACAGGTTGAGAGATAAAAAAATAATAATTCCCATGCAGTCTCAATGGCGGGGTGCGGGCCGGGGAATAGGCCTCTTGGCCGGGGTGAATATGTTGGAACGCGGCGCGCGTAAATAGAAGCGGCTGGAGGTACCGGGGGCGAAGCCCGCCCCGGCCCGGAGGCCGAGTTAAAAAAAAATAATAATCCCCGTTCAGTCTCAATGGCGGGGTGCGGGCCGGCCCGGCGGCGAGTGCGGCGGGCAGCAGGCCTCTTGGACAGGTTGAGAGATAAAAAAATAATAATTCCCGTGCAGTCTCAATGGCGGGGTGCGGGCCGGGGAATAGGCCTCTTGGCCGGGGTGAATATGTTGGAACGCGGCGCGCGTAAATAGAAGCGGCTGGAGGTACCGGGGGCGAAGCCCGCCCCGGCCCGGAGGCCGAGTTAAAAAAAATAATAATCCCCGTTCAGTCTCAATGGCGGGGTGCGGGCCGGCCCGGCGGCGAGTGCGGCGGGCAGCAGGCCTCTTGGACAGGTTGAGAGATAAAAAAATAATAATTCCCGTGCAGTCTCAATGGCGGGGTGCGGGCCGGGGAATAGGCCTCTTGGCCGGGGTGAATAGTGTTGGAACACGGCCCGCGGAAATAGTAGCGGCTGGAGGTACCGGGGGCGATGCCCGCCCCGGCCCAGCGGCCAAGTTAAAAAAATAAATAATCCCCGTTCAGTCTCAATGGCAGGGTGCGGGCCGGCCCGGCGGCGATTGCGGCGGGCAGCAGGCCTCTTGGACAGGTTGAGGGATAAAAAAATAATAATTCCCGTGCAGTCTCAATGGCGGGGTGCGGGCCGGGGAATAGGCCTCTTGGCCGGGGTGAATATGTTGGAACGCGGCGCGCGTAAATAGAAGCGGCTGGAGGTACCGGGGGCGAAGCCCGCCCCGGCCCGGAGGCCGAGTTAAAAAAAATAATAATCCCCGTTCAGTCTCAATGGCGGGGTGCGGGCCGGCCCCGCGGCGATTGCGGCGGGCAGCAGGCCTCTTGGACAGGTTGAGAGATAAAAAAATAATAATTCCCGTGCAGTCTCAATGGCGGGGTGCGGGCCGGGGAATAGGCCTCTTGGCCGGGGTGAATAGTGTTGGAACACGGCCCGCGGAAATAGTAGCGGCTGGAGGTACCGGGGGCGATGCCCGCCCCGGCCCGGCGGCCAAGTTAAAAAAATAAATAATCCCGTTCAGTCTCAATGGCAGGGTGCGGGCCGGCCCGGCGGCGATTGCGGCGGGCAGCAGGCCTCTTGGACAGGTTGAGAGATAAAAAAATAATAATTCCCATGCAGTCTCAATGGCGGGGTGCGGGCCGGGGAATAGGCCTCTTGGCCGGGGTGAATATGTTGGAACGCGGCGCGCGTAAATAGAAGCGGCTGGAGGTACCGGGGGCGAAGCCCGCCCCGGCCCGGAGGCCGAGTTAAAAAAAAATAATAATCCCCGTTCAGTCTCAATGGCGGGGTGCGGGCCGGCCCGGCGGCGAGTGCGGCGGGCAGCAGGCCTCTTGGACAGGTTGAGAGATAAAAAAATAATAATTCCCGTGCAGTCTCAATGGCGGGGTGCGGGCCGGGGAATAGGCCTCTTGGCCGGGGTGAATATGTTGGAACGCGGCGCGCGTAAATAGAAGCGGCTGGAGGTACCGGGGGCGAAGCCCGCCCCGGCCCGGAGGCCGAGTTAAAAAAAATAATAATCCCCGTTCAGTCTCAATGGCGGGGTGCGGGCCGGCCCGGCGGCGAGTGCGGCGGGCAGCAGGCCTCTTGGACAGGTTGAGAGATAAAAAAATAATAATTCCCGTGCAGTCTCAATGGCGGGGTGCGGGCCGGGGAATAGGCCTCTTGGCCGGGGTGAATAGTGTTGGAACACGGCCCGCGGAAATAGTAGCGGCTGGAGGTACCGGGGGCGATGCCCGCCCCGGCCCAGCGGCCAAGTTAAAAAAATAAATAATCCCCGTTCAGTCTCAATGGCAGGGTGCGGGCCGGCCCGGCGGCGATTGCGGCGGGCAGCAGGCCTCTTGGACAGGTTGAGGGATAAAAAAATAATAATTCCCGTGCAGTCTCAATGGCGGGGTGCGGGCCGGGGAATAGGCCTCTTGGCCGGGGTGAATAGTGTTGGAACACGGCCCGCGGAAATCGTAGCGGCTGGAGGTACCGGGGAGGATGCCCGCCCCGGGCCGGCGGCCAAGTTAAAAAAATAAATAATCCCCGTTCAGTCTCAATGGCAGGGTGCGGGCCGGCCCGGCGGCGAGTGCGGCGGGCAGCAGGCCTCTTGGACAGGTTGAGAGATAAAAAAATAATAATTCCCGTTCAGTCTCAATGGCAGGGTGCGGGCCGGCCCGGCGGCGATTGCGGCGGGCAGCAGGCCTCTTGGACAGGTTGAGAGATAAAAAAATAATAATTCCCATGCAGTCTCAATGGCGGGGTGCGGGCCGGGGAATAGGCCTCTTGGCCGGGGTGAATATGTTGGAACGCGGCGCGCGTAAATAGAAGCGGCTGGAGGTACCGGGGGCGAAGCCCGCCCCGGCCCGGAGGCCGAGTTAAAAAAAATAATAATCCCCGTTCAGTCTCAATGGCGGGGTGCGGGCCGGCCCGGCGGCGAGTGCGGTGGGCAGCAGGCCTCTTGGACAGGTTGAGAGATAAAAAAATAATAATTCCCGTGCAGTCTCAATGGCGGGGTGCGGGCCGGGGAATAGGCCTCTTGGCCGGGGTGAATAGTGTTGGAACACGGCCCGCGGAAATAGTAGCGGCTGGAGGTACCGGGGGCGATGCCCGCCCCGGCCCGGCGGCCAAGTTAAAAAAATAAATAATCCCGTTCAGTCTCAATGGCAGGGTGCGGGCAGTCCCGGCGGCGATTGCGGCGGGCAGCAGGCCTCTTGGACAGGTTGAGAGATAAAAAAATAATAATTCCCATGCAGTCTCAATGGCGGGGTGCGGGCCGGGGAATAGGCCTCTTGGCCGGGGTGAATATGTTGGAACGCGGCGCGCGTAAATAGAAGCGGCTGGAGGTACCGGGGGCGAAGCCCGCCCCGGCCCGGAGGCCGAGTTAAAAAAAATAATAATCCCCGTTCAGTCTCAATGGCGGGGTGCGGGCCGGCCCGGCGGCGAGTGCGGCGGGCAGCAGGCCTCTTGGACAGGTTGAGAGATAAAAAAATAATAATTCCCGTGCAGTCTCAATGGCGGGGTGCGGCCCGGGGAATAGGCCTCTTGGCCGGGGTGAATAGTGTTGGAACACGGCCCGCGGAAATAGTAGCGGCTGGAGGTACCGGGGGCGATGCCCGCCCCGGCCCGGCGGCCAAGTTAAAAAAATAAATAATCCCGTTCAGTCTCAATGGCAGGGTGCGGGCCGGCCCGGCGGCGATTGCGGCGGGCAGCAGGCCTCTTGGACAGGTTGAGAGATAAAAAAATAATAATTCCCATGCAGTCTCAATGGCGGGGTGCGGGCCGGGGAATAGGCCTCTTGGCCGGGGTGAATATGTTGGAACGCGGCGCGCGTAAATAGAAGCGGCTGGAGGTACCGGGGGCGAAGCCCGCCCCGGCCCGGAGGCCGAGTTAAAAAAAATAATAATCTCCGTTCAGTCTCAATGGCGGGGTGCGGGCCGGCCCGGCGGCGAGTGCGGCGGGCAGCAGGCCTCTTGGACAGGTTGAGAGATAAAAAAATAATAATTCCCGTGCAGTCTCAATGGCGGGGTGCGGGCCGGGGAATAGGCCTCTTGGCCGGGGTGAATATGTTGGAACGCGGCGCGCGTAAATAGAAGCGGCTGGAGGTACCGGGGGCGAAGCCCGCCCCGGCCCGGAGGCCGAGTTAAAAAAAATAATAATCCCCGTTCAGTCTCAATGGCGGGGTGCGGGCCGGCCCGGCGGCGAGTGCGGCGGGCAGCAGGCCTCTTGGACAGGTTGAGAGATAAAAAAATAATAATTCCCGTGCAGTCTCAATGGCGGGGTGCGGGCCGGGGAATAGGCCTCTTGGCCGGGGTGAATAGTGTTGGAACACGGCCCGCGGAAATAGTAGCGGCTGGAGGTACCGGGGGCGATGCCCGCCCGGGCACGGCGGCCAAGTTAAAAAAATAAATAATCCCGTTCAGTCTCAATGGCAGGGTGCGGGCCGGCCCGGCGGCGATTGCGGCGGGCAGCAGGCCTCTTGGACAGGTTGAGAGATAAAAAAAAAATAATTCCCATGCAGTCTCAATGGCGGGGTGCGGGCCGGGGAATAGGCCTCTTGGCCGGGGTGAATATGTTGGAACGCGGCGCGCGTAAATAGAAGCGGCTGGAGGTACCGGGGGCGAAGCCCGCCCCGGCCCGGAGGCCGAGTTAAAAAAAATAATAATCCCCGTTCAGTCTCAATGGCGGGGTGCGGGCCGGCCCGGCGGCGAGTGCGGCGGGCAGCAGGCCTCTTGGACAGGTTGAGAGATAAAAAAATAATAATTCCCGTGCAGTCTCAATGGCGGGGTGCGGGCCGGGGAATAGGCCTCTGGCCGGGGTGAATATGTTGGAACGCGGCGCGCGTAAATAGAAGCGGCTGGAGGTACCGGGGGCGAAGCCCGCCCCGGCCCGGAGGCCGAGTTAAAAAAAATAATAATCCCCGTTCAGTCTCAATGGCGGGGTGCGGGCCGGCCCGGCGGCGATTGCGGCGGGCAGCAGGCCTCTTGGACAGGTTGAGAGATAAAAAAATAATAATTCCCGTGCAGTCTCAATGGCGGGGTGCGGGCCGGGGAATAGGCCTCTTGGCCGGGGTGAATAGTGTTGGAACACGGCCCGCGGAAATAGTAGCGGCTGGAGGTACCGGGGGGCGATGCCCGCCCCGGCCCGGCGGCCAAGTTAAAAAAATAAATAATCCCGTTCAGTCTCAATGGCAGGGTGCGGGCCGGCCCGGCGGCGATTGCGGCGGGCAGCAGGCCTCTTGGACAGGTTGAGAGATAAAAAAATAATAATTCCCATGCAGTCTCAATGGCGGGGTGCGGGCCGGGGAATAGGCCTCTTGGCCGGGGTGAATATGTTGGAACGCGGCGCGCGTAAATAGAAGCGGCTGGAGGTACCGGGGGCGAAGCCCGCCCCGGCCCGGAGGCCGAGTTAAAAAAAATAATAATCCCCGTTCAGTCTCAATGGCGGGGTGCGGGCCGGCCCGGCGGCGAGTGCGGCGGGCAGCAGGCCTCTTGGACAGGTTGAGAGATAAAAAAATAATAATTCCCGTGCAGTCTCAATGGCGGGGTGCGGGCCGGGGAATAGGCCTCTTGGCCGGGGTGAATATGTTGGAACGCGGCGCGCGTAAATAGAAGCGGCTGGAGGTACCGGGGGCGAAGCCCGCCCCGGCCCGGAGGCCGAGTTAAAAAAAATAATAATCCCCGTTCAGTCTCAATGGCGGGGTGCGGGCCGGCCCGGCGGCGAGTGCGGCGGGCAGCAGGCCTCTTGGACAGGTTGAGAGATAAAAAAATAATAATTCCCGTGCAGTCTCAATGGCGGGGTGCGGGCCGGGGAATAGGCCTCTTGGCCGGGGTGAATAGTGTTGGAACACGGCCCGCGGAAATAGTAGCGGCTGGAGGTACCGGGGGCGATGCCCGCCCGGGCCCGGCGGCCAAGTTAAAAAAATAAATAATCCCGTTCAGTCTCAATGGCAGGGTGCGGGCCGGCCCGGCGGCGATTGCGGCGGGCAGCAGGCCTCTTGGACAGGTTGAGAGATAAAAAAATAATAATTCTCGTTCAGTCTCAATGGCAGGGTGCGGGCCGGCCCGGCGGCAATTGCGGCGGGCAGCAGGCCTCTTGGACAGGTTGAGAGATAAAAAAATAATAATTCCCATGCAGTCTCAATGGCGGGGTGCGGGCCGGGGAATAGGCCTCTTGGCCGGGGTGAATATGTTGGAACGCGGCGCGCGTAAATAGAAGCGGCTGGAGGTACCGGGGGCGAAGCCCGCCCCGGCCCGGAGGCCGAGTTAAAAAAAAAAATAATCCCCGTTCAGTCTCAATGGCGGGATGCGGGCCGGCCCGGCGGCGATTGCGGCGGGCAGCAGGCCTCTTGGACAGGTTGAGAGATAAAAAAATAATAATTCCCGTGCAGTCTCAATGGCGGGGTGCGGGCCGGGGAATAGGCCTCTTGGCCGGGGTGAATAGTGTTGGAACACGGCCCGCGGAAATAGTAGCGGCTGGAGGTACCGGGGGCGATGCCCGCCCCGGCCCGGCGGCCAAGTTAAAAAAATAAATAATCCCGTTCAGTCTCAATGGCAGGGTGCGGGCCGGCCCGGCGGCGATTGCGGCGGGCAGCAGGCCTCTTGGACAGGTTGAGAGATAAAAAAATAATAATTCCCATGCAGTCTCAATGGCGGGGTGCGGGCCGGGGAATAGGCCTCTTGGCCGGGGTGAATATGTTGGAACGCGGCGCGCGTAAATAGAAGCGGCTGGAGGTACCGGGGGCGAAGCCCGCCCCGGCCCGGAGGCCGAGTTAAAAAAAATAATAATCCCCGTTCAGTCTCAATGGCGGGGTGCGGGCCGGCCCGGCGGCGAGTGCGGCGGGCAGCAGGCCTCTTGGACAGGTTGAGAGATAAAAAAATAATAATTCCCGTGCAGTCTCAATGGCGGGGTGCGGGCCGGGGAATAGGCCTCTTGGCCGGGGTGAATATGTTGGAACGCGGCGCGCGTAAATAGAAGCGGCTGGAGGTACCGGGGGCGAAGCCCGCCCCGGCCCGGAGGCCGAGTTAAAAAAAAAAATAATCCCCGTTCAGTCTCAATGGCGGGATGCGGGCCGGCCCGGCGGCGATTGCGGCGGGCAGCAGGCCTCTTGGACAGGTTGAGAGATAAAAAAATAATAATTCCCGTGCAGTCTCAATGGCGGGGTGCGGGCCGGGGAATAGGCCTCTTGGCCGGGGTGAATAGTGTTGGAACACGGCCCGCGGAAATAGTAGCGGCTGGAGGTACCGGGGGCGATGCCCGCCCCGGCCCGGCGGCCAAGTTAAAAAAATAAATAATCCCGTTCAGTCTCAATGGCAGGGTGCGGGCCGGCCCGGCGGCGATTGCGGCGGGCAGCAGGCCTCTTGGACAGGTTGAGAGATAAAAAAATAATAATTCCCATGCAGTCTCAATGGCGGGGTGCGGGCCGGGGAATAGGCCTCTTGGCCGGGGTGAATATGTTGGAACGCGGCGCGCGTAAATAGAAGCGGCTGGAGGTACCGGGGGCGAAGCCCGCCCCGGCCCGGAGGCCGAGTTAAAAAAAATAATAATCCCCGTTCAGTCTCAATGGCGGGGTGCGGGCCGGCCCGGCGGCGAGTGCGGCGGGCAGCAGGCCTCTTGGACAGGTTGAGAGATAAAAAAATAATAATTCCCGTGCAGTCTCAATGGCGGGGTGCGGGCCGGGGAATAGGCCTCTTGGCCGGGGTGAATATGTTGGAACGCGGCGCGCGTAAATAGAAGCGGCTGGAGGTACCGGGGGCGAAGCCCGCCCCGGCCCGGAGGCCGAGTTAAAAAAAATAATAATCCCCGTTCAGTCTCAATGGCGGGGTGCGGGCCGGCCCGGCGGCGAGTGCGGCGGGCAGCAGGCCTCTTGGACAGGTTGAGAGATAAAAAAATAATAATTCCCGTGCAGTCTCAATGGCGGGGTGCGGGCCGGGGAATAGGCCTCTTGGCCGGGGTGAATAGTGTTGGAACACGGCCCGCGGAAATAGTAGCGGCTGGAGGTACCGGGGGCGATGCCCGCCCGGGCCCGGCGGCCAAGTTAAAAAAATAAATAATCCCGTTCAGTCTCAATGGCAGGGTGCGGGCCGGCCCGGCGGCGATTGCGGCGGGCAGCAGGCCTCTTGGACAGGTTGAGAGATAAAAAAATAATAATTCCCGTTCAGTCTCAATGGCAGGGTGCGGGCCGGCCCGGCGGCAATTGCGGCGGGCAGCAGGCCTCTTGGACAGGTTGAGAGATAAAAAAATAATAATTCCCATGCAGTCTCAATGGCGGGGTGCGGGCCGGGGAATAGGCCTCTTGGCCGGGGTGAATATGTTGGAACGCGGCGCGCGTAAATAGAAGCGGCTGGAGGTACCGGGGGCGAAGCCCGCCCCGGCCCGGAGGCCGAGTTAAAAAAAATAATAATCCCCGTTCAGTCTCAATGGCGGGGTGCGGGCCGGCCCGGCGGCGAGTGCGGCGGGCAGCAGGCCTCTTGGACAGGTTGAGAGATAAAAAAATAATAATTCCCGTGCAGTCTCAATGGCGGGGTGCGGGCCGGGGAATAGGCCTCTTGGCCGGGGTGAATAGTGTTGGAACACGGCCCGCGGAAATAGTAGCGGCTGGAGGTACCGGGGGCGATGCCCGCCCGGGCCCGGCGGCCAAGTTAAAAAAATAAATAATCCCGTTCAGTCTCAATGGCAGGGTGCAGGCCGGCCCGGCGGCGATTGCGGCGGGCAGCAGGCCTCTTGGACAGGTTGAGAGATAAAAAAATAATAATTCCCGTTCAGTCTCAATGGCAGGGTGCGGGCCGGCCCGGCGGCAATTGCGGCGGGCAGCAGGCCTCTTGGACAGGTTGAGAGATAAAAAAATAATAATTCCCATGCAGTCTCAATGGCGGGGTGCGGGCCGGGGAATAGGCCTCTTGGCCGGGGTGAATATGTTGGAACGCGGCGCGCGTAAATAGAAGCGGCTGGAGGTACCGGGGGCGAAGCCCGCCCCGGCCCGGAGGCCGAGTTAAAAAAAAAAATAATCCCCGTTCAGTCTCAATGGCGGGATGCGGGCCGGCCCGGCGGCGATTGCGGCGGGCAGCAGGCCTCTTGGACAGGTTGAGAGATAAAAAAATAATAATTCCCGTGCAGTCTCAATGGCGGGGTGCGGGCCGGGGAATAGGCCTCTTGGCCGGGGTGAATAGTGTTGGAACACGGCCCGCGGAAATAGTAGCGGCTGGAGGTACCGGGGGGCGATGCCCGCCCCGGCCCGGCGGCCAAGTTAAAAAAATAAATAATCCCGTTCAGTCTCAATGGCAGGGTGCGGGCCGGCCCGGCGGCGATTGCGGCGGGCAGCAGGCCTCTTGGACAGGTTGAGAGATAAAAAAATAATAATTCCCATGCAGTCTCAATGGCGGGGTGCGGGCCGGGGAATAGGCCTCTTGGCCGGGGTGAATATGTTGGAACGCGGCGCGCGTAAATAGAAGCGGCTGGAGGTACCGGGGGCGAAGCCCGCCCCGGCCCGGAGGCCGAGTTAAAAAAAATAATAATCCCCGTTCAGTCTCAATGGCGGGGTGCGGGCCGGCCCGGCGGCGAGTGCGGCGGGCAGCAGGCCTCTTGGACAGGTTGAGAGATAAAAAAATAATAATTCCCGTGCAGTCTCAATGGCGGGGTGCGGGCCGGGGAATAGGCCTCTTGGCCGGGGTGAATATGTTGGAACGCGGCGCGCGTAAATAGAAGCGGCTGGAGGTACCGGGGGCGAAGCCCGCCCCGGCCCGGAGGCCGAGTTAAAAAAAATAATAATCCCCGTTCAGTCTCAATGGCGGGGTGCGGGCCGGCCCGGCGGCGAGTGCGGCGGGCAGCAGGCCTCTTGGACAGGTTGAGAGATAAAAAAATAATAATTCCCGTGCAGTCTCAATGGCGGGGTGCGGGCCGGGGAATAGGCCTCTTGGCCGGGGTGAATAGTGTTGGAACACGGCCCGCGGAAATAGTAGCGGCTGGAGGTACCGGGGGCGATGCCCGCCCGGGCCCGGCGGCCAAGTTAAAAAAATAAATAATCCCGTTCAGTCTCAATGGCAGGGTGCGGGCCGGCCCGGCGGCGATTGCGGCGGGCAGCAGGCCTCTTGGACAGGTTGAGAGATAAAAAAATAATAATTCTCGTTCAGTCTCAATGGCAGGGTGCGGGCCGGCCCGGCGGCAATTGCGGCGGGCAGCAGGCCTCTTGGACAGGTTGAGAGATAAAAAAATAATAATTCCCATGCAGTCTCAATGGCGGGGTGCGGGCCGGGGAATAGGCCTCTTGGCCGGGGTGAATATGTTGGAACGCGGCGCGCGTAAATAGAAGCGGCTGGAGGTACCGGGGGCGAAGCCCGCCCCGGCCCGGAGGCCGAGTTAAAAAAAAAAATAATCCCCGTTCAGTCTCAATGGCGGGATGCGGGCCGGCCCGGCGGCGATTGCGGCGGGCAGCAGGCCTCTTGGACAGGTTGAGAGATAAAAAAATAATAATTCCCGTGCAGTCTCAATGGCGGGGTGCGGGCCGGGGAATAGGCCTCTTGGCCGGGGTGAATAGTGTTGGAACACGGCCCGCGGAAATAGTAGCGGCTGGAGGTACCGGGGGCGATGCCCGCCCCGGCCCGGCGGCCAAGTTAAAAAAATAAATAATCCCGTTCAGTCTCAATGGCAGGGTGCGGGCCGGCCCGGCGGCGATTGCGGCGGGCAGCAGGCCTCTTGGACAGGTTGAGAGATAAAAAAATAATAATTCCCATGCAGTCTCAATGGCGGGGTGCGGGCCGGGGAATAGGCCTCTTGGCCGGGGTGAATATGTTGGAACGCGGCGCGCGTAAATAGAAGCGGCTGGAGGTACCGGGGGCGAAGCCCGCCCCGGCCCGGAGGCCGAGTTAAAAAAAATAATAATCCCCGTTCAGTCTCAATGGCGGGGTGCGGGCCGGCCCGGCGGCGAGTGCGGCGGGCAGCAGGCCTCTTGGACAGGTTGAGAGATAAAAAAATAATAATTCCCGTGCAGTCTCAATGGCGGGGTGCGGGCCGGGGAATAGGCCTCTTGGCCGGGGTGAATATGTTGGAACGCGGCGCGCGTAAATAGAAGCGGCTGGAGGTACCGGGGGCGAAGCCCGCCCCGGCCCGGAGGCCGAGTTAAAAAAAAAAATAATCCCCGTTCAGTCTCAATGGCGGGATGCGGGCCGGCCCGGCGGCGATTGCGGCGGGCAGCAGGCCTCTTGGACAGGTTGAGAGATAAAAAAATAATAATTCCCGTGCAGTCTCAATGGCGGGGTGCGGGCCGGGGAATAGGCCTCTTGGCCGGGGTGAATAGTGTTGGAACACGGCCCGCGGAAATAGTAGCGGCTGGAGGTACCGGGGGCGATGCCCGCCCCGGCCCGGCGGCCAAGTTAAAAAAATAAATAATCCCGTTCAGTCTCAATGGCAGGGTGCGGGCCGGCCCGGCGGCGATTGCGGCGGGCAGCAGGCCTCTTGGACAGGTTGAGAGATAAAAAAATAATAATTCCCATGCAGTCTCAATGGCGGGGTGCGGGCCGGGGAATAGGCCTCTTGGCCGGGGTGAATATGTTGGAACGCGGCGCGCGTAAATAGAAGCGGCTGGAGGTACCGGGGGCGAAGCCCGCCCCGGCCCGGAGGCCGAGTTAAAAAAAATAATAATCCCCGTTCAGTCTCAATGGCGGGGTGCGGGCCGGCCCGGCGGCGAGTGCGGCGGGCAGCAGGCCTCTTGGACAGGTTGAGAGATAAAAAAATAATAATTCCCGTGCAGTCTCAATGGCGGGGTGCGGGCCGGGGAATAGGCCTCTTGGCCGGGGTGAATATGTTGGAACGCGGCGCGCGTAAATAGAAGCGGCTGGAGGTACCGGGGGCGAAGCCCGCCCCGGCCCGGAGGCCGAGTTAAAAAAAATAATAATCCCCGTTCAGTCTCAATGGCGGGGTGCGGGCCGGCCCGGCGGCGAGTGCGGCGGGCAGCAGGCCTCTTGGACAGGTTGAGAGATAAAAAAATAATAATTCCCGTGCAGTCTCAATGGCGGGGTGCGGGCCGGGGAATAGGCCTCTTGGCCGGGGTGAATAGTGTTGGAACACGGCCCGCGGAAATAGTAGCGGCTGGAGGTACCGGGGGCGATGCCCGCCCGGGCCCGGCGGCCAAGTTAAAAAAATAAATAATCCCGTTCAGTCTCAATGGCAGGGTGCGGGCCGGCCCGGCGGCGATTGCGGCGGGCAGCAGGCCTCTTGGACAGGTTGAGAGATAAAAAAATAATAATTCCCGTTCAGTCTCAATGGCAGGGTGCGGGCCGGCCCGGCGGCAATTGCGGCGGGCAGCAGGCCTCTTGGACAGGTTGAGAGATAAAAAAATAATAATTCCCATGCAGTCTCAATGGCGGGGTGCGGGCCGGGGAATAGGCCTCTTGGCCGGGGTGAATATGTTGGAACGCGGCGCGCGTAAATAGAAGCGGCTGGAGGTACCGGGGGCGAAGCCCGCCCCGGCCCGGAGGCCGAGTTAAAAAAAATAATAATCCCCGTTCAGTCTCAATGGCGGGGTGCGGGCCGGCCCGGCGGCGAGTGCGGCGGGCAGCAGGCCTCTTGGACAGGTTGAGAGATAAAAAAATAATAATTCCCGTGCAGTCTCAATGGCGGGGTGCGGGCCGGGGAATAGGCCTCTTGGCCGGGGTGAATAGTGTTGGAACACGGCCCGCGGAAATAGTAGCGGCTGGAGGTACCGGGGGCGATGCCCGCCCGGGCCCGGCGGCCAAGTTAAAAAAATAAATAATCCCGTTCAGTCTCAATGGCAGGGTGCAGGCCGGCCCGGCGGCGATTGCGGCGGGCAGCAGGCCTCTTGGACAGGTTGAGAGATAAAAAAATAATAATTCCCGTTCAGTCTCAATGGCAGGGTGCGGGCCGGCCCGGCGGCAATTGCGGCGGGCAGCAGGCCTCTTGGACAGGTTGAGAGATAAAAAAATAATAATTCCCATGCAGTCTCAATGGCGGGGTGCGGGCCGGGGAATAGGCCTCTTGGCCGGGGTGAATATGTTGGAACGCGGCGCGCGTAAATAGAAGCGGCTGGAGGTACCGGGGGCGAAGCCCGCCCCGGCCCGGAGGCCGAGTTAAAAAAAAAAATAATCCCCGTTCAGTCTCAATGGCGGGATGCGGGCCGGCCCGGCGGCGATTGCGGCGGGCAGCAGGCCTCTTGGACAGGTTGAGAGATAAAAAAATAATAATTCCCGTGCAGTCTCAATGGCGGGGTGCGGGCCGGGGAATAGGCCTCTTGGCCGGGGTGAATAGTGTTGGAACACGGCCCGCGGAAATAGTAGCGGCTGGAGGTACCGGGGGGCGATGCCCGCCCCGGCCCGGCGGCCAAGTTAAAAAAATAAATAATCCCGTTCAGTCTCAATGGCAGGGTGCGGGCCGGCCCGGCGGCGATTGCGGCGGGCAGCAGGCCTCTTGGACAGGTTGAGAGATAAAAAAATAATAATTCCCATGCAGTCTCAATGGCGGGGTGCGGGCCGGGGAATAGGCCTCTTGGCCGGGGTGAATATGTTGGAACGCGGCGCGCGTAAATAGAAGCGGCTGGAGGTACCGGGGGCGAAGCCCGCCCCGGCCCGGAGGCCGAGTTAAAAAAAATAATAATCCCCGTTCAGTCTCAATGGCGGGGTGCGGGCCGGCCCGGCGGCGAGTGCGGCGGGCAGCAGGCCTCTTGGACAGGTTGAGAGATAAAAAAATAATAATTCCCGTGCAGTCTCAATGGCGGGGTGCGGGCCGGGGAATAGGCCTCTTGGCCGGGGTGAATATGTTGGAACGCGGCGCGCGTAAATAGAAGCGGCTGGAGGTACCGGGGGCGAAGCCCGCCCCGGCCCGGAGGCCGAGTTAAAAAAAATAATAATCCCCGTTCAGTCTCAATGGCGGGGTGCGGGCCGGCCCGGCGGCGAGTGCGGCGGGCAGCAGGCCTCTTGGACAGGTTGAGAGATAAAAAAATAATAATTCCCGTGCAGTCTCAATGGCGGGGTGCGGGCCGGGGAATAGGCCTCTTGGCCGGGGTGAATAGTGTTGGAACACGGCCCGCGGAAATAGTAGCGGCTGGAGGTACCGGGGGCGATGCCCGCCCGGGCCCGGCGGCCAAGTTAAAAAAATAAATAATCCCGTTCAGTCTCAATGGCAGGGTGCGGGCCGGCCCGGCGGCGATTGCGGCGGGCAGCAGGCCTCTTGGACAGGTTGAGAGATAAAAAAATAATAATTCCCGTTCAGTCTCAATGGCAGGGTGCGGGCCGGCCCGGCGGCAATTGCGGCGGGCAGCAGGCCTCTTGGACAGGTTGAGAGATAAAAAAATAATAATTCCCATGCAGTCTCAATGGCGGGGTGCGGGCCGGGGAATAGGCCTCTTGGCCGGGGTGAATATGTTGGAACGCGGCGCGCGTAAATAGAAGCGGCTGGAGGTACCGGGGGCGAAGCCCGCCCCGGCCCGGAGGCCGAGTTAAAAAAAAAAATAATCCCCGTTCAGTCTCAATGGCGGGATGCGGGCCGGCCCGGCGGCGATTGCGGCGGGCAGCAGGCCTCTTGGACAGGTTGAGAGATAAAAAAATAATAATTCCCGTGCAGTCTCAATGGCGGGGTGCGGGCCGGGGAATAGGCCTCTTGGCCGGGGTGAATAGTGTTGGAACACGGCCCGCGGAAATAGTAGCGGCTGGAGGTACCGGGGGCGATGCCCGCCCCGGCCCGGCGGCCAAGTTAAAAAAATAAATAATCCCGTTCAGTCTCAATGGCAGGGTGCGGGCCGGCCCGGCGGCGATTGCGGCGGGCAGCAGGCCTCTTGGACAGGTTGAGAGATAAAAAAATAATAATTCCCATGCAGTCTCAATGGCGGGGTGCGGGCCGGGGAATAGGCCTCTTGGCCGGGGTGAATATGTTGGAACGCGGCGCGCGTAAATAGAAGCGGCTGGAGGTACCGGGGGCGAAGCCCGCCCCGGCCCGGAGGCCGAGTTAAAAAAAATAATAATCCCCGTTCAGTCTCAATGGCGGGGTGCGGGCCGGCCCGGCGGCGAGTGCGGCGGGCAGCAGGCCTCTTGGACAGGTTGAGAGATAAAAAAATAATAATTCCCGTGCAGTCTCAATGGCGGGGTGCGGGCCGGGGAATAGGCCTCTTGGCCGGGGTGAATATGTTGGAACGCGGCGCGCGTAAATAGAAGCGGCTGGAGGTACCGGGGGCGAAGCCCGCCCCGGCCCGGAGGCCGAGTTAAAAAAAATAATAATCCCCGTTCAGTCTCAATGGCGGGGTGCGGGCCGGCCCGGCGGCGAGTGCGGCGGGCAGCAGGCCTCTTGGACAGGTTGAGAGATAAAAAAATAATAATTCCCGTGCAGTCTCAATGGCGGGGTGCGGGCCGGGGAATAGGCCTCTTGGCCGGGGTGAATAGTGTTGGAACACGGCCCGCGGAAATAGTAGTGGCTGGAGGTACCGGGGGCGATGCCCGCCCGGGCCCGGCGGCCAAGTTAAAAAAATAAATAATCCCGTTCAGTCTCAATGGCAGGGTGCGGGCCGGCCCGGCGGCGATTGCGGCGGGCAGCAGGCCTCTTGGACAGGTTGAGAGATAAAAAAATAATAATTCCCGTTCAGTCTCAATGGCAGGGTGCGGGCCGGCCCGGCGGCAATTGCGGCGGGCAGCAGGCCTCTTGGACAGGTTGAGAGATAAAAAAATAATAATTCCCATGCAGTCTCAATGGCGGGGTGCGGGCCGGGGAATAGGCCTCTTGGCCGGGGTGAATATGTTGGAACGCGGCGCGCGTAAATAGAAGCGGCTGGAGGTACCGGGGGCGAAGCCCGCCCCGGACCGGAGGCCGAGTTAAAAAAAATAATAATCCCCGTTCAGTCTCAATGGCGGGGTGCGGGCCGGCCCGGCGGCGAGTGCGGCGGGCAGCAGGCCTCTTGGACAGGTTGAGAGATAAAAAAATAATAATTCCCGTGCAGTCTCAATGGCGGGGTGCGGGCCGGGGAATAGGCCTCTTGGCCGGGGTGAATAGTGTTGGAACACGGCCCGCGGAAATAGTAGCGGCTGGAGGTACCGGGGGCGATGCCCGCCCGGGCCCGGCGGCCAAGTTAAAAAAATAAATAATCCCGTTCAGTCTCAATGGCAGGGTGCGGGCCGGCCCGGCGGCGATTGCGGCGGGCAGCAGGCCTCTTGGACAGGTTGAGAGATAAAAAAATAATAATTCCCGTTCAGTCTCAATGGCAGGGTGCGGGCCGGCCCGGCGGCAATTGCGGCGGGCAGCAGGCCTCTTGGACAGGTTGAGAGATAAAAAAATAATAATTCCCATGCAGTCTCAATGGCGGGGTGCGGGCCGGGGAATAGGCCTCTTGGCCGGGGTGAATATGTTGGAACGCGGCGCGCGTAAATAGAAGCGGCTGGAGGTACCGGGGGCGAAGCCCGCCCCGGCCCGGAGGCCGAGTTAAAAAAAAAAATAATCCCCGTTCAGTCTCAATGGCGGGATGCGGGCCGGCCCGGCGGCGATTGCGGCGGGCAGCAGGCCTCTTGGACAGGTTGAGAGATAAAAAAATAATAATTCCCGTGCAGTCTCAATGGCGGGGTGCGGGCCGGGGAATAGGCCTCTTGGCCGGGGTGAATAGTGTTGGAACACGGCCCGCGGAAATAGTAGCGGCTGGAGGTACCGGGGGCGATGCCCGCCCCGGCCCGGCGGCCAAGTTAAAAAAATAAATAATCCCGTTCAGTCTCAATGGCAGGGTGCGGGCCGGCCCGGCGGCGATTGCGGCGGGCAGCAGGCCTCTTGGACAGGTTGAGAGATAAAAAAATAATAATTCCCATGCAGTCTCAATGGCGGGGTGCGGGCCGGGGAATAGGCCTCTTGGCCGGGGTGAATATGTTGGAACGCGGCGCGCGTAAATAGAAGCGGCTGGAGGTACCGGGGGCGAAGCCCGCCCCGGCCCGGAGGCCGAGTTAAAAAAAATAATAATCCCCGTTCAGTCTCAATGGCGGGGTGCGGGCCGGCCCGGCGGCGAGTGCGGCGGGCAGCAGGCCTCTTGGACAGGTTGAGAGATAAAAAAATAATAATTCCCGTGCAGTCTCAATGGCGGGGTGCGGGCCGGGGAATAGGCCTCTTGGCCGGGGTGAATATGTTGGAACGCGGCGCGCGTAAATAGAAGCGGCTGGAGGTACCGGGGGCGAAGCCCGCCCCGGCCCGGAGGCCGAGTTAAAAAAAATAATAATCCCCGTTCAGTCTCAATGGCGGGGTGCGGGCCGGCCCGGCGGCGAGTGCGGCGGGCAGCAGGCCTCTTGGACAGGTTGAGAGATAAAAAAATAATAATTCCCGTGCAGTCTCAATGGCGGGGTGCGGGCCGGAGAATAGGCCTCTTGGCCGGGGTGAATATGTTGGAACGCGGCGCGCGTAAATAGAAGCGGCTGGAGGTACCGGGGGCGAAGCCCGCCCCGGCCCGGAGGCCGAGTTAAAAAAAATAATAATCCCCGTTCAGTCTCAATGGCGGGGTGCGGGCCGGCCCCGCGGCGATTGCGGCGGGCAGCAGGCCTCTTGGACAGGTTGAGAGATAAAAAAATAATAATTCCCGTGCAGTCTCAATGGCGGGGTGCGGGCCGGGGAATAGGCCTCTTGGCCGGGGTGAATAGTGTTGGAACACGGCCCGCGGAAATAGTAGCGGCTGGAGGTACCGGGGGCGATGCCCGCCCCGGCCCGGCGGCCAAGTTAAAAAAATAAATAATCCCGTTCAGTCTCAATGGCAGGGTGCGGGCCGGCCCGGCGGCGATTGCGGCGGGCAGCAGGCCTCTTGGACAGGTTGAGAGATAAAAAAATAATAATTCCCATGCAGTCTCAATGGCGGGGTGCGGGCCGGGGAATAGGCCTCTTGGCAAGGGGTGAATATGTTGGAACGCGGCGCGCGTAAATAGAAGCGGCTGGAGGTACCGGGGGCGAAGCCCGCCCCGGCCCGGAGGCCGAGTTAAAAAAAAATAATAATCCCCGTTCAGTCTCAATGGCGGGGTGCGGGCCGGCCCGGCGGCGAGTGCGGCGGGCAGCAGGCCTCTTGGACAGGTTGAGAGATAAAAAAATAATAATTCCCGTGCAGTCTCAATGGCGGGGTGCGGGCCTGGGAATAGGCCTCTTGGCCGGGGTGAATATGTTGGAACGCGGCGCGCGTAAATAGAAGCGGCTGGAGGTACCGGGGGCGAAGCCCGCCCCGGCCCGGAGGCCGAGTTAAAAAAAATAATAATCCCCGTTCAGTCTCAATGGCGGGGTGCGGGCCGGCCCGGCGGCGAGTGCGGCGGGCAGCAGGCCTCTTGGACAGGTTGAGAGATAAAAAAATAATAATTCCCGTGCAGTCTCAATGGCGGGGTGCGGGCCGGGGAATAGGCCTCTTGGCCGGGGTGAATAGTGTTGGAACACGGCCCGCGGAAATAGTAGCGGCTGGAGGTACCGGGGGCGATGCCCGCCCCGGCCCAGCGGCCAAGTTAAAAAAATAAATAATCCCCGTTCAGTCTCAATGGCAGGGTGCGGGCCGGCCCGGCGGCGATTGCGGCGGGCAGCAGGCCTCTTGGACAGGTTGAGGGATAAAAAAATAATAATTCCCGTGCAGTCTCAATGGCGGGGTGCGGGCCGGGGAATAGGCCTCTTGGCCGGGGTGAATAGTGTTGGAACACGGCCCGCGGAAATCGTAGCGGCTGGAGGTACCGGGGAGGATGCCCGCCCCGGGCCGGCGGCCAAGTTAAAAAAATAAATAATCCCCGTTCAGTCTCAATGGCAGGGTGCGGGCCGGCCCGGCGGCGAGTGCGGCGGGCAGCAGGCCTCTTGGACAGGTTGAGAGATAAAAAAATAATAATTCCCGTTCAGTCTCAATGGCAGGGTGCGGGCCGGCCCGGCGGCGATTGCGGCGGGCAGCAGGCCTCTTGGACAGGTTGAGAGATAAAAAAATAATAATTCCCATGCAGTCTCAATGGCGGGGTGCGGGCCGGGGAATAGGCCTCTTGGCCGGGGTGAATATGTTGGAACGCGGCGCGCGTAAATAGAAGCGGCTGGAGGTACCGGGGGCGAAGCCCGCCCCGGCCCGGAGGCCGAGTTAAAAAAAATAATAATCCCCGTTCAGTCTCAATGGCGGGGTGCGGGCCGGCCCGGCGGCGAGTGCGGCGGGCAGCAGGCCTCTTGGACAGGTTGAGAGATAAAAAAATAATAATTCCCGTGCAGTCTCAATGGCGGGGTGCGGGCCGGGGAATATGCCTCTTGGCCGGGGTGAATAGTGTTGGAACACGGCCCGCGGGAATAGTAGCGGCTGGAGGTACCGGGGGCGATGCCCGCCCCGGCCCGGCGGCCAAGTTAAAAAAATAAATAATCCCCGTTCAGTCTCAATGGCAGGGTGCGGGCCGGCCCGGCGGCGATTGCGGCGGGCAGCAGGCCTCTTGGACAGGTTGAGAGATAAAAAAAATAATAATTCCCGTGCAGTCTCAATGGCGGGGTGCGGGCCGGGGAATAGGCCTCTTGGCCGGGGTGAATAGTGTTGGAACACGGCCCGCGGAAATAGTAGCGGCTGGAGGTACCGGGGGCGATGCCCGCCCCGGGCCGGCGGCCAAGTTAAAAAAATAAATAATCCCCGTTCAGTCTCAATGGCAGGGTGCGGGCCGGCCCGGCGGCGAGTGCGGCGGGCAGCAGGCCTCTTGGACAGGTTGAGAGATAAAAAAATAATAATTCCCGTTCAGTCTCAATGGCAGGGTGCGGGCCGGCCCGGTGGCGATTGCGGCGGGCAGCAGGCCTCTTGGACAGGTTGAGAGATAAAAAAATAATAATTCCCATGCAGTCTCAATGGCGGGGTGCGGGCCGGGGAATAGGCCTCTTGGCCGGGGTGAATATGTTGGAACGCGGCGCGCGTAAATAGAAGCGGCTGGAGGTACCGGGGGCGAAGCCCGCCCCGGCCCGGAGGCCCAGTTAAAAAAAATAATAATCCCCGTTCAGTCTCAATGGCGGGGTGCGGGCCGGCCCGGCGGCGAGTGCGGCGGGCAGCAGGCCTCTTGGACAGGTTGAGAGATAAAAAAATAATAATTCCCGTGCAGTCTCAATGGCGGGGTGCGGGCCGGGGAATAGGCCTCTTGGCCGGGGTGAATAGTGTTGGAACGCGGCGCGCGTAAATAGAAGCGGCTGGAGGTACCGGGGGCGAAGCCCGCCCCGGCCCGGAGGCCGAGTTAAAAAAAATAATAATCCCCGTTCAGTCTCAATGGCGGGGTGCGGGCCGGCCCGGCGGCGAGTGCGGCGGGCAGCAGGCCTCTTGGACAGGTTGAGAGATAAAAAAATAATAATTCCCGTGCAGTCTCAATGGCGGGGTGCGGGCCGGGGAATAGGCCTCTTGGCCGGGGTGAATAGTGTTGGAACGCGGCGCGCGTAAATAGAAGCGGCTGGAGGTAACGGGGGCGAAGCCCGCCCCGGCCCGGAGGCCCAGTTAAAAAAAATAATAATCCCCGTTCAGTCTCAATGGCGGGGTGCGGGCCGGCCCGGCGGCGAGTGCGGCGGGCAGCAGGCCTCTTGGACAGGTTGAGAGATAAAAAAATAATAATTCCCGTGCAGTCTCAATGGCGGGGTGCGGGCCGGCCCGGCGGACGAGTGTGGCCGGGGAAGAGGCCTCTTGGCCGGGGTGAATATGTTGGAACGCGGCGCGCGTAAATAGAAGCGGCTGGAGGTACCGGGGGCGAAGCCCGCCCCGGCCCGGAGGCCGAGTTAAAAAAAATAATAATCCCCGTTCAGTCTCAATGGCGGGGTGCGGGCCGGCCCGGCGGCGAGTGCGGCGGGCAGCAGGCCTCTTGGACAGGTTGAGAGATAAAAAAATAATAATTCCCGTGCAGTCTCAATGGCGGGGTGCGGGCCGGGGAATAGGCCTCTTGGCCGGGGTGAATAGTGTTGGAACACGGCCCGCGGAAATAGTAGCGGCTGGAGGTACCGGGGGCGATGCCCGCCCCGGCCCGGCGGCCAAGTTAAAAAAATAAATAATCCCGTTCAGTCTCAATGGCAGGGTGCGGGCCGGCCCGGCGGCGATTGCGGCGGGCAGCAGGCCTCTTGGACAGGTTGAGAGATAAAAAAATAATAATTCCCATGCAGTCTCAATGGCGGGGTGCGGGCCGGTGAATAGGCCTCTTGGCCGGGGTGAATATGTTGGAACGCGGCGCGCGTAAATAGAAGCGGCTGGAGGTACCGGGGGCGAAGCCCGCCCCGGCCCGGAGGCCGAGTTAAAAAAAATAATAATCCCCGTTCAGTCTCAATGGCGGGGTGCGGGCCGGCCCGGCGGCGAGTGCGGCGGGCAGCAGGCCTCTTGGAAAGGTTGAGAGATAAAAAAATAATAATTCCCGTGCAGTCTCAATGGCGGGGTGCGGGCCGGGGAATAGGCCTCTTGGCCGGGGTGAATATGTTGGAACGCGGCGCGCGTAAATAGAAGCGGCTGGAGGTACCGGGGGCGAAGCCCGCCCCGGCCCGGAGGCCGAGTTAAAAAAAATAATAATCCCCGTTCAGTCTCAATGGCGGGGTGCGGGCCGGCCCGGCGGCGATTGCGGCGGGCAGCAGGCCTCTTGGACAGGTTGAGAGATAAAAAAATAATAATTCCCGTGCAGTCTCAATGGCGGGGTGCGGGCCGGGGAATAGGCCTCTTGGCCGGGGTGAATAGTGTTGGAACACGGCCCGCGGAAATAGTAGCGGCTGGAGGTACCGGGGGCGATGCCCGCCCCGGCCCAGCGGCCAAGTTAAAAAAATAAATAATCCCCGTTCAGTCTCAATGGCAGGGTGCGGGCCGGCCCGGCGGCGATTGCGGCGGGCAGCAGGCCTCTTGGACAGGTTGAGGGATAAAAAAATAATAATTCCCGTGCAGTCTCAATGGCGGGGTGCGGGCCGGGGAATAGGCCTCTTGGCCGGGGTGAATAGTGTTGGAACACGGCCCGCGGAAATCGTAGCGGCTGGAGGTACCGGGGAGGATGCCCGCCCCGGGCCGGCGGCCAAGTTAAAAAAATAAATAATCCCCGTTCAGTCTCAATGGCAGGGTGCGGGCCGGCCCGGCGGCGAGTGCGGCGGGCAGCAGGCCTCTTGGACAGGTTGAGAGATAAAAAAATAATAATTCCCGTTCAGTCTCAATGGCAGGGTGCGGGCCGGCCCGGCGGCGATTGCGGCGGGCAGCAGGCCTCTTGGACAGGTTGAGAGATAAAAAAATAATAATTCCCATGCAGTCTCAATGGCGGGGTGCGGGCCGGGGAATAGGCCTCTTGGCCGGGGTGAATATGTTGGAACGCGGCGCGCGTAAATAGAAGCGGCTGGAGGTACCGGGGGCGAAGCCCGCCCCGGCCCGGAGGCCGAGTTAAAAAAAATAATAATCCCCGTTCAGTCTCAATGGCGGGGTGCGGGCCGGCCCGGCGGCGAGTGCGGTGGGCAGCAGGCCTCTTGGACAGGTTGAGAGATAAAAAAATAATAATTCCCGTGCAGTCTCAATGGCGGGGTGCGGGCCGGGGAATAGGCCTCTTGGCCGGGGTGAATAGTGTTGGAACACGGCCCGCGGAAATAGTAGCGGCTGGAGGTACCGGGGGCGATGCCCGCCCCGGCCCGGCGGCCAAGTTAAAAAAATAAATAATCCCGTTCAGTCTCAATGGCAGGGTGCGGGCAGTCCCGGCGGCGATTGCGGCGGGCAGCAGGCCTCTTGGACAGGTTGAGAGATAAAAAAATAATAATTCCCATGCAGTCTCAATGGCGGGGTGCGGGCCGGGGAATAGGCCTCTTGGCCGGGGTGAATATGTTGGAACGCGGCGCGCGTAAATAGAAGCGGCTGGAGGTACCGGGGGCGAAGCCCGCCCCGGCCCGGAGGCCGAGTTAAAAAAAATAATAATCCCCGTTCAGTCTCAATGGCGGGGTGCGGGCCGGCCCGGCGGCGAGTGCGGCGGGCAGCAGGCCTCTTGGACAGGTTGAGAGATAAAAAAATAATAATTCCCGTGCAGTCTCAATGGCGGGGTGCGGCCCGGGGAATAGGCCTCTTGGCCGGGGTGAATAGTGTTGGAACACGGCCCGCGGAAATAGTAGCGGCTGGAGGTACCGGGGGCGATGCCCGCCCCGGCCCGGCGGCCAAGTTAAAAAAATAAATAATCCCGTTCAGTCTCAATGGCAGGGTGCGGGCCGGCCCGGCGGCGATTGCGGCGGGCAGCAGGCCTCTTGGACAGGTTGAGAGATAAAAAAATAATAATTCCCATGCAGTCTCAATGGCGGGGTGCGGGCCGGGGAATAGGCCTCTTGGCCGGGGTGAATATGTTGGAACGCGGCGCGCGTAAATAGAAGCGGCTGGAGGTACCGGGGGCGAAGCCCGCCCCGGCCCGGAGGCCGAGTTAAAAAAAATAATAATCTCCGTTCAGTCTCAATGGCGGGGTGCGGGCCGGCCCGGCGGCGAGTGCGGCGGGCAGCAGGCCTCTTGGACAGGTTGAGAGATAAAAAAATAATAATTCCCGTGCAGTCTCAATGGCGGGGTGCGGGCCGGGGAATAGGCCTCTTGGCCGGGGTGAATATGTTGGAACGCGGCGCGCGTAAATAGAAGCGGCTGGAGGTACCGGGGGCGAAGCCCGCCCCGGCCCGGAGGCCGAGTTAAAAAAAATAATAATCCCCGTTCAGTCTCAATGGCGGGGTGCGGGCCGGCCCGGCGGCGAGTGCGGCGGGCAGCAGGCCTCTTGGACAGGTTGAGAGATAAAAAAATAATAATTCCCGTGCAGTCTCAATGGCGGGGTGCGGGCCGGGGAATAGGCCTCTTGGCCGGGGTGAATAGTGTTGGAACACGGCCCGCGGAAATAGTAGCGGCTGGAGGTACCGGGGGCGATGCCCGCCCGGGCACGGCGGCCAAGTTAAAAAAATAAATAATCCCCGTTCAGTCTCAATGGCAGGGTGCGGGCCGGCCCGGCGGCGATTGCGGCGGGCAGCAGGCCTCTTGGACAGGTTGAGAGATAAAAAAATAATAATTCCCGTTCAGTCTCAATGGCAGGGTGCGGGCCGGCCCGGCGGCAATTGCGGCGGGCAGCAGGCCTCTTGGACAGGTTGAGAGATAAAAAAATAATAATTCCCATGCAGTCTCAATGGCGGGGTGCGGGCCGGGGAATAGGCCTCTTGGCCGGGGTGAATATGTTGGAACGCGGCGCGCGTAAATAGAAGCGGCTGGAGGTACCGGGGGCGAAGCCCGCCCCGGCCCGGAGGCCGAGTTAAAAAAAATAATAATCCCCGTTCAGTCTCAATGGCGGGGTGCGGGCCGGCCCGGCGGCGAGTGCGGTGGGCAGCAGGCCTCTTGGACAGGTTGAGAGATAAAAAAATAATAATTCCCGTGCAGTCTCAATGGCGGGGTGCGGGCCGGGGAATAGGCCTCTTGGCCGGGGTGAATAGTGTTGGAACACGGCCCGCGGAAATAGTAGCGGCTGGAGGTACCGGGGGCGATGCCCGCCCCGGCCCGGCGGCCAAGTTAAAAAAATAAATAATCCCGTTCAGTCTCAATGGCAGGGTGCGGGCCGGCCCGGCGGCGATTGCGGCGGGCAGCAGGCCTCTTGGACAGGTTGAGAGATAAAAAAAAAATAATTCCCATGCAGTCTCAATGGCGGGGTGCGGGCCGGGGAATAGGCCTCTTGGCCGGGGTGAATATGTTGGAACGCGGCGCGCGTAAATAGAAGCGGCTGGAGGTACCGGGGGCGAAGCCCGCCCCGGCCCGGAGGCCGAGTTAAAAAAAATAATAATCCCCGTTCAGTCTCAATGGCGGGGTGCGGGCCGGCCCGGCGGCGAGTGCGGCGGGCAGCAGGCCTCTTGGACAGGTTGAGAGATAAAAAAATAATAATTCCCGTGCAGTCTCAATGGCGGGGTGCGGGCCGGGGAATAGGCCTCTGGCCGGGGTGAATATGTTGGAACGCGGCGCGCGTAAATAGAAGCGGCTGGAGGTACCGGGGGCGAAGCCCGCCCCGGCCCGGAGGCCGAGTTAAAAAAAATAATAATCCCCGTTCAGTCTCAATGGCGGGGTGCGGGCCGGCCCGGCGGCGAGTGCGGCGGGCAGCAGGCCTCTTGGACAGGTTGAGAGATAAAAAAATAATAATTCCCGTGCAGTCTCAATGGCGGGGTGCGGGCCGGGGAATAGGCCTCTTGGCCGGGGTGAATAGTGTTGGAACACGGCCCGCGGAAATAGTAGCGGCTGGAGGTACCGGGGGCGATGCCCGCCCCGGCCCGGCGGCCAAGTTAAAAAAATAAATAATCCCCGTTCAGTCTCAATGGCAGGGTGCGGGCCGGCCCGGCGGCGATTGCGGCGGGCAGCAGGCCTCTTGGACAGGTTGAGAGATAAAAAAATAATAATTCCCGTTCAGTCTCAATGGCAGGGTGCGGGCCGGCCCGGCGGCAATTGCGGCGGGCAGCAGGCCTCTTGGACAGGTTGAGAGATAAAAAAATAATAATTCCCATGCAGTCTCAATGGCGGGGTGCGGGCCGGGGAATAGGCCTCTTGGCCGGGGTGAATATGTTGGAACGCGGCGCGCGTAAATAGAAGCGGCTGGAGGTACCGGGGGCGAAGCCCGCCCCGGCCCGGAGGCCGAGTTAAAAAAAATAATAATCCCCGTTCAGTCTCAATGGCGGGGTGCGGGCCGGCCCGGCGGCGAGTGCGGCGGGCAGCAGGCCTCTTGGACAGGTTGAGAGATAAAAAAATAATAATTCCCATGCAGTCTCAATGGCGGGGTGCGGGCCGGGGAATAGGCCTCTTGGCCGGGGTGAATATGTTGGAACGCGGCGCGCGTAAATAGAAGCGGCTGGAGGTACCGGGGGCGAAGCCCGCCCCGGCCCGGAGGCCGAGTTAAAAAAAATAATAATCCCCGTTCAGTCTCAATGGCGGGGTGCGGGCCGGCCCGGCGGCGAGTGCGGCGGGCAGCAGGCCTCTTGGACAGGTTGAGAGATAAAAAAATAATAATTCCCGTGCAGTCTCAATGGCGGGGTGCGGGCCGGGGAATAGGCCTCTTGGCCGGGGTGAATATGTTGGAATGCGGCGCGCGTAAATAGAAGCGGCTGGAGGTACCGGGGGCGAAGCCCGCCCCGGCCCGGAGGCCGAGTTAAAAAAAATAATAATCCCCGTTCAGTCTCAATGGCGGGGTGCGGGCCGGCCCGGCGGCGAGTGCGGCGGGCAGCAGGCCTCTTGGACAGGTTGAGAGATAAAAAAATAATAATTCCCGTGCAGTCTCAATGGCGGGGTGCGGGCCGGGGAATAGGCCTCTTGGCCGCGGTGAATAGTGTTGGAACACGGCCCGCGGAAATAGTAGCGGCTGGAGGTACCGGGGGCGATGCCCGCCCGGGCCCGGCGGCCAAGTTAAAAAAATAAATAATCCCGTTCAGTCTCAATGGCAGGGTGCGGGCCGGCCCGGCGGCGATTGCGGCGGGCAGCAGGCCTCTTGGACAGGTTGAGAGATAAAAAAATAATAATTCCCGTTTAGTCTCAATGGCAGGGTGCGGGCCGGCCCGGCGGCAATTGCGGCGGGCAGCAGGCCTCTTGGACAGGTTGAGAGATAAAAAAATAATAATCCCCATGCAGTCTCAATGGCGGGGTGCGGGCCGGGGAATAGGCCTCTTGGCCGGGGTGAATATGTTGGAACGCGGCGCGCGTAAATAGAAGCGGCTGGAGGTACCGGGGGCGAAGCCCGCCCCGGCCCGGAGGCCGAGTTAAAAAAAAAAATAATCCCCGTTCAGTCTCAATGGCGGGATGCGGGCCGGCCCGGCGGCGATTGCGGCGGGCAGCAGGCCTCTTGGACAGGTTGAGAGATAAAAAAATAATAATTCCCGTGCAGTCTCAATGGCGGGGTGCGGGCCGGGGAATAGGCCTCTTGGCCGGGGTGAATAGTGTTGGAACACGGCCCGCGGAAATAGTAGCGGCTGGAGGTACCGGGGGCGATGCCCGCCCCGGCCCGGCGGCCAAGTTAAAAAAATAAATAATCCCGTTCAGTCTCAATGGCAGGGTGCGGGCCGGCCCGGCGGCGATTGCGGCGGGCAGCAGGCCTCTTGGACAGGTTGAGAGATAAAAAAATAATAATTCCCATGCAGTCTCAATGGCGGGGTGCGGGCCGGGGAATAGGCCTCTTGGCCGGGGTGAATATGTTGGAACGCGGCGCGCGTAAATAGAAGCGGCTGGAGGTACCGGGGGCGAAGCCCGCCCCGGCCCGGAGGCCGAGTTAAAAAAAATAATAATCCCCGTTCAGTCTCAATGGCGGGGTGCGGGCCGGCCCGGCGGCGAGTGCGGCGGGCAGCAGGCCTCTTGGACAGGTTGAGAGATAAAAAAATAATAATTCCCGTGCAGTCTCAATGGCGGGGTGCGGGCCGGGGAATAGGCCTCTTGGCCGGGGTGAATATGTTGGAACGCGGCGCGCGTAAATAGAAGCGGCTGGAGGTACCGGGGGCGAAGCCCGCCCCGGCCCGGAGGCCGAGTTAAAAAAAATAATAATCCCCGTTCAGTCTCAATGGCGGGGTGCGGGCCGGCCCGGCGGCGAGTGCGGCGGGCAGCAGGCCTCTTGGACAGGTTGAGAGATAAAAAAATAATAATTCCCGTGCAGTCTCAATGGCGGGGTGCGGGCCGGGGAATAGGCCTCTTGGCCGGGGTGAATAGTGTTGGAACACGGCCCGCGGAAATAGTAGCGGCTGGAGGTACCGGGGGCGATGCCCGCCCGGGCCCGGCGGCCAAGTTAAAAAAATAAATAATCCCGTTCAGTCTCAATGGCAGGGTGCGGGCCGGCCCGGCGGCGATTGCGGCGGGCAGCAGGCCTCTTGGACAGGTTGAGAGATAAAAAAATAATAATTCCCGTTCAGTCTCAATGGCAGGGTGCGGGCCGGCCCGGCGGCAATTGCGGCGGGCAGCAGGCCTCTTGGACAGGTTGAGAGATAAAAAAATAATAATTCCCATGCAGTCTCAATGGCGGGGTGCGGGCCGGGGAATAGGCCTCTTGGCCGGGGTGAATATGTTGGAACGCGGCGCGCGTAAATAGAAGCGGCTGGAGGTACCGGGGGCGAAGCCCGCCCCGGCCCGGAGGCCGAGTTAAAAAAAATAATAATCCCCGTTCAGTCTCAATGGCGGGGTGCGGGCCGGCCCGGCGGCGAGTGCGGCGGGCAGCAGGCCTCTTGGACAGGTTGAGAGATAAAAAAATAATAATTCCCGTGCAGTCTCAATGGCGGGGTGCGGGCCGGGGAATAGGCCTCTTGGCCGGGGTGAATAGTGTTGGAACACGGCCCGCGGAAATAGTAGCGGCTGGAGGTACCGGGGGCGATGCCCGCCCGGGCCCGGCGGCCAAGTTAAAAAAATAAATAATCCCGTTCAGTCTCAATGGCAGGGTGCGGGCCGGCCCGGCGGCGATTGCGGCGGGCAGCAGGCCTCTTGGACAGGTTGAGAGATAAAAAAATAATAATTCCCGTTCAGTCTCAATGGCAGGGTGCGGGCCGGCCCGGCGGCAATTGCGGCGGGCAGCAGGCCTCTTGGACAGGTTGAGAGATAAAAAAATAATAATTCCCATGCAGTCTCAATGGCGGGGTGCGGGCCGGGGAATAGGCCTCTTGGCCGGGGTGAATATGTTGGAACGCGGCGCGCGTAAATAGAAGCGGCTGGAGGTACCGGGGGCGAAGCCCGCCCCGGCCCGGAGGCCGAGTTAAAAAAAAAAATAATCCCCGTTCAGTCTCAATGGCGGGATGCGGGCCGGCCCGGCGGCGATTGCGGCGGGCAGCAGGCCTCTTGGACAGGTTGAGAGATAAAAAAATAATAATTCCCGTGCAGTCTCAATGGCGGGGTGCGGGCCGGGGAATAGGCCTCTTGGCCGGGGTGAATAGTGTTGGAACACGGCCCGCGGAAATAGTAGCGGCTGGAGGTACCGGGGGGCGATGCCCGCCCCGGCCCGGCGGCCAAGTTAAAAAAATAAATAATCCCGTTCAGTCTCAATGGCAGGGTGCGGGCCGGCCCGGCGGCGATTGCGGCGGGCAGCAGGCCTCTTGGACAGGTTGAGAGATAAAAAAATAATAATTCCCATGCAGTCTCAATGGCGGGGTGCGGGCCGGGGAATAGGCCTCTTGGCCGGGGTGAATATGTTGGAACGCGGCGCGCGTAAATAGAAGCGGCTGGAGGTACCGGGGGCGAAGCCCGCCCCGGCCCGGAGGCCGAGTTAAAAAAAATAATAATCCCCGTTCAGTCTCAATGGCGGGGTGCGGGCCGGCCCGGCGGCGAGTGCGGCGGGCAGCAGGCCTCTTGGACAGGTTGAGAGATAAAAAAATAATAATTCCCGTGCAGTCTCAATGGCGGGGTGCGGGCCGGGGAATAGGCCTCTTGGCCGGGGTGAATATGTTGGAACGCGGCGCGCGTAAATAGAAGCGGCTGGAGGTACCGGGGGCGAAGCCCGCCCCGGCCCGGAGGCCGAGTTAAAAAAAATAATAATCCCCGTTCAGTCTCAATGGCGGGGTGCGGGCCGGCCCGGCGGCGAGTGCGGCGGGCAGCAGGCCTCTTGGACAGGTTGAGAGATAAAAAAATAATAATTCCCGTGCAGTCTCAATGGCGGGGTGCGGGCCGGGGAATAGGCCTCTTGGCCGGGGTGAATAGTGTTGGAACACGGCCCGCGGAAATAGTAGCGGCTGGAGGTACCGGGGGCGATGCCCGCCCGGGCCCGGCGGCCAAGTTAAAAAAATAAATAATCCCGTTCAGTCTCAATGGCAGGGTGCGGGCCGGCCCGGCGGCGATTGCGGCGGGCAGCAGGCCTCTTGGACAGGTTGAGAGATAAAAAAATAATAATTCCCGTTCAGTCTCAATGGCAGGGTGCGGGCCGGCCCGGCGGCAATTGCGGCGGGCAGCAGGCCTCTTGGACAGGTTGAGAGATAAAAAAATAATAATTCCCATGCAGTCTCAATGGCGGGGTGCGGGCCGGGGAATAGGCCTCTTGGCCGGGGTGAATATGTTGGAACGCGGCGCGCGTAAATAGAAGCGGCTGGAGGTACCGGGGGCGAAGCCCGCCCCGGCCCGGAGGCCGAGTTAAAAAAAAAAATAATCCCCGTTCAGTCTCAATGGCGGGATGCGGGCCGGCCCGGCGGCGATTGCGGCGGGCAGCAGGCCTCTTGGACAGGTTGAGAGATAAAAAAATAATAATTCCCGTGCAGTCTCAATGGCGGGGTGCGGGCCGGGGAATAGGCCTCTTGGCCGGGGTGAATAGTGTTGGAACACGGCCCGCGGAAATAGTAGCGGCTGGAGGTACCGGGGGCGATGCCCGCCCCGGCCCGGCGGCCAAGTTAAAAAAATAAATAATCCCGTTCAGTCTCAATGGCAGGGTGCGGGCCGGCCCGGCGGCGATTGCGGCGGGCAGCAGGCCTCTTGGACAGGTTGAGAGATAAAAAAATAATAATTCCCATGCAGTCTCAATGGCGGGGTGCGGGCCGGGGAATAGGCCTCTTGGCCGGGGTGAATATGTTGGAACGCGGCGCGCGTAAATAGAAGCGGCTGGAGGTACCGGGGGCGAAGCCCGCCCCGGCCCGGAGGCCGAGTTAAAAAAAATAATAATCCCCGTTCAGTCTCAATGGCGGGGTGCGGGCCGGCCCGGCGGCGAGTGCGGCGGGCAGCAGGCCTCTTGGACAGGTTGAGAGATAAAAAAATAATAATTCCCGTGCAGTCTCAATGGCGGGGTGCGGGCCGGGGAATAGGCCTCTTGGCCGGGGTGAATATGTTGGAACGCGGCGCGCGTAAATAGAAGCGGCTGGAGGTACCGGGGGCGAAGCCCGCCCCGGCCCGGAGGCCGAGTTAAAAAAAAAAATAATCCCCGTTCAGTCTCAATGGCGGGATGCGGGCCGGCCCGGCGGCGATTGCGGCGGGCAGCAGGCCTCTTGGACAGGTTGAGAGATAAAAAAATAATAATTCCCGTGCAGTCTCAATGGCGGGGTGCGGGCCGGGGAATAGGCCTCTTGGCCGGGGTGAATAGTGTTGGAACACGGCCCGCGGAAATAGTAGCGGCTGGAGGTACCGGGGGCGATGCCCGCCCCGGCCCGGCGGCCAAGTTAAAAAAATAAATAATCCCGTTCAGTCTCAATGGCAGGGTGCGGGCCGGCCCGGCGGCGATTGCGGCGGGCAGCAGGCCTCTTGGACAGGTTGAGAGATAAAAAAATAATAATTCCCATGCAGTCTCAATGGCGGGGTGCGGGCCGGGGAATAGGCCTCTTGGCCGGGGTGAATATGTTGGAACGCGGCGCGCGTAAATAGAAGCGGCTGGAGGTACCGGGGGCGAAGCCCGCCCCGGCCCGGAGGCCGAGTTAAAAAAAATAATAATCCCCGTTCAGTCTCAATGGCGGGGTGCGGGCCGGCCCGGCGGCGAGTGCGGCGGGCAGCAGGCCTCTTGGACAGGTTGAGAGATAAAAAAATAATAATTCCCGTGCAGTCTCAATGGCGGGGTGCGGGCCGGGGAATAGGCCTCTTGGCCGGGGTGAATATGTTGGAACGCGGCGCGCGTAAATAGAAGCGGCTGGAGGTACCGGGGGCGAAGCCCGCCCCGGCCCGGAGGCCGAGTTAAAAAAAATAATAATCCCCGTTCAGTCTCAATGGCGGGGTGCGGGCCGGCCCGGCGGCGAGTGCGGCGGGCAGCAGGCCTCTTGGACAGGTTGAGAGATAAAAAAATAATAATTCCCGTGCAGTCTCAATGGCGGGGTGCGGGCCGGGGAATAGGCCTCTTGGCCGGGGTGAATAGTGTTGGAACACGGCCCGCGGAAATAGTAGCGGCTGGAGGTACCGGGGGCGATGCCCGCCCGGGCCCGGCGGCCAAGTTAAAAAAATAAATAATCCCGTTCAGTCTCAATGGCAGGGTGCGGGCCGGCCCGGCGGCGATTGCGGCGGGCAGCAGGCCTCTTGGACAGGTTGAGAGATAAAAAAATAATAATTCCCGTTCAGTCTCAATGGCAGGGTGCGGGCCGGCCCGGCGGCAATTGCGGCGGGCAGCAGGCCTCTTGGACAGGTTGAGAGATAAAAAAATAATAATTCCCATGCAGTCTCAATGGCGGGGTGCGGGCCGGGGAATAGGCCTCTTGGCCGGGGTGAATATGTTGGAACGCGGCGCGCGTAAATAGAAGCGGCTGGAGGTACCGGGGGCGAAGCCCGCCCCGGCCCGGAGGCCGAGTTAAAAAAAATAATAATCCCCGTTCAGTCTCAATGGCGGGGTGCGGGCCGGCCCGGCGGCGAGTGCGGCGGGCAGCAGGCCTCTTGGACAGGTTGAGAGATAAAAAAATAATAATTCCCGTGCAGTCTCAATGGCGGGGTGCGGGCCGGGGAATAGGCCTCTTGGCCGGGGTGAATAGTGTTGGAACACGGCCCGCGGAAATAGTAGCGGCTGGAGGTACCGGGGGCGATGCCCGCCCGGGCCCGGCGGCCAAGTTAAAAAAATAAATAATCCCGTTCAGTCTCAATGGCAGGGTGCGGGCCGGCCCGGCGGCGATTGCGGCGGGCAGCAGGCCTCTTGGACAGGTTGAGAGATAAAAAAATAATAATTCCCGTTCAGTCTCAATGGCAGGGTGCGGGCCGGCCCGGCGGCAATTGCGGCGGGCAGCAGGCCTCTTGGACAGGTTGAGAGATAAAAAAATAATAATTCCCATGCAGTCTCAATGGCGGGGTGCGGGCCGGGGAATAGGCCTCTTGGCCGGGGTGAATATGTTGGAACGCGGCGCGCGTAAATAGAAGCGGCTGGAGGTACCGGGGGCGAAGCCCGCCCCGGCCCGGAGGCCGAGTTAAAAAAAAAAATAATCCCCGTTCAGTCTCAATGGCGGGATGCGGGCCGGCCCGGCGGCGATTGCGGCGGGCAGCAGGCCTCTTGGACAGGTTGAGAGATAAAAAAATAATAATTCCCGTGCAGTCTCAATGGCGGGGTGCGGGCCGGGGAATAGGCCTCTTGGCCGGGGTGAATAGTGTTGGAACACGGCCCGCGGAAATAGTAGCGGCTGGAGGTACCGGGGGGCGATGCCCGCCCCGGCCCGGCGGCCAAGTTAAAAAAATAAATAATCCCGTTCAGTCTCAATGGCAGGGTGCGGGCCGGCCCGGCGGCGATTGCGGCGGGCAGCAGGCCTCTTGGACAGGTTGAGAGATAAAAAAATAATAATTCCCATGCAGTCTCAATGGCGGGGTGCGGGCCGGGGAATAGGCCTCTTGGCCGGGGTGAATATGTTGGAACGCGGCGCGCGTAAATAGAAGCGGCTGGAGGTACCGGGGGCGAAGCCCGCCCCGGCCCGGAGGCCGAGTTAAAAAAAATAATAATCCCCGTTCAGTCTCAATGGCGGGGTGCGGGCCGGCCCGGCGGCGAGTGCGGCGGGCAGCAGGCCTCTTGGACAGGTTGAGAGATAAAAAAATAATAATTCCCGTGCAGTCTCAATGGCGGGGTGCGGGCCGGGGAATAGGCCTCTTGGCCGGGGTGAATATGTTGGAACGCGGCGCGCGTAAATAGAAGCGGCTGGAGGTACCGGGGGCGAAGCCCGCCCCGGCCCGGAGGCCGAGTTAAAAAAAATAATAATCCCCGTTCAGTCTCAATGGCGGGGTGCGGGCCGGCCCGGCGGCGAGTGCGGCGGGCAGCAGGCCTCTTGGACAGGTTGAGAGATAAAAAAATAATAATTCCCGTGCAGTCTCAATGGCGGGGTGCGGGCCGGGGAATAGGCCTCTTGGCCGGGGTGAATAGTGTTGGAACACGGCCCGCGGAAATAGTAGCGGCTGGAGGTACCGGGGGCGATGCCCGCCCGGGCCCGGCGGCCAAGTTAAAAAAATAAATAATCCCGTTCAGTCTCAATGGCAGGGTGCGGGCCGGCCCGGCGGCGATTGCGGCGGGCAGCAGGCCTCTTGGACAGGTTGAGAGATAAAAAAATAATAATTCCCGTTCAGTCTCAATGGCAGGGTGCGGGCCGGCCCGGCGGCAATTGCGGCGGGCAGCAGGCCTCTTGGACAGGTTGAGAGATAAAAAAATAATAATTCCCATGCAGTCTCAATGGCGGGGTGCGGGCCGGGGAATAGGCCTCTTGGCCGGGGTGAATATGTTGGAACGCGGCGCGCGTAAATAGAAGCGGCTGGAGGTACCGGGGGCGAAGCCCGCCCCGGCCCGGAGGCCGAGTTAAAAAAAAAAATAATCCCCGTTCAGTCTCAATGGCGGGATGCGGGCCGGCCCGGCGGCGATTGCGGCGGGCAGCAGGCCTCTTGGACAGGTTGAGAGATAAAAAAATAATAATTCCCGTGCAGTCTCAATGGCGGGGTGCGGGCCGGGGAATAGGCCTCTTGGCCGGGGTGAATAGTGTTGGAACACGGCCCGCGGAAATAGTAGCGGCTGGAGGTACCGGGGGCGATGCCCGCCCCGGCCCGGCGGCCAAGTTAAAAAAATAAATAATCCCGTTCAGTCTCAATGGCAGGGTGCGGGCCGGCCCGGCGGCGATTGCGGCGGGCAGCAGGCCTCTTGGACAGGTTGAGAGATAAAAAAATAATAATTCCCATGCAGTCTCAATGGCGGGGTGCGGGCCGGGGAATAGGCCTCTTGGCCGGGGTGAATATGTTGGAACGCGGCGCGCGTAAATAGAAGCGGCTGGAGGTACCGGGGGCGAAGCCCGCCCCGGCCCGGAGGCCGAGTTAAAAAAAATAATAATCCCCGTTCAGTCTCAATGGCGGGGTGCGGGCCGGCCCGGCGGCGAGTGCGGCGGGCAGCAGGCCTCTTGGACAGGTTGAGAGATAAAAAAATAATAATTCCCGTGCAGTCTCAATGGCGGGGTGCGGGCCGGGGAATAGGCCTCTTGGCCGGGGTGAATATGTTGGAACGCGGCGCGCGTAAATAGAAGCGGCTGGAGGTACCGGGGGCGAAGCCCGCCCCGGCCCGGAGGCCGAGTTAAAAAAAATAATAATCCCCGTTCAGTCTCAATGGCGGGGTGCGGGCCGGCCCGGCGGCGAGTGCGGCGGGCAGCAGGCCTCTTGGACAGGTTGAGAGATAAAAAAATAATAATTCCCGTGCAGTCTCAATGGCGGGGTGCGGGCCGGGGAATAGGCCTCTTGGCCGGGGTGAATAGTGTTGGAACACGGCCCGCGGAAATAGTAGTGGCTGGAGGTACCGGGGGCGATGCCCGCCCGGGCCCGGCGGCCAAGTTAAAAAAATAAATAATCCCGTTCAGTCTCAATGGCAGGGTGCGGGCCGGCCCGGCGGCGATTGCGGCGGGCAGCAGGCCTCTTGGACAGGTTGAGAGATAAAAAAATAATAATTCCCGTTCAGTCTCAATGGCAGGGTGCGGGCCGGCCCGGCGGCAATTGCGGCGGGCAGCAGGCCTCTTGGACAGGTTGAGAGATAAAAAAATAATAATTCCCATGCAGTCTCAATGGCGGGGTGCGGGCCGGGGAATAGGCCTCTTGGCCGGGGTGAATATGTTGGAACGCGGCGCGCGTAAATAGAAGCGGCTGGAGGTACCGGGGGCGAAGCCCGCCCCGGACCGGAGGCCGAGTTAAAAAAAATAATAATCCCCGTTCAGTCTCAATGGCGGGGTGCGGGCCGGCCCGGCGGCGAGTGCGGCGGGCAGCAGGCCTCTTGGACAGGTTGAGAGATAAAAAAATAATAATTCCCGTGCAGTCTCAATGGCGGGGTGCGGGCCGGGGAATAGGCCTCTTGGCCGGGGTGAATAGTGTTGGAACACGGCCCGCGGAAATAGTAGCGGCTGGAGGTACCGGGGGCGATGCCCGCCCGGGCCCGGCGGCCAAGTTAAAAAAATAAATAATCCCGTTCAGTCTCAATGGCAGGGTGCGGGCCGGCCCGGCGGCGATTGCGGCGGGCAGCAGGCCTCTTGGACAGGTTGAGAGATAAAAAAATAATAATTCCCGTTCAGTCTCAATGGCAGGGTGCGGGCCGGCCCGGCGGCAATTGCGGCGGGCAGCAGGCCTCTTGGACAGGTTGAGAGATAAAAAAATAATAATTCCCATGCAGTCTCAATGGCGGGGTGCGGGCCGGGGAATAGGCCTCTTGGCCGGGGTGAATATGTTGGAACGCGGCGCGCGTAAATAGAAGCGGCTGGAGGTACCGGGGGCGAAGCCCGCCCCGGCCCGGAGGCCGAGTTAAAAAAAAAAATAATCCCCGTTCAGTCTCAATGGCGGGATGCGGGCCGGCCCGGCGGCGATTGCGGCGGGCAGCAGGCCTCTTGGACAGGTTGAGAGATAAAAAAATAATAATTCCCGTGCAGTCTCAATGGCGGGGTGCGGGCCGGGGAATAGGCCTCTTGGCCGGGGTGAATAGTGTTGGAACACGGCCCGCGGAAATAGTAGCGGCTGGAGGTACCGGGGGCGATGCCCGCCCCGGCCCGGCGGCCAAGTTAAAAAAATAAATAATCCCGTTCAGTCTCAATGGCAGGGTGCGGGCCGGCCCGGCGGCGATTGCGGCGGGCAGCAGGCCTCTTGGACAGGTTGAGAGATAAAAAAATAATAATTCCCATGCAGTCTCAATGGCGGGGTGCGGGCCGGGGAATAGGCCTCTTGGCCGGGGTGAATATGTTGGAACGCGGCGCGCGTAAATAGAAGCGGCTGGAGGTACCGGGGGCGAAGCCCGCCCCGGCCCGGAGGCCGAGTTAAAAAAAATAATAATCCCCGTTCAGTCTCAATGGCGGGGTGCGGGCCGGCCCGGCGGCGAGTGCGGCGGGCAGCAGGCCTCTTGGACAGGTTGAGAGATAAAAAAATAATAATTCCCGTGCAGTCTCAATGGCGGGGTGCGGGCCGGGGAATAGGCCTCTTGGCCGGGGTGAATATGTTGGAACGCGGCGCGCGTAAATAGAAGCGGCTGGAGGTACCGGGGGCGAAGCCCGCCCCGGCCCGGAGGCCGAGTTAAAAAAAATAATAATCCCCGTTCAGTCTCAATGGCGGGGTGCGGGCCGGCCCGGCGGCGAGTGCGGCGGGCAGCAGGCCTCTTGGACAGGTTGAGAGATAAAAAAATAATAATTCCCGTGCAGTCTCAATGGCGGGGTGCGGGCCGGAGAATAGGCCTCTTGGCCGGGGTGAATATGTTGGAACGCGGCGCGCGTAAATAGAAGCGGCTGGAGGTACCGGGGGCGAAGCCCGCCCCGGCCCGGAGGCCGAGTTAAAAAAAATAATAATCCCCGTTCAGTCTCAATGGCGGGGTGCGGGCCGGCCCCGCGGCGATTGCGGCGGGCAGCAGGCCTCTTGGACAGGTTGAGAGATAAAAAAATAATAATTCCCGTGCAGTCTCAATGGCGGGGTGCGGGCCGGGGAATAGGCCTCTTGGCCGGGGTGAATAGTGTTGGAACACGGCCCGCGGAAATAGTAGCGGCTGGAGGTACCGGGGGCGATGCCCGCCCCGGCCCGGCGGCCAAGTTAAAAAAATAAATAATCCCGTTCAGTCTCAATGGCAGGGTGCGGGCCGGCCCGGCGGCGATTGCGGCGGGCAGCAGGCCTCTTGGACAGGTTGAGAGATAAAAAAATAATAATTCCCATGCAGTCTCAATGGCGGGGTGCGGGCCGGGGAATAGGCCTCTTGGCAAGGGGTGAATATGTTGGAACGCGGCGCGCGTAAATAGAAGCGGCTGGAGGTACCGGGGGCGAAGCCCGCCCCGGCCCGGAGGCCGAGTTAAAAAAAAATAATAATCCCCGTTCAGTCTCAATGGCGGGGTGCGGGCCGGCCCGGCGGCGAGTGCGGCGGGCAGCAGGCCTCTTGGACAGGTTGAGAGATAAAAAAATAATAATTCCCGTGCAGTCTCAATGGCGGGGTGCGGGCCGGGGAATAGGCCTCTTGGCCGGGGTGAATATGTTGGAACGCGGCGCGCGTAAATAGAAGCGGCTGGAGGTACCGGGGGCGAAGCCCGCCCCGGCCCGGAGGCCGAGTTAAAAAAAATAATAATCCCCGTTCAGTCTCAATGGCGGGGTGCGGGCCGGCCCGGCGGCGAGTGCGGCGGGCAGCAGGCCTCTTGGACAGGTTGAGAGATAAAAAAATAATAATTCCCGTGCAGTCTCAATGGCGGGGTGCGGGCCGGGGAATAGGCCTCTTGGCCGGGGTGAATAGTGTTGGAACACGGCCCGCGGAAATAGTAGCGGCTGGAGGTACCGGGGGCGATGCCCGCCCCGGCCCAGCGGCCAAGTTAAAAAAATAAATAATCCCCGTTCAGTCTCAATGGCAGGGTGCGGGCCGGCCCGGCGGCGATTGCGGCGGGCAGCAGGCCTCTTGGACAGGTTGAGGGATAAAAAAATAATAATTCCCGTGCAGTCTCAATGGCGGGGTGCGGGCCGGGGAATAGGCCTCTTGGCCGGGGTGAATAGTGTTGGAACACGGCCCGCGGAAATCGTAGCGGCTGGAGGTACCGGGGAGGATGCCCGCCCCGGGCCGGCGGCCAAGTTAAAAAAATAAATAATCCCCGTTCAGTCTCAATGGCAGGGTGCGGGCCGGCCCGGCGGCGAGTGCGGCGGGCAGCAGGCCTCTTGGACAGGTTGAGAGATAAAAAAATAATAATTCCCGTTCAGTCTCAATGGCAGGGTGCGGGCCGGCCCGGCGGCGATTGCGGCGGGCAGCAGGCCTCTTGGACAGGTTGAGAGATAAAAAAATAATAATTCCCATGCAGTCTCAATGGCGGGGTGCGGGCCGGGGAATAGGCCTCTTGGCCGGGGTGAATATGTTGGAACGCGGCGCGCGTAAATAGAAGCGGCTGGAGGTACCGGGGGCGAAGCCCGCCCCGGCCCGGAGGCCGAGTTAAAAAAAATAATAATCCCCGTTCAGTCTCAATGGCGGGGTGCGGGCCGGCCCGGCGGCGAGTGCGGCGGGCAGCAGGCCTCTTGGACAGGTTGAGAGATAAAAAAATAATAATTCCCGTGCAGTCTCAATGGCGGGGTGCGGGCCGGGGAATATGCCTCTTGGCCGGGGTGAATAGTGTTGGAACACGGCCCGCGGGAATAGTAGCGGCTGGAGGTACCGGGGGCGATGCCCGCCCCGGCCCGGCGGCCAAGTTAAAAAAATAAATAATCCCCGTTCAGTCTCAATGGCAGGGTGCGGGCCGGCCCGGCGGCGATTGCGGCGGGCAGCAGGCCTCTTGGACAGGTTGAGAGATAAAAAAAATAATAATTCCCGTGCAGTCTCAATGGCGGGGTGCGGGCCGGGGAATAGGCCTCTTGGCCGGGGTGAATAGTGTTGGAACACGGCCCGCGGAAATAGTAGCGGCTGGAGGTACCGGGGGCGATGCCCGCCCCGGGCCGGCGGCCAAGTTAAAAAAATAAATAATCCCCGTTCAGTCTCAATGGCAGGGTGCGGGCCGGCCCGGCGGCGAGTGCGGCGGGCAGCAGGCCTCTTGGACAGGTTGAGAGATAAAAAAATAATAATTCCCGTTCAGTCTCAATGGCAGGGTGCGGGCCGGCCCGGTGGCGATTGCGGCGGGCAGCAGGCCTCTTGGACAGGTTGAGAGATAAAAAAATAATAATTCCCATGCAGTCTCAATGGCGGGGTGCGGGCCGGGGAATAGGCCTCTTGGCCGGGGTGAATATGTTGGAACGCGGCGCGCGTAAATAGAAGCGGCTGGAGGTACCGGGGGCGAAGCCCGCCCCGGCCCGGAGGCCCAGTTAAAAAAAATAATAATCCCCGTTCAGTCTCAATGGCGGGGTGCGGGCCGGCCCGGCGGCGAGTGCGGCGGGCAGCAGGCCTCTTGGACAGGTTGAGAGATAAAAAAATAATAATTCCCGTGCAGTCTCAATGGCGGGGTGCGGGCCGGGGAATAGGCCTCTTGGCCGGGGTGAATAGTGTTGGAACGCGGCGCGCGTAAATAGAAGCGGCTGGAGGTACCGGGGGCGAAGCCCGCCCCGGCCCGGAGGCCGAGTTAAAAAAAATAATAATCCCCGTTCAGTCTCAATGGCGGGGTGCGGGCCGGCCCGGCGGCGAGTGCGGCGGGCAGCAGGCCTCTTGGACAGGTTGAGAGATAAAAAAATAATAATTCCCGTGCAGTCTCAATGGCGGGGTGCGGGCCGGGGAATAGGCCTCTTGGCCGGGGTGAATAGTGTTGGAACGCGGCGCGCGTAAATAGAAGCGGCTGGAGGTAACGGGGGCGAAGCCCGCCCCGGCCCGGAGGCCCAGTTAAAAAAAATAATAATCCCCGTTCAGTCTCAATGGCGGGGTGCGGGCCGGCCCGGCGGCGAGTGCGGCGGGCAGCAGGCCTCTTGGACAGGTTGAGAGATAAAAAAATAATAATTCCCGTGCAGTCTCAATGGCGGGGTGCGGGCCGGCCCGGCGGACGAGTGTGGCCGGGGAAGAGGCCTCTTGGCCGGGGTGAATATGTTGGAACGCGGCGCGCGTAAATAGAAGCGGCTGGAGGTACCGGGGGCGAAGCCCGCCCCGGCCCGGAGGCCGAGTTAAAAAAAATAATAATCCCCGTTCAGTCTCAATGGCGGGGTGCGGGCCGGCCCGGCGGCGAGTGCGGCGGGCAGCAGGCCTCTTGGACAGGTTGAGAGATAAAAAAATAATAATTCCCGTGCAGTCTCAATGGCGGGGTGCGGGCCGGGGAATAGGCCTCTTGGCCGGGGTGAATAGTGTTGGAACACGGCCCGCGGAAATAGTAGCGGCTGGAGGTACCGGGGGCGATGCCCGCCCCGGCCCGGCGGCCAAGTTAAAAAAATAAATAATCCCGTTCAGTCTCAATGGCAGGGTGCGGGCCGGCCCGGCGGCGATTGCGGCGGGCAGCAGGCCTCTTGGACAGGTTGAGAGATAAAAAAATAATAATTCCCATGCAGTCTCAATGGCGGGGTGCGGGCCGGTGAATAGGCCTCTTGGCCGGGGTGAATATGTTGGAACGCGGCGCGCGTAAATAGAAGCGGCTGGAGGTACCGGGGGCGAAGCCCGCCCCGGCCCGGAGGCCGAGTTAAAAAAAATAATAATCCCCGTTCAGTCTCAATGGCGGGGTGCGGGCCGGCCCGGCGGCGAGTGCGGCGGGCAGCAGGCCTCTTGGAAAGGTTGAGAGATAAAAAAATAATAATTCCCGTGCAGTCTCAATGGCGGGGTGCGGGCCGGGGAATAGGCCTCTTGGCCGGGGTGAATATGTTGGAACGCGGCGCGCGTAAATAGAAGCGGCTGGAGGTACCGGGGGCGAAGCCCGCCCCGGCCCGGAGGCCGAGTTAAAAAAAATAATAATCCCCGTTCAGTCTCAATGGCGGGGTGCGGGCCGGCCCGGCGGCGATTGCGGCGGGCAGCAGGCCTCTTGGACAGGTTGAGAGATAAAAAAATAATAATTCCCGTGCAGTCTCAATGGCGGGGTGCGGGCCGGGGAATAGGCCTCTTGGCCGGGGTGAATAGTGTTGGAACACGGCCCGCGGAAATAGTAGCGGCTGGAGGTACCGGGGGCGATGCCCGCCCCGGCCCGGCGGCCAAGTTAAAAAAATAAATAATCCCGTTCAGTCTCAATGGCAGGGTGCGGGCCGGCCCGGCGGCGATTGCGGCGGGCAGCAGGCCTCTTGGACAGGTTGAGAGATAAAAAAAAAATAATTCCCATGCAGTCTCAATGGCGGGGTGCGGGCCGGGGAATAGGCCTCTTGGCCGGGGTGAATATGTTGGAACGCGGCGCGCGTAAATAGAAGCGGCTGGAGGTACCGGGGGCAAAGCCCGCCCCGGCCCGGAGGCCGAGTTAAAAAAAATAATAATCTCCATTCAGTCTCAATGGCGGGGTGCGGGCCGGCCCGGCGGCGAGTGCGGCGGGCAGCAGGCCTCTTGGACAGGTTGAGAGATAAAAAAATAATAATTCCCGTGCAGTCTCAATGGCGGGGTGCGGGCCGGGGAATAGGCCTCTTGGCCGGGGTGAATATGTTGGAACGCAGCGCGCGTAAATAGAAGCGGCTGGAGGTACCGGGGGCGAAGCCCGCCCCGGCCCGGAGGCCGAGTTAAAAAAAATAATAATCCCCGTTCAGTCTCAATGGCGGGGTGCGGGCCGGCCCGGCGGCGAGTGCGGTGGGCAGCAGGCCTCTTGGACAGGTTGAGAGATAAAAAAATAATAATTCCCGTGCAGTCTCAATGGCGGGGTGCGGGCCGGGGAATAGGCCTCTTGGCCGGGGTGAATAGTGTTGGAACACGGCCCGCGGAAATAGTAGCGGCTGGAGGTACCGGGGGCGATGCCCGCCCCGGCCCGGCGGCCAAGTTAAAAAAATAAATAATCCCGTTCAGTCTCAATGGCAGGGTGCGGGCAGTCCCGGCGGCGATTGCGGCGGGCAGCAGGCCTCTTGGACAGGTTGAGAGATAAAAAAATAATAATTCCCATGCAGTCTCAATGGCGGGGTGCGGGCCGGGGAATAGGCCTCTTGGCCGGGGTGAATATGTTGGAACGCGGCGCGCGTAAATAGAAGCGGCTGGAGGTACCGGGGGCGAAGCCCGCCCCGGCCCGGAGGCCGAGTTAAAAAAAATAATAATCCCCGTTCAGTCTCAATGGCGGGGTGCGGGCCGGCCCGGCGGCGAGTGCGGCGGGCAGCAGGCCTCTTGGACAGGTTGAGAGATAAAAAAATAATAATTCCCGTGCAGTCTCAATGGCGGGGTGCGGCCCGGGGAATAGGCCTCTTGGCCGGGGTGAATAGTGTTGGAACACGGCCCGCGGAAATAGTAGCGGCTGGAGGTACCGGGGGCGATGCCCGCCCCGGCCCGGCGGCCAAGTTAAAAAAATAAATAATCCCGTTCAGTCTCAATGGCAGGGTGCGGGCCGGCCCGGCGGTGATTGCGGCGGGCAGCAGGCCTCTTGGACAGGTTGAGAGATAAAAAAAAAATAATTCCCATGCAGTCTCAATGGCGGGGTGCGGGCCGGGGAATAGGCCTCTTGGCCGGGGTGAATATGTTGGAACGCGGCGCGCGTAAATAGAAGCGGCTGGAGGTACCGGGGGCGAAGCCCGCCCCGGCCCGGAGGCCGAGTTAAAAAAAATAATAATCTCCGTTCAGTCTCAATGGCGGGGTGCGGGCCGGCCCGGCGGCGAGTGCGGCGGGCAGCAGGCCTCTTGGACAGGTTGAGAGATAAAAAAATAATAATTCCCGTGCAGTCTCAATGGCGGGGTGCGGGCCGGGGAATAGGCCTCTTGGCCGGGGTGAATATGTTGGAACGCAGCGCGCGTAAATAGAAGCGGCTGGAGGTACCGGGGGCGAAGCCCGCCCCGGCCCGGAGGCCGAGTTAAAAAAAATAATAATCCCCGTTCAGTCTCAATGGCGGGGTGCGGGCCGGCCCGGCGGCGAGTGCGGTGGGCAGCAGGCCTCTTGGACAGGTTGAGAGATAAAAAAATAATAATTCCCGTGCAGTCTCAATGGCGGGGTGCGGGCCGGGGAATAGGCCTCTTGGCCGGGGTGAATAGTGTTGGAACACGGCCCGCGGAAATAGTAGCGGCTGGAGGTACCGGGGGCGATGCCCGCCCCGGCCCGGCGGCCAAGTTAAAAAAATAAATAATCCCGTTCAGTCTCAATGGCAGGGTGCGGGCAGTCCCGGCGGCGATTGCGGCGGGCAGCAGGCCTCTTGGACAGGTTGAGAGATAAAAAAATAATAATTCCCATGCAGTCTCAATGGCGGGGTGCGGGCCGGGGAATAGGCCTCTTGGCCGGGGTGAATATGTTGGAACGCGGCGCGCGTAAATAGAAGCGGCTGGAGGTACCGGGGGCGAAGCCCGCCCCGGCCCGGAGGCCGAGTTAAAAAAAATAATAATCCCCGTTCAGTTTCAATGGCGGGGTGCGGGCCGGCCCGGCGGCGAGTGCGGCGGGCAGCAGGCCTCTTGGACAGGTTGAGAGATAAAAAAATAATAATTCCCGTGCAGTCTCAATGGCGGGGTGCGGGCCGGGGAATAGGCCTCTTGGCCGGGGTGAATAGTGTTGGAACACGGCCCGCGGAAATAGTAGCGGCTGGAGGTACCGGGGGCGATGCCCGCCCGGGCCCGGCGGCCAAGTTAAAAAAATAAATAATCCCCGTTCAGTCTCAATGGCAGGGTGCGGGCCGGCCCGGCGGCGATTGCGGCGGGCAGCAGGCCTCTTGGACAGGTTGAGAGATAAAAAAATAATAATTCCCGTTCAGTCTCAATGGCAGGGTGCGGGCCGGCCCGGCGGCAATTGCGGCGGGCAGCAGGCCTCTTGGACAGGTTGAGAGATAAAAAAATAATAATTCCCATGCAGTCTCAATGGCGGGGTGCGGGCCGGGGAATAGGCCTCTTGGCCGGGGTGAATATGTTGGAACGCGGCGCGCGTAAATAGAAGCGGCTGGAGGTACCGGGGGCGAAGCCCGCCCCGGCCCGGAGGCCGAGTTAAAAAAAATAATAATCCCCGTTCAGTCTCAATGGCGGGGTGCGGGCCGGCCCGGCGGCGAGTGCGGCGGGCAGCAGGCCTCTTGGACAGGTTGAGAGATAAAAAAATAATAATTCCCGTGCAGTCTCAATGGCGGGGTGCGGGCCGGGGAATAGGCCTCTTGGCCGGGGTGAATATGTTGGAACGCGGCGCGCGTAAATAGAAGCGGCTGGAGGTACCGGGGGCGAAGCCCGCCCCGGCCCGGAGGCCGAGTTAAAAAAAATAATAATCCCCGTTCAGTCTCAATGGCGGGGTGCGGGCCGGCCCGGCGGCGAGTGCGGCGGGCAGCAGGCCTCTTGGACAGGTTGAGAGATAAAAAAATAATAATTCCCGTGCAGTCTCAATGGCGGGGTGCGGGCCGGGGAATAGGCCTCTTGGCCGGGGTGAATAGTGTTGGAACACGGCCCGCGGAAATAGTAGCGGCTGGAGGTACCGGGGGCGATGCCCGCCCGGGCACGGCGGCCAAGTTAAAAAAATAAATAATCCCCGTTCAGTCTCAATGGCAGGGTGCGGGCCGGCCCGGCGGCGATTGCGGCGGGCAGCAGGCCTCTTGGACAGGTTGAGAGATAAAAAAATAATAATTCCCGTTCAGTCTCAATGGCAGGGTGCGGGCCGGCCCGGCGGCAATTGCGGCGGGCAGCAGGCCTCTTGGACAGGTTGAGAGATAAAAAAATAATAATTCCCATGCAGTCTCAATGGCGGGGTGCGGGCCGGGGAATAGGCCTCTTGGCCGGGGTGAATATGTTGGAACGCGGCGCGCGTAAATAGAAGCGGCTGGAGGTACCGGGGGCGAAGCCCGCCCCGGCCCGGAGGCCGAGTTAAAAAAAATAATAATCCCCGTTCAGTCTCAATGGCGGGGTGCGGGCCGGCCCGGCGGCGAGTGCGGCGGGCAGCAGGCCTCTTGGACAGGTTGAGAGATAAAAAAAACAATAATTCCCGTGCAGTCTCAATGGCGGGGTGCGGGCCGGGAAATAGGCCTCTTGGCCGGGGTGAATATGTTGGAACGCGGCGCGCGTAAATAGAAGCGGCTGGAGGTACCGGGGGCGAAGCCCGCCCCGGCCCGGAGGCCGAGTTAAAAAAAATAATAATCCCCGTTCAGTCTCAATGGCGGGGTGCGGGCCGGCCCGGCGGCGATTGCGGCGGGCAGCAGGCCTCTTGGACAGGTTGAGAGATAAAAAAATAATAATTCCCGTGCAGTCTCAATGGCGGGGTGCGGGCCGGGGAATAGGCCTCTTGGCCGGGGTGAATATGTTGGAACGCGGCGCGCGTAAATAGAAGCGGCTGGAGGTACCGGGGGCGAAGCCCGCCCCGGCCCGGAGGCCGAGTTAAAAAAAATAATAATCCCCGTTCAGTCTCAATGGCGGGGTGCGGGCCGGCCCGGCGGCGAGTGCGGTGGGCAGCAGGCCTCTTGGACAGGTTGAGAGATAAAAAAATAATAATTCCCGTGCAGTCTCAATGGCGGGGTGCGGGCCGGGGAATAGGCCTCTTGGCCGGGGTGAATAGTGTTGGAACACGGCCCGCGGAAATAGTAGCGGCTGGAGGTACCGGGGGCGATGCCCGCCCCGGCCCGGCGGCCAAGTTAAAAAAATAAATAATCCCGTTCAGTCTCAATGGCAGGGTGCGGGCCGGCCCGGCGGCGATTGCGGCGGGCAGCAGGCCTCTTGGACAGGTTGAGAGATAAAAAAAAAATAATTCCCATGCAGTCTCAATGGCGGGGTGCGGGCCGGGGAATAGGCCTCTTGGCCGGGGTGAATATGTTGGAACGCGGCGCGCGTAAATAGAAGCGGCTGGAGGTACCGGGGGCGAAGCCCGCCCCGGCCCGGAGGCCGAGTTAAAAAAAATAATAATCCCCGTTCAGTCTCAATGGCGGGGTGCGGGCCGGCCCGGCGGCGAGTGCGGCGGGCAGCAGGCCTCTTGGACAGGTTGAGAGATAAAAAAATAATAATTCCCGTGCAGTCTCAATGGCGGGGTGCGGGCCGGGGAATAGGCCTCTTGGCCGGGGTGAATATGTTGGAACGCGGCGCGCGTAAATAGAAGCGGCTGGAGGTACCGGGGGCGAAGCCCGCCCCGGCCCGGAGGCCGAGTTAAAAAAAATAATAATCCCCGTTCAGTCTCAATGGCGGGGTGCGGGCCGGCCCGGCGGCGAGTGCGGCGGGCAGCAGGCCTCTTGGACAGGTTGAGAGATAAAAAAATAATAATTCCCGTGCAGTCTCAATGGCGGGGTGCGGGCCGGGGAATAGGCCTCTTGGCCGGGGTGAATAGTGTTGGAACACGGCCCGCGGAAATAGTAGCGGCTGGAGGTACCGGGGGCGATGCCCGCCCCGGCCCGGCGGCCAAGTTAAAAAAATAAATAATCCCCGTTCAGTCTCAATGGCAGGGTGCGGGCCGGCCCGGCGGCGATAGCGGCGGGCAGCAGGCCTCTTGGACAGGTTGAGAGATAAAAAAATAATAATTCCCGTTCAGTCTCAATGGCAGGGTGCGGGCCGGCCCGGCGGCAATTGCGGCGGGCAGCAGGCCTCTTGGACAGGTTGAGAGATAAAAAAATAATAATTCCCATGCAGTCTCAATGGCGGGGTGCGGGCCGGGGAATAGGCCTCTTGGCCGGGGTGAATATGTTGGAACGCGGCGCGCGTAAATAGAAGCGGCTGGAGGTACCGGGGGCGAAGCCCGCCCCGGCCCGGAGGCCGAGTTAAAAAAAATAATAATCCCCGTTCAGTCTCAATGGCGGGGTGCGGGCCGGCCCGGCGGCGAGTGCGGCGGGCAGCAGGCCTCTTGGACAGGTTGAGAGATAAAAAAAATAATAATTCCCGTGCAGTCTCAATGGCGGGGTGCGGGCCGGGAAATAGGCCTCTTGGCCGGGGTGAATATGTTGGAACGCGGCGCGCGTAAATAGAAGCGGCTGGAGGTACCGGGGGCGAAGCCCGCCCCGGCCCGGAGGCCGAGTTAAAAAAAATAATAATCCCCGTTCAGTCTCAATGGCGGGGTGCGGGCCGGCCCGGCGGCGATTGCGGCGGGCAGCAGGCCTCTTGGACAGGTTGAGAGATAAAAAAATAATAATTCCCATGCAGTCTCAATGGCGGGGTGCGGGCCGGGGAATAGGCCTCTTGGCCGGGGTGAATATGTTGGAACGCGGCGCGCGTAAATAGAAGCGGCTGGAGGTACCGGGGGCGAAGCCCGCCCCGGCCCGGAGGCCGAGTTAAGAAAAATAATAATCCCCGTTCAGTCTCAATGGCGGGGTGCGGGCCGGCCCGGCGGCGAGTGCGGCGGGCAGCAGGCCTCTTGGACAGGTTGAGAGATAAAAAAATAATAATTCCCGTGCAGTCTCAATGGCGGGGTGCGGGCCGGGGAATAGGCCTCTTGGCCGGGGTGAATATGTTGGAACGCGGCGCGCGTAAATAGAAGCGGCTGGAGGTACCGGGGGCGAAGCCCGCCCCGGCCCGGAGGCCGAGTTAAAAAAAATAATAATCCCCGTTCAGTCTCAATGGCGGGGTGCGGGCCGGCCCGGCGGCGAGTGCGGCGGGCAGCAGGCCTCTTGGACAGGTTGAGAGATAAAAAAATAATAATTCCCGTGCAGTCTCAATGGCGGGGTGCGGGCCGGGGAATAGGCCTCTTGGCCGGGGTGAATAGTGTTGGAACACGGCCCGCGGAAATAGTAGCGGCTGGAGGTACCGGGGGCGATGCCCGCCCGGGCCCGGCGGCCAAGTTAAAAAAATAAATAATCCCGTTCAGTCTCAATGGCAGGGTGCGGGCCGGCCCCGCGGCGATTGCGGCGGGCAGCAGGCCTCTTGGACAGGTTGAGAGATAAAAAAATAATAATTCCCGTTCAGTCTCAATGGCAGGGTGCGGGCCGGCCCGGCGGCAATTGCGGCGGGCAGCAGGCCTCTTGGACAGGTTGAGAGATAAAAAAATAATAATTCCCATGCAGTCTCAATGGCGGGGTGCGGGCCGGGGAATAGGCCTCTTGGCCGGGGTGAATATGTTGGAACGCGGCGCGCGTAAATAGAAGCGGCTGGAGGTACCGGGGGCGAAGCCCGCCCCGGCCCGGAGGCCGAGTTAAAAAAAAAAAAAATCCCCGTTCAGTCTCAATGGCGGGGTGCGGGCCGGCCCGGCGGCGATTGCGGCGGGCAGCAGGCCTCTTGGACAGGTTGAGAGATAAAAAAATAATAATTCCCGTGCAGTCTCAATGGCGGGGTGCGGGCCGGGGAATAGGCCTCTTGGCCGGGGTGAATAGTGTTGGAACACGGCCCGCGGAAATAGTAGCGGCTGGAGGTACCGGGGGCGATGCCCGCCCCGGCCCGGCGGCCAAGTTAAAAAAATAAATAATCCCGTTCAGTCTCAATGGCAGGGTGCGGGCCGGCCCGGCGGCGATTGCGGCGGGCAGCAGGCCTCTTGGACAGGTTGAGAGATAAAAAAATAATAATTCCCATGCAGTCTCAATGGCGGGGTGCGGGCCGGGGAATAGGCCTCTTGGCCGGGGTGAATATGTTGGAACGCGGCGCGCGTAAATAGAAGCGGCTGGAGGTACCGGGGGCGAAGCCCGCCCCGGCCCGGAGGCCGAGTTAAAAAAAATAATAATCCCCGTTCAGTCTCAATGGCGGGGTGCGGGCCGGCCCGGCGGCGAGTGCGGCGGGCAGCAGGCCTCTTGGACAGGTTGAGAGATAAAAAAATAATAATTCCCGTGCAGTCTCAATGGCGGGGTGCGGGCCGGGGAATAGGCCTCTTGGCCGGGGTGAATATGTTGGAACGCGGCGCGCGTAAATAGAAGCGGCTGGAGGTACCGGGGGCGAAGCCCGCCCCGGCCCGGAGGCCGAGTTAAAAAAAATAATAATCCCCGTTCAGTCTCAATGGCGGGGTGCGGGCCGGCCCGGCGGCGAGTGCGGCGGGCAGCAGGCCTCTTGGACAGGTTGAGAGATAAAAAAATAATAATTCCCGTGCAGTCTCAATGGCGGGGTGCAGGCCGGGGAATAGGCCTCTTGGCCGGGGTGAATAGTGTTGGAACACGGCCCGCGGAAATAGTAGCGGCTGCAGGTACCGGGGGCGATGCCCGCCCGGGCCCGGCGGCCAAGTTAAAAAAATAAATAATCCCCGTTCAGTCTCAATGGCAGGGTGCGGGCCGGCCCGGCGGCGATTGCGGCGGGCAGCAGGCCTCTTGGACAGGTTGAGAGATAAAAAAATAATAATTCCCGTTCAGTCTCAATGGCAGGGTGCGGGCCGGCCCGGCGGCAATTGCGGCGGGCAGCAGGCCTCTTGGACAGGTTGAGAGATAAAAAAATAATAATTCCCATGCAGTCTCAATGGCGGGGTGCGGGCCGGGGAATAGGCCTCTTGGCCGGGGTGAATATGTTGGAACGCGGCGCGCGTAAATAGAAGCGGCTGGAGGTACCGGGGGGCGAAGCCCGCCCCGGCCCGGAGGCCGAGTTAAAAAAAATAATAATCCCCGTTCAGTCTCAATGGCGGGGTGCGGGCCGGCCCGGCGGCGAGTGCGGCGGGCAGCAGGCCTCTTGGACAGGTTGAGAGATAAAAAAATAATAATTCCCGTGCAGTCTCAATGGCGGGGTGCGGGCCGGGGAATAGGCCTCTTGGCCGGGGTGAATATGTTGGAACGCGGCGCGCGTAAATAGAAGCGGCTGGAGGTACCGGGGGCGAAGCCCGCCCCGGCCCGGAGGCCGAGTTAAAAAAAATAATAATCCCCGTTCAGTCTCAATGGCGGGGTGCGGGCCGGCCCCGCGGCGATTGCGGCGGGCAGCAGGCCTCTTGGACAGGTTGAGAGATAAAAAAATAATAATTCCCGTGCAGTCTCAATGGCGGGGTGCGGGCCGGGGAATAGGCCTCTTGGCCGGGGTGAATAGTGTTGGAACACGGCCCGCGGAAATAGTAGCGGCTGGAGGTACCGGGGGCGATGCCCGCCCCGGCCCGGCGGCCAAGTTAAAAAAATAAATAATCCCGTTCAGTCTCAATGGCAGGGTGCGGGCCGGCCCGGCGGCGATTGCGGCGGGCAGCAGGCCTCTTGGACAGGTTGAGAGATAAAAAAAATAATAATTCCCATGCAGTCTCAATGGCGGGGTGCGGGCCGGGGAATAGGCCTCTTGGCCGGGGTGAATATGTTGGAACGCGGCGCGCGTAAATAGAAGCGGCTGGAGGTACCGGGGGCGAAGCCCGCCCCGGCCCGGAGGCCGAGTTAAAAAAAATAATAATCCCCGTTCAGTCTCAATGGCGGGGTGCGGGCCGGCCCGGCGGCGAGTGCGGCGGGCAGCAGGCCTCTTGGACAGGTTGAGAGATAAAAAAATAATAATTCCCGTGCAGTCTCAATGGCGGGGTGCGGGCCGGGGAATAGGCCTCTTGGCCGGGGTGAATATGTTGGAACGCGGCGCGCGTAAATAGAAGCGGCTGGAGGTACCGGGGGCGAAGCCCGCCCCGGCCCGGAGGCCGAGTTAAAAAAAATAATAATCCCCGTTCAGTCTCAATGGCGGGGTGCGGGCCGGCCCGGCGGCGAGTGCGGCGGGCAGCAGGCCTCTTGGACAGGTTGAGAGATAAAAAAATAATAATTCCCGTGCAGTCTCAATGGCGGGGTGCGGGCCGGGGAATAGGCCTCTTGGCCGGGGTGAATAGTGTTGGAACACGGCCCGCGGAAATAGTAGCGGCTGGAGGTACCGGGGGCGATGCCCGCCCCGGCCCGGCGGCCAAGTTAAAAAAATAAATAATCCCCGTTCAGTCTCAATGGCAGGGTGCGGGCCGGCCCGGCGGCGATAGCGGCGGGCAGCAGGCCTCTTGGACAGGTTGAGAGATAAAAAAATAATAATTCCCGTTCAGTCTCAATGGCAGGGTGCGGGCCGGCCCGGCGGCAATTGCGGCGGGCAGCAGGCCTCTTGGACAGGTTGAGAGATAAAAAAATAATAATTCCCATGCAGTCTCAATGGCGGGGTGCGGGCCGGGGAATAGGCCTCTTGGCCGGGGTGAATATGTTGGAACGCGGCGCGCGTAAATAGAAGCGGCTGGAGGTACCGGGGGCGAAGCCCGCCCCGGCCCGGAGGCCGAGTTAAGAAAAATAATAATCCCCGTTCAGTCTCAATGGCGGGGTGCGGGCCGGCCCGGCGGCGAGTGCGGCGGGCAGCAGGCCTCTTGGACAGGTTGAGAGATAAAAAAATAATAATTCCCGTGCAGTCTCAATGGCGGGGTGCGGGCCGGGGAATAGGCCTCTTGGCCGGGGTGAATATGTTGGAACGCGGCGCGCGTAAATAGAAGCGGCTGGAGGTACCGGGGGCGAAGCCCGCCCCGGCCCGGAGGCCGAGTTAAAAAAAATAATAATCCCCGTTCAGTCTCAATGGCGGGGTGCGGGCCGGCCCGGCGGCGAGTGCGGCGGGCAGCAGGCCTCTTGGACAGGTTGAGAGATAAAAAAATAATAATTCCCGTGCAGTCTCAATGGCGGGGTGCGGGCCGGGGAATAGGCCTCTTGGCCGGGGTGAATAGTGTTGGAACACGGCCCGCGGAAATAGTAGCGGCTGGAGGTACCGGGGGCGATGCCCGCCCGGGCCCGGCGGCCAAGTTAAAAAAATAAATAATCCCGTTCAGTCTCAATGGCAGGGTGCGGGCCGGCCCGGCGGCGATTGCGGCGGGCAGCAGGCCTCTTGGACAGGTTGAGAGATAAAAAAATAATAATTCCCGTTCAGTCTCAATGGCAGGGTGCGGGCCGGCCCGGCGGCAATTGCGGCGGGCAGCAGGCCTCTTGGACAGGTTGAGAGATAAAAAAATAATAATTCCCATGCAGTCTCAATGGCGGGGTGCGGGCCGGGGAATAGGCCTCTTGGCCGGGGTGAATATGTTGGAACGCGGCGCGCGTAAATAGAAGCGGCTGGAGGTACCGGGGGCGAAGCCCGCCCCGGCCCGGAGGCCGAGTTAAAAAAAAAAATAATCCCCGTTCAGTCTCAATGGCGGGGTGCGGGCCGGCCCGGCGGCGATTGCGGCGGGCAGCAGGCCTCTTGGACAGGTTGAGAGATAAAAAAATAATAATTCCCGTGCAGTCTCAATGGCGGGGTGCGGGCCGGGGAATAGGCCTCTTGGCCGGGGTGAATAGTGTTGGAACACGGCCCGCGGAAATAGTAGCGGCTGGAGGTACCGGGGGCGATGCCCGCCCCGGCCCGGCGGCCAAGTTAAAAAAATAAATAATCCCGTTCAGTCTCAATGGCAGGGTGCGGGCCGGCCCGGCGGCGATTGCGGCGGGCAGCAGGCCTCTTGGACAGGTTGAGAGATAAAAAAATAATAATTCCCATGCAGTCTCAATGGCGGGGTGCGGGCCGGGGAATAGGCCTCTTGGCCGGGGTGAATATGTTGGAACGCGGCGCGCGTAAATAGAAGCGGCTGGAGGTACCGGGGGCGAAGCCCGCCCCGGCCCGGAGGCCGAGTTAAAAAAAATAATAATCCCCGTTCAGTCTCAATGGCGGGGTGCGGGCCGGCCCGGCGGCGAGTGCGGCGGGCAGCAGGCCTCTTGGACAGGTTGAGAGATAAAAAAATAATAATTCCCGTGCAGTCTCAATGGCGGGGTGCGGGCCGGGGAATAGGCCTCTTGGCCGGGGTGAATATGTTGGAACGCGGCGCGCGTAAATAGAAGCGGCTGGAGGTACCGGGGGCGAAGCCCGCCCCGGCCCGGAGGCCGAGTTAAAAAAAATAATAATCCCCGTTCAGTCTCAATGGCGGGGTGCGGGCCGGCCCGGCGGCGAGTGCGGCGGGCAGCAGGCCTCTTGGACAGGTTGAGAGATAAAAAAATAATAATTCCCGTGCAGTCTCAATGGCGGGGTGCAGGCCGGGGAATAGGCCTCTTGGCCGGGGTGAATAGTGTTGGAACACGGCCCGCGGAAATAGTAGCGGCTGCAGGTACCGGGGGCGATGCCCGCCCGGGCCCGGCGGCCAAGTTAAAAAAATAAATAATCCCCGTTCAGTCTCAATGGCAGGGTGCGGGCCGGCCCGGCGGCGATTGCGGCGGGCAGCAGGCCTCTTGGACAGGTTGAGAGATAAAAAAATAATAATTCCCGTTCAGTCTCAATGGCAGGGTGCGGGCCGGCCCGGCGGCAATTGCGGCGGGCAGCAGGCCTCTTGGACAGGTTGAGAGATAAAAAAATAATAATTCCCATGCAGTCTCAATGGCGGGGTGCGGGCCGGGGAATAGGCCTCTTGGCCGGGGTGAATATGTTGGAACGCGGCGCGCGTAAATAGAAGCGGCTGGAGGTACCGGGGGGCGAAGCCCGCCCCGGCCCGGAGGCCGAGTTAAAAAAAATAATAATCCCCGTTCAGTCTCAATGGCGGGGTGCGGGCCGGCCCGGCGGCGAGTGCGGCGGGCAGCAGGCCTCTTGGACAGGTTGAGAGATAAAAAAATAATAATTCCCGTGCAGTCTCAATGGCGGGGTGCGGGCCGGGGAATAGGCCTCTTGGCCGGGGTGAATATGTTGGAACGCGGCGCGCGTAAATAGAAGCGGCTGGAGGTACCGGGGGCGAAGCCCGCCCCGGCCCGGAGGCCGAGTTAAAAAAAATAATAATCCCCGTTCAGTCTCAATGGCGGGGTGCGGGCCGGCCCCGCGGCGATTGCGGCGGGCAGCAGGCCTCTTGGACAGGTTGAGAGATAAAAAAATAATAATTCCCGTGCAGTCTCAATGGCGGGGTGCGGGCCGGGGAATAGGCCTCTTGGCCGGGGTGAATAGTGTTGGAACACGGCCCGCGGAAATAGTAGCGGCTGGAGGTACCGGGGGCGATGCCCGCCCCGGCCCGGCGGCCAAGTTAAAAAAATAAATAATCCCGTTCAGTCTCAATGGCAGGGTGCGGGCCGGCCCGGCGGCGATTGCGGCGGGCAGCAGGCCTCTTGGACAGGTTGAGAGATAAAAAAAATAATAATTCCCATGCAGTCTCAATGGCGGGGTGCGGGCCGGGGAATAGGCCTCTTGGCCGGGGTGAATATGTTGGAACGCGGCGCGCGTAAATAGAAGCGGCTGGAGGTACCGGGGGCGAAGCCCGCCCCGGCCCGGAGGCCGAGTTAAAAAAAAATAATAATCCCCGTTCAGTCTCAATGGCGGGGTGCGGGCCGGCCCGGCGGCGAGTGCGGCGGGCAGCAGGCCTCTTGGACAGGTTGAGAGATAAAAAAATAATAATTCCCGTGCAGTCTCAATGGCGGGGTGCGGGCCGGGGAATAGGCCTCTTGGCCGGGGTGAATATGTTGGAACGCGGCGCGCGTAAATAGAAGCGGCTGGAGGTACCGGGGGCGAAGCCCGCCCCGGCCCGGAGGCCGAGTTAAAAAAAATAATAATCCCCGTTCAGTCTCAATGGCGGGGTGCGGGCCGGCCCAGCGGCGAGTGCGGCGGGCAGCAGGCCTCTTGGACAGGTTGAGAGATAAAAAAATAATAATTCCCGTGCAGTCTCAATGGCGGGGTGCGGGCCGGGGAATAGGCCTCTTGGCCGGGGTGAATAGTGTTGGAACACGGCCCGCGGAAATAGTAGCGGCTGGAGGTACCGGGGGCGATGCCCGCCCCGGCCCAGCGGCCAAGTTAAAAAAATAAATAATCCCCGTTCAGTCTCAATGGCAGGGTGCGGGCCGGCCCGGCGGCGATTGCGGCGGGCAGCAGGCCTCTTGGACAGGTTGAGGGATAAAAAAATAATAATTCCCGTGCAGTCTCAATGGCGGGGTGCGGGCCGGGGAATAGGCCTCTTGGCCGGGGTGAATAGTGTTGGAACACGGCCCGCGGAAATAGTAGCGGCTGGAGGTACCGGGGAGGATGCCCGCCCCGGGCCGGCGGCCAAGTTAAAAAAATAAATAATCCCCGTTCAGTCTCAATGGCAGGGTGCGGGCCGGCCCGGCGGCGAGTGCGGCGGGCAGCAGGCCTCTTGGACAGGTTGAGAGATAAAAAAAATAATAATTCCCGTTCAGTCTCAATGGCAGGGTGCGGGCCGGCCCGGCGGCGATTGCGGCGGGCAGCAGGCCTCTTGGACAGGTTGAGAGATAAAAAAATAATAATTCCCATGCAGTCTCAATGGCGGGGTGCGGGCCGGGGAATAGGCCTCTTGGCCGGGGTGAATATGTTGGAACGCGGCGCGCGTAAATAGAAGCGGCAGGAGGTACCGGGGGCGAAGCCCGCCCCGGCCCGGAGGCCGAGTTAAAAAAAATAATAATCCCCGTTCAGTCTCAATGGCGGGGTGCGGGCCGGCCCGGCGGCGAGTGCGGCGGGCAGCAGGCCTCTTGGACAGGTTGAGAGATAAAAAAATAATAATTCCCGTGCAGTCTCAATGGCGGGGTGCGGGCCGGGGAATAGGCCTCTTGGCCGGGGTGAATAGTGTTGGAACACGGCCCGCGGGAATAGTAGCGGCTGGAGGTACCGGGGGCGATGCCCGCCCCGGCCCGGCGGCCAAGTTAAAAAAATAAATAATCCCCGTTCAGTCTCAATGGCAGGGTGCGGGCCGGCCCGGCGGCGATTGCGGCGGGCAGCAGGCCTCTTGGACAGGTTGAGAGATAAAAAAAATAATAATTCCCGTGCAGTCTCAATGGCGGGGTGCGGGCCGGGGAATAGGCCTCTTGGCCGGGGTGAATAGTGTTGGAACACGGCCCGCGGAAATAGTAGCGGCTGGAGGTACCGGGGGCGATGCCCGCCCCGGGCCGGCGGCCAAGTTAAAAAAATAAATAATCCCCGTTCAGTCTCAATGGCAGGGTGCGGGCCGGCCCGGCGGCGAGTGCGGCGGGCAGCAGGCCTCTTGGACAGGTTGAGAGATAAAAAAATAATAATTCCCGTTCAGTCTCAATGGCAGGGTGCGGGCCGGCCCGGCGGCGATTGCGGCGGGCAGCAGGCCTCTTGGACAGGTTGAGAGATAAAAAAATAATAATTCCCATGCAGTCTCAATGGCGGGGTGCGGGCCGGGGAATAGGCCTCTTGGCCGGGGTGAATATGTTGGAACGCGGCGCGCGTAAATAGAAGCGGCTGGAGGTACCGGGGGCGAAGCCCGCCCCGGCCCGGAGGCCCAGTTAAAAAAAATAATAATCCCCGTTCAGTCTCAATGGCGGGGTGCGGGCCGGCCCGGCGGCGAGTGCGGCGGGCAGCAGGCCTCTTGGACAGGTTGAGAGATAAAAAAATAATAATTCCCGTGCAGTCTCAATGGCGGGGTGCGGGCCGGCCCGGCGGCGATTGCGGCGGGCAGCAGGCCTCTTGGACAGGTTGAGAGATAAAAAAATAATAATTCCCGTGCAGTCTCAATGGCGGGGTGCGGGCCGGGGAATAGGCCTCTTGGCCGGGGTGAATAGTGTTGGAACGCGGCGCGCGTAAATAGAAGCGGCTGGAGGTACCGGGGGCGAAGCCCGCCCCGGCCCGGAGGCCGAGTTAAAAAAAATAATAATCCCCGTTCAGTCTCAATGGCGGGGTGCGGGCCGGCCCGGCGGCGAGTGCGGCGGGCAGCAGGCCTCTTGGACAGGTTGAGAGATAAAAAAATAATAATTCCCGTGCAGTCTCAATGGCGGGGTGCGGGCCGGGGAATAGGCCTCTTGGCCGGGGTGAATAGTGTTGGAACGCGGCGCGCGTAAATAGAAGCGGCTGGAGGTAACGGGGGCGAAGCCCGCCCCGGCCCGGAGGCCCAGTTAAAAAAAATAATAATCCCCGTTCAGTCTCAATGGCGGGGTGCGGGCCGGCCCGGCGGCGAGTGCGGCGGGCAGCAGGCCTCTTGGACAGGTTGAGAGATAAAAAAATAATAATTCCCGTGCAGTCTCAATGGCGGGGTGCGGGCCGGCCCGGCGGACGAGTGTGGCCGGGGAAGAGGCCTCTTGGCCGGGGTGAATATGTTGGAACGCGGCGCGCGTAAATAGAAGCGGCTGGAGGTACCGGGGGCGAAGCCCGCCCCGGCCCGGAGGCCGAGTTAAAAAAAATAATAATCCCCGTTCAGTCTCAATGGCGGGGTGCGGGCCGGCCCGGCGGCGAGTGCGGCGGGCAGCAGGCCTCTTGGACAGGTTGAGAGATAAAAAAATAATAATTCCCGTGCAGTCTCAATGGCGGGGTGCGGGCCGGGGAATAGGCCTCTTGGCCGGGGTGAATAGTGTTGGAACACGGCCCGCGGAAATAGTAGCGGCTGGAGGTACCGGGGGCGAGGCCCGCCCCGGCCCGGCGGCCAAGTTAAAAAAATAAATAATCCCGTTCAGTCTCAATGGCAGGGTGCGGGCCGGCCCGGCGGCGATTGCGGCGGGCAGCAGGCCTCTTGGACAGGTTGAGAGATAAAAAAATAATAATTCCCATGCAGTCTCAATGGCGGGGTGCGGGCCGGTGAATAGGCCTCTTGGCCGGGGTGAATATGTTGGAACGCGGCGCGCGTAAATAGAAGCGGCTGGAGGTACCGGGGGCGAAGCCCGCCCTGGCCCGGAGGCCGAGTTAAAAAAAATAATAATCCCCGTTCAGTCTCAATGGCGGGGTGCGGGCCGGCCCGGCGGCGAGTGCGGCGGGCAGCAGGCCTCTTGGACAGGTTGAGAGATAAAAAAATAATAATTCCCGTGCAGTCTCAATGGCGGGGTGCGGGCCGGGGAATAGGCCTCTTGGCCGGGGTGAATATGTTGGAACGCGGCGCGCGTAAATAGAAGCGGCTGGAGGTACCGGGGGCGAAGCCCGCCCCGGCCCGGAGGCCGAGTTAAAAAAAATAATAATCCCCGTTCAGTCTCAATGGCGGGGTGCGGGCCGGCCCGGCGGCGATTGCGGCGGGCAGCAGGCCTCTTGGACAGGTTGAGAGATAAAAAAATAATAATTCCCGTGCAGTCTCAATGGCGGGGTGCGGGCCGGGGAATAGGCCTCTTGGCCGGGGTGAATAGTGTTGGAACACGGCCCGCGGAAATAGTAGCGGCTGGAGGTACCGGGGGCGATGCCCGCCCCGGCCCGGCGGCCAAGTTAAAAAAATAAATAATCCCGTTCAGTCTCAATGGCAGGGTGCGGGCCGGCCCGGCGGCGATTGCGGCGGGCAGCAGGCCTCTTGGACAGGTTGAGAGATAAAAAAAAAATAATTCCCATGCAGTCTCAATGGCGGGGTGCGGGCCGGGGAATAGGCCTCTTGGCCGGGGTGAATATGTTGGAACGCGGCGCGCGTAAATAGAAGCGGCTGGAGGTACCGGGGGCGAAGCCCGCCCCGGCCCGGAGGCCGAGTTAAAAAAAATAATAATCTCCGTTCAGTCTCAATGGCGGGGTGCGGGCCGGCCCGGCGGCGAGTGCGGCGGGCAGCAGGCCTCTTGGACAGGTTGAGAGATAAAAAAATAATAATTCCCGTGCAGTCTCAATGGCGGGGTGCGGGCCGGGGAATAGGCCTCTTGGCCGGGGTGAATATGTTGGACCGCAGCGCGCGTAAATAGAAGCGGCTGGAGGTACCGGGGGCGAAGCCCGCCCCGGCCCGGAGGCCGAGTTAAAAAAAATAATAATCCCCGTTCAGTCTCAATGGCGGGGTGCGGGCCGGCCCGGCGGCGAGTGCGGTGGGCAGCAGGCCTCTTGGACAGGTTGAGAGATAAAAAAATAATAATTCCCGTGCAGTCTCAATGGCGGGGTGCGGGCCGGGGAATAGGCCTCTTGGCCGGGGTGAATAGTGTTGGAACACGGCCCGCGGAAATAGTAGCGGCTGGAGGTACCGGGGGCGATGCCCGCCCCGGCCCGGCGGCCAAGTTAAAAAAATAAATAATCCCGTTCAGTCTCAATGGCAGGGTGCGGGCCGGCCCGGCGGCGATTGCGGCGGGCAGCAGGCCTCTTGGACAGGTTGAGAGATAAAAAAATAATAATTCCCATGCAGTCTCAATGGCGGGGTGCGGGCCGGGGAATAGGCCTCTTGGCCGGGGTGAATATGTTGGAACGCGGCGCGCGTAAATAGAAGCGGCTGGAGGTACCGGGGGCGAAGCCCGCCCCGGCCCGGAGGCCGAGTTAAAAAAAATAATAATCCCCGTTCAGTCTCAATGGCGGGGTGCGGGCCGGCCCGGCGGCGAGTGCGGCGGGCAGCAGGCCTCTTGGACAGGTTGAGAGATAAAAAAATAATAATTCCCGTGCAGTCTCAATGGCGGGGTGCGGGCCGGGGAATAGGCCTCTTGGCCGGGGTGAATAGTGTTGGAACACGGCCCGCGGAAATAGTAGCGGCTGGAGGTACCGGGGGCGATGCCCGCCCGGGCCCGGCGGCCAAGTTAAAAAAATAAATAATCCCCGTTCAGTCTCAATGGCAGGGTGCGGGCCGGCCCGGCGGCGATTGCGGCGGGCAGCAGGCCTCTTGGACAGGTTGAGAGATAAAAAAATAATAATTCCCGTTCAGTCTCAATGGCAGGGTGCGGGCCGGCCCGGCGGCAATTGCGGCGGGCAGCAGGCCTCTTGGACAGGTTGAGAGATAAAAAAATAATAATTCCCGTGCAGTCTCAATGGCGGGGTGCGGGCCGGGGAATAGGCCTCTTGGCCGGGGTGAATATGTTGGAACGCGGCGCGCGTAAATAGAAGCGGCTGGAGGTACCGGGGGCGAAGCCCGCCCCGGCCCGGAGGCCGAGTTAAAAAAAATAATAATCCCCGTTCAGTCTCAATGGCGGGGTGCGGGCCGGCCCGGCGGCGAGTGCGGCGGGCAGCAGGCCTCTTGGACAGGTTGAGAGATAAAAAAATAATAATTCCCGTGCAGTCTCAATGGCGGGGTGCGGGCCGGGGAATAGGCCTCTTGGCCGGGGTGAATAGTGTTGGAACACGGCCCGCGGAAATAGTAGCGGCTGGAGGTACCGGGGGCGATGCCCGCCCGGGCCCGGCGGCCAAGTTAAAAAAATAAATAATCCCCGTTCAGTCTCAATGGCAGGGTGCGGGCCGGCCCGGCGGCGATTGCGGCGGGCAGCAGGCCTCTTGGACAGGTTGAGAGATAAAAAAATAATAATTCCCGTTCAGTCTCAATGGCAGGGTGCGGGCCGGCCCGGCGGCAATTGCGGCGGGCAGCAGGCCTCTTGGACAGGTTGAGAGATAAAAAAATAATAATTCCCGTGCAGTCTCAATGGCGGGGTGCGGGCCGGGGAATAGGCCTCTTGGCCGGGGTGAATATGTTGGAACGCGGCGCGCGTAAACAGAAGCGGCTGGAGGTACCGGGGGCGAAGCCCGCCCCGGCCCGGAGGCCGAGTTAAAAAAAATAATAATCCCCGTTCAGTCTCAATGGCGGGGTGCGGGCCGGCCCGGCGGCGATTGCGGCGGGCAGCAGGCCTCTTGGACAGGTTGAGAGATAAAAAAATAATAATTCCCGTGCAGTCTCAATGGCGGGGTGCGGGCCGGGGAATAGGCCTCTTGGCCGGGGTGAATAGTGTTGGAACACGGCCCGCGGAAATAGTAGCGGCTGGAGGTACCGGGGGCGATGCCCGCCCCGGCCCGGCGGCCAAGTTAAAAAAATAAATAATCCCGTTCAGTCTCAATGGCAGGGTGCGGGCCGGCCCGGCGGCGATTGCGGCGGGCAGCAGGCCTCTTGGACAGGTTGAGAGATAAAAAAATAATAATTCCCATGCAGTCTCAATGGCGGGGTGCGGGCCGGGGAATAGGCCTCTTGGCCGGGGTGAATATGTTGGAACGCGGCGCGCGTAAATAGAAGCGGCTGGAGGTACCGGGGGCGAAGCCCGCCCCGGCCCGGAGGCCGAGTTAAAAAAAAATAATAATCCCCGTTCAGTCTCAATGGCGGGGTGCGGGCCGGCCCGGCGGCGAGTGCGGCGGGCAGCAGGCCTCTTGGACAGGTTGAGAGATAAAAAAATAATAATTCCCGTGCAGTCTCAATGGCGGGGTGCGGGCCGGGGAATAGGCCTCTTGGCCGGGGTGAATATGTTGGAACGCGGCGCGCGTAAATAGAAGCGGCTGGAGGTACCGGGGGCGAAGCCCGCCCCGGCCCGGACGCCGAGTTAAAAAAAATAATAATCCCCGTTCAGTCTCAATGGCGGGGTGCGGGCCGGCCCGGCGGCGAGTGCGGCGGGCAGCAGGCCTCTTGGACAGGTTGAGAGATAAAAAAATAATAATTCCCGTGCAGTCTCAATGGCGGGGTGCGGGCCGGGGAATAGGCCTCTTGGCCGGGGTGAATAGTGTTGGAACACGGCCCGCGGAAATAGTAGCGGCTGGAGGTACCGGGGGCGATGCCCGCCCCGGGCCGGCGGCCAAGTTAAAAAAATAAATAATCCCCGTTCAGTCTCAATGGCAGGGTGCGGGCCGGCCCGGCGGCGAGTGCGGCGGGCAGCAGGCCTCTTGGACAGGTTGAGAGATAAAAAAATAATAATTCCCGTTCAGTCTCAATGGCAGGGTGCGGGCCGGCCCGGCGGCGAGTGCGGCGGGCAGCAGGCCTCTTGGACAGGTTGAGAGATAAAAAAATAATAATTCCCGTGCAGTCTCAATGGCGGGGTGCGGGCCGGGGAATAGGCCTCTTGGCCGGGGTGAATAGTGTTGGAACACGGCCCGCGGAAATAGTAGCGGCTGGAGGTACCGGGGGCGATGCCCGCCCCGGGCCGGCGGCCAAGTTAAAAAAATAAATAATCCCCGTTCAGTCTCAATGGCGGGGTGCGGGCCGGCCCGGCGGCGAGTGCGGCGGGCAGCAGGCCTCTTGGACAGGTTGAGAGATAAAAAAATAATAATTCCCGTGCAGTCTCAATGGCGGGGTGCGGGCCGGCCCGGCGGCGATTGCGGCGGGCAGCAGGCCTCTTGGACAGGTTGAGAGATAAAACAATAATAATTCCCGTGCAGTCTCAATGGCGGGGTGCGGGCCGGGGAATAGGCCTCTTGGCCGGGGTGAATAGTGTTGGAACACGGCCCGCGGAAATAGTAGCGGCTGGAGGTACCGGGGGCGATGCCCGCCCCGGCCCGGCGGCCAAGTTAAAAAAATAAATAATCCCGTTCAGTCTCAATGGCAGGGTGCGGGCCGGCCCGGCGGCGATTGCGGCGGGCAGCAGGCCTCTTGGACAGGTTGAGAGATAAAAAAATAATAATTCCCATGCAGTCTCAATGGCGGGGTGCGGGCCGGGGAATAGGCCTCTTGGCCGGGGTGAATAGTGTTGGAACACGGCCCGCGGAAATAGTAGCGGCTGGAGGTACCGGGGGCGATGCCCGCCCCGGGCCGGCGGCCAAGTTAAAAAAATAAATAATCCCCGTTCAGTCTCAATGGCAGGGTGCGGGCCGGCCCGGCGGCGAGTGCGGCGGGCAGCAGGCCTCTTGGACAGGTTGAGAGATAAAAAAATAATAATTCCCGTTCAGTCTCAATGGCAGGGTGCGGGCCGGCCCGGCGGCGATTGCGGCGGGCAGCAGGCCTCTTGGACAGGTTGAGAGATAAAAAAATAATAATTCCCATGCAGTCTCAATGGCGGGGTGCGGGCCGGGGAATAGGCCTCTTGGCCGGGGTGAATATGTTGGAACGCGGCGCGCGTAAATAGAAGCGGCTGGAGGTACCGGGGGCGAAGCCCGCCCCGGCCCGGAGGCCAGGTTAAAAAAAATAATAATCCCCGTTCAGTCTCAATGGCGGGGTGCGGGCCGGCCCGGCGGCGAGTGCGGCGGGCAGCAGGCCTCTTGGACAGGTTGAGAGATAAAAAAATAATAATTCCCGTGCAGTCTCAATGGCGGGGTGCGGGCCGGCCCGGCGGCGATTGCGGCGGGCAGCAGGCCTCTTGGACAGGTTGAGAGATAAAAAAATAATAATTCCCGTGCAGTCTCAATGGCGGGGTGCGGGCCGGGGAATAGGCCTCTTGGCCGGGGTGAATAGTGTTGGAACACGGCCCGCGGAAATAGTAGCGGCTGGAGGTACCGGGGGCGATGCCCGCCCCGGCCCGGCGGCCAAGTTAAAAAAATAAATAATCCCGTTCAGTCTCAATGGCAGGGTGCGGGCCGGCCCGGCGGCGATTGCGGCGGGCAGCAGGCCTCTTGGACAGGTTGAGAGATAAAAAAATAATAATTCCCATGCAGTCTCAATGGCGGGGTGCGGGCCGGGGAATAGGCCTCTTGGCCGGGGTGAATATGTTGGAACGCGGCGCGCGTAAATAGAAGCGGCTGGAGGTACCGGGGGCGAAGCCCGCCCCGGCCCGGAGGCCGAGTTAAAAAAAATAATAATCCCCGTTCAGTCTCAATGGCGGGGTGCGGGCCGGCCAGGCGGCGAGTGCGGCGGGCAGCAGGCCTCTTGGACAGGTTGAGAGATAAAAAAATAATAATTCCCATGCAGTCTCAATGGCGGGGTGCGGGCCGGGGAATAGGCCTCTTGGCCGGGGTGAATATGTTGGAACGCGGCGCGCGTAAATAGAAGCGGCTGGAGGTACCGGGGGCGAAGCCCGCCCCGGCCCGGAGGCCGAGTTAAAAAAAATAATAATCCCCGTTCAGTCTCAATGGCGGGGTGCGGGCCGGCCCGGCGGCGATTGCGGCGGGCAGCAGGCCTCTTGGACAGGTTGAGAGATAAAAAAATAATAATTCCCATGCAGTCTCAATGGCGGGGTGCGGGCCGGGGAATAGGCCTCTTGGCCGGGGTCAATATGTTGGAACGCGGCGCGCGTAAATAGAAGCGGCTGGAGGTACCGGGGGCGAAGCCCGCCCCGGCCCGGAGGCCGAGTTAAAAAAAAATAATAATCCCCGTTCAGTCTCAATGGCGGGGTGCGGGCCGGCCCGGCGGCGAGTGCGGCGGGCAGCAGGCCTCTTGGACAGGTTGAGAGATAAAAAAATAATAATTCCCGTGCAGTCTCAATGGCGGGGTGCGGGCCGGGGAATAGGCCTCTTGGCCGGGGTGAATATGTTGGAACGCGGCGCGCGTAAATAGAAGCGGCTGGAGGTACCGGGGGCGAAGCCCGCCCCGGCCCGGACGCCGAGTTAAAAAAAATAATAATCCCCGTTCAGTCTCAATGGCGGGGTGCGGGCCGGCCCGGCGGCGAGTGCGGCGGGCAGCAGGCCTCTTGGACAGGTTGAGAGATAAAAAAATAATAATTCCCGTGCAGTCTCAATGGCGGGGTGCGGGCCGGGGAATAGGCCTCTTGGCCGGGGTGAATAGTGTTGGAACACGGCCCGCGGAAATAGTAGCGGCTGGAGGTACCGGGGGCGATGCCCGCCCCGGGCCGGCGGCCAAGTTAAAAAAATAAATAATCCCCGTTCAGTCTCAATGGCAGGGTGCGGGCCGGCCCGGCGGCGAGTGCGGCGGGCAGCAGGCCTCTTGGACAGGTTGAGAGATAAAAAATTAATAATTCCCGTTCAGTCTCAATGGCAGGGTGCGGGCCGGCCCGGCGGCGAGTGCGGCGGGCAGCAGGCCTCTTGGACAGGTTGAGAGATAAAAAAATAATAATTCCCGTGCAGTCTCAATGGCGGGGTGCGGGCCGGGGAATAGGCCTCTTGGCCGGGGTGAATAGTGTTGGAACACGGCCCGCGGAAATAGTAGCGGCTGGAGGTACCGGGGGCGATGCCCGCCCCGGGCCGGCGGCCAAGTTAAAAAAATAAATAATCCCCGTTCAGTCTCAATGGCGGGGTGCGGGCCGGCCCGGCGGCGAGTGCGGCGGGCAGCAGGCCTCTTGGACAGGTTGAGAGATAAAAAAATAATAATTCCCGTGCAGTCTCAATGGCGGGGTGCGGGCCGGCCCGGCGGCGATTGCGGCGGGCAGCAGGCCTCTTGGACAGGTTGAGAGATAAAACAATAATAATTCCCGTGCAGTCTCAATGGCGGGGTGCGGGCCGGGGAATAGGCCTCTTGGCCGGGGTGAATAGTGTTGGAACACGGCCCGCGGAAATAGTAGCGGCTGGAGGTACCGGGGGCGATGCCCGCCCCGGCCCGGCGGCCAAGTTAAAAAAATAAATAATCCCGTTCAGTCTCAATGGCAGGGTGCGGGCCGGCCCGGCGGCGATTGCGGCGGGCAGCAGGCCTCTTGGACAGGTTGAGAGATAAAAAAATAATAATTCCCATGCAGTCTCAATGGCGGGGTGCGGGCCGGGGAATAGGCCTCTTGGCCGGGGTGAATAGTGTTGGAACACGGCCCGCGGAAATAGTAGCGGCTGGAGGTACCGGGGGCGATGCCCGCCCCGGGCCGGCGGCCAAGTTAAAAAAATAAATAATCCCCGTTCAGTCTCAATGGCAGGGTGCGGGCCGGCCCGGCGGCGAGTGCGGCGGGCAGCAGGCCTCTTGGACAGGTTGAGAGATAAAAAAATAATAATTCCCGTTCAGTCTCAATGGCAGGGTGCGGGCCGGCCCGGCGGCGATTGCGGCGGGCAGCAGGCCTCTTGGACAGGTTGAGAGATAAAAAAATAATAATTCCCATGCAGTCTCAATGGCGGGGTGCGGGCCGGGGAATAGGCCTCTTGGCCGGGGTGAATATGTTGGAACGCGGCGCGCGTAAATAGAAGCGGCTGGAGGTACCGGGGGCGAAGCCCGCCCCGGCCCGGAGGCCAGGTTAAAAAAAATAATAATCCCCGTTCAGTCTCAATGGCGGGGTGCGGGCCGGCCCGGCGGCGAGTGCGGCGGGCAGCAGGCCTCTTGGACAGGTTGAGAGATAAAAAAATAATAATTCCCGTGCAGTCTCAATGGCGGGGTGCGGGCCGGCCCGGCGGCGATTGCGGCGGGCAGCAGGCCTCTTGGACAGGTTGAGAGATAAAAAAATAATAATTCCCGTGCAGTCTCAATGGCGGGGTGCGGGCCGGGGAATAGGCCTCTTGGCCGGGGTGAATAGTGTTGGAACACGGCCCGCGGAAATAGTAGCGGCTGGAGGTACCGGGGGCGATGCCCGCCCCGGCCCGGCGGCCAAGTTAAAAAAATAAATAATCCCGTTCAGTCTCAATGGCAGGGTGCGGGCCGGCCCGGCGGCGATTGCGGCGGGCAGCAGGCCTCTTGGACAGGTTGAGAGATAAAAAAATAATAATTCCCATGCAGTCTCAATGGCGGGGTGCGGGCCGGGGAATAGGCCTCTTGGCCGGGGTGAATATGTTGGAACGCGGCGCGCGTAAATAGAAGCGGCTGGAGGTACCGGGGGCGAAGCCCGCCCCGGCCCGGAGGCCGAGTTAAAAAAAATAATAATCCCCGTTCAGTCTCAATGGCGGGGTGCGGGCCGGCCAGGCGGCGAGTGCGGCGGGCAGCAGGCCTCTTGGACAGGTTGAGAGATAAAAAAATAATAATTCCCATGCAGTCTCAATGGCGGGGTGCGGGCCGGGGAATAGGCCTCTTGGCCGGGGTGAATATGTTGGAACGCGGCGCGCGTAAATAGAAGCGGCTGGAGGTACCGGGGGCGAAGCCCGCCCCGGCCCGGAGGCCGAGTTAAAAAAAATAATAATCCCCGTTCAGTCTCAATGGCGGGGTGCGGGCCGGCCCGGCGGCGATTGCGGCGGGCAGCAGGCCTCTTGGACAGGTTGAGAGATAAAAAAATAATAATTCCCATGTAGTCTCAATGGCGGGGTGCGGGCCGGGGAATAGGCCTCTTGGCCGGGGTGAATATGTTGGAACGCGGCGCGCGTAAATAGAAGCGGCTGGAGGTACCGGGGGCGAAGCCCGCCCCGGCCCGGAGGCCAGGTTAAAAAAAATAATAATCCCCGTTCAGTCTCAATGGCGGGGTGCGGGCCGGCCCGGCGGCGAGTGCGGCGGGCAGCAGGCCTCTTGGACAGGTTGAGAGATAAAAAAATAATAATTCCCGTGCAGTCTCAATGGCGGGGTGCGGGCCGGCCCGGCGGCGATTGCGGCGGGCAGCAGGCCTCTTGGACAGGTTGAGAGATAAAAAAATAATAATTCCCGTGCAGTCTCAATGGCGGGGTGCGGGCCGGGGAATAGGCCTCTTGGCCGGGGTGAATAGTGTTGGAACACGGCCCGCGGAAATAGTAGCGGCTGGAGGTACCGGGGGCGATGCCCGCCCCGGCCCGGCGGCCAAGTTAAAAAAATAAATAATCCCGTTCAGTCTCAATGGCAGGGTGCGGGCCGGCCCGGCGGCGATTGCGGCGGGCAGCAGGCCTCTTGGACAGGTTGAGAGATAAAAAAATAATAATTCCCATGCAGTCTCAATGGCGGGGTGCGGGCCGGGGAATAGGCCTCTTGGCCGGGGTGAATATGTTGGAACGCGGCGCGCGTAAATAGAAGCGGCTGGAGGTACCGGGGGCGAAGCCCGCCCCGGCCAGGAGGCCGAGTTAAAAAAAATAATAATCCCCGTCCAGTCTCAATGGCGGGGTGCGGGCCGGCCAGGCGGCGAGTGCGGCGGGCAGCAGGCCTCTTGGACAGGTTGAGAGATAAAAAAATAATAATTCCCATGCAGTCTCAATGGCGGGGTGCGGGCCGGGGAATAGGCCTCTTGGCCGGGGTGAATATGTTGGAACGCGGCGGCGTAAATAGAAGCGGCTGGAGGTACCGGGGGCGATGCCTGCCCCGGCCCGGCGGCCAAGTTAAAAAAATAAATAATCCCGTTCAGTCTCAATGGCAGGGTGCGGGCCGGCCCGGCGGCGAGTGCGGCGGGCAGCAGGCCTCTTGGACAGGTTGAGAGATAAAAAAATAATAATTCCCGTTCAGTCTCAATGGCAGGGTGCGGGCCGGCCCGGCGGCGATTGCGGCGGGCAGCAGGCCTCTTGGACAGGTTGAGAGATAAAAAAATAATAATTCCCATGCAGTCTCAATGGCGGGGTGCGGGCCGGGGAATAGGCCTCTTGGCCGGGGTGAATATGTTGGAACGCGGCGCGCGTAAATAGAAGCGGCTGGAGGTACCGGGGGCGAAGCCCGCCCCGGCCCGGAGGCCGAGTTAAAAAAAATAATAATCCCCGTTCAGTCTCAATGGCGGGGTGCGGGCCGGCCCGGCGGCGAGTGCGGCGGGCAGCAGGCCTCTTGGACAGGTTGAGAGATAAAAAAATAATAATTCCCGTGCAGTCTCAATGGCGGGGTGCGGGCCGGGGAATAGGCCTCTTTGCCGGGGTGAATAGTGTTGGAACACGGCCCGCGGGAATAGTAGCAGCTGGAGGTACCGGGGGCGATGCCCGCCCCGGCCCGGCGGCCAAGTTAAAAAAATAAATAATCCCCGTTCAGTCTCAATGGCAGGGTGCGGGCCGGCCCGGCGGCGATTGCGGCGGGCAGCAGGCCTCTTGGACAGGTTGAAAGATAAAAAAATAATATTTCCCGTGCAGTCTCAATGGCGGGGTGCGGGCCGGGGAATAGGCCTCTTGGCCCGGGTGAATAGTGTTGGAACACGGCCCGCGGAAATAGTAGCGGCTGGAGGTACCGGGGGCGATGCCCGCCCCGGGCCGGCGGCCAAATTAAAAAAATAAATAATCCCCGTTCAGTCTCAATGGCAGGGTGCGGGCCGGCCCGGCGGCGAGTGCGGCGGGCAACAGGCCTCTTGGACAGGTTGAGAGATAAAAAAATAATAATTCCCGTGCAGTCTCAATGGCAGGGTGCGGGCCGGCCCGGCGGCGATTGCGGCGGGCAGCAGGCCTCTTGGACAGGTTGAGAGATAAAAAAATAATAATTCCCATGCAGTCTCAATGGCGGGGTGCGGGCCGGGGAATAGGCCTCTTGGCCGGGGTGAATATGTTGGAACGCGGCGCGCGTAAATAGAAGCGGCTGGAGGTACCGGGGGCGAAGCCCGCCCCGGCCCGGAGGCCCAGTTAAAAAAAAATAATAATCCCCGTTCAGTCTCAATGGCGGGGTGCGGGCCGGCCCGGCGGCGAGTGCGGCGGGCAGCAGGCCTCTTGGACAGGTTGAGAGATAAAAAAATAATAATTCCCGTGCAGTCTCAATGGCGGGGTGCGGGCCGGCCCGGCGGCGATTGCGGCGGGCAGCAGGCCTCTTGGACAGGTTGAGAGATAAAAAAATAATAATTCCCGTGCAGTCTCAATGGCGGGGTGCGGGCCGGGGAATAGGCCTCTTGGCCGGGGTGAATAGTGTTGGAACACGGCCCGCGGAAATAGTAGCGGCTGGAGGTACCGGGGGCGATGCCCGCCCCGGCCCGGCGGCCAAGTTAAAAAAATAAATAATCCCGTTCAGTCTCAATGGCAGGGTGCGGGCCGGCCCGGCGGCGATTGCGGCGGGCAGCAGGCCTCTTGGACAGGTTGAGAGATAAAAAAATAATAATTCCCATGCAGTCTCAATGGCGGGGTGCGGGCCGGGGAATAGGCCTCTTGGCCGGGGTGAATATGTTGGAACGCGGCGCGCGTAAATAGAAGCGGCTGGAGGTACCGGGGGCGAAGCCCGCCCCGGCCCGGAGGCCGAGTTAAAAAAAATAATAATCCCCGTTCAGTCTCAATGGAGGGGTGCGGGCCGGCCAGGCGGCGAGTGCGGCGGGCAGCAGGCCTCTTGGACAGGTTGAGAGATAAAAAAATAATAATTCCCATGCAGTCTCAATGGCGGGGTGCGGGCCGGGGAATAGGCCTCTTGGCCGGGGTGAATATGTTGGAACGCGGCGCGCGTAAATAGAAGCGGCTGGAGGTACCGGGGGCGAAGCCCGCCCCGGCCCGGAGGCCGAGTTAAAAAAAATAATAATCCCCGTTCAGTCTCAATGGCGGGGTGCGGGCCGGCCCGGCGGCGAGTGCGGCGGGCAGCAGGCCTCTTGGACAGGTTGAGAGATAAAAAAATAATAATTCCCATGCAGTCTCAATGGCGGGGTGCGGGCCGGGGAATAGGCCTCTTGGCCGGGGTGAATAGTGTTGGAACACGGCCCGCGGAAATAGTAGCGGCTGGAGGTACCGGGGGCGATGCCCGCCCCGGCCCGGCGGCCAAGTTAAAAAAATAAATAATCCCGTTCAGTCTCAATGGCAGGGTGCGGGCCGGCCCGGCGGCGAGTGCGGCGGGCAGCAGGCCTCTTGGACAGGTTGAGAGATAAAAAAATAATAATCCCCGTTCAGTCTCAATGGCGGGGTGCGGGCCGGCCCGGCGGCGATTGCGGCGGGCAGCAGGCCTCTTGGACAGGTTGAGAGATAAAAAAATAATAATTCCCATGCAGTCTCAATGGCGGGGTGCGGGCCGGGGAATAGGCCTCTTGGCCGGGGTGAATATGTTGGAACGCGGCGGCGTAAATAGAAGCGGCTGGAGGTACCGGGGGCGAAGCCCGCCCCGGCCCGGAGGCCGAGTTAAAAAAAATAATAATCCCCGTTCAGTCTCAATGGCGGGGTGCGGGCCGGCCCGGCGGCGAGTGCGGCGGGCAGCAGGCCTCTTGGACAGGTTGAGAGATAAAAAAATAATAATTCCCGTGCAGTCTCAATGGCGGGGTGCGGGCCGGGGAATAGGCCTCTTGGCCGGGGTGAATAGTGTTGGAACACGGCCCGCGGGAATAGTAGCGGCTGGAGGTACCGGGGGCGATGCCCGCCCCGGCCCGGCGGCCAAGTTAAAAAAATAAATAATCCCCGTTCAGTCTCAATGGCAGGGTGCGGGCCGGCCCGGCGGCGAGTGCGGCGGGCAGCAGGCCTCTTGGACAGGTTGAGAGATAAAAAAATAATAATTCCCGTTCAGTCTCAATGGCAGGGTGCGGGCCGGCCCGGCGGCGATTGCGGCGGGCAGCAGGCCTCTTGGACAGGTTGAGAGATAAAAAAATAATAATTCCCATGCAGTCTCAATGGCGGGGTGCGGGCCGGGGAATAGGCCTCTTGGCCGGGGTGAATATGTTGGAACGCGGCGCGCGTAAATAGAAGCGGCTGGAGGTACCGGGGGCGAAGCCCGCCCCGGCCCGGAGGCCGAGTTAAAAAAAAATAATAATCCCCGATCAGTCTCAATGGCGGGGTGCGGGCCGGCCCGGCGGCGAGTGCGGCGGGCAGCAGGCCTCTTGGACAGGTTGAGAGATAAAAAAATAATAATTCCCGTGCAGTCTCAATGGCGGGGTGCGGGCCGGGGAATAGGCCTCTTGGCCGGGGTGAATATGTTGGAACGCGGCGCGCGTAAATAGAAGCGGCTGGAGGTACCGGGGGCGAAGCCCGCCCCGGCCCGGAGGCCGAGTTAAAAAAAATAATAATCCCCGTTCAGTCTCAATGGCGGGGTGCGGGCCGGCCCGGCGGCGAGTGCGGCGGGCAGCAGGCCTCTTGGACAGGTTGAGAGATAAAAAAATAATAATTCCCGTGCAGTCTCAATGGCGGGGTGCGGGCCGGGGAATAGGCCTCTTGGCCGGGGTGAATAGTGTTGGAACACGGCCCGCGGAAATAGTAGCGGCTGGAGGTACCGGGGGCGATGCCCGCCCCGGCCCGGCGGCCAAGTTAAAAAAATAAATAATCCCCGTTCAGTCTCAATGGCAGGGTGCGGGCCGGCCCGGCGGCGATTGCGGCGGGCAGCAGGCCTCTTGGACAGGTTGAGAGATAAAAAAATAATAATTCCCGTGCAGTCTCAATGGCGGGGTGCGGGCAGGGGAATAGGCCTCTTGGCCGGGGTGAATAGTGTTGGAACACGGCCCGCGGAAATAGTAGCGGCTGGAGGTACCGGGGAGGATGCCCGCCCCGGGCCGGCGGCCAAGTTAAAAAAATAAATAATCCCCGTTCAGTCTCAATGGCAGGGTGCGGGCCGGCCCGGCGGCGAGTGCGGCGGGCAGCAGGCCTCTTGGACAGGTTGAGAGATAAAAAAATAATAATTCCCGTTCAGTCTCAATGGCAGGGTGCGGGCCGGCCCGGCGGCGATTGCGGCGGGCAGCAGGCCTCTTGGACAGGTTGAGAGATAAAAAAATAATAATTCCCATGCAGTCTCAATGGCGGGGTGCGGGCCGGGGAATAGGCCTCTTGGCCGGGGTGAATATGTTGGAACGCGGCGCGCGTAAATAGAAGCGGCTGGAGGTACCGGGGGCGAAGCCCGCCCCGGCCCGGAGGCCGAGTTAAAAAAAATAATAATCCCCGTTCAGTCTCAATGGCGGGGTGCGGGCCGGCCCGGCGGCGAGTGCGGCGGGCAGCAGGCCTCTTGGACAGGTTGAGAGATAAAAAAATAATAATTCCCGTGCAGTCTCAATGGCGGGGTGCGGGCCGGGGAATAGGCCTCTTTGCCGGGGTGAATAGTGTTGGAACACGGCCCGCGGGAATAGTAGCGGCTGGAGGTACCGGGGGCGATGCCCGCCCCGGCCCGGCGGCCAAGTTAAAAAAATAAATAATCCCCGTTCAGTCTCAATGGCAGGGTGCGGGCCGGCCCGGCGGCGATTGCGGCGGGCAGCAGGCCTCTTGGACAGGTTGAGAGATAAAAAAATAATAATTCCCGTGCAGTCTCAATGGCGGGGTGCGGGCCGGGGAATAGGCCTCTTGGCCGGGGTGAATAGTGTTGGAACACGGCCCGCGGAAATAGTAGCGGCTGGAGGTACCGGGGGCGATGCCCGCCCCGGGCCGGCGGCCAAATTAAAAAAATAAATAATCCCCGTTCAGTCTCAAAGGCAGGGTGCGGGCCGGCCCGGCGGCGAGTGCGGCGGGCAGCAGGCCTCTTGGACAGGTTGAGAGATAAAAAAATAATAATTCCCGTGCAGTCTCAATGGCAGGGTGCGGGCCGGCCCGGCGGCGATTGCGGCGGGCAGCAGGCCTCTTGGACAGGTTGAGAGATAAAAAAATAATAATTCCCATGCAGTCTCAATGGCGGGGTGCGGGCCGGGGAATAGGCCTCTTGGCCGGGGTGAATATGTTGGAACGCGGCGCGCGTAAATAGAAGCGGCTGGAGGTACCGGGGGCGAAGCCCGCCCCGGCCCGGAGGCCCAGTTAAAAAAAAATAATAATCCCCGTTCAGTCTCAATGGCGGGGTGCGGGGCGAGTGCGGCGGGCAGCAGGCCTCTTGGACAGGTTGAGAGATAAAAAAATAATAATTCCCGTGCAGTCTCAATGGCGGGGTGCGGGCCGGCCCGGCGGCGATTGCGGCGGGCAGCAGGCCTCTTGGACAGGTTGAGAGATAAAAAAATAATAATTCCCGTGCAGTCTCAATGGCGGGGTGCGGGCCGGGGAATAGGCCTCTTGGCCGGGGTGAATAGTGTTGGAACACGGCCCGCGGAAATAGTAGCGGCTGGAGGTACCGGGGGCGATGCCCGCCCCGGCCCGGCGGCCAAGTTAAAAAAATAAATAATCCCGTTCAGTCTCAATGGCAGGGTGCGGGCCGGCCCGGCGGCGATTGCGGCGGGCAGCAGGCCTCTTGGACAGGTTGAGAGATAAAAAAATAATAATTCCCATGCAGTCTCAATGGCGGGGTGCGGGCCGGGGAATAGGCCTCTTGGCCGGGGTGAATAGTGTTGGAACACGGCCCGCGGAAATAGTAGCGACTGGAGGTACCGGGGGCGATGCCCGCCCCGGGCCGGCGGCCAAGTTAAAAAAATAAATAATCCCCGTTCAGTCTCAATGGCAGGGTGCGGGCCGGCCCGGCGGCGAGTGCGGCGGGCAGCAGGCCTCTTGGACAGGTTGAGAGATAAAAAAATAATAATTCCCATGCAGTCTCAATGGCGGGGTGCGGGCCGGGGAATAGGCCTCTTGGCCGGGGTGAATATGTTGGAACGCGGCGCGCGTAAATAGAAGCGGCTGGAGGTACCGGGGGCGAAGCCCGCCCCGGCCCGGAGGCCCAGTTAAAAAAAATAATAATCCCCGTTCAGTCTCAATGGCGGGGTGCGGGCCGGCCCGGCGGCGAGTGCGGCGGGCAGCAGGCCTCTTGGACAGGTTGAGAGATAAAAAAATAATAATTCCCGTGCAGTCTCAATGGCGGGGTGCGGGCCGGCCCGGCGGCGATTGCGGCGGGCAGCAGGCCTCTTGGACAGGTTGAGAGATAAAAAAATAATAATTCCCGTGCAGTCTCAATGGCGGGGTGCGGGCCGGGGAATAGGCCTCTTGGCCGGGGTGAATAGTGTTGGAACACGGCCCGCGGAAATAGTAGCGGCTGGAGGTACCGGGGGCGATGCCCGCCCCGGCCCGGCGGCCAAGTTAAAAAAATAAATAATCCCGTTCAGTCTCAATGGCAGGGTGCGGGCCGGCCCGGCGGCGATTGCGGCGGGCAGCAGGCCTCTTGGACAGGTTGAGAGATAAAAAAATAATAATTCCCATGCAGTCTCAATGGCGGGGTGCGGGCCGGGGAATAGGCCTCTTGGCCGGGGTGAATATGTTGGAACGCGGCACGCGTAAATAGAAGCGGCTGGAGGTACCGGGGGCGAAGCCCGCCCCGGCCCGGAGGCCGAGTTAAAAAAAATAATAATCCCCGTTCAGTCTCAATGGCGGGGTGCGGGCCGGCCAGGCGGCGAGTGCGGCGGGCAGCAGGCCTCTTGGACAGGTTGAGAGATAAAAAAATAATAATTCCCGTGCAGTCTCAATGGCGGGGTGCGGGCCGGGGAATAGGCCTCTTGGCCGGGGTGAATAGTGTTGGAACACGGCCCGCGGGAATAGTAGCGGCTGGAGGTACCGGGGGCGATGCCCGCCCCGGCCCGGCGGCCAAGTTAAAAAAATAAATAATCCCCGTTCAGTCTCAATGGCAGGGTGCGGGCCGGCCCGGCGGCGATTGCGGCGGGCAGCAGGCCTCTTGGACAGGTTGAGAGATAAAAAAATAATAATTCCCGTGCAGTCTCAATGGCGGGGTGCGGGCCGGGGAATAGGCCTCTTGGCCGGGGTGAATAGTGTTGGAACACGGCCCGCGGAAATAGTAGCGGCTGGAGGTACCGGGGGCGATGCCCGCCCCGGGCCGGCGGCCAAGTTAAAAAAATAAATAATCCCCGTTCAGTCTCAATGGCAGGGTGCGGGCCGGCCCGGCGGCGAGTGCGGCGGGCAGCAGGCCTCTTGGACAGGTTGAGAGATAAAAAAATAATAATTCCCGTTCAGTCTCAATGGCAGGGTGCGGGCCGGCCCGGCGGCGATTGCGGCGGGCAGCAGGCCTCTTGGACAGGTTGAGAGATAAAAAAATAATAATTCCCATGCAGTCTCAATGGCGGGGTGCGGGCCGGGGAATAGGCCTCTTGGCCGGGGTGAATATGTTGGAACGCGGCGCGCGTAAATAGAAGCGGCTGGAGGTACCAGGGGCGAAGCCCGCCCCGGCCCGGAGGCCGAGTTAAAAAAAATTATAATCCCCGTTCAGTCTCAATGGCGGGGTGCGGGCCGGCCCGGCGGCGAGTGCGGCGGGCAGCAGGCCTCTTGGACAGGTTGAGAGATAAAAAAATAATAATTCCCGTGCAGTCTCAATGGCGGGGTGCGGGCCGGGGAATAGGCCTCTTGGCCGGGGTGAATAGTGTTGGAACACGGCCCGCGGAAATAGTAGCGGCTGGAGGTACCGGGGGCGATGCCCGCCCCGGGCCGGCGGCCAAGTTAAAAAAATAAATAATCCCCGTTCAGTCTCAATGGCAGGGTGCGGGCCGGCCCGGCGGCGATTGCGGCGGGCAGCAGGCCTCTTGGACAGGTTGAGAGATATAAAAATAATAATTCCCGTGCAGTCTCAATGGCGGGGTGCGGGCCGGCCCGGCGGACGAGTGTGGCCGGGGAAGAGGCCTCTTGGCCGGGGTGAATATGTTGGAACGCGGCGGGCGTAAATAGAAGCGGCTGGAGGTACCGGGGGCGAAGCCCGCCCCGGCCCGGAGGCCGAGTTAAAAAAAATAATAATCCCGGTCAGTCACAATGGCGGGGTGCGGGCCGGCCCGGCGGCGAGTGCGGCGGGCAGCAGGCCTCTTGGACAGGTTGAGAGATAAAAAAATAATAATTCCCGTGCAGTCTCAACGGCGGGGTGCGGGCCGGCCCGGCGGACGAGTGTGGCCGGGGAAGAGGCCTCTTGGCCGGGGTGAATATGTTGGAACGCGGCGCGCGTAAATAGAAGCGGCTGGAGGTACCGGGGGAGAAGCCCGCCCCGGCCCGGAGGCCGAGTTAAAAAAAATAATAATCCCCGTTCAGTCTCAATGGCGGGGTGCGGGCCGGCCCGGCGGCGAGTGCGGCGGGCAGCAGGCCTCTTGGACAGGTTGAGAGATAAAAAAATAATAATTCCCGTGCAGTCTCAATGGCGGGGTGCGGGCCGGCCCGGCGGACGAGTGTGGCCGGGGAAGAGGCCTCTTGGCCGGGGTGAATATGTTGGAACGCGGCGCGCGTAAATAGAAGCGGCTGGAGGTACCGGGGGCGAAGCCCGCCCCGGCCCGGAGGCCGAGTTAAAAAAAATAATAATCCCCGTTCAGTCTCAATGGCGGGGTGCGGGCCGGCCCGGCGGCGAGTGCGGCGGGCAGCAGGCCTCTTGGACAGGTTGAGAGATAAAAAAATAATAATTCCCGTGCAGTCTCAATGGCGGGGTGCGGGCCGGGGAATAGGCCTCTTGGCCGGGGTGAATAGTGTTGGAACACGGCCCGCGGAAATAGTAGCGGCTGGAGGTACCGGGGGCGATGCCCGCCCCGGCCCGGCGGCCAAGTTAAAAAAATAAATAATCCGTTCAGTCTCAATGGCAGGGTGCGGGCCGGCCCGGCGGCGATTGCGGCGGGCAGCAGGCCTCTTGGACAGGTTGAGAGATAAAAAAATAATAATTCCCATGCAGTCTCAATGGCGGGGTGCGGGCCGGTGAATAGGCCTCTTGGCCGGGGTGAATATGTTGGAACGCGGCGCGCGTAAATAGAAGCGGCTGGAGGTACCGGGGGCGAAGCCCGCCCCGGCCCGGAGGCCGAGTTAAAAAAAATAATAATCCCCGTTCAGTCTCAATGGCGGGGTGCGGGCCGGCCCGGCGGCGAGTGCGGCGGGCAGCAGGCCTCTTGGACAGGTTGAGAGATAAAAAAATAATAATTCCCGTGCAGTCTCAATGGCGGGGTGCGGGCCGGGGAATAGGCCTCTTGGCCGGGGTGAATAGTGTTGGAACACGGCCCGCGGAAATAGTAGCGGCTGGAGGTACCGGGGGCGATGCCCGCCCCGGCCCAGCGGCCAAGTTAAAAAAATAAATAATCCCGTTCAGTCTCAATGGCAGGGTGCGGGCCGGCCCGGCGGCGATTGCGGCGGGCAGCAGGCCTCTTGGACAGGTTGAGAGATAAAAAAATAATAATTCCCATGCAGTCTCAATGGCGGGGTGCGGGCCGGGGAATAGGCCTCTTGGCCGGGGTGAATAGTGTTGGAACACGGCCCGCGGAAATAGTAGCGGCTGGAGGTACCGGGGGCGATGCCCGCCCCGGCCCGGCGGCCAAGTTAAAAAAATAAATAATCCCCGTTCAGTCTCAATGGCAGGGTGCGGGCCGGCCCGGCGGCGAGTGCGGCGGGCAGCAGGCCTCTTGGACAGGTTGAGAGATAAAAAAATAATAATTCCCGTGCAGTCTCAATGGCGGGGTGCGGGCCGGGGAATAGGCCTCTTGGCCGGGGTGAATATGTTGGAACGCGGCGCGCGTAAATAGAAGCGGCTGGAGGTACCGGGGGCGAAGCCCGCCCCGGCCCGGAGGCCGAGTTAAAAAAAATAATAATCCCCGTTCAGTCTCAATGGCGGGGTGCGGGCCGGCCCGGCGGCGAGTGCGGCGGGCAGCAGGCCTCTTGGACAGGTTGAGAGATAAAAAAATAATAATTCCCGTGCAGTCTCAATGGCGGGGTGCGGGCCGGGGAATAGGCCTCTTGGCCGGGGTGAATAGTGTTGGAACACGGCCCGCGGAAATAGTAGCGGCTGGAGGTACCGGGGGCGATGCCCGCCCCGGCCCGGCGGCCAAGTTAAAAAAATAAATAATCCCGTTCAGTCTCAATGGCAGGGTGCGGGCCGGCCCGGCGGCGATTGCGGCGGGCAGCAGGCCTCTTGGACAGGTTGAGAGATAAAAAAATAATAATTCCCATGCAGTCTCAATGGCGGGGTGCGGGCCGGGGAATAGGCCTCTTGGCCGGGGTGAATATGTTGGAACGCGGCGCGCATAAATAGAAGCGGCTGGAGGTACCGGGGGCGAAGCCCGCCCCGGCCCGGAGGCCGAGTTAAAAAAAATAATAATCCCCGTTCAGTCTCAATGGCGGGGTGCGGGCCGGCCCGGCGGCGAGTGCGGCGGGCAGCAGGCCTCTTGGACAGGTTGAGAGATAAAAAAATAATAATTCCCGTGCAGTCTCAATGGCGGGGTGCGGGCCGGGGAATAGGCCTCTTGGCCGGGGTGAATAGTGTTGGAACACGGCCCGCGGAAATAGTAGCGGCTGGAGGTACCGGGGGCGATGCCCGCCCCGGCCCGGCGGCCAAGTTAAAAAAAAAAAAAAATCCCCGTTCAGTCTCAATGGCAGGGTGCGGGCCGGCCCGGCGGCGATTGCGGCGGGCAGCAGGCCTCTTGGACAGGTTGAGAGATAAAAAAATAATAATTCCCATGCAGTTTCAATGGCGGGGTGCGGGCCGGGGAATAGGCCTCTTGGCCGGGGTGAATAGTGTTGGAACACGGCCCGCGGAAATAGTAGCGGCTGGAGGTACCGGGGGCGATGCCCGTCCCGGGCCGGCGTCCAAGTTAAAAAAATAAATAATCCCGTTCAGTCTCAATGGCAGGGTGCGGGCCGGCCCGGCGGCGATTGCGGCGGGCAGCAGGCCTCTTGGACAGGTTGAGAGATAAAAAAATAATAATTCCCGTGCAGTCTCAATGGCGGGGTGCGGGCCGGCCCGGCGGACGAGTGTGGCCGGGGAAGAGGCCTCTTTGCCGGGGTGAATATGTTGGAACGCGGCGCGCGTAAATAGAAGCGGCTGGAGGTAACGGGGGCGAAGCCCGCCCCGGCCCGGAGGCCGAGTTAAAAAAAATAATAATCCCCGTTCAGTCTCAATGGCGGGGTGCGGGCCGGCCCGGCGGCGAGTGCGGCGGGCAGCAGGCCTCTTGGACAGGTTGAGAGATAAAAAAATAATAATTCCGGTGCAGTCTCAATGGCGGGGTGCGGGCCGGCCCGGCGGACGAGTGTGGCCGGGGAAGAGGCCTCTTGGCCGGGGTGAATATTTTGGAACTCGGCGCGCGTAAATAGAAGCGGCTGGAGGTACCGGGGGCGAAGCCCGCCCCGGCCCGGCGGCCGAGTTAAAAAAAATAATAATCCCCGTACAGTCTCAATGGCGGGGTGCGGGCCGGCCCGGCGGCGAGTGCGGCGGGCAGCAGGCCTCTTGGACAGGTTGAGAGATAAAAAAATAATAATTCCCGTGCAGTCTCAATGGCGGGGTGCGGGCCGGGGAATAGGCCTCTTGGCCGGGGTGAATAGTGTTGGAACACGGCCCGCGGAAATAGTAGCGGCTGGAGGTACCGGGGGCGATGCCCGCCCCGGCCCGGCGGCCAAGTTAAAAAAATAAATAATCCCCGTTCAGTCTCAATGGCAGGGTGCGGGCCGGCCCGGCGGCGATTGCGGCGGGCAGCAGGCCTCTTGGACAGGTTGAGAGATAAAAAAATAATAATTCCCATGCAGTCTCAATGGCGGGGTGCGGGCCGGGGAATAGGCCTCTTGGCCGGGGTGAATAGTGTTGGAACACGGCCCGCGGAAATAGTAGCGGCTGGAGGTACCGGGGGCGATGCCCGCCCCGGGCCGGCGGCCAAGTTAAAAAAATAAATAATCCCCGTTCAGTCTCAATGGCAGGGTGCGGGCCGGCCCGGCGGCGATTGCGGCGGGCAGCAGGCCTCTTGGACAGGTTGAGAGATATAAAAATAATAATTCCCGTGCAGTCTCAACGGCGGGGTGCGGGCCGGCCCGGCGGACGAGTGTGGCCGGGGAATAGGCCTCTTGGCCGGGGTGAATATGTTGGAACGCGGCGAGCGTAAATAGAAGCGGCTGGAGGTACCGGGGGCGAAGCCCGCCCCGGCCCGGCGGCCAAGTTAAAAAAATAAATAATCCCCGTTCAGTCTCAATGGCAGGGTGCGGGCCGGCCCGGCGGCGATTGCGGCGGGCAGCAGGCCTCTTGGACAGGTTGAGAGATAAAAAAATAATAATTCCCGTTCAGTCTCAATGGCAGGGTGCGGGCCGGCCCGGCGGCAATTGCGGCGGGCAGCAGGCCTCTTGGACAGGTTGAGAGATAAAAAAATAATAATTCCCTTGCAGTCTCAATGGCGGGGTGCGGGCCGGGGAATAGGCCTCTTGGCCGGGGTGAATATGTTGGAACGCGGCGCGCGTAAATAGAAGCGGCTGGAGGTACCGGTGGCGAAGCCCGCCCCGGCCCGGAGGCCGAGTTAAAAAAAATAATAATCCCCGTTCAGTCTCAATGGCGGGGTGCGGGCCGGCCCGGCGGCGAGTGCGGCGGGCAGCAGGCCTCTTGGACAGGTTGAGAGATAAAAAAATAATAATTCCCGTGCAGTCTCAATGGCGGGGTGCGGGCCGGGGAATAGGCCTCTTGGCCGGGGTGAATATGTTGGAACGCGGCGCGCGTAAATAGAAGCGGCTGGAGGTACCGGGGGCGAAGCCCGCCCCGGCCCGGAGGCCGAGTTAAAAAAAATAATAATCCCCGTTCAGTCTCAATGGCGGGGTGCGGGCCGGCCCGGCGGCGAGTGCGGCGGGCAGCAGGCCTCTTGGACAGGTTGAGAGATAAAAAAATAATAATTCCCGTGCAGTCTCAATGGCGGGGTGCGGGCCGGGGAATAGGCCTCTTGGCCGGGGTGAATAGTGTTGGAACACGGCCCGCGGAAATAGTAGCGGCTGGAGGTACCGGGGGCGATGCCCGCCCCGGCCCGGCGGCCAAGTTAAAAAAATAAATAATCCCGTTCAGTCTCAATGGCAGGGTGCGGGCCGGCCCGGCGGCGATTGCGGCGGGCAGCAGGCCTCTTGGACAGGTTGAGAGATAAAAAAATAATAATTCCCATGCAGTCTCAATGGCGGGGTGCGGGCCGGGGAATAGGCCTCTTGGCCGGGGTGAATATGTTGGAACGCGGCGCGCGTAAATAGAAGCGGCTGGAGGTACCGGGGGCGAAGCCCGCCCCGGCCCGGAGGCCGAGTTAAAAAAAATAATAATCCCCGTTCAGTCTCAATGGCGGGGTGCGGGCCGGCCCGGCGGCGAGTGCGGCGGGCAGCAGGCCTCTTGGACAGGTTGAGAGATAAAAAAATAATAATTCCCGTGCAGTCTCAATGGCGGGGTGCGGGCCGGGGAATAGGCCTCTTGGCCGGGGTGAATAGTGTTGGAACACGGCCCGCGGAAATAGTAGCGGCTGGAGGTACCGGGGGCGATGCCCGCCCCGGCCCGGCGGCCAAGTTAAAAAAATAAATAATCCCCGTTCAGTCTCAATGGCAGGGTGCGGGCCGGCCCGGCGGCGATTGCGGCGGGCAGCAGGCCTCTTGGACAGGTTGAGAGATAAAAAAATAATAATTCCCGTTCAGTCTCAATGGCAGGGTGCGGGCCGGCCCGGCGGCAATTGCGGCGGGCAGCAGGCCTCTTGGACAGGTTGAGAGATAAAAAAATAATAATTCCCGTGCAGTCTCAATGGCGGGGTGCGGGCCGGGGAATAGGCCTCTTGGCCGGGGTGAATATGTTGGAACGCGGCGCGCGTAAATAGAAGCGGCTGGAGGTACCGGGGGCGAAGCCCGCCCCGGCCCGGAGGCCGAGTTAAAAAAAATAATAATCCCCGTTCAGTCTCAATGGCGGGGTGCGGGCCGGCCCGGCGGCGATTGCGGCGGGCAGCAGGCCTCTTGGACAGGTTGAGAGATAAAAAAATAATAATTCCCGTGCAGTCTCAATGGCGGGGTGCGGGCCGGGGAATAGGCCTCTTGGCCGGGGTGAATAGTGTTGGAACACGGCCCGCGGAAATAGTAGCGGCTGGAGGTACCGGGGCCTTGCCCGCCCCGGCCCGGCGGCCGAGTTAAAAAAAATAATAATCCCCGTTCAGTCTCAATGGCGGGGTGCGGGCCGGCCCGGCGGCGAGTGCGGCGGGCAGCAGGCCCCTTGGACAGGTTGAGAGATAAAAAAATAATAATTCCCGTTCAGTCTCAATGGCAGGGTGCGGGCCGGCCCGGCGGCAATTGCGGCGGGCAGCAGGCCTCTTGGACAGGTTGAGAGATAAAAAAATAATAATTCCCATGCAGTCTCAATGGCGGGGTGCGGGCCGGGGAATAGGCCTCTTGGCCGGGGTGAATATGTTGGAACGCGGCGCGCGTAAATAGAAGCGGCTGGAGGTACCGGGGGCGAAGCCCGCCCCGGCCCGGAGGCCGAGTTAAAAAAAATAATAATCCCCGTTCAGTCTCAATGGCGGGGTGCGGGCCGGCCCGGCGGCGAGTGCGGCGGGCAGCAGGCCTCTTGGACAGGTTGAGAGATAAAAAAATAATAATTCCCGTGCATTCTCAATGGCGGGGTGCGGGCCGGGGAATAGGCCTCTTGGCCGGGGTGAATATGTTGGAACGCGGCGCGCGTAAATAGAAGCGGCTGGAGGTACTGGGGGCGAAGCCCGCCCCGGCCCGGAGGCCGAGTTAAAAAAAATAATAATCCCCGTTCAGTCTCAATGGCAGGGTGCGGGCCGGCCCGGCGGCGATTGCGGCGGGCAGCAGGCCTCTTGGACAGGTTGAGAGATAAAAAAATAATAATTCCCATGCAGTCTCAATGGCGGGGTGCGGGCCGGCCCGGCGGCGAGTGCGGCGGGCAGCAGGCCTCTTGGACAGGTTGAGAGATAAAAAAATAATAATTCCCGTGCAGTCTCAATGGCGGGGTGCGGGCCGGGGAATAGGCCTCTTGGCCGGGGTGAATAGTGTTGGAACACGGCCCGCGGAAATAGTAGCGGCTGGAGGTACCGGGGGGATGCCCGCCCCGGCCCGGCGGCCAAGTTAAAAAAATAAATAATCCCCGTTCAGTCTCAATGGCAGGGTGCGGGCCGGCCCGGCGGCGATTGCGGCGGGCAGCAGGCCTCTTGGACAGGTTGAGAGATAAAAAAATAATAATTCCCGTTCAGTCTCAATGGCAGGGTGCGGGCCGGCCCGGCGGCAATTGCGGCGGGCAGCAGGCCTCTTGGACAGGTTGAGAGATAAAAAAATAATAATTCCCATGCAGTCTCAATGGCGGGGTGCGGGCCGGGGAATAGGCCTCTTGGCCGGGGTGAATATGTTGGAACGCGGCGCGCGTAAATAGAAGCGGCTGGAGGTACCGGGGGCGAAGCCCGCCCCGGCCCGGAGGCCGAGTTAAAAAAAATAATCCCCGTTCAGTCTCAATGGCGGGGTGCGGGCCGGCCCGGCAGCGAGTGCGGCGGGCAGCAGGCCTCTTGGACAGGTTGAGAGATAAAAAAATAATAATTCCCGTGCAGTCTCAATGGCGGGGTGCGGGCCGGGGAATAGGCCTCTTGGCCGGGGTGAATAGTGTTGGAACACGGCCCGCGGAAATAGTAGCGGCTGGAGGTACCGGGGGCGATGCCCGCCCCGGCCCGGCGGCCAAGTTAAAAAAATAAATAATCCCGTTCAGTCTCAATGGCAGGGTGCGGGCCGGCCCGGCGGCGATTGCGGCGGGCAGCAGGCCTCTTGGACAGGTTGAGAGATAAAAAATAATAATTCCCATGCAGTCTCAATGGCGGGGTGCGGGCCGGGGAATAGGCCTCTTGGCCGGGGTGAATATGTTGGAACGCGGCGCGCGTAAATAGAAGCGGCTGGAGGTACCGGGGGCGAAGCCCGCCCCGGCCCGGAGGCCGAGTTAAAAAAAATAATAATCCCCGTTCAGTCTCAATGGCGGGGTGCGGGCCGGCCCGGCGGCGAGTGCGGCGGGCAGCAGGCCTCTTGGACAGGTTGAGAGATAAAAAAATAATAATTCCCGTGCAGTCTCAATGGCGGGGTGCGGGCCGGCCCGGCGGCGAGTGCGGCGGGCAGAAGGCCTCTTGGACAGGTTGAGAGATAAAAAAATAATAATTCCCGTTCAGTCTCAATGGCAGGGTGCGGTCCGGCCCGGCGGCGATTGCGGCGGGCAGCAGGCCTCTTGGACAGGTTGAGAGATAAAAAAATAATAATTCCCATGCAGTCTCAATGGCGGGGTGCGGGGCGGGGAATAGGCCTCTTGGCCGGGGTGAATAGTGTTGGAACACGGCCCGCGGAAATAGTAGCGGCTGGAGGTACCGGGGGCGATGCCCGCCCCGGGCCGGCGGCCAAGTTAAAAAAATAAATAATCCCCGTTCAGTCTCAATGGCAGGGTGCGGGCCGGCCCGGCGGCGATTGCGGCGGGCAGCAGGCCTCTTGGACAGGTTGAGAGATATAAAAATAATAATTCCCATGCAGTCTCAATGGCGGGGTGCGGGCCGGCCCGGCGGACGAGTGTGGCCGGGGAAGAGGCCTCTTGGCCGGGGTGAATATGTTGGAACGCGGCGCGCGTAAATAGTAGCGGCTGGAGGTACCGGGGGCGATGCCCGCCCCGGCCCGGCGGCCAAGTTAAAAAAATAAATAATCCCCGTTCAGTCTCAATGGCAGGGTGCGGGCCGGCCCGGTGGCCGAGTGTGGCCGGGGAAGAGGCCTCTTGGCCGGGGTTAATAGTGTTGGAACGCGGCCCGCGGAAATAGTAGCGGCTGGAGGTACCGGGGGCGATGCCCGCCCCGGCCCGGCGGCCGAGTTAAAAAAAATAATAATCCCCGTTCAGTCTCAATGGCGGGATGCGGGCCGGCCCGGCGGCGATTGCGGCGGGCAGCAGGCCTCTTGGACAGGTTGAGAGATAAAAAAATAATAATTCCCGTGCAGTCTCAATGGCGGGGTGCGGGCCTGCCCGGCGGCGAGTGCGGCGGGCAGCAGGCCTCTTGGACAGGTTGAGAGATACAAAAATAATAATTCCCGTGCAGTCTCAATGGCGGGGTGCGGGCCGGCCAGGCGGACGAGTGTGGCCGGGGAAGAGGCCTCTTGGCCGGGGTGAATAGTGTTGTAACGCAGCCCGCGGAAATAGTAGCGGCTGGAGGTACCGGGGGCGAAGCCCGCCCCGGCCCGGCGGCCGAGTTAAAAAAAATAATAATCCCCGTTTAGTCTCAATGGCGGAGTGCGGGCCGGCCCGGCGGCGATTGCGGCGGGCAGCAGGCCTCTTGGACAGGTTGAGAGATAAAAAAATAATAATCCCCGTTCAGTCTCAATGGCGGGGTGCGGGCCTGCCCGGCAGCGAGTGCGGCGGGCAGCAGGCCTCTTGGACAGGTTGAGAGATAAAAAAATAATAATTCCCGTGCAGTCTCAATGGCGGGGTGCGGGCCGGGGAATAGGCCTCTTGGCCGGGGTGAATAGTGTTGGAACGCGGCCCACGGAAATAGTAGCGGCTGGAGGTACCGGGGGTGATGCCCGCCCCGGCCCGGCGGCCAAGTTAAAAAAAATAAATAATCCCCGTTCAGTCTCAATGGCAGGGTGCGGGCCGGCCCGGCGGCGATTGCGGCGGGCAGCAGGCCTCTTGGACAGGTTGAGAGATAAAAAAATAATAATTCCCGTGCAGAGTCAATGGCGGGGTGCGGGCCGGGGAATAGGCCTCTTGGCCGGGGTGAATAGTGTTGGAACACGGCCCGCGGAAATAGTAGCGGCTGGAGGTACCGGCGGCGATGCCCGCCACGGCCCGGCGGCCAAGTTAAAAAAATAAATAATCCCCGTTCAGTCTCAATGGCAGGGTGCGGGCCGGCCCGGCGGCGATTGCGGCGGGCAGCAGGCCTCTTGGACAGGTTGAGAGATAAAAAAATAATAATTCCCATGCAGTCTCAATGGCGGGGTGCGGGCCGGGGAATAGGCCTCTTGGCCGGGGTGAATATGTTGGAACGCGGCGCGCGTAAATAGAAGCGGCTGGAGGTACCGGGGGCGAAGCCCGCCCCGGCCCGGAGGCCGAGTTAAAAAAAATAATAATCCCCGTTCAGTCTCAATGGCGGGGTGCGGGCCGGCCCGGCGGCGAGTGCGGCGGGCAGCAGGCCTCTTGGACAGGTTGAGAGATAAAAAAATAATAATTCCCGTGCAGTCTCAATGGCGGGGTGCGGGCCGGGGAATAGGCCTCTTGGCCGGGGTGAATATGTTGGAACGCGGCGCGCGTAAATAGAAGCGGCTGGAGGTACCGGGGGCGAAGCCCGCCCCGGCCCGGAGGCCGAGTTAAAAAAAATAATAATCCCCGTTCAGTCTCAATGGCGGGGTGCGGGCCGGCCCGGCGGCGAGTGCGGCGGGCAGCAGGCCTCTTGGACAGGTTGAGAGATAAAAAAATAATAATTCCCGTGCAGTCTCAATGGCGGGGTGCGGGCCGGGGAATAGGCCTCTTGGCCGGGGTGAATATGTTGGAACGCGGCGCGCGTAAATAGAAGCGGCTGGAGGTACCGGGGGCGAAGCCCGCCCCGGCCCGGAGGCCGAGTTAAAAAAAATAATAATCCCCGTTCAGTCTCAATGGCGGGGTGCGGGCCGGCCCGGCGGCGAGTGCGGCGGGCAGCAGGCCTCTTGGACAGGTTGAGAGATAAAAAAATAATAATTCCCGTTCAGTCTCAATGGCAGGGTGCGGGCCGGCCCGGCGGCGATTGCGGCGGGCAGCAGGCCTCTTGGACAGGTTGAGAGATAAAAAAATAATAATTCCCATGCAGTCTCAATGGCGGGGTGCGGGCCGGGGAATAGGCCTCTTGGCCGGGGTGAGTAGTGTTGGAACACGGCCCGCGGAAATAGTAGCGGCTGGAGGTACCGGGGGCGATGCCCGCCCCGGGCCGGCGGCCAAGTTAAAAAAATAAATAATCCCCGTTCAGTCTCAATGGCAGGGTGCGGGCCGGCCCGGCGGCGAGTGCGGCGGGCAGCAGGCCTCTTGGACAGGTTGAGAGATAAAAAAATAATAATTCCCGTGCAGTCTCAATGGCGGGGTGCGGGCCGGCCCGGCGGCGATTGCGGCGGGCAGCAGGCCTCTTGGACAGGTTGAGAGATAAAAAAAATAATAATTCCCATGCAGTCTCAATGGCGGGGTGCGGGGCGGGGAATAGGCCTCTTGGCCGGGGTGAATATGTTGGAACGCGGCGCGCGTAAATAGAAGCGGCTGGAGGTACCGGGGGCGAAGCCCGCACCGGCCCGGAGGCCGAGTTAAAAAAAATAATAATCCCCGTTCAGTCTCAATGGCGGGGTGCGGGCCGGCCCGGCGGCGAGTGCGGCGGGCAGCAGGCCTCTTGGACAGGTTGAGAGATAAAAAAATAATAATTCCCGTGCAGTCTCAATGGCAGGGTGCGGGCCGGGGAATAGGCCTCTTGGCCGGGGTGAATAGTGTTGGAACACGGCCCGCGGAAATAGTAGCGGCTGGAGGTACCGGGGGCGATGCCCGCCCCGGCCCGGCGGCCAAGTTAAAAAAAATAAATAATCCCCGTTCAGTCTCAATGGCAGGGTGCGGGCCGGCCCGGCGGCGATTGCGGCGGGCAGCAGTTCTCTTGGACAGGTTGAGAGATAAAAAAATAATAATTCCCATGCAGTCTCAATGGCGGGGTGCGGGCCGGCCCGGCGGCGAGTGCGGCGGGCAGCAGGCCTCTTGGACAGGTTGAGAGATAAAAAAATAATAATTCCCGTGCAGTCTCAATGGCGGGGTGCGGGCCGGCCCGGCGGACGAGTGTGGCCGGGGAAGAGGCCTCTTGGCCGGGGTGAATATGTTGGAACGCGGCGCGCGTAAATAGAAGCGGCTGGAGGTACCGGGGGCGAAGCCCGCCCCGGCCCGGAGGCCGAGTTAAAAAAAATAATAATCCCCGTTCAGTCTCAATGGCGGGGTGCGGGCCGGCCCGGCGGCGAGTGCGGCGGGCAGCAGGCCTCTTGGACAGGTTGAGAGATAAAAAAATAATAATTCCCGTTCAGTCTCAATGGCAGGGTGCGGGCCGGCCCGGCGGCGATTGCGGCGGGCAGCAGGCCTCTTGGACAGGTTGAGAGATAAAAAAATAATAATTCCCATGCAGTCTCAATGGCGGGGTGCGGGGCGGGGAATAGGCCTCTTGGCCGGGGTGAATAGTGTTGGAACACGGCCCGCGGAAATAGTAGCGGCTGGAGGTACCGGGGGCGATGCCCGCCCCGGGCCGGCGGCCAAGTTAAAAAAATAAATAATCCCCGTTCAGTCTCAATGGCAGGGTGCGGGCCGGCCCGGCGGCGATTGCGGCGGGCAGCAGGCCTCTTGGACAGGTTGAGAGATATAAAAATAATAATTCCCATGCAGTCTCAATGGCGGGGTGCGGGCCGGCCCGGCGGACGAGTGTGGCCGGGGAAGAGGCCTCTTGGCCGGGGTGAATATGTTGGAACGCGGCGCGCGTAAATAGTAGCGGCTGGAGGTACCGGGGGCGATGCCCGCCCCGGCCCGGCGGCCAAGTTAAAAAAATAAATAATCCCCGTTCAGTCTCAATGGCAGGGTGCGGGCCGGCCCGGTGGCCGAGTGTGGCCGGGGAAGAGGCCTCTTGGCCGGGGTTAATAGTGTTGGAACGCGGCCCGCGGAAATAGTAGCGGCTGGAGGTACCGGGGGCGATGCCCGCCCCGGCCCGGCGGCCGAGTTAAAAAAAATAATAATCCCCGTTCAGTCTCAATGGCGGGGTGCGGGCCGGCCCGGCGGCGATTGCGGCGGGCAGCAGGCCTCTTGGACAGGTTGAGAGATAAAAAAATAATAATTCCCGTGCAGTCTCAATGGCGGGGTGCGGGCCTGCCCGGCGGCGAGTGCGGCGGGCAGCAGGCCTCTTGGACAGGTTGAGAGATAAAAAAATAATAATTCCCGTGCAGTCTCAATGGCGGGGTGCGGGCCGGCCAGGCGGACGAGTGTGGCCGGGGAAGAGGCCTCTTGGCCGGGGTGAATAGTGTTGTAACGCAGCCCGCGGAAATAGTAGCGGCTGGAGGTACCGGGGGCGAAGCCCGCCCCGGCCCGGCGGCCGAGTTAAAAAAAATAATAATCCCCGTTTAGTCTCAATGGCGGGGTGCGGGCCGGCCCGGCGGCGATTGCGGCGGGCAGCAGGCCTCTTGGACAGGTTGAGAGATAAAAAAATAATAATCCCCGTTCAGTCTCAATGGCGGGGTGCGGGCCTGCCCGGCGGCGAGTGCGGCGGGCAGCAGGCCTCTTGGACAGGTTGAGAGATAAAAAAATAATAATTCCCGTGCAGTCTCAATGGCGGGGTGCGGGCCGGGGAATAGGCCTCTTGGCCGGGGTGAATAGTGTTGGAACGCGGCCCGCGGAAATAGTAGCGGCTGGAGGTACCGGGGGTGATGCCCGCCCCGGCCCGGCGGCCAAGTTAAAAAAAATAAATAATCCCCGTTCAGTCTCAATGGCAGGGTGCGGGCCGGCCCGGCGGCGATTGCGGCGGGCAGCAGGCCTCTTGGACAGGTTGAGAGATAAAAAAAAAATAATCCCCATGCAGAGTCAATGGCGGGGTGCGGGCCGGCCCGGCGGCGAGTGCGGCGGGCAGCAGGCCTCTTGGACAGTTTGAGAGATAAAAAAAATAATAATTCCCGTGCAGTCTCAATGGCGGGGTGCGGGCCGGCCCGGCGGACGAGTGTGGCCGGGGAAGAGGCCTCTTGGCCGGGGTGAATAGTGTTGGAAAGCGGCCCGCGGAAATAGTAGCGGCTGGAGGTACCGGGGGCGATGCCCGCCACGGCCCGGCGGCCAAGTTAAAAAAATAAATAATCCCCGTTCAGTCTCAAATGCAGGGTGCGGGCCGGCCCGGTGGCCGAGTGTGGCTGGGGAAGAGGCCTCTTGGCCGGGGTTAATAGTGTTGGAACGCGGCCCGCGGAAATAGTAGCGGCCGGAGGTACCGGGGGCGATGCCCGCCCCGGCCCGGCGGCCGAGTTAAAAAAATAATAATCCCCGTTCAGTCTCAATGGCGGGGTGCGGGCCGGCCCGGCGGCGATTGTGGCGGGCAGCAGGTCACGTTGATTTGACAGATCAACGTCTCTTTGGAATAAAATTAATGTCCAACAGAGGGAGCCGTCTGCACGGGGTCGGTCATGATAGCACTTGGACATGAAACAGCTTGGGATTTCCGCCTGCTGGATGCCTTTGCACCTCCACTGGAAAAGCCCACTTTTGCAACAAACATCAAATACTGCATCTGCGTGCTCGCAGAGGACCGTATGCGAGCCTGACAGGCTGCGCGCTCAAACCACCACGGGAGCGGGTCCCTCCTTTGTGCACTCCGGAGGAGGTTTATTAAATGAAAAAAAAAATCACCCCACTACTCCACCCCCGACCCACAAGTGCCCTGTCTGCTATAAAGAGGACAATTTTCGCGTTTTCCCTCGCTTACGGCCATACTACCCTGAGAACGCCCGATCTCGTCCGATATCGGAAGCTAAGCAGCGTCGGGCCTGGTTAGTACTTGGATGGGAGACCGCCTGGGAATACCAGGTGCTGTAAGGTTTTGCACCCACCTCCAATTCTCAACACGATTCACTGCTCTTTCCAAAAATTTTGGCATTCATTCGTCATTCAACTTTCACTTATCCTGTGGTTTGAAATCGTTTCCTTCACGTTGATTTGACAGATCAACGTCTCTTTGGAATAAAATTAATGTCCAACAGAGGGAGCCGTCTGCACGGGGATCGGTCATGATAGCACTTGGACATGAAGCAGCTTGGGATTTCCGCCTGCTGGATGCCTTTGCACCTCCACTGGAAAAGCCCACTTTTGCAACAAACATCAAATACCGCATCTGCGTGCTCGCAGAGGACCGTATGCGAGCCTGACAGGCTGCGCGCTCCAACCACCACGGGAGCGGGCCCCTCCTTCGTGCTCTCGGGAGGAGGTCATTAAATGAAAAAAAAAATCACCCCACTACTCCATCCCCGACCCTCAAGTGCCTTGTCTGCTATAAAGGGGACAATTTTCACTTCTTCCCTCGCTTAGGCCATACTACCCTGAGAACGCCCGATCTCGTCCGATCTCGGAAGCTAAGCAGGGTCCGGCCTTGTTAGTACTTGGATGGGAGACCGCCTGGGAATACCAGGTGCTGTAAGCTTTTGCACCCACCTCCAATTCTCAACACGATTCACTGCTCTTTCCAAAAATTTTGGCTTTCATTAGTCATTCAACTTTCACTTATCCTGTGGTTTTAAATCGTTTCCTTCACGTTGATTTGACAGATCAACGTCTCTTTGGAATAAAATTAATGTCCAACAGAGGGAGCCGTCTGCACGGGGATCGGTCATGATAGCACTTGGACATGAAGCAGCTTGGGATTTCCGCCTGCTGGATGCCTTTGCACCTCCACTGGAAAAGCCCACTTTTCAAACCACCACGGGAGCGGGCCCCTCCTTCGTGCTCTCGGGAGGAGGTCATTAAATGAAAAAAAAAATCACCCCACTACTCCATCCCCGACCCGCAAGTGCCTTGTCTGCTATAAAGGGGACAATTTTCACATTTTCCCTCGCTTACGGCCATACTACCCTGAGAACGCCCGATCTCGTCCGATCTCGGAAGCTAAGCAGGGTCGGGCCTGGTTAGTACTTGGATGGGAGACCGCCTGGGAATACCAGGTGCTGTAAGATCTTGCACCCACCTCCAATTCTCAATACGATGCACTGCTCTTTCCAAAAATTTTGGCTTTCATTAGTCATTCAACTTTCACTTATCCTGTGGTTTGAAATCGTTTCCTTCACGTTGATTTGACAGATCAACGTCTCTTTGGAATAAAATTAATGTCCAACAGAGGTAGCCGTCTGCACGGGGATCGGTCATGACAGCACTTGGACATGAAGCAGCTTGGGATTTCCGCCTGCTGGATGCCTTTGCACCTCCACTGGAAAAGCCCACTTTTGCAACAAACATCAAATACCGCATCTGCGTGCTCGCAGAGGACCGTATGCGAGCCTGACAGGCTGCGCGCTCCAACCACCACGGGAGCGGGCCCCTCCTTCGTGCTCTCGGGAGGAGGTCATTAAATGAAAAAAAAAATCACCCCACTCCTCCATCCCCGACCCGCAAGTGCCTTGTCTGCTATAAAGGGGACAATTTTCACGTTTTCCCTCGCTTACGGCCATACTACCCTGAGAACGCCCGATCTTGTCCGATCTCGGAATCTAAGCAGGGTCGGGCCTGGTTAGTACTTGGATGGGAGACCGCCTGGGAATACCAGGTGCTGTAAGCTTTTGCACCCACCTCCAATTCTCAACACGATTCACTGCTCTTTCCAAAAATTTTGGCATTCATTCGTCATTCAACTTTCACTTATCCTGTGGTTTGAAATCGTTTCCTTCAAGTTGATTTGACAGATCAACGTCTCTTTGGAATAAAATTAATGTCCAACAGAGGGAGCCGTCTGCACGGGGATCGGTCATGATAGCACTTGGACATGAAGCAGCTTGGGATTTCCGCCTGCTGGATGCCTTTGCACCTCCACTGGAAAAGCCCACTTTTGCAACAAACATCAAATACCGCATCTGCGCGCTCGCAGAGGACCGTATGCGAGCCTGACAGGCTGCGCGCTCCAACCACCACGGGAGCGGGCCCCTCCTTTGTGCACTCCGGAGGAGGTTTATTAAATGAAAAAAAATCACCCCACTACTCCACCCCCGACCCAGAAGTGCCCTGTCTGCTATAAAGAGGACAATTTTCGCGTTTTCCCTCGCTTACGGCCATACTACCCTGAGAACGCCCGATCTCGTCCGATCTCGGAAGCTAAGCAGGGTCGGGCCTGGTTAGTACTTGGATGGGAGACCGCCTGGGAATACCAGGTGCTGTTAGCTTTTGCACCCACCTCCAATTCTCAACACGATTCACTGCTCTTTCCAAAAATTTTGGCATTCATTCGTCATTCAACTTTCACTTATCCTGTGGTTTGAAGTCGTTTCCTTCACGTTGATTTGACAGATCAACGTCTCTTTGGAATAAAATTAATGTCCAACAGAGGGAGCCGTCTGCACGGGGATCGGTCATGATAGCACTTGGACATGAAACAGCTTGGGATTTCCGCCTGCTGGATGCCTTTGCACCTCCACTGGAAAAGCCCACTTTTGCAACAAACATCAAATACCGCATCTGCGCGCTCGCAGAGGACCGTATGCGAGCCTGACAGGCTGCGCGCTCCAACCACCACGGGAGCGGGCCCCTCCTTCGTGCTCTCGGGAGGAGGTCATTAAATGAAAAAAAAAATCACCCCACTACTCCATCCCCGACCCGCAAGTGCCTTGTCTGCTATAAAGGGGACAATTTTCACATTTTCCCTCGCTTACGGCCATACTACCCTGAGAATGCCCGATCTCGTCCGATCTCGGAAGCTAAGCAGCGTCGGGCCTGGTTAGTACTTGGATGGGAGACCGCCTGGGAATACCAGGTGCTGTAAGCTTTTGCACCCACCTCCAATTCTCAACACGATTCACTGCTCTTTCCAAAAATTTTGGCTTTCATTCGTCATTCAACTTTCACTTATCCTGTGGTTTGAAATCGTTTCCTTCACGTTGATTTGACAGATCAACGTCTCTTTGGAATAAAATTAATGTCCAACAGAGGGAGCCGTCTGCACGGGGTCGGTCATGATAGCACTTGGACATGAAGCAGCTTGGGATTTCCGCCTGCTGGATGCTTTTGCACCTCCACTGGAAAAGCCAACTTTTGCAACAGACATCAAGTACAGCCTCTGCGTGCTCGCAGAGGACCGTATGCGAGCCTGACAGGCTGCGCGCTCCAACCACCACGGGAGCGGGCCCCTCCTTCGTGCTCTCGGGAGGAGGTCATTAAATGAAAAAAAAATCACCCCACTACTCTATCCCCGACCCGCAAGTGCCCTGTCTGCTATAAAGGGGACAATTTTCACGTTTTCCCTCGCTTACGGCCATACTACCCTGAGAACGCCCGATCTCGTCCGATCTCGGAAGCTAAGCAGGGTCGGGCCTGGTTAGTACTTGGATGGGAGACCGCCTGGGAATACCAGGTGCCGTAAGCTTTTGCACCCACCTCCAATTCTCAACACGATTCACTGCTCTTTCCAAAAATTTTGGCTTTCATTAGTCATTCAACTTTCACTTATCCTGTGGTTTGAAATCGTTTCCTTCACGTTGATTTGACAGATCAACGTCTCTTTGGAATAAAATTAATGTCCAACAGAGGGAGCCGTCTGCACGTGGATCGGTAATGATAGCAGTTGGACATGAAGCAGCTTGGGCTTTCCGCCTGCTGGATGCTTTTGCACCTCCACTGGAAAAGCCAACTTTTGCAACAGACATCAAGTACAGCCTCTGCGTGTTCGCAGAGGACCGTATGCGAGCCTGACAGGCTGCGCGCTCAAACCACCACGGGAGCGGGCCCCTCCTTTGTGCACTCCGGAGGAGGTTTATTAAATGAAAAAAAATCACCCCACTACTCCACCCCCGACCCAGAAGTGCCCTGTCTGCTATAAAGAGGACAATTTTCGCGTTTTCCCTCGCTTACGGCCATACTACCCTGAGAACGCCCGATCTCGTCCGATCTCGGAAGCTAAGCAGGGTCGGGCCTGGTTAGTACTTGGATGGGAGACCGCCTGGGAATACCAGGTGCTGTAAGCTTTTGCACCCACCTCCAATTCACAACACGATTCACTGCTCTTTCCAAAAATTTTGGCATTCATTCGTCATTCAACTTTCACTTATCCTGTGGTTTGAAATCGTTTCCTTCACGTTGATTTGACAGATCAACGTCTCTTTGGAATAAAATTAATGTCCAACAGAGGGAGCCGTCTGCACGGGGATCGGTAATGATAGCACTTGGACATGAAGCAGCTTGGGATTTCCGCCTGCTGGATGCTTTTGCACCTCCACTGGAAAAGCCAACTTTTGCAACAGACATCAAGTACAGCCTCTGCGTGTTCGCAGAGGACCGTATGCGAGCCTGACAGGCTGCGCGCTCAAACCACCACGGGAGCGGGCCCCTCCTTTGTGCACTCCGGAGGAGGTTTATTAAATGAAAAAAAATCACCCCACTACTCCACCCCCGACCCAGAAGTGCCCTGTCTGCTATAAAGAGGACAATTTTCGCTTTTTCCCTTGCTAACGGCCATACTACCCTGAGAACGTCCGATCTCGGAAGCTAAGCAGGGTCGGGCCAGGTTAGTACTTGGATGGGAGACCGCCTGGGAATACCAGGTGCTGTAAGTTTTTGCACCCACCTCCAATTCTCAACACGATTCACTGCTCTTTCCAAAAATTTTGGCATTCATTCGTCATTCAACTTTCACTTATCCTGTGGTTTGAAATCGTTTCCTTCACGTTGATTTGACAGATCAACGTCTCTTTGGAATAAAATTAATGTCCAACAGAGGGAGCCGTCTGCACGGGGATCGGTCATGATAGCACTTGGACATGAAGCAGCTTGGGATTTCTGCCTGCTGGATGCCTTTGCACCTCCACTGGAAAAGCCCACTTTTGCAACAAACATCAAATACCGCATCTGCGTGCTCGCAGAGGACCGTATGCGAGCCTGACAGGCTGCGCGCTCAAACCACCACGGGAGCGGGCCCCTCCTTCGTGCTCTCGGGAGGAGGTCATTAAATGAAAAAAAATCACCCCACTACTCCATCCCCGACCCGCAAGTGCCTTGTCTGCTATAAAGGGGACAATTTTCACGTTTTCCCTCGCTTACGGCCATACTACCCTGAGAACGCCCGATCTCGTCCGATCTTGGAAGCTAAGCAGGGTCGGGCCTGGTTAGTACTTGGATGGGAGACCGCCTGGGAATACCAGGTGCTGTAAGCTTTTGCACCCACCTCCAATTCTCAACACGATTCACTCCTCTTTCCAAAAATTTTGGCTTTCATTAGTCATTCAACTTTCACTTATCCTGTGGTTTGAAATCGTTTCCTTCACGTTGATTTGACAGATCAACGTCTCTTTGGAATAAAATTAATGTCCTACAGAGGGAGCCGTCTGCACGGGAATCGGTAATGATAGCACTTGGACATGAAACAGCTTGGGATTTCCGCCTGCTGGATGCCTTTGCACCTCCACTGGAAAAGCCCACTTTTGCAACAGACATCAAGTACAGCCTCTGCGCGCTCGCAGAGGACCGTATGCGAGCCTGACAGGCTGCGCGCTCAAACCACCACGGGAGCGGGCCCCTCCTTCGTGCTCTCGGGAGGAGGTCATTAAATGAAAAAAAAATCACCCCACTACTCCATCCCCGACCCGCAAGTGCCTTGTCTGCTATAAAGGGGACAATTTTCACGTTTTCCCTCGCTTACGGCCATACTACCCTGAGAATGCCCGATCTCGTCCGATCTCGGAAGCTAAGCAGCGTAGGGCCTGGTTAGTACTTGGATGGGAGACCGCCTGGGAATACCAGGTGCTGTAAGCTTTTGCACCCACCTTCAATTCTCAACACGATTCACTGCTCTTTCCAAAAATTTTGGCTTTCATTCTTCATTCAAATTTCACTTATCCTGTGGTTTGAAATCGTTTCCTTCACGTTGATTTGACAGATCAACGTCTCTTTGGAATAAAATTAATGTCCAACAGAGGGAGCCGTCTGCACGGGGATCGGTCATGATAGCACTTGGACATGAAACAGCTTGGGATTTCCGCCTGCTGGATGCCTTTGCACCTCCACTGGAAAAGCCCACTTTTGCAACAAACATCAAATACCGCATCTGCGCGCTCGCAGAGGACCGTATGCGAGCCTGACAGGCTGCGCGCTCAAACCACCCCGGGAGCGGGCCCCTCCTTCGTGCTCTCGGGAGGAGGTTATTAAATGAAAAAAAAATCACCCCACTACTCCATCCCCGACCCGCAAGTGCCGTGTCTGCTATAAAGGGGACAATTTTCACTTTTTCCCTCGCTTACGGCCATACTACCCTGAGAACGCCCGATCTCGTCCGATCTCGGAAGCTAAGCAGGGTCGGGCCTGGTTAGTACTTGGATGGGAGACCGCCTGGGAATACCAGGTGCTGTAAGCTTTTGCACCCACCTCCAATTCTCAACACGATTCACTGCTCTTTCCAAAAATTTTGGCATTCATTCGTCATTCAACTTTCACTTATCCTGTGGTTTGAAATCGTTTCCTTCACGTTGATTTGACAGATCAAAGTCTCTTTGGAATAAAATTAATGTCCAACAGAGGGAGCCATCTGCACTGGGATCGGTCATGATAGCACTTGGACATGAAGCAGCTTGGGATTTCCGCCTGCTGGATGCCTTTGCACCTCCACTGGAAAAGCCCACTTTTGCAACAAACATCAAATACCGCATCTGCGCGCTCGCAGAGGACCGTATGCGAGCCTGACAGGCTGCGCGCTCAAACCACCCCGGGAGCGGGCCCCTCCTTCGTGCTCTCGGGAGGAGGTTATTAAATGAAAAAAAAATCACCCCACTACTCCATCCCCGACCCGCAAGTGCCGTGTCTGCTATAAAGGGGACAATTTTCACTTTTTCCCTCGCTTACGGCCATACTACCCTGAGAACGCCCGATCTCGTCCGATCTCGGAAGCTAAGCAGGGTCGGGCCTGGTTAGTACTTGGATGGGAGACCGCCTGGGAATACCAGGTGCTGTAAGCTTTTGCACCCACCTCCAATTCTCAACACGATTCACTGCTCTTTCCAAAAATTTTGGCATTCATTCGTCATTCAACTTTCACTTATCCTGTGGTTTGAAATCGTTTCCTTCACGTTGATTTGACAGATCAAAGTCTCTTTGGAATAAAATTAATGTCCAACAGAGGGAGCCATCTGCACTGGGATCGGTCATGATAGCACTTGGACATGAAGCAGCTTGGGATTTCCGCCTGCTGGATGCCTTTGCACCTCCACTGGAAGTGCCCACTTTTGCAACAAACATCAAATACTGCATCTGCGTGCTCGCAGAGGACCGTATGCGAGCCTGACAGGCTGCGCGCTCAAACCACCACGGGAGCGGGCCCCTCCTTCGTGCTCTCGGGAGGAGGTCATTAAATGAAAAAAAAATCACCCCACTACTCCATCCCCGACCCGCAAGTGCCCTGTCTGCTATAAAGGGGACAATTTTCACTTTTTCCCTCGCTTACGGCCATACTACCCTGAGAACGCCCGATCTCGTCCGATCTCGGAAGCTAAGCAGGGTCGGGCCTGGTTAGTACTTGGATGGGAGACCGCCTGGGAATACCAGGTGCTGTAAGCTTTTGCACCCACCTCCAATTCTCCACACGATTCACTGCTCTTTCCAAAAATTTTGGCTTTCATTAGTCATTCAACTTTCACTTATCCTGTGGTTTGAAATCGTTTCCTTCACGTTGATTTGACAGATCAACGTCTCTTTGGAATAAAATTAATGTCCAACAGAGGGAGCCGTCTGCACGGGGTCGGTCATGATAGCACTTGGACATGAAACAGCTTGGGATTTCCGCCTGCTGGATGCCTTTGCACCTCCACTGGAAAAGCCCACTTTTGCAACAAACATCAAATACTGCATCTGCGTGCTCGCAGAGGACCGTATGCGAGCCTGACAGGCTGCGCGCTCAAACCACCACGGGAGCGGGCCCCTCCTTCGTGCTCTCGGGAGGAGGTCATTAAATGAAAAAAAAAATCACCCCACTACTCCATCCCCGACCCGCAAGTGCCTTGTCTGCTATAAAGGGGACAATTTTCACGTTTTCCCTCGCTTACGGCCATACTACCCTGAGAACGCCCGATCTCGTCTGATCTCGGAAGCTAAGCAGGGTCGGGCCTGGTTAGTACTTGGATGGGAGACCGCCTGGGAATACCAGGTGCTGTAAGCTTTTGCACCCACCTCCAATTCTCAACACGATTCACTGCTCTTTCCAAAAATTTTGGCATTCATTCGTCATTCAACTTTCACTTATCCTGTGGTTTGAAATCGTTTCCTTCACGTTGATTTGACAGATCAACGTCTCTTTGGAATAAAATTAATGTCCAACAGAGGGAGCCGTCTGCACGGGAATCGGTAATGATAGCACTTGGACATGAAACAGCTTGGGATTTCCGCCTGCTGGATGCCTTTGCACCTCCACTGGAAAAGCCCACTTTTGCAACAGACATCAAATACCGCATCTGCGCGCTCGCAGAGGACCGTATGCGAGCCTGACAGGCTGCGCGCTCAAACCACCACGGGAG